>NC_067474.1:29272087-30472087 GCF_947179515.1 Apodemus sylvaticus
AGTCACAGTCACAACTATCCTGCTACATTAAATATATCCATTCCAAGCTGAAAACTCAATTTAATGCATACGTTGTTAACTGTAATAGTCTTGCCTGAAGACTGGAAGTATTCACATGACTCTGTGGTGGCCAGAGTCTAGAAAGAGAACTGGAGACACATGGGGCTCAAGAGCATGACGTTTGGGACCAGGAGGCAGACCTGAGCTTCATTTCCATTCAGTCTTTCACTTTGTGGCTATGTACAAGGTCATCATGATCTGACAGAGTGGTTTTATTTTTCAAGAGGTTGCTACAGTGAAATTTTCTTGGTAAAACTCACAATACACTCTTTGATAGATTACAGTCAGAGTTCTATAACTGAAAACCAGGAGACGCAAAGAGGTTACAAGTTTTACTCACAGCTATTTATTTGTGAACCTTTGTGACCAGATTGTCTAGAGAAACTTAAATGGCAACTTTCTATGCTTTGGCAAGGAAATCTAAATAAAGTCAAACAACTGAATTAGAAGCCTCAGTTCATGACTATGAGTGAATAAAGAGGGTCAAGTCTTAGCCTACCTGATGCAATCGCTAGACCCCCACTGAACATGACACTTAGCTATGATGCTATTAAGAACTTGTAGTAAAGCTACCATTACAGACGATTTGTCCTAGGGATGCAAGAGGAGGGAGACATCTGGCCCAATCTCATGACCCTAATTGTTCCATTGATAAAGATGGACTGATGGAAGAGAGAAAGGGTTTTAGTGTTGATTTAAACCTTTTTTTTTTTAAATTTTAAAACAAAGACAAACTGAATTTAAATTATCTTTCAAGGTGCCAACATATTTATATAATATGTTAATATATGTGTGCCAGGTTGGAAACCCCCCTCACTTGTTAGGCATTTCCTATAAAACCTGGTCCCACTGAAAGCTCAGAGCCTCGCCACCCCCCACTACCCTGCTACATCAGGTAAGGCGGTGGGCTCAACCTCAAGCTTAGATAAAGACCCCAGTGGGACTGCATCAGAATCAGCTCCTTGGTGGTCTCTAGGAGTTTCCGAATGCTTTTTGAACTGGCCCAAAAGTTTATTAATGTGATGAGTCAAATCAATAGCAATTTGCTGAATCATCTTTTCAATCTACTCTGATTGGGTCAGCCTGGTTTACATAATTTTCATCCGTGTCCTCCTCCTATAAACTATGAACAAATGTCAGTCTCTGTTTTCATACTTACACTGTCACAGCTGGGCAGGGCTGTATGACAACATTTACATCTCACACTCTTATGCTTTTGAAATGTGATTGTTCTTTTTGATTTTCATCCTTTTAAAAGGACTATTCTTTGGAGCACAAATGTCTTTGTAGCAGTTTCAATGTTACTTTTCTTTCTATTTTTAGGTTTTAGTAGTAAGGCAAGCAGTTAAGGAAAAAAAAAAAACTAATAGGACTTGCTGTGGATGCAGTGGATGTCTGTAAGGTCAGAAGTGCAGCTGGCTGGGTCAGTATCCCAGTAGCCAGTGGCAAAGGCATTAGTATTAAAGTGAATCTTGCCTTCAGAGTCCATCCTGACACTTAGTCACTATGTCCTTGAGGAAATCACTTGTTTGCTTTTTGTTTAAAAGATTTGTTTATTTATTATATGTAAGTACACTGCAGCTGCTTTCAGACACCAGAAGAGGGCATCAGGTCTCTTTAAAGATGGGTGTTAGCCTCCTGGGCATATACCCAGAGGATTCCCGACCATGTAATAAGGATACATGCTCTACTATGTTCATAGCAGCCCTATTTATAATTGCCAGATGCTGGAAAGAACCCAGGTATCCCTCAACAGAAGAGTGGATGCAAAAAATGTGGTATATCTACACAATGGAGTACTATTCAGCCATTAGAAACAATGAATTCATGAAATTCTTAGGCAAATGGATGGAGCTAGAGAACATCATACTAAGTGAGGTAACCCAGACTCAAAAGGTGACTCATGGTATGCACTCACTAATAAGTGGATATTAACCTAGAAAACTGGAATACCCCAAACATAATCCATACATCAAATGAGGTACAAGAAGAAAGGAGGGGTGGCCCCTTGTTCTAGAAAGACTCAGTGAAGAAGTATAGGGCAAAACCAGAACGGGGAAGTGGGAAGGGGTGGGTGGGAGGACAGGGGGAGAGAAGGGGGCTTATGGGACTTTCAGGGAGTGGGGGGCTAGAAAAGGGGAAATCATTTGAAATGTAAATAAAAAATATATGGAATAAAAAAAATAAAAACAAAAACAAAACAAAAAAAAAAACAAAAACCCAGAATGTGAGTTCTGTCAAGTCTATTAATCTATGTGACTATATAAGATGTAAAATAAAAGTTTTCAAGTGACAAAATACAAAAAAAAAAAAAAAAAGATGGATGTTAGCCACCATGTGGTTGCTGGAATTTGAACTCATGGCCTTTGGAAGAGCAGTTGGTGTTCTTACCCACTGAGCCATCTCTCCAGCCACCACTTGTTTCCTCAGTTTCCTCTTTAGCTAAGTGGAGATGGATGGCAGCAACGTTGTGAAGAATAAAGAAGCGTTCGGCCTCAGTGGTTTAGTACAGCAGAGTCAGCATGCAACAACTTTTCAACATTGCAAATGAAAGCAGCTTTCTCTGCCACCACGAGGGAGTGACTTAATATGTTATGCATGCAGCCTAATACTTCCCAGCTAACGTTGGACTTTTAGTCACTAATGTCCCACAAAAGACAGAGAAGGGATGGATCCTATCATTAAGGAATGTACTGATTCTGAACAAGGTTCACGTTTTCATGCTGTGGTGGTGAAGCATTAGCTGTCTCCTCAGCCTCATCGATTGCCAACCTCTAATCTCACAAAGATCAAAAGCCCCAGTCTACTTTGAATTTGCCATGTATACACTAAATGTGTATATAACCACAAAAGAAACTTTCAGGCTATTTTTCAACATGACAACAAAATCTTGCACTCCCCAGAAAACTATAGGCAAGTCCCACTTGTTCCATGATATTACAACAACTTGGAATAATCATAGTTTTGATATTAGTTATATTAGTTGTCCTAATTGCTGTGTTATACTCTCCCATGGTTAAACTATATTTTCCTCATGAACAATGATATTAAGGAAAATTTAGTGTTTGTTTATCTTTATAGCACCTGAATACCTTTGAAAGGATGAGAATTACAGCCTAAAAATCCCCAGTGCCTAACTCTTAAATGACCCTACCCAGAGCCCTGCTCTTTGTTAGAAACTAGGTGAAAGGTCACATTCCTTGAGCTCACCCTTTGTTAGGAGCTAGGCAAAAGGGCCTTGAGTACATGATCCTCCCTCCCCCCCCCCAAAGTAAAGGGAAATGAGCTAATTAGCTGCTTATCTTGCTTCTGTAAACTGCTTATGCCATCACCCCCACCCAGGAGCTCACACAACTATGGACCTCTGAGAAAATAGTAAACTGATTGGTCCACGAAGCGTGGGCTCGGATAATTTAAACTGATTGGCCTAGAAACTATGGAGTGGTTCAAATTGTTTGGCTCATACTACGAGGGCTCTCAATGCTAAGGAATGATTGGTTTGTGATGCACGGGCTTTGGGCTTTGTTGTAAACCCATAAAAGCTGTCGCGATTCTGCACTCGGGGTTCCACAGTCCTCTACCCATGAGTGGGTGTATGACTGTGAACCCCAGAGCCTCTGGAATAAAAATCCTCTTGCTGTTGCATCAAGACTGTTTCTCACGAGTGATTTGGGTGTTGCTTTCCGAGGCATGGGGTGCTGGGGTGTGCCCTTGTTTTTCCGGTCTTACACCTTCTTTAGTAAAGATTCTGTTTAAATCTTTTATTTTCTTAAAATCAAATTGTTTGTCAGTTCTTGAATTGTAACAGTACTTTACATGCTCTGGAATTTTGTATTTGTATTCGATGGTCATTTAACAAATATTTTCTTTCTGTTTATAACTTGCTTTTACAGGCCTCAAATTCCATTTCAAAAGTAAGAGCGAGACACTTACAATGTGGAGTCCATCTAGTAATTTTGCTTCTTTTCTACCTCAAAAAGTTTTTGTGTCATGGTTAATATATTGTGAGTGACATCTGAGAATCGAAGCCCAGAGAAGAAGCTAGCCACTCCACTGTACCCCCGAGGAACTACGAGCCACTTAATTTTTCATTCGTTTTGCTGGTGTAAATCCCTGTACGTCTTTTTTCCTAAGTAAAAAGAAATCTGTTTTGGATTCTCTAACAACAGCTGAAGTCATCCAGCTGACTTCCTTCAAAAACAAAATTCCAAACTCAGCTCCATTAAGATAAGCTGCAGATGAAGCTTCAGCCACAAGGGCCTATCCCAGCATTCCTCAGTCCTTTGATCAAACACTAGAGTCTCAGGAAGAAATGCTCATGCCTTCAAGCAAAGGGAAATTTCTCCTTCCTGGCATTAGTTGTTCAGATGGTGTGAGATGCTTGGCCGTGCTTCCTAAAGAGAAACTTCCTCGCTTTTCATCAGCATGATCACATCTGCAGAGTATTTATGTCTGTTTTGAAGAGGGCTCCCAAGTAGTAGGCTGTGATATGCACTGCTTCAATGAAATAGATTACTAAAGAAACCTAGCAGGATGCACAGCCAGATGGATGGCATCTGGCCATACTGAATGGGAGCCTAAGTATCCGTTATGGGGGTGTCAGCTGATGTACATCTCTCTTATCTTTTCATAGTATGGGGTGGGGGTATGCACATGTCTTGAAAAATGTAACCTTTTTTATGTAATTTGGGTATGATGACCTATAAATGTCTTCCAAATTTATCTCTTTAAAGAACTAAGATGTGGTTGATTTTTAAAATGATAAAGTTATCAGTACAAACTTCATGTAATAAGAGAATATAGCATGGCTGATGATTGAATGAGAGGCCTCTGAAGTTAAGTGACCCAAGCACAAGGCTCTAGTCTGCCCGCCGACACCTATGAGACCTGACTTACGCATACTCTCTTGAACTATAAATGGGTAAGAAGAAAACCTAATCAAGGAAAGTTCAATGAAATGCTGTCCTTTAGCCACCATGCTCACAATACAAATGTCCTGTCATCACCAGCACTATTTATAAATCATTGTTAACACAGGTTCAAATTACACATGAATAGTGAGTAATAGAGCCCCGAATTTCCACTTTGGTAATTACCTTTACTTCCTGATGACTGGTTCTCACCCTTATCATTTTATATAGACAAATTTGAGAAGTCATACCATATTCCCTTTCAGGGAGTATATTTCAGATTTCAGGGGTGTAGGCTACACAGCCAGTCAGCCACACTGTTTGCTCTGACAGACTGTTTCCAAACATGACATGGTTACAGTCTCACTTTCACTGAGCATTGATTGTGCCAGCGTAGTGCTGCTCCCTGCTCCCCTCTATGCTGCTGTTTCCTCTAGGCCATCATTGACCTCCAAATGCTCTGAAAAGAATAGCACTTCATTTTTTCCCTCCTAATGGAAGATTTTTATTTATTTATCACAGCCTCTTCAAAACAACCTGCGTCCCGTGGTTCACACCCTCTGGGAACTCAGAAATCAATCCTGTCCAATAAATTTGGATGACGGCAGGAGCTGTGCATGTGGTATCATCCCTGGCCATGGTGATTTGGCCCTTTGTTTGCTCTTAGATTGAATGAATTCCTTGCTTGCCTCCCACTTGCCCTGACCCCCTAGATCTCTCACTACTCAGGATTCATAGAGCTGTCATCTAATAAACATGGGCACTAGGATGCACACAACACACGTATGTGGAAGATGACCAGAGATGTTAACATGTTCCCTTTGGTTGCTTCAGGCTTCATCTTTGGGAAAAGCTGAGTCACTGTGGTGGTTCCAACTCCTGATACTTGGTCTTTCTAAGGAAGGTCTGTCTTTTCGGGGTACTCCCTGGTGATTCTGGCTCTATACTGCTGGCCCTAGCTCCATGATTTGGGTAAATCTATTTTTCCTTTGGCCATCCCACACAGAGAAAGCAGTGGGGCCTTCTGCAGATGGTAACATCTAAGTCACCCCATTTTTCTCTGCTTCACAGCTCTTTTAACACCTCTGCAACTATACGGATGTAAACTCTCTTCCCTCTGGACCCCATCCTGTCCTTACTAATACCAATGCTAAAAGCTGTGGGAGGACAAATCTATTTCTGGGAACATGTCTACCTTCCTAAAATGTATGTTCCAAATGGAAAAAAATCCTTGGATCATTTCATGTTCAAGAACAATATTAATTTCAGCATCCCAAGATCTTTTCTTTGACAAGGTCAGCCCTTTTTCTCCATGACATGTAGACTTCCATGTGGAAATAGAACACAAGTCAGATATGGGAAGATGGCTGTTTGACAGTAGCAAACTGACTGTATTACACAGTTCTAAAGCACAGAAGTTGGGGAAATAATCTTACAGCAAAACCTCAAGACTTTCCCAGAAGCAGACTCCCAGGGTTGCTTCTGTGAAAAAACATGGCATTTCTGGAAGGCGTAAAGTTTAAAATAAAATGTAGTCCGGTAAAAATTATTTATATTCTCTTATATATACCAGTTTTCTGCCTTTCATTGTTTCTAAAACATTAACTGACAATTTAGAGAAATCTTAATTGGCTTCTCTGTTGTTTGATCCTTGTAAAATAACATTTCTAAGGTAAGAAAGTTCCAGTGTTATTTGGACAGGCATTCGTATCTGAAGTCAGATTCTAGACTTAATGAGATGTATATTTTCCTTCCAATTAAGAATGACACATATTTTGTGTCATTTTATATCTATTTTACTCTTGAAACTTTATTGAAAATACTCAATAATAAAAATGTTTGTTTTATTATGGTTGCTGACCTTCAAGGTAATAAGACCTGCCTCCAGTCTCCTGTTTTATTATAAGGTGACACACTTGACTTTTTCTTTTTGAAGGTCATGAAATGAATCATTGTGTAGGTCCATGTCTGTCCTCAATGGCAAAGGCTGCTTTAATTCAGTAGTGAAAAAATGGAACTTTTTCAACACAGCAGTGTTTCTAGCACATCTTTAGTAATAAATGCTATGTCAGAAATTATATGTTCACAGAGAGCTCCAGGACAGTCAAAGCTATATAGCGAGACCCTTTCTGAAAAAATACATATTCATAAGAATACCTTTTTATAGATCTTAAGATATTCACCAAGATCTCTTTCACCTAGAAATTCAACCTTGTGTATAGAGTTATTTTCTTTGTTTATGAAATAGTGAAAGATCAACTTAATCTGCATAATAGTTCTAAGACTTTCAAGTGCTTCTTCAGATTTAAGTGAAGTAAAAAAACAACAGAGTCAAGTTACTCTAAGAAATAGGAAAGGAGCAGGGAGTGGAGAATATTGGTCTTTGGTTTAAAATAAGGAAAATACAAAGGGTATAGCAATGCTAAGCATTTCTCTTCACACTGCACTGAAGATATCAATGTCATTTTCCTCTTGCTTCCAGTCTCTGTAAAAAACTGAGAGAAAGAGGCTGGAAAGAGGCTCAACAAATGTGGAGAAGTGGAAAATGGACAGAGAACAAACAAACAACAAACAAACAACCCCCCCCCCCCCGTGTCCCACTCCTTGAACCCTCAAAAGAACAGGTGAAGAATGTCAGTATATCTGACAATATCTTCAGTCCTCCATGGAGATATACACCACATACACGCATGTGTACACACACTTGCGCACGCATGCGCACGCGCACACACACATATACACACACAAGTGAATCTTTTAAAAACAGAAATAAACCAGCTAAAGGCATGTTTACTTAGTGGGCACAAAGCCCACTAAATAGAGTACCAGAAACCTATAAGTACAGAAAAGAAATACCAGATATAAAATATTCTGAAATGCTGATAGTACCCTATCCCTGTTGTATAAGAATTTGGGTGTTATGTCGAAAGATAGGTAGATATAGACATATACATATTTTCCATTTTATCTACATTGTCCTTATCTGTTTTCATAGCAGAAGGAAGTGTTAGGAGGCTGGGGAGACAGTTCAGTGGAACAAGTGTGAGAGTCATAGTTCAGATCTCTAAAACCCAAGCAGCCTAGTGGCTACTGTGCAATGCAAGCCCTCAGGAACCAGTGACAGGAGATCCCTGGGGCAAACTGGTTAGCTAGACAAGCCACAACTGGCAAGTTCTTGGTAAGCAAGAGACCCTACTTTGATAAATATAATGGAGTAGAACCAGGAAGACATCAGATGTTATTTTCAGGCCTCTCCACACTTGCACAAGAGCATATATCTGCACACACATGTGCCCAAATATATGTGAATACACATAGATGAAAAAATGATAAAAATATTGATGATAGATAGATAGATAGATAGATAATAGGTAAATAGAACTTTGTAATATTTCATACATTTTGCTTTTCATGAGCAGTGTTGTTTTAGAATATGCCTACTGTCTCGGTCAGTTCTTTACTTGTATTGTAAAAACATAGTTTGAGCTTTAAATGGCTTATACATAGTATATGGAATTCAAACTATGTCTCATTTTATTAACCACCTTTAATCATTTATTTGTATATCTACTTGTATTTTATTTACTTCTGTTCTGGAGATCGAACTCAGGGCTTTGTGCATGCCAGGCAAAAAAAAACTCTATCATTGACTTTTATTGCCAGCCCTTAGCATTTTAAAATCAATATAATGAAATATAATAGACACATTGCCATGGTAACATTGTCAGATATGCAGGTGTATGAGCTCTGGCAAATGTATGCATTGTCAACTCACTATCAAAACCAAATAGTAGAACATCTCCATCTCTCCAAAACCTTCTTAGTGTCCCTGGATCTGTCACCAATTTCAGATCTAATAAAGGTATATCTATTAATAATTTTACTTCTTCCAGAAGGACGTCCCAATGGATTTGTGATATGTAGCTACTTGAAATGGTCTTTTTCTCTCCGTGCACCTACTCACAAATAATGTTCCCTCATTGCTTTTACTGTTGGCTGATATTCGCTGAACAGACAAACCAGGGTTGGCTTATTCACTCATTAATTGATTGACATCTTAGTTCTTGGACTTTGGCAATGAAGAGTAAAGTCAGCACAAACATCTATACAATGTCTTTGTGTGGCCATACATTTTCATTTCTTTTAGAAAAAATATCTGTAGTTAAATTTGCGAATTATGCAGTTCAGTGTGGCATATATACTTTTAAATCTCATGAGAGACAAAGTCAACATTTCCTTGGCCTTAGCCTTGGCATTGGCTGTGTGTTGCCTTTCCACTTACGGTCACATCATTGTAAGCATCTCTAGGAGAATCCTATTTTTAAAATCATAGGTACTTAGATAACCAGGTTCTGGTTGCAATCTTTGTCTCTTACTGACAAATGCTTCTCAACATCTTGTCTCAGTTCTTTATCTTTCTTAGGAGACTCAAACCATTTTGTTTTAAAACCTCAGTGTCTTATATGAGTGGCCTGGTATTCCAGATCTGTACTGAGAGTCCTAATGGTGCCTCATTTATTGACTTTGGGGAGTAATTGGTATGCTATAGATGGTGATTGTTATTTCGTGGTTGTTTAATAACTTCAATTTTCCTCATGCTTCTTATAAAAAAGCAGAAGATGTAATTGTAAACAAGTCCATGTTATCAAGCTCAACATAAAATAATCATATAATCTCTGGGAAATCTTTCCAGTTACTTACTTCTCAACTTGTATTTACAGCAGTCAGATCCCACATACTCTTAATACATCCACACAAAATGTGTTATGATTTTTAATATTAGTATAATATAAAGTATTATGACATAATTTCAATTTTATTACTAATTTACAGGCAATCTTACACCTTAAAGTTTACTACATCACCACATTATCTATTCTGTTATCTTTTCTGTTGCATTTGGACATTTTACTTAATCAAATAATCTATAAACAAATATCATTTTAGGTTGTATTTTTGCAAACACAAAAGAGTTCATTTTTTTCCTGTCTTTTCTGTTCTGGGTAAAAGGAGAGTTGAAAGCCAACATCTTTGTATTGTTCCCAACCTTGATAATATAGACTTTGCCATTTAGTGTGAAGTCAGCTGTGGCAATTTTACATTTTACATGACTTATGTCAGTCTAAGCATTTTCTCCTGAGTTATTTAGTTCATGAATGGATTTGGAATTTTTCAGCAGGTTTTTCTGAGTATTGACCTATTGAGGTTTTTCTTCTATATTTGTTGACAATAAAATTCATTTACAAATTTCCAAATGTCAAATAAACAATGAATTTCAAGATGACCCCCCCCTTCCAGTGATGTATCTTTTCAGCCAGCTGGTATCACTTGGCTAATATCATACTGCAGAGGTTCTTTATCATAGTTTTTATTGTGTGTTTTTTCTTATAACTTATTTTTTACATGACTTGAGCATTTATTTCTAAGTTGTTAAAAGTTTCCTATGAAAGCTGTCTAAGGAGAAAAGCAGAATAATTTTGAGCAGAACAAGGGAAATTTGTGTTCCTCACTTTGTCCTCAGCACTTACATATCTTTCAGAATACATGATTATATGATAAAAAGTTTATCACTAGTTTATGCATAAATTCAAATTGTAAATTGAATAGGAAGTTTGCAACAGTAAATGTTTACATGCATATCCATTAGGAGTAATTACATGGCTAAATATTCATCACCTCTAATGTAACAGTAAATGTTTACATGCATATCCATTAGGAGTAATTACATGCCTAATATTCATCAGCTCTACAGGTTCGTGAATGGTTAAAAAAATGTATAATTAAGTTATTAGTCAAGTTTTCTATACATAAACCCAGTCAATGCATTATCTTCTGTCCGACACCTATAATAAATTGTTAGTTTCCTTTTTATGACCTTTGGTTATTGGTTTTACAATCTCTGAGCTGTAGAATGTCTGGTTACTATCTCAGAAGTGACAATAAACACTTGAAAAGTTCTCGTTTCAGTTCTGACTATCAGAAAGGACTTTTTTTAAAATTAGGAGATACAGCAGGTTAAGGTGATTTAATTTTTTAATAGTTATTTTATATTTTTCCTCCTATTTTTCTTTTTTAATTTATTTTCTATATTCTTTGTTTACATTCTAAAAGCTTTCCCCTTTCCCAGTTCCCCTCCATATGTCCCATAAGTCCTCTTCTCTCCATCCATTCTACTGTCTATCCCCCTCCCTTTTCTCTGTCCTGGTACTCCCCTACAATGCTGGATCAAGCCTTTCCAGGATTAGTGCCCTCTTCTTCCTTCTTCATGGGAATCATTTGATATGCTAATTGTATCTTCAGTATTCAGAGCTTCAGGGCTAATTGATATCCACTTATCGATGATTGTGTTCCATGTGTATTCTTTTGTGATCGTGTTACCTCGCTTAGGATGATATTTTCCAGTTCCATCCATTTGCCTAAAAAATTCATGAATTCATTGTTTTTAATTGCTGAATAGTACTTCATTGTGTATATATACCACATTTTCTGTATCCATTCCTCCAGTAAGGCATACCTGGGTTCTTTTTTACAAGCATGTTGTTTAGTTTCCAAATATTTGATAATCACCCAACTAGATTTGCAATGATTTTAATTTAATTCTAGAGGGTTCATAGGACATATCTTACAAGATTTTAATTCTTTTGAATTAGTCACAGATGATTCAAATTGTTGGATGTGGTCTCTTCTGGAGAATGTTCTCTGAGTGGTGCAAAGCAAAGCTTATTCTACTGCTGGTGAAATCTTTTGGGAGCACTAAGTCCCATCGATATCCTTGTCACTACTGATCATGTGTCCATTTGCCCAGTGATTGCTGGAAGAAACATCTCTCCATCTTTAATGATGACTGCAGCTTTCTTTAAATTCCTTTGATCAATCAGGGTTTTAGATAGATAGATAGATAGATAGATAGATAGATAGATAGATAGATTTTAAACCTATTTTTTGAATAAGACATATTTAAGAATTGAATCAATTATTGTGGGAATTGACCATTTTAATCATGATTTTCTTGTCTTTTCCAATTGTAGAACTACACCTTTTTTTCTGAAATTTAGCATATATGGTATCAACATTAACTCTCTTCATTTGCATATATGCCATATATGCACATGAATACGTGTGTGTGTGTGCGTGTGCGTGTGCGTGTGTGTGTGTGTGTGTGTGTGTGTGTGTGTGTCTGTGTGTGTACTTTTTTTTAACAACATTCATGTCTTTAAAATGAATTTGTTGAGTTAAATCCTGCCTGCTCCCTTCTTCAAATCTGGGAATCTCTCATTTGTACCTTGGGTGTTTGGGATTATTTCATCTAAATATTGATATGTTTAGATTTAAATATGCCATTGCTTAGATTCTTTTTTTTGAGACAGAGTTTCTCTGTATAGCCCTGGCTATCCTGGAACTCATTCTGTGGACCAGACTGTCCTAAAATTTAGAAATCTGCCTGTCTCTACCTCCCATGTGCTGGGAGTAAAGGCATGTGCTACCATTGACCAGCTATTTTTTTCCTATTTTTTAACCTGTCTGTATTTATCTCTCTTTCTATCTACTATTACTATGATTTTAATGATTCGATTTATCTTCATTGTGTACTTATTTAAATACTCCCAGTTGCTTTGGGTTGTCACAGGTGGCATCTTTAGTTTATAATCTACTTTTAAATAATATCATACCAGTCCAAGTATAGGACGAAATCCTTTTAATCTACATTTCCAGTCCCTCCCCATATTGTGCTACCATCTTCCTATGTTCTCATTTTACCTATGTTTATAATACAATAACATATTGCTATACTTTTAGTAATTTACCTATTGCAGAAAATGCAAGACCAATCTGTCTAATATTTTACAACATCTGGAACACCTCCTTTCTCTTCATAGACATATATTGCAGTTATCCACCTAAGAGATTTTTAAACATTCCTGCTACTGTAGATTTTATAGCAGTAGTGAGAGGCCAAATCTTTTAAGTTTAGACTCCATTGTAGAGAACGGGAACTAAGTTTGAACTCAGGTAAACTAAAAGGCTCCAGTCTCTGGGCTACTCCCCAACAAGAGCAGTGTCTCCAGATTACTCCCTCAACAAGACCAGTGTTTCCTGGTTATTCCCCCAACAAACCTGCACCCCCAGGTTACAAGCCCACCTCCTGCCTAATGACCACCAATGTAGAGGAAAACAGAAATTAAGTTTATGATATGACTCCCAGCACCAGCCAATTATGTTAAAGGCCACAGTAGTTTTCCAATTCGATGCTTGCACATATACACTCTGCTTGCTGTTTACTATAAAGCCTTGTCCCATAGACATTCGAGGCTCCACCACCACCAAAACTGTCCTGCACAACAGTGGTACATTGAAGGGTGGGGGTTAAGCTAGCTCAAATAGAATAAGGACCCTGATGTGAGTTGCATCATATTGGTTCCCGTCTGTTTAGTTGGGAGACCACTAATATTTCCCTGGCACTACAGTAGTGTCTCCAAAATTTATATTGCTTTAAAAACCATCTTATTAAGGATATTGTATGAGTGATATTTTCACTAGCATAGAGGTCAATTAATAAGGCAAATTCTTAACATTAAAGTTTTCACTTGGCTTTCCTCTAGTACAGACAGTGTCTGGTGAACAGTAGGTAGTCATGTTTTAGCTTTTGTTTCCTTCCATATATAATGTGTTTTCAACCCCGGAAGATGCTGTACACATTTTCATTTTGATTTTCAGCAGTTTGGATATAAATCTACCTTAATTTTATGTGTGTATTTTAATCTTTGTTTGTGATTCTTGGAGTTCTTTAGTCTGTGATTTGGTAACTATTTTAAAGCAAAATTTCAAAATAGTCTAGTTTTATTTCTTCTCTTCTGCCTCCTCTCTCTCTTTCTCTCTCTCTCTCTCTCTCTCTCTCTCTCTCTCTCTCTCTCTCTCTCTCTCTCTCTCTCTCATGGCCTCCTGAAGAATAATCCTGGTACCTTCCATGAATCAGCAGTGTTACTTTGGAAAGACTGGAATACATGCCTATCAGTGGGAACAACCCTCTCAGTCAGGAGAAAGATCTCATCAATCTAGTCAGGAATTAACTGAGTTCAGCTTTCCTGTTGCTATGCCTGCCATCCATGCATACACTATATGAACATCAAATGGCCTTTGGTGTTAGCTGGCAGCTATTTTGCCACAGCACTTCTCTAGTATTAAGGAATTTTTGACCCAACTCACTTTTCATACCTCAGCCACAACCAAACTGAGAGAAGGAAATGTCTCCTGGCTTTAGCCTTAATTAATGGTCAGAAGAGTGGCACCCCCTGCTAGGCTGCTGGTCAGGGTGTCTGTAATGCTACTGAACCTCAATCTTAGTGAAGATTTGAGCACTGGAGACAAGTTCTCTCCCTAAATATGCTTTTTCTCTTCTCCAAGGTGACCAGAGTAGAAATCAAATCTGTAATGGGACTTGTTCTTGTGTACTTTCTACTTTCCCAAACAGGAAAGAATGATCCAGTCAAATCAGAATAACGGAATTTCCTCTCTGCCTCATGAAGAAATATTTTGGTTTTTGTTTGATCCGATCTTGCTTTTTTTCTCCACCCCAGTTCTTTTTTTCTTTGTGAGTTTCACATCATACATCTCAGTCCTGCTCAGATCCCATCCCCTCATATTCACGCTTCACCTTTGCAGCCTCCCCCTCCAAAAATAAAACACACAAAAGGCACAGAAAGCATCTCATTGTGGAACCTGTAGTCTTTCAATAGTGTCTCCCACAGTGTGTATCTCTGTCCATACATCCTGATTTGCAAATGTTCATTGCCAAGAGTCACTGATCTGCTGGAGATCTCTGGCTTCTGTGACACAATCAATATTGAATCCTCTTTTGGACTCCTCTGCTTATCCTGTTGTTGTCCTGGTTCTTGGAGATCCTGCTCCTTTGGAACACCAGGACTGGCCCTTTCACACATGTATAAGGTTGGTTTGGTTCTTAGTCCCAGCCCTATGGTCCTAGAAATAAGACTCAGACTCAAAACATACTTACACACACCTTGGCCATACAGCAAGGCTCTTCTCTGACTAGATCATAACTCAAAATAACCCATTTATTCTAATCTACATTCTATCACACGGCTGGCTATCTGCACTCAAGCGTCATGTGTCTGTACTCGTCACATCTTTTTCATGCCTGGGACTATCCTGGAATCCTTTCTGCCTCTTGGATGTCCCACCTGCTATTTCCTGTCTAAGCCATAGGCCATCAGATTTATTACTGACAAGTGCCACATCTATAAGGACATAAGATATTCTCTCTAAACACATGTCCTAACCATTTGCCGGTGATATAGATTTGGAGGTGGCCGAATTCAGAGCCCTGCACCTGGGCCTGAGTGTAGCTGCGTTGGTCAGCCTGTCAGCTTTGCCTTATTCATGCCACCAGGATGAGCTCTCCAGCACTGCTCTGCTGAGGCTACCCAGTGCTTCTGTAGGCACAGCGTAGGGTCAGTTCTCCAGCTCGCATGCTCTCAGTCCTTGCATTCACACCTCCAGAGCCAGCTCCCTGTGGCCAAGACTAGTAGATGTAGGGCCCGCTGTCCCAAGAGCCGCAGGAAGGGAGGGAAAGAGCCAGGTTATCTGCTTTCATTACAATCCCCAGTTGAAAGGGGCAGAGGGCCATGTAACGCCCACATCCATGATGCCTTGCAGAGAGAGTGATGGGACCAATTCTCTCGTGCTCTCACTCTGGCTGGCTCACCTGTGCCCCCTCTGCCAGGGCCAGCTCTACTGCCCCCACGTCATCCTTAACCAGCAATACTTGTTTACTCACCTATGACCTCTGTATGACAGTTTTTTTGGCCCTCTTTCACATTCTATTCATAGGTTTGTTTGTTTTTTTCTTGAGCACGAGGTAGAAATGTAAAAGAAGCTGTGAAGGTGTTTGCAAATTCCCACAAGGCTCCATTTGTGTCTGTTAAACTGTCTGGAAACCAGCCTTTAGCAATTCAGAATTTTAGCTAACTGCTTTTTACCTTTCTTAGCATGCTCTTCCATGGGTGAGAAATCTATGTGTCTCACAGCTCCCTGGGCTGTGAATCCTATATTCTCGTACCTGAGGTACCCCAGTCATCTCAGCTCCCTGACAGGTTTACACAACAATGAAAGTTGTAATTCATCTGGGTGTTTCTCCATGTTGGTGAGGGATCAGCATTATTTATTTTTAAGAGAAAGGACCCAAGAAGCTGAAGGAGCTTGCAGCCTACTGGAGGAACAACAATATGAATCAACCAGTACCCCCAGAGCTCTCAGGGACTAAATTACAAACCGAAGAGTAAACATGGAAGGACCCATGACTCCAGTTGCATATATAGCAGAGGATGGCCTTGTTGAACATCAAAAGGCGGAGAGGCCCTTGGTCCTGAGAAGGCTTGATGCCCCAGTGTAGGGGAATGCCAGGACAGGGAAGCGGGCGTGGGTGGGTTGCTAAGAAGGGGAAGGGGGGATGGGATAGGGTGTTTTCAGAGGGGAAACCAGGAAAGGGGATAACATTTGAAATGTAAATAAAGAAAATAAGAAAATACACATCCTATAAAAATATTAGTAGAACATTAAAAAAAAAAGCTTCTATTTTGTGTTTGTTTTTTGACTGGGACAGGTAAAAAATCCAATGCAGACATTAGTGAAGCACTCTTGAAGAAGAAGAAGAAGAAGAAGAAGAAGAAGAAGAAGAAGAAGAAGAAGAAGAAGAAGAAGAAGAAGAAGAAGAAGAAAGAGGAGGAGGAAGAAGAAGAAAGAGGAGGAGGAAGAGGAGGAGGAGGACAACGACGACGAGGAGGACGAGGAGGACGAGGAGGAGGAGGACGAGGAGGAGGAAGAGGAGGAGGAGGACGAGGAGGAGGAGGACGAGGAGGACGAGGAGGACGAGGAGGACGAGGACGAGGACGAGGAGGACAAGGACGAGGAGGAAACAGTGTGGAGCACAAGATGGAGGGGACTAACCTTAACCCTCTAACTCATCCCCATCAAGCTGGGTGGATCCAGCATCAATGATAAAGATTGGATCTTACAAGGTGACAGGTCCAATGAGCCGAGTGTTCATATCTGCCCATGAGGTTGAAATGGTGAAGTTCTCAAGTAACAGTGTTACCCTTCTAAGAAAAGACAAGAATGTGATCTCCCTCTTCTTCCCTGCCTGCTGTATCCACTTTTACCTCACTTAGTGTAAGGTCTCCCTCCTGTGAGGATCTAGCGAGAAAGCAACTTGTGGTGACATGCCCACTGCAGCACTCGGTACTTTGTTCTTGGACTTTTGGCCTCCAGATACATGAAAATACTCGTGTACTGTTTAAACCTCTAAGACAACAGTACAATTTATCTTAAGTGATCTGGTGACTAGGAATTGTGCCTTTTGGAGTTAGCCTTCTTACATAAACTCCTAATCAAGACTTAGAGTGTACCATAAGAGCAGGTAGTGGCTGAGCCTTAGCTTTCCCACCACTGTTCTGAGGAACCTCACGGAATGCCACTGCTCTTGAAAAATTATTTGCAGCACAGAAGAATTTTTTTTTTTGTTTCACAAAAATTTATACAAGGAGCAAATAAAAAAACTCAATTTACTCACATTGGAAACAAAAAACAAACAGAAGACCATGATCAAGGAAAGCAAGGAGCTCCTGTCCTAGCTACAGGCATCCATACTGCTGTCCTCCCACCACAAGCATTCTTGGCACTGCAGACACCCACTGACAATATAATGAATAGCAAAGGAAACAGAACAGCAAGGAACTGTCACTTGTCAATTAAACGTGTGGTTTCATTACTGACACAATAAAGCAAGATTGTCAGAGGAGCCGGGCTGATTTTTTTTTATCACATAAAATGGGAACAATTAATTTGAAATATGTTCCCCCTTTGGCTTACCAGGCTGATGGAGCCTCATGGGAATTTTCAAAACACATTCCTGGTAGAAGGTGGTTTATCAGCATGCAGTTGCTGCAGTTACAATATCAGTGTGACAGCATGTGACAGTGTCCGAACTGTGATGCCATAACATCTTCCCACTTAGACCAGAGAAAAATGGTTTTCAAGTGTCTAGACACCATTGAAATTAGTAAATATTTCTAAATGGACAAGGTTATTGGACCAGAAATAATTTAAGTCTTACTATAATAGAAACATCCTCTATGAATTAGGGTAAATTACTATGTCATGTATGGGTAATTATTAACAAAAAAGTTCCACTTAAGATTAGGTATAGCATCTGGTAAGATGTCTCAGTGATTACAGGGCTTGCCGTGAAAACCTAAGACCTGAGATTGAGCCCAGAACCCATGTGTGAAACCTTACTGTGTTAGCACATATTTGTAATCACTGTCCTGGAGACTGAAGACAGGCACATTCCTGGAGCATACGGACCAGCCTACCAATGAAAAACTCTAGTCTCTTCACACACATGTATATAGCCACATGCATTCCCTGTCCCCCATACCTATACACACACAATAAAAGGATGCAATTCAGTTGACATTTTTCTTGACTTTTAACATATATTTGTTTTAAAACTATATGTTTCAATGAAATCTAACATGCTTCCTCTTGATGTGACTATGGAATTCTGCCTATTTTCTTATTAAAAATATTTCTTCATTTTCATGATCTCTAGATAAGAGCAAAATTTACCATTTTTATTAGATATTTTATTTATTTACATTTCAAATGCTATCCCCTTTCCTGGTTCCACACCCCATAAAACCCCCTATCCTATCTTCCCTCCCCCTGCTCACTAACCCACCCATTCCCTCTTCTCTATCCTTGCATTCCCATATACTGGGGCATTGAAATTTCTCAGGACCAAGGGTCCTCCCTTTGATGAAGATCAGTGTTCACAGCCAGTCCCACAACACCCAGAGGAAGTTCCACTACCAGGCACTCTAACACGCCTAGGATCATAGGATCAGAGGCGAGGAGGATACAACATCTGTCCCAACACCTGGAGTAACTGGGACCAGTGGGATCCAGGCATGAAGGAACTCCATCAGACATGGGTATCTTGCAGTCTGTTTGGGCCAGTGCCCGGAGCAGACCTTGTGCACAAACTCTACAGCCAGTCCTACAACACCCAAAGGAAGCTCCACTTCCAGTCTCTTTTACATATCCAGGATTCCAGGAGCTTGATCACACCAGGATCTCAGGGTCCCAAAGGCAGCATGACTCCCAGGAGGTCAGTCATACTCAGGATCTTAGGATCATAGAGACAGCTTGACTCTGAGGAGTTCTGACACAACCAGGATCATAGGAAGGACAGGCTCCAGTCAGATATACCAAAGGCAGGTAGCACTAGAGATAACCAGATGTTGGAAGACAAGTTTAAGAACATAAACAATAGAAGCCAAGGTTGCTTGGCATCATCACAACTCATTTCTTCCACCATAGCAAATCCTGGATATAGCATTCCACCTGAGAAGCAAGATTCTGATCTAAAATCACTTATCATGATAATGATAGAGGAACTTAAGAAAGACATAAATAACTCCCTTAAAGAAATACAGGAGAACACAGGTAAACAGCTTGAAGCTCTTAAAGAGGAAACACAAAAATCCCTTAAAGAATTATAGGAGAACACAATCAAGCAGGTGAAGGAATTGAACAAAACCATACAGGATCTAAAAATGGAACTAGAAGCAATAAAGAAATCACAAAGTGAGACAACCCTGGAGATATAAAACCTAGGAAAGAGATCAGGAGTCATTGATGTAAGCATAAACAACAGAATACAAGAGATAGAAGAAAAAAACCTCAGGTACTGAGGATACCACCAAAAACATTGCCACAACAGTCAAAGAACACGCAAAAAGCAAAAAGCTTCTAACTAAAAACATCCAGGAAATCCAGAACACCATGAGAAGACCAAACCTAAGGATTATAGGTATAGAAGAGAATGAAGATTCCCAACTTTAAGAGCCAGTAAATATCTTCAACAAAATTATAGAAGAAAACTTCCCTAACCTAAAGAAAGAGATGCCCATGAACCTACAAAAAGCCTACAGAACTCCAAATCGACTGGACTAGAAAAGAAATTCCTCTCATCATAAAATAATCAAAACACCAGATGCACTAAACAAAGAAAGAATATTAAAAGCAGTAAGGAAAGAAAGTCAAGTAACATATAAAGGCAGACTTATCAGATTTACACCAGACATCTCACCAGAGACTATGAAAGCTAGAAGATCCTGGGCAGATGTCATACAGACCCTAAGAGAAAACAAATGCCAGCCCAGGCTACTATACCCAGCAAAACTCTCAATTACCAAAGATGGAGAAAACAAGATATTCCCATGACAAAACCAAATTTGTTTTCTATGGTGTCTTTTGCACCTGAGATTCTCTTTTCTATCTCTTGTATTCTGTGGTAGATGCTTGCATCAATGGCTCCTAATCTTTTTCCTAGGTTTTCTATCTCCAGGGTCGTCTTACTTTGTGATTTCTTTATTCTTTCTAGTTCCATTTTTAGATCCTGGATGGTTTTATTCAATTCCTTCACCAAACACAATATCTTTCCATAAATCCAGCCCTTCAAAGGATTATAGATGAAAAACACCAACACAAGGAAAGAAACTACACCCTAGAGAAAGCAAGGAAGTAATATTAAAACAAACCCACACAATTCCACCTCCAACAACAAAAACAACAGGAAGAATCAATTTTCCTTAATATCTCTTAATATGAAAATTAATATTACCAACATACCCTAATTGAAATTGAAAAATATGAGGAATTAGTAATTTGTTGGCTCTCACCCAGTGGTCACTCTAATTTGGTAATTGGCACAACATGTCCAATATTGTACAATTCATATACATTTTCTGCTTGTTTGTACATGACAGTGCCTTTCAGTGTACCATAATGGTCTTGAAATCATGCTTCTCTTATCTCAGCCACTCTATAAGTAGGATTGCCTATTTGGTGTTTTTACACTATACTATGGTTTTCAGAACAGCTTAAATATTTCAAAATTAGTTATACAGCCAAACGATATGTAAACAATTAATTTGGGAGGTAGCTTGTAAGAGAACAACAAAGAGTGAAACTGAATGTTTTGCTTGATATTTATAATTATTGTATCAATTTTGAAGATGACCTTATAAGTTACTCTTTCTCTGAGATGAATGCTTTTCAAAATCATCACAGCCAATTAACCAGAATCTTACTCTCACTTAATATCCGTGCCACCCTCTAAGCAGAACCATTGTTAATTGAAACAGTTGAATGACTTCATGGATAGACCATCTTAATACACACACCATTTCTTAAATGAATGTAACCTGTTCCCTGTGGGCTGAGAATGATGGCAATCACTCAAGTCAAATAGCTTTGTCCACAGCAGGAAATCTATATGCAAATAATTGTGCCTACAATTCATTCATTGATATAGCAGAACTGGAGACTGTTAGCTTGGCTACTATGGAGGTAAAATCTTTTGGTGATGAGAGGGACATTGAAGTACAGGCTTATCACAGTGAAGTCCAATGTCTAAAAATTGTTCTTATTTTGGGTTTGCACCACAGTAAGAGCCAAGATTTTAAGCTCTACTAAAATCAATCAATCAAACAAACAAAAAGACTTTATCTTTTTATGTTCATTTAATAACATGGCCATTATTTTTATGATTGGTATGAAAATAGTGTTGAATATAATAAAAAATAAAAAGAAGTAAAAAAAAAAAAACAGTTATTGGTTGTCAGGACCTGCCAAGGTCTGCATCAAATGAGGTTCTAGAACTGAAAGGAGAAATAAACATATGACCCTATCCCTAACCCAGAAGTAATTTCCAATTGTTAACCACTTACAAGGGAAAATCATGTTCCTCCAAGGAAGTCTCACTGGGGGAGCAAACCATTCTTAAGAGTAGGCTGCATGCCAAGCAGTAGGTGGCCAGCAGAAAATGGACTCAGAGGCATCTTTGGAGGCTCCTTGTCTCATGATGACATATTGTAGCTCGTCTTTTTTTTCTTTCTTTTTCTTGTTTTTTATTTTATTTAATTTTTTCATTCAGTTTTTTATTTTTGTTTAATTTGCTTTCTCTACCCTTTAGGTACTTTGCATGTATATTATAACTTCTAGTTTTGTTTTTAATGGGATTCCTAAGTATTTGAATGAGTGGCTCTCTGTGTCTCTATGCTTCTTGTGCCTTTTCTTGGGATTTTTTTTCTGTCGGTTTTTGTCCTATTCAGACGTATTTGGTTTTGTTTTATCTTATTATATTTTGTCATTTCGAAAAATGGTGCTGATTGACGTGAAGGAAGGTTTACTCATCTGAGGGTTTGTCTCTCGTGTCTGTTCTCTAATTAGTTCCTGCCCTTTCACACCATTAGCAAATCAATTCCCACTTCCTGGCAAATTTATCAAATTTCAAAACAAGAATCTGACAAAGAGGTTGAATTTTGTTCTCACATGAACACTTTCAAATAGGGATGGATCAAAAACAACTTTGTTCTATACTTCTTCGGTGTTTCTAACAAACCAGAAACTTAACTATAAGAAAATAAAGCAAATGATTGATTCCCCACCCAGAATGCTATTTGGAAAAGGACTTAATACTATTTAAAACATCTCTACCAAAGGAAAGAAAAAGAAAAATGAAAGAGAGGATATGGCATGGATGTAACGTTATTGTGTTTTGCCAATAAGAAATGATATATTTAGCCATTTGTTCTTTTAGATGACTACAGCTATATCTACAGAAGCAGTTCTACACAACTATTATAAAACATAATCTTCAGTTTTCTAAGTATTATAGTTCTTGAACAATTGCAATAAACACTTTTGAGCAATATTTCTATTTCTCCCAAACAGTGAAGGAAACACAAAAGAAGACAATGTCAGGTTTCCTGATAGTCAAGATCTTCTCTTCTAGATAGAACTAGGATTTAAGAAGGATAAATATATTTAATTGGTATCTAAATTATGAAGTCAAATATATAAGTGATAAAGAAAAAGAAAGTATGCAGAAAATAATATTAAAAGGATTTTTCAGCTGGATAGTGGTGGCACACACCTCTAATCCCAGCACTTGGGAGGCAGAGGCAGGTGTATTTCTGAGTTCGAGGCCAGCCTGGTGGACAGAGTGAGATCCAGGACAGCCAAGGCTACACAGAGAAACCCTGTCTCAAAAAACCAAACCAAAAACCAAACAAAAAAGGATTTTTCTTAGTGCTTCTATTGCTGTCATAAAACGACATCATTACCAAAAAGCAAGAAGGAAGGGTTTATTTCAATTATACTTCTACAGAATACTCCATCTAAGGAAGTCAGAGCAGAAACTCAAGGCAGGACCTGGAGGCAGAAACTGAAGCAGAAGACATAGACAGGTGCTGCTTGCTGTTATGCTTGCTCTGAAGTCTTCAACCTGCTTCCTGATACTACCCAGGACCACCTGCCTAGAAGTAGCACCTCCTGCATTAGGCTGATCCCTCCCACACCAACCTTAAATCAAGAAAATGCCCATAGACTTGCCTTCAGCCTGATCTCATGAACTTATTTCTCTCAAGTAAGGATTCTCCTCTCTAATGACTCCAGCTTGTATCAAGTTAACAAAAAAACTAGCTAGCACATGCTTTATAAGGGAAGTTATGTTTACACTGAGTCTTAGAGATACTCACTAATGTATTTACTCAACTTTCATTTATTCAGGGCTACTTAACTAAACACAATAATAATAATAATACATTAAAAACACAATGACTTCATGTACACACAGTCATTATTAGATAAGTAAATGTATTAAAAAGGGAGTGAGAAATAGACATTTCTGGGATAAAGCACCCTGACCAAGTGGAGGGATATGCTGATAATTAGATAAAAGAGAGAAAATTAGAAAAGCTATTGAAAGCAAAATTGGCATCTTTCAAGGATACCCACTGATAAGTGGATATCAGCCATAAAGTACAGAATATCCATGATATACCCCACAGACCCAAAGAAGTTAAACAAGAGGGAAGGCCCAAGTGAGGATGCTTGAATCACACTTAGAAGGGGGATCAAAATAGTCATAGGAGGCAGAAGGAGGGAAAGAAGTGGGAGGGAAAAGGAGGAAAGGGGGAATGGGGGGGAGCAGAATCAGATGTGGGGAGAAATAGGAGAAAGTCCCAGAGGCCAGGAGAATGAATGGAAATCTGCAGCTGCCAAGGGTAGGGGATAGGGTGGAATCTCTAGGAAGTCCCGGAGTCCTAGAATTGGGGAGGCTCTAAGGAATCAATTCAGGTGACCCTAAACAAAATGCCCAACAGTGGCGGACATGGAACCTGAAGAGACCACCTCTGGTAACCCAGCAGGGACCCAAGAGGAGGGGTAAGAACACCAACCCTCATCCTAAGCGAGGTAACGCAATCATGAAAGAATACACATGGAATGCAATCATTGATAAGTGGATATTAATTAGCCCTGAAGCTCTGAATACTGAAGATACCATTAGCATATCAAATGATTCCCATGAAGAAGGAAGAAGAGGGCCCTAATCCTGGAAAGGCTTGGTCCAGCATTGTAGGGGAGTACCAGGACAGAGAAAAGAGAGGGGGGAACATAGGAGAGTGGATAGAGAGAAGAGGACTTATGGGACATATGGGGGGGGGACTGGGAAACGGGAAGGCTTTTAGAATATAAGCAAATATAGAAAATAAATTGAAAAAAAGAGTAGAGTGCCCCCCCCAAAAATAAAGAAATATGCAAAGTAAAAAAAAAAAAAGAACACCAACCCACCCACAAAACTTTCAACCCCAAATTTGTCCTGTCCAAAAGAAATGCAAGGACAAAGATGGAGCAAACACTGAAGAAATAGCCAACCAATAGCCAGTCCACCTTGAGATCCATCCCATGGGAAAGAACCAATCCTTAACATTATTAATGATACTCTGTTATGCTTGCAGACAAGAACCTAGCATAACTGTCCTCTGAGAGGCTCTACCCAGCAGGTGACTGAAACAGATGCAAAAATCCAGTCAAACGTTGGACAGAAGTAGGAGACTCTTATGGAAGAGTTGGTGGAAGGCCCTGAAGAAGAAAATCCCATAGAAGGACCATCACAGCCAACTAACCTGGACTCCTGAGAGCTCTCAGAGACTGAGCCACAAATCAAAGAACATAATGGGCTGGACGGAGGCCCCCAGAACATATGTAGCAGACGTGCAGCTGAGTCTCTATGTGGGCCCCCCAATAACTGGAGAGGAGGTTTTCCTTAAAGCTGTAGGCTGGCTGTGGTATCTCTTCCCCAACAGGGTTGCCTTGTCTAGTCTCAGTGAGAGAGGATGGTCCTAATCTGAAAGAGACTTGATATACCAGGTTGGGAGGATATCCAAGAGGGTCCCACCCTCTCAGAGGAGAAGGGGAGAAGGGATGGGAGGACAGATTCTGTGAGGGGAGGACCAAAGAGGGGGGCTGCATTTAAGATGTAAATAAATAAACAAACAGAAATAATAATAATAACACTAAAAATAATAAATAAAAAAAACAAAGTTAGGAAGAGAGGATTTGGTTTTGTTGATAGTAAAAGGCATCTAACACAACTTCTAAGACCTCATGTGACTTACTGTAAGAATGAACTAAATCCAGGGGTAGAAACATTATGATAGAAAAGTTGTATCTGAATAAGGAAATATTTGCCCAGGAGAATCAATCTCAATTCAGTTAGCTTCAAGTAAAGAATATGAGATTTAAATTTATAAACATTTCAAGAGACAAGTCTCTCAAGCCTCTGTGAATGGCAGGCATGGCTTCTTTCTTTCTTTTTTATTTTTTATTCGATATATTCTTTACATTTCCAGTATAGCAGTGTAGGGGAATACCAGGACAGGGAAGCAGGAAGGGGTTGCTTGGGGAAGAGGGGGAAGGAAGAGGGCATATGGCTTCTTTCAATTCTCAAGAAATTATGCAAGTCTGGGCCAGCCTCCTTCCACTAAATGCTGAACTTTTCCTCCTGTGTCTAGCCCTGTCTGCCATCTATATGTACAAGAGAAAAGCACAGCTATGCCAACCCAACATAATCTTTGCTCCTCAACCAAATTCCTACTCCAAATTCTGGGCTTATATTGTCGCCCAGTCACACTCTAATCAGCTGAGGGAAGGTAGCTTGAGGCGCAAGCTACAGGCCACCAACTTCTTCTTCCGTGTTCGAGAAGTGGAGTCTTTAGAACAGAGATTCAACGGCTGAGATGTCCAATAAGACGAGACTGGACTTGGACAATACCAAAGAGAATTCAAACAAAAGAGGTGGTGCTTGAACAAAAAATACAAAATGCATAATATAGTTGGTGAACAGTTGCACATGAGAAATTTTTTTAAAAAGATGCTAAGATGTTTTGAAACTAATATAAAAGATTAAATTCAGCTGTTTGAGAGAAAAAAAATTATGCTTCAATATGTCCAGAGAATTTAGGAGGAACTTCACTTGAAGTAAAAAGGTCAATAGATCTCATCTGAAGAAAAGAAAAGTAAGTCTGAGGGAATGAAAAGAAGGTAGACAGAATTAAGCTGTTAACTAAAACACACAGCGGGTTCTGAGACAATAAATATCACTGGGTATTACACATAGGAACTAAACCTTACGGTGAGAGCTAAAGACGTGGTCTGAATACAAATGCGGCTGCACGTGTTTTGAAGGAGATTGTGTATCGGGAAGAGTTAACAGCCTCAAGCAGTAACTACAGGAAGAGAAGGTTGAATTGCCGCTGACTAAACATCCAGAAGAGAAAATAATTAGAGGGCAGAGAAACGTTATATTTTTAAAAAAATCATAGAATCATAGCATAAAACAGGCAAGACGGGCAACATCTGCCTAAATGCTGTTAGTGTTCCTTTGCCTCCCGTTTCTACTTCTAAAACTGAAAATCTGAAAGTTTTCAGTCTTACTGCCCTGATGTGAACATGCAGTTTTCCTACAAGTTGTATGTTTGACTATGCTTTTGCTATGTTAGGTCTGTAGAAAATTTTGGCCATGAGACCCAGTTGGTGATGTAGATCACCAGGAATGAGTATAAAGTGGTTGTAGCTGAAGGACGGCTTCCTGTCAGGCTCTCTGATCCCATGTCAGTGTTACATAATATGCCTCAGACTGAGATGCCTCAGCTGCTGCCATGATGAACTCTACCCTCAAACTGTGAGCCAATATAAACCTCTCCTGTGTGAAACTTTGTGTTTCAGTGATAAAAAATGTAACCACATTTTAAAACCATTTCTCCTTAAAAGACTTATCAGTTTCTAACCCCCCCCCCACTGGCCCCACGCTAGTAATAAACTACCTCTTCATAGCTGGCTAAGTAAAACAAATGGGGGGGGTTGTATTTTTACTTAAACCACTTGTACTTAAAGTACAAAGAAGCCTATTTCAAAACATTATGGGCTGGTGAAAGAGACATGAATAGAAGGAGTCTATTTCCAAAAGTAAATGTGAATCTGGTGATATCTCCCTTTTACTACAAAAAGAAAAGTGAAGCTAGTTAAAAGTTTGCTGTTCTTAAATTAAGAAGAAATAAATGAAACTTCCTGGAGTCAAACTAAAGAAGGACCGGATAAAAGACTGCACTCTGTGGGGATGTTGGCTCAGTCACACTAAGCTGTCTGAACATGAACCCAGCTCCCAGCCACATTCCTTTCCTGTAGACATTGCTCTTGTCTTTAAAATAAGAAAAAGCAAATGCTATGCTATATCCAATAGAAATAGGGCCTAGTGGTAGCCCTGACTGTTTGAACTGCTGTGCTGCCCTATTGATTCCTATTGAGCTAAAATTTCTAAGAATTTTCCACATCAGCTTTGATAAAGACTATTTGTCTCTGTCTGTATTTAAATAAATGACTTCCTGACTCCAAATTAAAGTTTTTCATATTCTTTAAAGTGATCTATATCTTTCATTTCAGCTGATACCTTTCAATATAACCTTTCTATAATTCAAGCTTATAAATTGTCAAAGACATACTGTTTTCATATCTTTCTGGAAGCTACCAACATAATCACCATGCCACATCACTCCTTCAATCTACAATTTAATGTCAGACATTCCTAGCTGTCTGTAGGGCAGAGAAATATCAAGAAGCCTCTGCCTTTAAGAGATCTGCCAGTGGACTTAGGAGAGGAAAGGAGGCCATTTGTAACATTATGATAAATGCAGTAACCCATATGGCTTGGTCTGTGGGTCCTTTTACTCAAAGGATGGTATCCTGTAGATGTGATAAGATACAAAATTGCCTGAAAATTCCAAAAAGCTAGCAGGCCTGTAGCAGAGACTGCAGGGACAGACACAGCGTTGTAACTGAGTGAACTTTCTGCAGAAAGTTCCTCACAATCTACCTCCCTCCTAGTCTCCAGACACTCTGGCATGACTGAAGTCCTGAGACAAACGTGAGGAACTCTCCAGATCAAGTCAGGTTTTTTACTTGTGATCCCCTGAGCAGTCCCATGGGCATTACCTTGATGTTCACTGGAGTTGCGAATTCTTTGGCAGCACCCTAAACACCCCGAACCTGGAACTAGGAGGTAGGTACAGAAATCCAGGTCCTAGCACATCCTCTCCAAGGCACCCACTAATGATGAGCTCTGATATTCTGAGTGTCGATCCTTTAATCTTAGCTTTAAAGATGGCTTATGGCTCCCCTGGTAGCTTAGGAGAAATGGAAACATGAGGATGATGCCAAATGCACTCTTTGGAGACATTGTTTCAACTGCCCCACTGCTCTGAAAATATTGAGAAATTACTTAACTGTGACATCTGGATCCCTATTCAGCCATATCTACCTAGGAAGAGTATGGTGCTTTCAAATGAAAATAAATATTGGCTAACTTTAATGGGAACTATAATTAATAAAATGATAACTAATACTTTCTTCTGGATGTATGACATAAAAGTTGTCTTCAACTATTTGAAACCACAATACCTTCTCCCATCCTGTGATGGGGTTTTGCTTACCATTCTAAATAGACATTGTTGGTGTGGTTTGGATGTAAAATGTCCCCTATAGTCTCCTTTGTTTTAACACTTGGTCCTCAACTGGTAGCTCTGTTTAGGAATGTTATAGAACCTTTAGGAGGTGGAGTTTTGCTGGAGGAGGTGGATCTCTAGGTACATGCCTTGAGATATCATAGCCTGGCCCCACTTACAGTTCCCTCTCTGCTTCCTGACAGCATGCTGAGAGACCTTGATGCTGCTTCAAGGATACTGGCAAAAATATTTACATTGGTCTTGGAGGACAAGGGAGTAGGTTCAGATAAGAATATTTGCAAGGGGTTAAGACAAGTCTCAAGAGGAATACAGCTAAAGATTGTGTTGTATTCCTTGTATCTTGGTCATCCTGATAAACCCCTAGACACAGGGACCACAGGACTTTGTTTACTGCCTTGTTTGACTACTTTGTCTATGCTTTGTTTGTCCCTTGACTACTTTGTCTTGGCCCTAAGAACTGAGCCTATTCTTTGCTTGTACCTAGAATTGTATAAGAGCAGACTGGGAAAAAAATAAACCCACTTCAGCCCTGGCTGGAGTCATGTTATGAAATGGTTTAATTATCTTTTCTTCCTTTAACCCTCCCTCCCTCCCTTGAGACACTGTTGACTGACTAAGCTGGTTTGGTCAACAGCAAATAAATGTTCATATAGCTGCCTCCTCCTGCTGCCATACTTTCTCCACTGCGGTCGAATCTGTCTTCAAACAATAAAGCAAAATAAACCCTTCCTGATTTAAGCTGGTTTTGTTAGTATTTAGATATAGCAAGGTGAAAAGTAGTTAATACAATTGGTAAGAAAATTTAGAGCCAGACCAGTGGAAATGTTCTCATAGTCCAAGGTACTAGAAGCAAGGTTAAGAGGGAGTCACTGAAGTTTTCTCCTAGCTAAGCGTGGAACTTCACTGTAGTGTCAAAGGGTACTATCTACCTCCCAAGGAAACACCAATATCTAATTCCTGTCATTATTGCTTAACAAATACACTGCATGGTGTCTGATGAACGTCCCAAACATTTCATCTGCATTCTATAAATAAAGAAAAATTCTCAGGCAACCAACATATCTTTATTGTCTATATGTTGTGAATATAGAGGCATAAGTGTGCAGTCTGTGTTTTCTGGAAATCTTCATGACCCACTTTATCTGTGGCACATACTAGTGCTTTGAGTTTATACAAGTATATTTTGTGCCCAGTCTTTGCGCAGGTGTGTACAAGGAGAAGGTGAGTGAATAAATGTATTAACTTTACTAAAATTTAGGCAGTCGTTTCGTATTTCAAACATTGCGAGGACATGTGCCATGTTAAAAGAATGAATGTCCTCTTAACTATTCTTTGCATGATGATGGAGTATTTCTTCTTTTCTAAATGAGGTAAATGCAATTTTTTTTTATCTAAGAAAGGCCTTGGGTCTATAAAAAGGAAAGTTTCCGATGAGATTAAATTTCATTGCTGAAAGAGCTACATCAAAGCAATTAAGAAAGAGTGAGTTAAATATAGCTTTCCCCTGACAGAGAAGCTGCCCTTCGTAAGACATATTGCTATATTCTGTAACCAAACACTCTGCCCCGGTTTACTTTAATTCTAGACAAATTGAAATACCCTATAACTGGTGTCCTTAAGAAGCCAAGAAACATAGTTATTTGAGACAATAGCAGTGTGGTAGCGATAATTGGGCTTGCTGGTGCAAGCAACTAGAAGATGCACAGACCAGATCCCAAAGACCATGAGCACACACTTCCCTCATAGGCTGCACAAGGAAAGGGTGACATCAAGGACAAGGAGATGATAGGAAATGCACCTCCAATCTGAGACTAGATCTTCTATGGTTTCCCTCCACTATAGCCTCTCCATGCCCCCGAAGCTAAACAGTTGTTTACAAGAAAGCCATTTGCTATATTTCTGAGATTTCCAGTAACAAGATCTTGTCTGACCCATTTTTGTATCCTCAGGGACCTATCAGACACTGACTATTCAATGAGTTGTCATTAACAAGTAAACAAGTCAAACCTTTGTTTGGTTGGTTTTATTTGAAACAAGATCTTATTAGATGTAACCCTAGAAGACTAATACTGCATAATCCAGGCTCAATTAAAACTCATGTCAATTTTTCTGCTTCAGAACCTTGAGCTCTGGGGTTATAGTTGTAGGCCACCATGCCCAGATCTGAATGAGTTGATTATAAGAGTTATCACAACACCAGCTTGCTCCGCTCTTTGTTTGATGATCAGTTTTTTTTTTTTTATGGATTCCCTCTACCTTAAAATATCCACCAGGGGCTGCCAGTTTATATTTTTTAAGACCTCCAAGCGTGATTTTCTAAAATAATGCAAGACTGTACTGCAACATGTACTTTACAAAGGATGCATTAGCATGTTTTATCTCTTATATTCCTCCTACAGGTAGCATGGACACCCATCTGATTAAACAGTGAGGCCAACACACCTTCACTGCAACTTCAATAAGACTTTTGTAATTGCCTTAAGCACTTGAGTATGGTAGAAACAAGAAAAAGGCTCTAAGTCACAAAATGTCAAGTGTGTTTCCACTCTGAGAACTCAGCCCCTATGCTTTAAGAAAGCCGCTATGCTTTAAGAAGCCCTGTAGAGAGGCCATTAGCAGGTGTTCTAGGTGTTCCAGTGCCCCAGACAAGGGCTCATCCAACAGACAACATTAACTAACAAGCGTGTGAAGTAGTGTCAGAAGCAAACTGTCCCTATTAAAATATGTCCAAATTATAGATCCATCAAAAACAAAAGAAAAATAACATATTAATCTTATTTCACACCATTAAAATTGGAGATAGTAAATGAGACCATCATTTCAAGAAATAAAACATTCCTAATGCCTTAGAAACCCATCTCGATCCATCCTGGTTGTAAGCTCTGAAAGCAAGTATTATATGAATTTCTAAACCCATATAATTTGGGATATTTTGAAACCTATATGTCATACAATAACACATTATTATGATACATTAGTTACTCTTCTGACTGATTTTCCTGAAGGTCCTGTTTGTACAACTAATCAGCAATGTTGCATAGACTTGCACATGTTCTCTTCGGTTTTATTGCTATTACTATCTTGTATGAACACTACTGCTGACTAGTATCTGAATAATCATACTGCTACTAACATCCTAGTGGATGTCTCTTGGGGTATTAATATTCATTTGTTAAAGTATTATAACTATGAAAAGAAACTATTGCCACACAACAGACAAACTATCTTTTATTTGCCAAATTCTTTTTCAGAGTGATTACACCAGTTTACAATCTTATTAACAGTATGTAAATGTCCTTCCTGAACAGCTTAGTTCTGGTCATTCAGTTTAATAACCTTAATGTGCATATTTCTGACTACTGAAACAATACCTTTTTATTTCTTAAGTATTCTTATATTCTCCTTTATAAGTTATTTATTAAATTTAATTTTAAAAACTTTTAGTGTTTTGCTTAACATTTGTAAGATTTTGCTGTTATTACTTTCCAGTGTTCAGTTTCACTTGCAGACTGTTAGAATAATCTGGATATCAGACAAAGACAAGCTTGTTGACCTGGTGCAATGGTCAATGCCACTTTAAGCACAGTCTCAGAAAAGCAGAGTCAGAATGGATGTTATTGGGTAAATGTCTAAAACTCAGTGACTAAACCTCCCATATGGAGGCCTGCCTAGAACTTGGAAAATCTCATATGAAATAACACTGTACTGGTGGACTCAATAAAGCAAGGGTCCCCAAGTGCCTCATAAATATACAAATATGTAAGTACACTCATAAATACAGAGTGTCTTTTTGAGAGCTTTGCCACCAGACAAGAAAACCACCCTCTGGAGAAGACGCTGTTTTTCCAGATAAAGAATCATATACCTGTTTTGGCAATTTTGTCTCTTTATTTAATATTTGTCAGAGTCCTTTTTATTTTATTAGATACCTACATTCTATTAGAACCTATTAAATGCCATTAAATTGCTCAAGGCAGTACAAGTCCCGGTACTGAAATTCTATCATTTTGGCTTTTTGGCTCACAGTTTTGTGGAATTCTTTTTTCTTTGGCAAAATTTCAGAACCAATTGTGTTCTATGTCTTTTCAACCCCAAGAATGTAACTGTGTAATCTTAAAAGTGCTGTTCAGAAATCTTTCTCTGAGTGGGATATTAGTTCTGGTCTTATGTTTTTTTCCTCCTAAGACAGGTCTTGTTGTACAGCTCTGGATGGCATAGAACTCAGTATGTTTGGCAAACTAGCTTCAAACTCAGAGAGATCCAACCGCCTCTATCCCTCAATCTTTTTGAAGGATCTGATGAGATGGATCAAGTCTAGCAGCATTTGATGACTGATGATTCTTTCTGGGAATTTATATAAAGGTCAAAGTCAAGATCAGACTACTAACTCTGACCTTCCTGTGCATCCTGTGATATGCAAAATAAATAAATAAATAAACAAATAAATGATATCTTCTGGATTAAAACATAAAATAATTACTTAAGTCTTTACTATAGTTTTACTTAATGTTAGGGGAAAATTTGATAAATAAGAGTAGCAGGTTATTAAAGGATTATTCCTATGATATCCAAGTTTTGCAATTCATATTAAATGATATGTACATGCATATCAGAATTTTAAAACTTCATTTGTGCAACTAGTGCCTATAAGTACAAATATTTCAAACTAGTACTATCAATTTTTTGATAAAATAATGTCTTATACCCTTACCCCTACCCACTCTCAACAAGAGGTGGCCATTTTGCCTCCATCTATTCCCATCCAGATAGTTTACAAACTGTTCATCATCTCACTAACACCATTACAGAGGCACCATTTTCAAGCCACTAAGTCCCTTCACCACCATCATCCTTCTGCTGAACCTTTGCTTGTTATTTGGGTCATCTCACCTACTTCTGAGAAATTATAGTTAACCATCATGGAGAGACAAAGATGTGTGACCAGAATCCTTGAGGATTCTTCTTGATGCTTCATTGTCAGAGACACATTGACATGTGTATTCTCAAGCCATTTTCAGCTCCATGGTATTTTTATTAATTAATTCTTCTTTATTAGATATTGTCTTTATTTATATTTCAAATGTTACCACCTTTCCCCATTTCCCCTCTGAAAACAGGTGGGACAGTTTCTGGATGGTTTTTCCTTCAGTCTCTGCTTCACACTTTGTCTCTGTATTTGTTCCCATGGGTATCTTGTACCCTAGCTAAGAAGGAGCAAATTATCCACACTTTGGTCTTCATTCTTAAGTTTCAGGTGGTATGTGAATTATATCTTGGGTATTCCAAGCTTCTGGGCTAATATCCACTTATCAGGGAGTACATACCACATCTGGTCTTTTGTGATTGAGTTACCTCACTAAGGATGATATTTTCCAGTTCTAACCATTTGCCTAAGAATTTCATGAATTCATTGTTTTTAATTGCTGAGTAGTACTCGATTGTGTAAATGAACCACATTTTCTGTATCCATTCCTATGTTGAGGGACATCTGGGTTCTTTCAGCTTCTGGCTACTATGAATAGAGCTGCTATGAACATAGTGGAGCATGTGTCCTTATTACATGCTGGAGAATCCTTTGGGTGTATGCCCAGGAGTGGTATAGCAGGGTCCCCCAGTAGTATTATGCCCAGTTTTCAGAGGTACTGGCAAACTAATTTCCAGAGTAGTTTTACCAGTTTGCAATCCCACCAGCAATGAAGGAGTGTTTCTCTTTCTCCACATCCTCACCAGCATATGCTGTCACCTGAGTTTTTGATCTTAGCCATTCTGACTGGTTGAAGTGGGATCTCAAACTTGTTTGATTTGCATTTCTCTGATGACTAAGGATGTTGAACATTTCTTCAGGTAGTTCTCAGCCATTTGGTATTCCTCAGTTGAGAATTCTTTGTTTAGCTCTGTACCTCATTTTTAATAGAGTTATTTGGTTCTCTGGCATCTAACTTCTTGAGTTCTTTGTATACACTGGATATTAGTCCCCTATCAGATGTAGGATTAGTAAAGATCTTTTCCCAATCTGTTGGTTGCCATTTTCTCTTATTGACAGTGTTCTTTGCCTTACAGAAGCTTTGTAATTTTATGAGGTTCCATTTGTCAATTCTTGATTTTAGAGCATAAACTACTGATATTCTGTTCAGGAAAATTTCCCCTGTGCCCATGTGCTTGAGGGTCTTCCCCAGTTTCTTTTCTATTAGTTTCAGTGTATTTTGTTTTATGTGGAAGTCCATGATCCACTTGGACTTGAGTTTTGTACAAGGGAATAAGAATGGATAGATCTGCATTCTTCTACATGCTAGCCTCCAGTTGACCCAGCACCATTTGTTGAAAATGCTGTCATTTTTTCCACTGGATGGTTTTAGTTCCTTTGTCGAAGATCAAGTGACCATAGGTGTGTGGGTTCATTTCTGGGGCTTCAGTTCTATTCCACTGACCTAACTGCCTGTCACTGTACCAATACCATGTAGGTTTTTTTTTTTAATCATGAGTTCAGCTCCACTTTTAAGTCAAGGCATGCATTTCCAATCCAAGGTCAGCCTCAGCTACAAAAGGAGAAACACATACACACAGAGACACAGACACAGACACACACACATATGTACACACGCATGCACACACACAGAAAGAGAGAGAAACAGAGAGAGACAGAGACAGAGTCAGAGACTATGTGATTAGCGAATATAAACACAGGAATGATAGTGACATGTCGGAGCCTATATATACACAACTATTTTGTATCAATGGAAAATAACACAGAAATTCTTTCTTGTCCAGGTGACATGTGAAAAGAGATCAACATATGCTCACTGGGTGATAGCTGCTTTCATGAATGTGCAGGCTGGTCCAAGGCAGAGAGAGGATCCTAGTGGCTGGGAACTTTATTAGTGTCAAGCCTGTGTCACACACGCAAACTGTCTTTCTCTCCCTTCCTCCTCCAATTTTTTACAGTTTATTTTATTTCCTTCCTCCCTCCATTTGCCTTTTTAATTTAGAGACATGCACCCACATAAGACTGGGATTCTGTGTTTATTTCTTTCACAATTTACAGTTTCCATATTTCCACTTTCTGAACCCCTTTTTGTCCGGATTTTAGCAGGCTCCATCTTCCGCTGGATAATATTTTCTTATGTGTTTCCCAGGGGCATGAGAATTTTGTGCTGTGTTTTTCGTTTGTCTGTTTGTTCTTGTTAGACTGCCCTGCATTCCTTGCAGCTCTTCTGTTTCCTTTCCACCCTTCCCACTTCCTGAAGTTCCCTGTGCTTTGACTTCACTTACATTTTGTCTTGAATCCTCATTTTGTCGATCCTCAGTGGATCGTATCATATTCGATCAGAAAATGATCAAGGCTCCTTTAGCAATGTTTTCTGTTAAGTTTTAGGAACTTCCTTTCAGTTGAATGAATCTTTCCTTTCTCTGTGGCCATTTGTCCCATCTCTTATTTTTCTGACTCTCATACTTTTCATTTGGTTCAATTGTTCTACCAAACTCGATTGTCATTCTTCAGAATTATTCCTTACAATATTTTTCTTTACTTTTTAAGATTTATTTATTTTGTAGACTTAATATTTTTATTTATTCTTTATTCATCTTTTACAAACCAGACTTTATTCCTTTCCCTGTCTATCCTCTGACTGCTCCACATCCCATATCTCCTTGTCTCCCCCTCCCCCGCTCCACCCCAGAACAACATCCCCAAGAGGATGTAGCCACACCCCAACCCCCATCCCACCAGACCTCCCCACTCCCTGGGGCCTCCAGTCTCTTGAGGGTTAGGTGCACCTTCTCTGACTGAGCCCAGACTGACCAATCCTCTGCTGTGTATGTGTTGAGTGTCATCTCAGCTGGTGTATGCTGCCTGATTGGTGGCTCAGTGTCTGAGAGATTCTAGGAGGTCCAAGTTAAATCACCTAATTGAGGGGTCATTATGTGTACACATATGCAGTGCCCATGGAGGCCAGAAGAGGTCATCCAATCCTGCGAAGCTAGAATTATATGCAATGTGAACTGCTGGAAACTAAGCTCCAGTCTTCCATGGCACCAGTGAGGGCTCTGAACCCCTGAATCATCTCTTGGCTGCTCCTTATTTATATTTAGCTGACATATAAATCAATTGCTGCATTATGCCATTTTATGCACCTACTATTAAATAATATCTTTGCCATTTTCATGCATTTTTACTGGCACATTTGAGTTTATGGCCTGGAAATAGGAAAAATTTTTACCTTACTGGTAGATTACCAGCATGAAGGGATGAAACTTTAAATCTGAGACAAACCTGCTCAGCACTGTGGAGTGGAGATAATTCTTTGGAAATACTACATGTAAAAGTACTGACAAATATTCTGTATTCTGGGAGTTAGAAGTAAGGATAGAAATATTAATCTTTCCCATACATATTTCAGGTAAGAACCTCTTGTATTGGTCAGTTACCTCTTGCTGCTATAATTATCACTAAGTGCTTAATAAAAACTTATGCTCTCTGTTTCAAATGGTTAAGAAACACATGCAGGGGGCTGTGTTCCTTCCTTGCACAGGAGAATCCACTGCCAAGCTCTCTTATAGAGTGTGTTGGCACACCTCAGTTCTCTGTTGCTATGGAAATGTGCCCTGTTTTCTCACCACATCTTAGCTGGGGCAGGCCTCCCTCAGATGCACCAGCATCCCCCCACCACACTTTCATACAGGCAGCAAGCAGAGACTGTCTTATGCTTCACATATTTATTTTAATAACTTCTCCTTCTGTTCTTTCACTCCAACAAGAGAAAGTTCTTTGTTTTTAAGTTCTTCTGTGATTACACTGGGTGTACCTAGACAATTCTGGATAATTTCCCTTTTTTTTCTTTCAAGTACATACTGTATGTTGCAATTATTCCCCCCCTTTTCTTTTTTCAGCTATCCTTCCTCTCTTCAATCTCCTTCATTTCTCCTGGTCAGTTCACCTCCTGTTTTACTTAAATATATATGTACATGATTTTATGTGACTGTATAAACAGTCTGTAAAGAACAAAGTATAAGAGAAAATGTTGACAGTTGGTGTTATGAGATTGGCTTATCAGTCTTAATATATCTGTGCCATTTGTATCAGTTTTCCTGAAAATAACATAGCTTCATTCTTTTTTATGGCTGAAATATTCATTGTGGAAGACTGCATGTGTACACACACACACACACACACACACACACACAATCACACTTTCTTATTCTTTCTTAGTAAACACCTAGATTGATAACTTACCTATTAGGACTAGTACAGTAATAACAGTTGCACACTGCTGTACAAGTGTCTCTGTCATATACTGACTTGGGTAAGTACCCAAGAGGGAGAGCTGGGTCATCTACCTTCCTTCCCTCCTTCCTTCCCTCCTTCCTCCTTCCCTCCCTTCTGCCCTCCATTCCTCGAGAAATTTCCATATACTTACTAGCAGTGTGTAAGGGTTCCATAAAGTCTACATCCACGCTTGCTTTTGTGGTTTGGCTTCTCAGGGGCGGACATTATAACAAGAGGAAGATAGAATGTTGATGTAGGTTTTGACTTGCATTTCTCTAATGGCTTGTTTTGTTGAACATTCTCATTGGCTTTGTGTATTTCCTTTCTTGTAAACTTAAGTGTTCCTTTGTCATATGTTCATTTGTTAGTCTATTTATTGATAGGGTAGATCAGTTTTCTGCTTTGTTTTCAATCCTTTGCATATGTCGCTATTTAATCTTTTGTTAGACATGTAACTAGCAAATGTTTTCCCCTGCTTCATAGTCCGTCTCTTCACTCAGTTGTTACCTGTGCTGGGCAAAAGTTTTGTAAGTTCATTGGGATCCCATTTGTCAATTATTGGGCTTATTTCCTGGACAACTAGGGTCCTATTCAGAAAGTCCTTTCTTGTGCCTATATATTGAAGTGCCTTCCTTGCCTTGCCTATAGAGATTTCAGAGTTTCTGGTCTCATACTACTGTTTTTGATTCATTGAAGTTTATTTTTGTGCAGGGTGAGAGAATAGGATCTACTTTCATCCTTCTATATTTGGATATCCAATTTTCCTAGGACTATTTGTTAAGAAGGTTGTCCTTTCTCCAATGTAAATTTTTGACATCTTTGTCAAGAATCAGAAGGCTGCTGGGAGAGACAATTAGTCTTCTTCGGTGAGCCACATGAAAGGGTGTCCAGTTCCATGGTCTTCCTTAAGCCTTTAACACACACATATATGAGCAACAGTATGTAAATACCTTAGGTATGTGGACAGAGGAACAAAGAAGAATGAAAATTATGTCAGTGTAGCATGCATTTAAAGATTTTTCAAAAAAATAGTTACTTTAAATATGTATAAAATTTAAAATAAGGACTTGAAGTTGAGAGGGACAGAGATGGGAGTTGAATATGAGATGAGTTAAGGGCAGAAGAGATAAATGTAATTGAAACACATTACAGTCATGCATGAAATTCCCAAGGAATTAATAATACATTACATTTAAAATTAATAAAATATGTTAGTTAACGAATCAGGTGACTGTAGATGTAAGGATTTAAGGTTTATACTGGGTATTTTCCTTTTTGTCCCCTCATTCATGAAGATGTGGTGGGGTCAAGGGTTCTGGACCATGTGAATGTAGTTATTTGCCAGAGACTAAAGTAGGGATATTTCCCCCAATCCTTTCTCCACGTTGTTGTACTGAATTGTGTTTTTGAGAGAAGGACTCTCATTGAATCAGGAACTTGTCATTCTAGCTAGACTAACTGCACGGTGAATCCCTTGGATTCTGTCTCTGCCCCTCAGTCCTGGGGTTACAGTCACACACTGACAAGCTGTACTTCTTAAAGTGTGCCTTCTGGAACTCAGAACTCAGGTCCTCGTGATTGCAGAGCGCCCACATTGCTCACTGTACCATTTCCCGAGGTTTAGATTTTAATTTTCTCTATTGCTCCAGTGATCTGCATAACTGTATTTGTGCAATATCACTGTGGCAGTTTTGATGAAAATTGACTCCATAGGCCCATATATTTGGATATTTGGTCCCTAGTTGGTGGAACTATTTGGGGGAAAGATTAGGAGGTGTGGCCTTTTGAAGAAGATGTGCTACTTGGGATATATTTTCAGCTTTCAAATGCCAATGCCAGGACCTCTCTCTGACTCTGTGTGTGTCTGTGTCTGTGCATCTCTCTCTCTCTCTGTGTCTGTGCATCTCTCTGTTTCTCCTCTTTGTTTATGTCTATTTGTGTCCCTCTGTCTCTGTCTCTTTGCATATCTCTCTGTACATCTCTCTGTCTCTGTCTCTGTCCCTCTTTTTCTCTCTTTCTCTCTGTCTCTGTCTCTATGTCTCTCTCTCTCTGTCTCTCTCTGTCTCTCTGTCTCTCTCTCTCTGTCTCTCTCTCTCTGCCTGCTACTACTTGTGGATCATCTCTCAGCTACTGCTCAGTGTCATGCCTGTGAACACATCTGTTGTCATGCTCTCCACCAGGAAAGTCATGGACGCATCCGCTGAAACTGTAAGCAAGCTCCCAATTAAATGTTTTCTTTTATAAGTTGCCTTGGTTGTGGTGTTTCTTCATAATAGAAAAGTAACTAAGATGAGTAATGCTACAAAAAAATGGCATTGGAATTTTGATGGAGATTGCACTGAACTTGCTCTTTAAGTAGCGTTAAGCCCTATGGTACATGATTGTGAGACATCTTCTAATGCCTTCCTTAATTTTCTGAGTGTTTTAACGTTTTTATTAAATGTCTTTGCTCTGTTGGCTAGATTAATTGCAAGGCTAGATTTTACCAGTTAGTTGGTTAGTTTTGTTTTGTTTTGTTTTGCAAACAGTTCAGTTGTGAATGAGCTCATCCCTGATTTCACTCATCTTGTGCGCTATTGCTGTATAAGAAGGTTAGTGGTTTTTATTTTGCCACTTTGATGAAAATGCTTTTGACTCTAACAGTTTTCTGGTAGAGACTTTAGGGGCTTCTCATTTCCAAACAAAAATAATTTTACTTGCCCTTTACCATTTGTATTCATTTTACTGGTTTCTCTTGTAGCTTGGGCTAAGACTCTATTGAGTAACAATGGAAACCGTGTATACCCTAATTCAGGGTAATTTTCTTATCTTAAGGACCATAGTTTTAATTGTATGTGCAAAGTCCCTTTAGTCATGTAATGTGGCATATTCGCAAATCCTAAAGAGTAGATTATGGGTATTTCAAGGGCTCATTCCAAATATTACAACTTCCTTTTACTTCCCTCTCTTCCTTTTGTGCTGTGTTACAATTAGAATTTTATTACCCAGGCACAGCAGAAAGATCACAAATCTTCAGGCTTATTCCACTCTATACATGTTGTATCTCCTGTGATCTTCTTACCCCAAACTCCCTTCTGGTAACAATGAACATTGCCCTTTCTAGTCTTTCCTCTACACAATGGACTATATTAACCTGACCAGGTTTTAACTTCCTAGTTTGGTATAATGCCTACAGCTTCTAAGCATGACAAAATCTCTATGAAGTATGTTGCATACACCAGCTGATAGGAGGCCCCCAATGCACACACAGTAGTGGACTGCCAAGTCTGTGTTCATTCAGAGATGATGCACCTAACCCTCAAGAGACTGGAGGCTCCAGGGGGTTTAGAGATCAGGTGGAGTTGGGGGGTGGGGCATCCACATGGAGACAGGGGGGATGGGGAGGAGGTATGGGATATGGAACAGTCAGAGGGTGGATGGGGAGGGGGATATGGAGTGCAAATTAATTAATTAATTAATTAATTAATTAATTAATTAAAAACTCATAACCCCCTCAACTGAGACTACATTGCTACTGACCAGCACCTTCTGAACTGTTCTAGTCTCTTTACATGTTTCCTTTATAGCATCTTTAAACTTTTACCCTCTTTTCATATCCCTAGCTTTATCAGCAATCTGATTAATACATATACATATATAAATATGTATGTATATATATATATACATGTAATGTATATGTATGTGTATGTGCATGTATATGTATATAATATATATGATGTATATGATGTATATGTATGTGTATATGTGTGTGTATATATATGTATGTGTGTGTGTGTGTTTGTGTGTGTGTGCGTATTTCTAGTAGACCAGGATAGCCTCTAATTCATAAAGATCTGCCTGCCTTTGCTTCTCAAGTGCTGAGATTGAAGGGTGTGAGCCACTATAGGCAGATATGTCTACGAGCTCCTTGCAGCTTCTTTATTTCTTCCTTCTCTGAAATATCAGCTTTGTCCCCACCAGACCATTTCAACTCTAGTAACAGGATCCTAGCCCCTCTCACCTCACTCTGTAAGTCTCAAGTGCTTATTTTCTACTGTTATGTTTCCACCCATGTGCAGATAAATGAAGAAAGATTTTGGCCACCCAAACTCCCAAGACTCCCAGGGACTGAACCATCAACCAAGATGTACACCTGGTTCCAGCCAAAAATGTGGCGAAGGAAGGCCTTGTTGGGCATTGGTGGGAGGAATGGTCCTTGGTCAGGTGAAGGCTCAATAGAGGCCCCAACAAAGGGAAACCAAGGGGGGAGGTGGGAGTGAGTCGGGTGGAGGGGCATATACCTGGAGGCAAGGGGAGGGAGGAGGGGTTGGGGGTATTGGGGAGGGGGGAAATCAGGAAAAGTTTTACCATTGGCAATGTAAATGAAAACGATGTTCAATAAAAAAATTAAAAATAAATAAATAAAAAAGTCTTATTAACTTCCTAATGATTCCAGGAAATACTTAGGGAACTGCCTGATACAAGTGGCCCTGCCTCCCCTCTCTCCTATACCTAAGACTTCAATTCAGTCAAGAAAGTAACAGAAAACAGAAACACTTATGAAATTATAAAATCCAAATTGGTTACAAATTTAATATATGTGATAAGGGAGAGTCCTTTGTATTAGATCTAATTTAGTCCCTATAAATGTGTGATAAAATTCACATTACAGTTTAAATTTGTAGACAATGTCTCTGTGTTGACATATGATATAGTGTGAATCTTTATTTAGGTTTTGAGATCAATGAAAATATAAATTACTCTGAAATAGGATTGCTGTAGTAGGGAGATTTTCTAGTTTAAGTCTTACTATACTTAGGATCAAATTTTTTTTTTTTTGCTGTCACATTAGATTTTAAAAGACCTTCTCATAAATATAGCCAGTTTATCACTGCAAGGAAGGGTATAGAGGAGGGAGGTTAGGAAATGATGTAATTATATTATAATCTAAAATATTAAACAATAAAAATGGAATAACAGAAATGTTTTTAAAAATTTATGATTTTCCCAGAAAAGTAGGATGTATAAACTTGTATTTCCATTGCCTGAGTAAAATCTTAGGAATTATAGTAAAGAACAGCTATGTGAAGCTATACTAATATTTTCTGAAAAATAGCTTTATTGAAATATAATTTGTGTACTATAGAATAACTATTTAAAGTGGATAATTCAGTGGCTAAATATAGTCTGGGTCATAAAATCACCATCACTATTGGATGTTCGAGTATTTTCATTCCCCCCCTAAAATAAACACAGCATCCATTAGCAGTTCTCTTCTCCAGGCAACCATTTTCTCTCTCTGCAGAATTGTTACAAGTTCTTTCACTTAGCATGTTGCAACATCTATCCTTTTGGGGGCAAATGTCCTATCCACAACCACATGACCTTTTCAGTACATATTTGTTTTTGATGCCTGATGTGGTTGCTTCTATTTTGGGGCCATTATGAATAGTGTGACTATGTTGAAGAATTTTCCCTGTCCAATTACTTTAGGGCAGTGGGAGGCCTGTGATTGGACAGGAAAAAGAGAGGCAGAGCTAAGAGCTGTAGAGACAGGGAGCATTTCAGAGGAGAGAAAGGAAGGAGAATGAAAGGCTGGCGGAAACCAGTGTGGCTTGAACCAGCCACAGTTTTGAAACCATAAGGTTAGAATAATTGGGATAAAGCTTTTATCATTATCAATTGGCTCTGAAATTATTATATTGGCATCTTGCAAATTGTGATTTTATTGATACATAAATCTGATTGGTTAACTCTAAGCTTAAGAGTTTTAATTCTACTGAGTAATTGGGTGATGTGATGGTTGACCATGGGGTGTATGGAGCATAGCATAGTACTGAGAGGAACTTGGAGGATGGCGCCAGAGAAATGGGGGTCTGAGAGACCACCTAGTGGGATGACTCACCAGGAGGCCTGTGACCCATGTGGCTGGAGAGTTGACCGAACAAGAGATCATGAGAGTGGAATCACCCAGCGGGAGCCCTGTAGCCCCGCTGGTTGCCAGCACCAGCACAGGACCATGCTGGTTTGCTTTTTTAATATTTCCCAAAACATGACTGAATACTTGCATATTCATTTGTGTAGACATACCTTTCTTCCTTTTGGATCTATAACTAGGAAAGGATTTGCGGGAAGCATTAGTAACTTTTCTGCTGCTGTGGGAAAATACTATGACCAAAGGCAACATAATGAGGAACAGGTTCATTTGGCTTATAATTCCAGATCATAGTCCATCACTGAGGGGAGTTGAAACAAGAAGACAAGCAGACGCCATGGAGAAGCACTGCGGATAGACTCACCCTCTAGCTTGGGTGGCCACACAATCAAGACAGTCTCTCAAAGACACAGGCCAATGTGCTCTAAGAAATCCATCATCTGAGACTTCCAAAAGTTCGCAGGTAAAGCTAACTGGGATGCTGAGTGTGATAAACTGAATAATAATTCTCCAATATATCCATGTCCAAATGCACAAAACATGTCTCGTTTATTTTATATATGACAAAAGAAATTTGTATATATCTAACTGTTTTAAAATGCCTTGAATGGGAGAGTATATTGAACTACTTAGTTGGCCTGATGCAAGTTACATTATTTTAAGCTGCAAAGTTTGTAGTGTTTCTTTCCATTAGTAATGGGAAATCAACATGGTAGGTTACCTGATAGCATACTCTAACATTGTGGAATTCCAAACTCTTTAAAGGGGCCACACCACGTCACAATTACACTATCAACGCATGTGGGTTTCAGCATCTTCACATCCTTGATAACAACTAGTGTTTTCTATTTTTGTTGTAACTATTCCGATCACATATTTACATCTGTGATAAGTTTTGAATTCCATTTGTACATAGTTTGAGGCAGACATCGACTGTATTCTTTTACATGTGGATGTTTAGTTTTCCCAACATTGTTTCCTGAAAACTCAACTCTTCTTTGATTGCCTTTCTTCGAGATCTATCGGCCATAAATGTAGAAAACCATTCCCAGAAATTCAGTCCTATGTTGTTGGCCCAGATGATTATGGGATTCTGAAATCAACAGGGCTGCATTTTCCAACTTCATTGTTCTGTTTTTCAAAGTGTTTTGACTAAGAGCTGGAGGTGGTTAAGAACTGGAGGTGTAGCTCAGTGGTGAGCTCTGGTATTCACATTTCTGTGGGAACAAAAGGGAGTTTGATTCCTCTGAATCCCTCGCATCCCTATTTTACTTTATAGATGTGCTCAACAGTTCTGAAAAACAGTCAGCCAATATTCAAATGGGGGTTGCTTTGCATCATGGAACAGTTTTACAGAGTGTTTTCATATTAATTATAGTAAGTGTTTCAGTCCCTTAGCACAAGATATTTTTTCCATTTTTATCTTTTTTTAACATTTTTGTTGACAGTTTTCAGGATTTTTCGTTGTTTGTTTGGGTTTTTCTTTGTTATTATTTTCAGACAGGGTTTCTCTGTATATGTAGCCCTACAAGTCTTGTAACTCTTTCTGTAGATCAGGCTGACCTCAAACTCCAGCTACCTTTGCCTCCTGAGTGCTAGGGTTAAAGGTACGCACCACAACACAGCATGACAATTTTAATTTTTTAGTATAAAGCCTTGGTGTTTCTTTTGCTAAATATAGTCCTAAAAATAAACTCCCTATTTCTTAGAACATAATTATTTTCATAATTTTCTCAGATTGTTCCACTAACCAGCCTTTCACCTTGTCTTTTATAATAACCCTTCTTAAGAAGTTTCTCCCCCTTTTCTCTTCCTTCCATTAAACAACTTGGACTATTTTTTGTATAGTTTAAATATCTAAAAACTGCTTTCATATTTCAATGTAAAACATTCTCTTCTACAATGTTTGCAGAACAGCCCTAGAATATACTTAAACACTTTCTTTTTGGTTTCTTGCAGAGTCATAGAAATGAATGCATCATATTGACAATTTTGTCTAAAACACATGCTGACTGGGGTCCAGGTTGAAGACTAGAATAGTTGTCAGAGATGTATCTAAGAGATGATTGTTCTAACTTTTTTATTAATTAATTAATTTATTTATTTTATGTGTATGGTTGTTTTGACTGCATGCATGTATGTTCAGTACATGTATGGCTGGTGCCTGAGGAAGGCAGAAGAGAGTGTTGATCCCCGGGGACTAGAGTTTCAAACAGGTGAGAGCTGCCATGTAGATTGAGAGGAGGGGGGTGAGGCATTGAGCTTGGGCATTGAAGAGGAACCAGTGCTCTTAACTGCTGGGCCATCATTCCATCCTCAATTCTTCTGACTCATAATATAAAACACATGCTTTTTGAAAACAAGAAATTAAATTTTCAATTATGTTTTAAGTAATTAGATATGAATTTTCCAACTTAATTGTTCTTTTTGTTTTCAAGATTGTTTTGACGAGGGATTGGATATGTAGCTCCATGGTAGAATACTGGCAAATGCATGTATATGTGTATGTGCACGCGTTTGTGTATGTGTATGTGTGTGTGTGTGTTTCTGTGGGGGTGTATGATGTGTGTGTGGGTGTTTGTGTGTTGTAGTGTGGTATGTGTTTGTATGTGAATGTGTGTGTGAAATAGTATTGTGTGGTGTATGTGCATATGAATGTGGAGGTGTGTATGGTATGTGTAAATGATGTGTGTATGGTGTGTGTATTTGTGTGTATGGGAATGTGTGTGTGGTGTATGTGTGTTGAGTGTGTGATATATTGTGTGTGTGGTATAGTTTGATGTGTTAAGTATATAGTGTATATATGATATGATGTATGTTTATGATGTGTGTGTGGTGTGTGATGTGGTATGTGTGTGGTGTGTTGTTATGTGAATGTGTGTGTAGTATGTGTATATTTATGTGGTATGGTGCTGTGTGTATGTGTGTAGTATGTGTATGTGAATGTGTGTGTGCTGTAGTATATGTGTTGTGTATGTACTTGTATATGTGAACATATGTGTGATATGTGTGTGTATATGGTGTGTGTGTATGTGTGGTGTTTGTGGTGTGTTATTTTTGTAGAGTGTGTATGTATGTGTTTATGAACCTATGTGTGTTGTGTGGTATGTGTATACACATGTGTGTGTGTGTGTGTGTGATTCATTGTGTATATGTGTGTTTGGTATATGCATATGTGTGTTCATGTGTGGTGTGATGTGTGTATATGTATGTATGTGTGTGTGGTGTGTGTGTGCAGGTATGTGTTGTGAATGTATGTATGTGTGTGTAGTAAATATGTCTGTGTGTTTGGTGTGTGGAGTATATGTGTGTATGTGTAGTGTGGTTTGTGTGTGGTGTGATTTGTGTTTTGTGTGTGTGTGTGTGTGTGTGTGTGTGTGTGTGTGGTGTGATGTGGTATGTGTACGATGTGTTGTTATGTGAATGCTGATATTTGGAATGTCTTTCTCAGTATCTTCTTCACCTCATTTTTGGGACAGGGTCTCTCACTGAATCCAGAGCTCACTTATTTGGCTAAAATGCTTGATTAAACCTCCACCCACCTGTGCTGAGGTTCCAAGTCTACACCACTGTTAACCACGTTTTACTCGGATGTTCAGGAGCTAAACTCAGGAATCTGTATGCTTTCAGAGCAAGCACTTTGTGCATTGAACCATCTCCCCAGTCCCTAACTTTTTAATTTTAAAGAATTACACTAACTTTATTTTTTGACATGTAAAGCAACATATAGATGCTTTAACTGGGTTTCTTTTATCATCATATCATCAATAGGACCCACGACTCTGTGAGTGATAGACTCCATCATAGCAAAGCCCATGTATTCTAAGATGGCTGTATCAGAATGTTCCCCTTCTCTGTTTTATAGAACTACGACACATCAAATATGACGGGAAGAGAGGATAACACCATCCCTTCCCTCAAGCTTCTCAGGCTGATATATTCAAATGTATGGGTGTTGTCATTTCATTCTTATTGCAGAGCTAAAGAAAGTTCATACACCTTTTTGTGGTGATAAGAACCATAAATTATCTTTGGCTTAATGGCTGCTTCAAGTCTCGACGACAATACCTTATGGTATCAGTTGACTGCGCTTACCTCAGCTGTTCCAGGGCAGAATTATATCTCTGGAGTAAATTGAATGAGATGCTTTGCCAGCTGGATGAGTTGCTATTAAGTGTAATTTTACCATAAGGAATGGGTGTTGATTCCAACTGCTGGAAGAAGGGGCTAAGGGAACAGTGTTTGAAATGTACAATTAAGTCTTATCTTATGTGGGAGCCAGTCCTCAAAGCTGTCTTTTAGTGTGAGAATAGAGAAGAGAGTCTCTAATTTAGTACCCAATACTAAACATGAGATCTAGTAGTATAAAAGGTTGGTTCTGTGTTTATATAAGAGAGGGGAGAGATTCCAGGGTAGAGGGAGCCACAGATAAGTGGTCTCAATAAACACAAATACACAGAGATGTTAAACAATCTGTACAAATATGAGAAAGGTCCTTGTTGCAGAGGCAACCCCTCCCAACACCACACTGACAACTTCCACCAGCTGCTGAAGCCAGAGGGCTTCAATGTCCACTTCCTGGGATGGTTTTTTAAGCCTCGCAGGTACCAGCCATCCCTTCATTGACGGGACATACACAGGTGAACTGAGTTAGAAGTTAACAGTAAAGAGCATCACTAACAGTGGCATCAGCATTCTCAAAGAAACAAATTCTGGATACCCAGATGTAACTCTGTGACTGTAGCCTCTGGGTTTGCTCAGCAAGCAGGTTGAAGGAATTCTGCCTTCCTGTGCTTCTGAGTTTTGATTTTAAAGACTCAGTAATGGCCTTAGTTGTCCATTTGGAGAATTTGCTAGAAAAAAATGTGCTTGTGTTTCTATTTATTGACACACAACATTGCCATCAATATGTGATTGTGAGTGCTAAAACGTGGGTGTAATATGTATCAGGAATTGCTTGACTACTGTCTCTACCTCTGACTTTGTTATATTACCAAAAAAATCATTTTAAGAATTTACTAAAAGGGAGCATTTTGAATTTCAAATAGAATTTCCCAAATTGGAGAGCATGCTATCTGCAGACATTTCTAAAAGGGGAAATGCAGATGCAAATACCTCTAAAAGGAATGTTATCTTGGGCAAGACCATCTACATTCAAATATTAAACTGCAGATTTAAGCTAGCAGATTTACTTTAAGCCAAAAATGACAAGAATTGCTATTTTTTCATCCTGCATTTAGTTAAAATCCAAATAAGGACATCATTTAACGAAGACACACTATTTCTTAGGAATCTGTTTCTACACAAAAACATGATGCAACATGACTGTCTTTAGACTTGATTATGATAGACAGACCAAGTATATTACTCTCTTTGGAGCTGCCAAAGGTAGATGACCCTAAAATCTATTTTTTCCTTTTATAGGATAAATACACCTGCACTGTAGACAATTAGAGGGATTCAAAGTCAAGTCAGAGTGTACTTGTTAATAGACTGGAGAGCATGGGCGGATTCTGTAACTATCACCAATCATTCCTTGTCATCTAAGTGAATTTTAAAATGTTCTGAACTATTATTCTTTTAATATGCATTCTTTAAACTACAATTTTATCAGTATAAGCAGAAATAAAGGGTTCTGTGAGATTCTACAAACATTATTTGCTGTGTATAGATATGCTGGATATGAAACCAGTGTCTTGCATGTGAAGGGCAAACCATTCATCCCTGGGCTGCATCTGCTTTGAAGGTTACTATTTATTTTAATGGTTGAAAGTTCTGGGGACATTGGTCATAAAAGTGGATTTTAGACGTCTCAGTGTCCAATGCCAGTTGGACATCTTGTAAAGAAATGAAAGCAAGCCCTAGCCTTTCCCTCAGCTTCTCATTCAAATGGGAAGCCCATTTCTTTAAATGCCCATTTCCAGAAAATGTTCTTCACCATCTAATGGCTGTAGTGAGTCTGCTACAGTAGGGTTACATAAAAGTAATATAAGGATTCTTCCAGAATTTTGATTAGTGTGTGGATTAGAAAAATAGAAAATTATTCATTTCCCTCATTAAATAAACACATTTTCTCTATTTTGAACATTTTTGTTTTTAATTTGAGTATGATGATAAGACTATAACTGAGGTTTTTACTTTTGTTTCTAAGTGAGCACTGTTAGGTGAAAAATGATTTTTTTTTCTTTACCCGCAAAGCAATACACTGCTCTGGGCTGATCTATTCCCTGCAGACTCTTCTGTAAGGCCACACATTCCCAAGATCTAGGGACACCCTATGTAGGAATAATAGCTTCTGAGTGTGAGAACACAGTTCTATGTCTCTAAAGATTAGATGAGAAGAACGTGTTTTAACAGCACATCCCTCCAGAGTTTTAACCAGCTACCATTTTAGTATATTTACAAAAGACCAGTAAAAATAGATAGTGCCTCCATCATCAATAGATTTTAGGAAGACAACAAGAAGGAACTGAAAAATCACCCAAAGTCAAAACCCACAGCAAGGTCACCCCCCCACCCCCAGGGAGTGCTAGTGCTTTGGAACGGCGGGTGCTTATGTGTTCCACTGGGTTTGCTGGGTTTTTCATCTCCTATACTATGAGTAATGTGATACTCTAAAGAGCATTTCCTCTGCAGGTGAGACGTCTACAGATATGATAAAGTGGGATGGCAAAGAGAGAAATACCCCAGTAAGATTTAGCTCTGAAATTTGAACTCATGTGTTCTAACCAGAAAAAAAGTGACATATTTGAGACTATTTATTTTGCTAACATATGACTAACTGATTCTGAAATGTACCCAAAAGCCACAATCCTATTTTTCCTTGGGAGTAGCATTCATCTATGGATTCCCACTGATCAGATTCCTGTAGGTAACCCCAATAAAATTTATTCATTCATCAAGTTGGACTTGGTGGTATCTGTACTTTGGTCTGTTTTGGGGCCCCCTATTTGGTGTAAATGTATATTGTGTCTTTCCAGGAAAAATCTTGTTACAGAACGGAATGTAAAAAAAATTCATCAGTCTTTTCTTTCTACCTTGGAGCAGCATAATGTTCCAAAAGGAAATGACTTTCCTCAAAATGGCCCGAACTAAGTGTCCCTTTTATTTTTCATTAAAATGTACTATTGTTACTATTGCTATTATTCTGCAGTACTGAGGACCTAATTGAGGACGCTGCACGTGTTAGGCAATCACTTGGCAGTAGATTCTACTCCAACCTCATTAAATTTAATTTTAAATAAAATTTAATAATTTTTCTAACAGTTTTATAATATCTGTTTTGCTTTAAACTCCATTTGACTTCATCCTGATTTACAAAAACAAGAATTCTGGGCAATTTAAGAGTCTTCATGTCAGGCTTTTATAATGGGCCAGTACAGTGAGTTTGGTGCCTGGTCAGAATGACATCATAGCATTGGTGGATAGGGATCATTTTAAAAACCAGGAGACCTAATTCCTACCACAGACATGAGTCATAGCATCTTTGTGTTATTTATAAGATACACGCATATGAAGACGAGATAAATATCACTTTTTAGAGGGATAATTGGCTTGTGGCAATTCTCTTACATGAACCAAAGAATATGTCCTTATTTAGGTACTATGTCTATTATGTTGTTGAGTCTTCACTAATTATCTGCCGATTTCAAGATCTAAATAGAGCCCTGGAGCTAACAGGAATTTGAAAGGATCAGTATCAGCCCAGGGCACCCCAAGATTGAGATCTCATCACAGAATGAGGTTTCGTTGCCCCAGAGACACAAAGAAACAAAGGCAGGAGATACAGGATGAGGGAGAAGGGGGAGAGAGCAGAGGAGAGGGGGCAGGAATATTTGTCCAGGAGCGAGGACAGAGGACTAACTCTGGGCAGAGGAGACACGCATGGCCCACAGACAAATGGTAATGTACAAAGGTAAAGGGGGAAATGCTGTGTTAAGAGAGGTGTTCAATTTTAATTAGGTGTTTTAATTCAGTGAGCAAAAGGGACTTCAATGCTTTAATAGCTGGACCTTGGAGGTCAGCTTCAGGAGGAAGAAGTGGCCAAATAAGGCAATAGACCTCAGTGGCTAGCGTTAGTAATGTAATCTAATGGTTTTAGCAAGGCGGAAGGAATGAGGCAGAAGGGCAAGGCCTGCCAGAATGTTTGTCATGCGTGGGCTGGCAAGAATCCTTTTAGAGTTTTCTTCTATTCTTTATCAAACAATGCTTCAGTTTTATTCTAGGAGTACATTCCTTGCTATAATTTATAATTTTATTAATTTCTGACATACTATAGCTTTCTAAGGAATTGTATTCTAAGAACAAAAACAGTTGATCTGAAGGTGAGATTAAAGAAACAGTTGCCACACAAAACTCTTACGAACCCACAGAGAAGGAAGCAGCAGTGACAGAATCCACTTGGGCCTGCACCAGGTCCTTTGCACATACCCTATAGCTCTCAGCTTAGTACCTTTATAGGCCTCTGGAAAGTGAAACTGAGTGGGTCTCTGATTCCTGTGCCTTCTCTTGAGCTCTTTTTTTTTCCTGTCAGGTTGGCTTGTCCAACCCAGTATGATGGGTTTTGTTTCATTGTATTTGATTTTGTTATATTTTACTGCTATCTCTTAGAAATCTTTTTTTCTCCCTAAAGACAAACAGAAAAGAATTAGATCTTCATGAGAGAGTTGGTGAGAAGGAACTGAGAGGCGTAGAGGGAGAAGAAACTGTAATCAGGATATATTGTGTAAGTAAAGAATTTGTTTACTAAAAGGGGGAAAGCAGTTGCTTAGTGGTGCTTCTCTTTGGGTAGAGAAGAGCATCATAAAAGAAGAAGAAAATTAAATATACTTCCACTGTACCCTCAACCCAAAGGACCATTTCAGTTTATGTAGCTAACATTTTAAAAAGTGAATGTTTAGCATATGAAAGTAATATGGCCTTGAAATATTCTCACATGCTGGTTAGTTCTATATTGATAAAGGTTCTAAGGTTCCAGCTGTTTCCCACATTTTAATTTTCTTGTTAACTAAATGGTCAGTTTGTTTAAATTAGCCCCTGACAAGGTCCCAAGAAGACAGCTCCAGCTCCACCCATTGCATGTGGATGGTTACATGCTGAGGAAGAGAGGGGAATGACCTTATCACTGTCACCTCTATTTATTTGACAGTGCTCACCCTCGTCTCCTTCTTCTGTCTTCCATACCCGAGCACAGCTGACTTTGACCAGGGCTCTCCTGAGCAGCTGAGCAGTGGGAGAGGATGACTGGGCAGGAACTAAATGTTCTCCTTCTCCCTGGAGACCTGCTTCTCAGATTCCATAGAATTCCTGCCTGGGGCACACGCCAGGGCTCACGTTCTCACCCGACCTTTGCTGCTTGATGTATTTCGACATAATGTTGAGCTCTTTCCAAAGAGCAGGTGCTTCTGCGCCCATCAGTTCACTAACAAGAGCTGACCTACAGATGTTGAAAAGGGCTCGTTTCAGCAAAAGTCGAAAAACAGAAACATTTTTTATGCTAAGTTTAAAACTGCCCTTGCTGCTTGTAACTGCACTGCCAAAAGCAAAAACTTGAACTTGAAAGCTCATATCGAATTAAGATTGGAACAGGGAAAGGGAGCAGAGAGTGTCTTTTTCTTTTTTCGTTTCTTTTCTTTTCTTTTCTTTTCTTTTCTTTTCTTTTCTTTTCTTTTAATGGTGGAAGGAAATGTTTTCGGCTCCAGTCTCTCCAACTGCTTGACCTTCACTTTAGGACTCTGATAATAATCTTACCCCACACAACAGTGGAACATACAAGTTAAAGTGTGCACCCAAGACTAGTAACCCATAACACTCCCAGCAGAAATCCTGAGTAACCATGCTAGAAAAGGTTTGAGTAAAAATGAACGGAAAGTCACAGGAAATTTAGAAAGTATGAAGGCTAGGGACTTTAGACTGAATCCTTTCATCAATATTTAAATCGTTTTCCTTTTGATCTCAGAATTCACAAGCAACTATTTTTTTCTCCCATTTATAAAGCGTTGAGTCTGTGACTAATAAGCACTGAGCCCCCATGGTCCTCATGGTGACGGCATTGTCATTCCTTGGTTTACAGTACAAGAAATACTGTACTGTATAAGCAACTACCCCAAGGTTATACAGAGAGCCATGCTGGCCTAACAAATATGAGCTCAGAGCCACCATGAACCTTTTCTTTTAGCCTCACAGTACAATGGCACCCTCAAAATCACTGGGGGCGGGGTATCAAGCAACTTAGGATCGTTTATTTTAAGAGCTGATTTAACCTTCAACTATAGCTTTCATCCTCCTGAAAACTGACTCTTGTCTCAAGTTACACACTCTCCTCACTGGCTTCACTTTCTAATAATGACAACAACAAACAACAACAAAAGTGTGACGGGCTAACAGAAACTTCTAACTAGTCTGTTATATTTACCACAGGGAACAATAGTATATATGAGAGTAAAACAAAATAATATGTGTATGGGGGTTCCAGGAGAGACTGAAACCCTTTCTACACTAATCAATAATTGGTGTAATCTTGCCGCAGTGTGTGACACTCAGGAACAAAGGAACATGGCCCCAGTGACTCATCAGTACTTACCTTACTTCAAACTGAAGTAGCCCTGAGGAGGTGGCTTTCTGCTCAGGTGTCACAGTGATTTATGGGGATTTGCCCTGAGTTTCAGCATTTGTTTATTCCTCTATATAACAATATATTCATTGTGAATCTTCTCCAGTAAATTGTCTGTGTTCTCAAATAATGTATAAGCCAGTATCTGAGGGTCTGTCTAATACCTAGTACAAAACTAGTACAGTAGTAGAGCTAAGTCCTCCATCTTTTATGAATCAAAGACTTAAAGCTGTTAGAAAGCTCAGATATCAATAGTGAGAATAACTAAAGGATGGGTAGAAAAATAAGTGTGGATAGCTAATCACAGTGAGAGAGAAGTGGGATTAATCAAATAAATGGCTTTAGCAGCTTCCAATCTTTATAAAGATATTTAATAAAGAATATAGAAAGGAGCTTTTAGGACATTCAGAGATTTAAACAAAATCGGAAAAATATGACATCTAAGGCATCCATCTTCCATGACAGTAAAATTGATAAAGATTACAAAGTGATCTGACAGAAATAATGAATAATGTCTGTAATTATTGTCATGTAATGTCTGTAATATGTCTGCAATACAAGTGTGAATTACTCACATATGCCAATAATGTCTGTGAATAATGACTGTAAGCAATCATGGGCGATAGTTAATAACAGTCATTCATTGAGGACTTGGACACACTTCCCGTTGGCACACACACAGAAAAATAAAATGGCACAATGTTCTCTCAGATCAGCTCTTATTCCTTTAAACAGAATGGCATTAATTAAGCATCAGCTTGAGTGTTCGAGACCTACAAAGTATACATATCCGTGAAACCCCCCTCCAAAAAAAAGTTTGTATTGACAGATGGACACTATTATACTGAGATTTCGATTGAATTTCTTTTTCTTTATTTTTTTTATTTTTGTGTGAATAGGTGTTTTAGGTACATGTATATCTGTGTACCATGTGTACACAGGGGATCAGAGCTCTGTGGACCTGGAAATTCTGAAGGGTATTTAGGTGAAACTTCTCAAAGTTTAATGATGTATAAATGATAAGAACTCGTAAACAGAGATTGTGATTTAGTATGTCCACAGAAGTTCTGGAATGCTGCAATGTTTGTGGTACTAAAAGGGCTTGAGTTTCCCTCAGAGGTCTATGTGACAAAGGGTTGGTCAGCAGGGTGACTCCATTTGTTGGCAGAAAGACCTTAGGAAGAAAAGCCTGCCTCTTCAAAGGGGATAATATTTTTCTTATTTGTGTATCCATGAAAACTAGCATATTTCCTGACAAGTGACCCCAAATACATAAGTGTTTTGTGAGCTGGAAGAATTAAAGAACAAATTATATTACAGTTTGCTTCACCAAATTTTTACACATATACATATTGTACTCTGATACATTCAACCAGTTTCATCAAGCATGCATCAATGTGTTTTATGTAAGTCCTTCAGTCTCTTAGTTTATTTTCCATGTTAAATCAGTGGGCTCAGTGCTTCTGAACAATGGAACAGTCTGTAATTTTGTCATAGGGATCTTTAATAAGATGTATGAAAATCTGTCACAGTTAATCTCATTGGCAATTTGACTAGATTTAGAATCTCCCAGAATATTGATAAAGCACACTTATTGGTATGGCTTTGCAGATGTTTCTAGACCAAATCTGCTGGACTGGAGACTGCATGGACCAGAAGTCGAAAAAGAAGAAATGGGAAATGCTCCACCGGAGTGAGAGCACTGTGCTTTCTTTGAGACCATACCATTATAATGTGAAGCACAATCCACTGCCACCCGCTCACCCCCACGGTGGAGTGAGTCATCAGAAACTATGAGGCAGAGCAAACCTCTACTCACAACACAAGTTGTTTACATCAGACTTTCTGTCACAGTGACTAGAATAGTCACTTCCCAAACTGACTGATATAAAATCTCCTTTAAAATCAGGGAGATTGACATCAATTCATGGACTTTCTTCTTTATGTTTATGTTTTTAAATCATGAATAAACCATTTAAAAATCAGTCCCTCTTGGAGCATGAGGAGAGGAAACAGTGCTGGTGGTCAATTGTAGCAAAGGAAACATGTGGCAGCAGAAACCACAAGGCCACTGGAAGAAAACTTGAAGAATTTATTCTTTACTTGTAACAAACTGTATGTAAATTCCATTGCCTTCAGAACCCCAGAATTCAAGGATTTGTTCATCCTAGTGGTTTCCCTCTACAGAAAAACAGCTCGGTGATGAAACCAAATCTGTAGAGGGAATGGCCTGTATAGCATCCCTGGATGGATGTTTCAACTTTCTACTCTAAAATGCAAGAACAGAAACTGTGGTGTGTCCAGTGTACCAAATTCTGAACTAGATAATAGCCCTGATAGCAGGATACAGTAGAATGAAATGTGAAGTCTGCATCAGTGTTTGCAGGAGGCCGGCTCCTACTCATGCCACACTAATCCTTTTACCCTTAGAAACCAACCTGAAGCATGTAAGAGAGATGGCAGCTGAAAGAATTTGAAATGGAAGGGTTAATGGGACGAGAACATGAATAACGTTCTGAAATTTGCTTGGGTTTAATCCACAATTCTTACTATCTATGATTTATGGTTTTTTTTCAAGTTCTTAAGGCAGGAACAGGTTTTTTTTAAAAAAAAAAAAGACATAAAACAATTTTATTTTCCCTCTTATTAAAATTTAATTTTCTCATATCATGTAACCTGATGACTGTTTCCCTTCCCTCTCTTCTTCCCAGGCCCTATCTCTCCACCTCTCTTCCCATCCAGATACACCCACTTTCTGTTTCTTATTAGAAAAGAACAATGTTCTAAGAGATAAGAACAAAACATAACAAAATAAATTATACTAAGATAAAACAAAAACCACCACATCAAATTTGGGCAAGGCAAACCAAGAGAAGGAAAAGAGACCAAGGGAAGTCATAAAAGTCAGTAACAAACACAACATTCTCAGGAGTCTAATAAAAGTATTAAAATGAAAGCTATAATATGTATGCAAAAGACTTGGTTCAGGTCTTTGCAGGACCTGTGCTTGAAACAGTAGTCTCTGTGAACTCATAGGAGTTTTGCTCTTTTGATTTAGAGGGCCTTCATTTCTTGCTATCTTTTTTTTTTAATATTTTTATTTTCTATATTCTTTGTTTACATTACAAATGATTTCCCCTTTCCCAGATCCCCCCTCCTCATATGTCCCATAAACCTTCTTCACTCCACCCATTCCCCAATCACCTCCCTCCTTTTTCTCTGTCCTGATACTCCCCTCCAATGCTAGATCAATACTTGCCAGGATCAGGACCCTCTCCATACTTCTTCATGGGAGTCATTTGTTATGCAATTTGTGCCTTGGGTATTCAGAACTTCTGGGCTAATTAATATCGGCTTATCAGAGATTACATTCCATGTGTATTGTTTTGTGATTGGGTTACCGCATTTAGAATGATATTTTCCAGATCAAACCATTTGCCTAAAGATTTTGTGAATTCATTGTTTCTAATTGCTAAGTAGTATTCCATTGTGTAAATATACCACATTTTCTGAATCCATTCCTCCTTTGAGAGACATCTGGGTTCTTTCCAGCTTCTGGCTATTATAAATAAGGCTGCTATGAACATAATGGAGCATGTGTCTTTATTGCATGCTGGGGAATCCTTTGGAGAGGTATAGCGGGGTCCTCTGGAAGTGTCATATCCATTTTTCTGAGGAACCGACAAACTGATTTCCAAAATGGTTGTACCATCTTACAGCCCCACCAGCAGTGGAGGAGTGTTCCTCTTCCTCCACATCCTCGCCAACACCTGCTGTCTCCTGAGTTTTTTACCTTAGCCATTCTGACTGGTGTAAGGTGAAATCTCAGGGTTGTTTTGATTTGCATTTCCCTAATGACTAATGATGTTGAGCACTTCTTAAGGTGCCTCTCGGCCAACCAAACTTCTTCCAGTGAAAATTCTTTGTTTAGATCTTTACCCCATTTTTAATAGGGTTATTTGTTTCGCTGGGGTCTAACTTCTTGAGTTCTTTGTATATATTGGATATTAGCCCTCTATGATGGGACCTCATGTTTTAGCATGAAAGGATGCTGAATTTTATCAAATGATTTTTCTGCATCTAATGAGATGATCATACGGTTTTTTCCTTTGAGTTTCTTTATGTAGTGGATTGCATTGATGGATTTCCTTATATTGAACTATCCCTGCATCACTGGGATGAAGCCTACTTGATCATGGTGGATGATCGTTTTGATCTGTTCTTGGATTCGGTTGGCAAGAATTTTATTAAGTATTTTTGCATCAATATTCATAAGGGAAATTGGCCTGAAGTTCTCTTTCTTTGTTGGATCTTTGTGTGGTTTTGGTATCAGTGTAATTGTGGCTTCATAGAAGGAGTTGGGTAGTGTTCCTTCTGTTTCTATTTTGTGGAATAGTTTGAAGAGTATTGGTGTTAGGTCTTCTATGAAGGTCTGATAGAATTCTGCACTGAAGCCATCTGGACCTGTGCTTTTTTTTTTGGTTGGGAGACTTTCTATGACCCTTTTTATTTCTTCAGGTGTTATGAGACTGTTTAGATGATCTATTTGATCCTGATTTAGTTTTGGTGTCTGATATCTATCTAGGAAACTGTCCATTTCCTCCAGATTCTCCAGTTGTGTTGAGTATAGGCTGATGGTTTCAGTGCAGAATTCTATCAGACCTTCAAAGAAGAGTTAACACCAATACTCTTCAAACTATTCCACAAAATAGAAACAGAAGGAACACTACCCAATTCCTTCTACGAAGCCACAATTACGCTGATACCAAAGTCACACAAAGATCCAACAAAGAAAGAGAACTTCAGACCAATTTCCCTTATGAACATCGATGCAAAAATACTCAATAAAATTCTTGCCAACCGAATCCAAGAACACAACAAAACGATCATCCACCATGATCAAGTAGGCTTTATCCTGGGAATGCAGGGTTGGTTCAATATACGGAAATCCATCAATACAATCCACTACATAAACAAACTCAAAGAACAAAACCACATGGTCATTTCATTGGATGCTGAAAAAGCATTTGACAAAATTCAGCATCCTTTCATGCTTAAAGTCTTGGAGAGAACAGGAATTCAAGGCCCATACCTAAACATAGTAAAAGCAATATACAGCAAACTGGTAGCCAGCATCAAACTAAATGGAGAGAAACTTGAAGCAATCCCACTGAAATCAGGGACCAGACAAGGCTGCCCCCTTTCTCCTTGTCTTTTCAATATTGTACTTGAGGTACTAGCTCGGGCAATTCGACAACATAAGGAGGTCAAAGGGATACAAATTGGAAAGGAAGAAGTCAAACTTTCATTATTTGCAGACGACATGATAGTCTACCTAAGTGACCCAAAAAACTCCACTAGAGAGCTCCTACAGCTGATAAACAACTTCAGCAAAGTGGCAGGTTATAAAATCAACTCAAGCAAATCAGTGGCCTTCCTATACTCAAAGGATAAGCAGGCTGAGAAAGAAATTAGGGAAATGACCCCCTTCACAATAGCCACAAACAGTATAAAATATCTTGGGGTGACTCTTACCAAACATGTGAAAGATCTGTATGACAAGAACTTCAAGACTCTGAAGAAGGAAATGGAAGAAGACCTCAAAAAATGGGAAAACCTCCCATGCTCATGGATCGGTAGAATCAATATAGTTAAAATGGCCATTTTGCCAAAAGCAATATACAGATTCAATGCAATACCCATCAAAATCCCAACTCAATTCTTCACAGAGTTAGAAAGAGCAATTACCAAATTCATCTGGAACAACAAAAAACCCAGGATAGCTAAAACTATTCTCAGCAACAAAAGAAAGTCTGGGGGAATCAGTATCCCTGACCTCAAGCAATACTACAGAGCAATAGTGTTAAAAACTGCATGGTATTGGTACAGTGACAGGCAGGAGCATCAATGGAACAGGATTGAAGATCCAGAAATGAACCCACACACCTATGGCCACTTGATCCTCGACAAAGAGGCTGAAAACATCCAATGGAAAAAAGATAGCCTTTTCAACAAATGGTGCTGGTTCAACTGGAGGTCAGCATGCAGAAGAATGCGAATTGATCCATCCTTGTCTCCTTGTAGTAGGATCTAATGAAATTTTGAATTTCCTCGGTTTCTGTTGTTATATTTCCCTTTTCATTTCTAAGTTTGTTAATCTGGATACTGTCTCTGTGCCCTTTGGTTAGTCTGGCTAAGGGTTTATCTATCTTGTTGATTTTCTCGAAGAACCAGCTCCTGGTTTTGTTGATTTTTTGTATGGTTCTCTTTGTTTCTACTTGATTGATTTAGGCCCTGAGTTGATGATTTCCTGCTTTCTACTCCTCCTGGGTGAAATAGCTTCTTTTTGTTACAGGGCTTTCAGGTCTGTCCTTAAGTTGTTAGTGTATGCTCTCTCCATTTTCTTTTTGGCGGCACTCAGGGCTATGAGTTTTCCTCTTAGCACTGCTTTCATTGTGTTCCATAGATTTGGGTATGTTGTGTCTTCATTTTCATTAAGTTCTAAAAAGTCTTTAATTTCTTTATTTCTTCTTTGACCAAGGTATCATTGAGTAGAATATTGTTCAGTTTCCACGTGTATGTGGGTTTTCTGTTGTTTTTGTTGCTATTGAAGACCACTTTTACTCCATAGTGATCTGATAGGAGGCATGGGATTAGTTCGAACTTGTTATATTTGTTGAGGTCTGTCTTGTGACCAATTATATGATCGATTTTGGAGAGGGTACCATGAGGTGCTGAGAAAAAAGTATATTCTTTTGCTTTAGGATAAAATGTTCTATATCTATATCTATATCTATATCTATATCTATATCTATATCTATATCTATATCTATATCTATATCTATATCTATATCTATATCTACATATCTGTTAAATCTAATTGGTCCAAAGTTTCAATTAGTTTCACTGTGTCCCTGTTCAATTTCTGTTTTTCTGATCAGTCCATTGAGCAAAGTGCAGTTTTGAAGTCACCCACAATTATTGTGTTAGGTGCAATGTGTGCTTTGAGCTTTAGTAAAGTTTCTTTTATGAATGAGGGTGCCCTTGCATTTGAGCATAAATGTTCAGGATTGAGAGTTCTTCTTGGTGTATTTTTCCTTTGACCAGTAAGAAGTGTCCCTCAGAGTCTCTTTTGATGACCTTGGGTTGAAAGTCAATTTTATCTGATATTAGAATGGCTACTCCAGCTTGTTTCCTGAGACCATTTGCTTGTAAAATTGTCTTCCAGCCTTTTACTCTAAGGTAGTGTTTGTCTTTGACACTGAGGTGTGTTTCCTGTATGCAGCAAAATGTAGGGTCCTGTTTACATATCCAGTCGGTTAGTCTATGGGCAGGAGCAGTTTTAATTCTGCCTTTCTTCCTAGAACATTATGTAGCCTATAGCAGGCATTCTGTTAACAGCTGTTTCATTAGTGACCCAGTGAACAAACGAAAAAAGTGATGGCTACATCAACTGTTAAAACAACAGTATGCAGTAAATTACAGTTCAGGGAGTTTAGAGCACCAGTGAAGATTAGTAATTTCCTCAAAGATTTACTCATTTGAAAGGTACATGTAAAATTAAAGCCAGTTTGATATATGACTTCAAAGACTCTAAGATGCCACTAAACAAGGTAAAAAATAGCAACATTTCTAAAGAAAGCAGAAAACTGGAATGCTCATGCAAGGCCTATGGAAATCAGAGTGGTAGATGTACTTTGTAAAGAGATTTGCCACTTTCTTAAAAAGTTATACACAAAAATGGTCATACAGGCCAGAAATTCCATTTTTAGGTTCATTTTCAAAATATATTGTAACTTCCCAAGTTATGGATGAATTCTCATAACAATATTATTATTATACACTATCCTGAAGCAATCCAAATACTGTACAACTAGTAAATAATGAAGCTAGGTATGGTACATCCATTTGATGTTGCTCAGTGTCCTATCTGCTTTCATGTTGAAACAAGCAAGAGTTGTCTAAAAGGAGGGAAACTATTGAGAATATGCTTCCAGAAGATTCTGCTGTAGTGTATTATCTTAATCACTGATTGGTAGGCAAGGGCCAAGCCCATTTTGGGTGGTGCCATCCCTACATTTGTGGTCCTGGGTTGCATAAGAAAACAGACTAAGTAGGCCATAGGAGAAAGTCAGTAAGTAGGACCCTTCCATGGCCTCTGCATCAGCTCCTGCCTCTAGGATCCTGCCCTGTTTGAGACTTCCTTCAGTGATGAACAGTGATATAAAAGAGTAATCCAAATAAATCCTTTCCTGCCTAAGTTGCTTGGTTCATGTTGTTTCATCATAGTAATAGAAACTCCAAGACACTTAGTAATATAAATAACAGGCCACTGACAGGTGCAATAGTATTTACCAAAATAAAAAAAGAAATCAGGATCTTTGACAAAAATATACAAAGTTAAGATGTGGAAATACAAATTAAAGATACCATGTTTCCAAAAATTAGAGATTGTATGTTAAGAGCTGCCCTTTGCAAAACTAAGAAAGACTTCTTGTACACAAAAAACTAATAGAAAAGTGCAAAGTTAAAGAAGAAACTGTATGCCCAAAATTTATAGGTCAATTTTTCAGAAAAAAATAGGTAAATATCAAATGGGAAAAAATATATAAAATAAAGCTGTGACCTATAAGGGGATAATAGCCTTAACATTTAAGTAACAAACAATAATAGGAACAACATGTATTTTATTTTCACGACTATTTGGTCCTCGTTTTGAAGGTGGGAATGGAAACATAGTCATTATGTAACTTAACCACTGGTGTTTCAGGGAAGAGACAGAGATCAGACAAAGTTCAAAAGAGCTGCCCTAAAGAGCCTGTGATCTCAACCACTAAATTTAAGGAAAAAAAGATGGCCATGGTGGGACACTATGGTACTCCTAGTTCTAGTAAGCTTAAGGCAGGAGGATCTCAAGTTCAGGGATAGCTTGTGTTGCATAGTAAGACCCTGCTGAGAGTCAGACAGAGAGACAGACAGAGAGAGACAGAGAGAAGGAAAGAGAAGAAACAGGAAGAAGAAGAGAAAAAATAAGAGAATAAGGAAAGAAGAGAAGGACTGGGAAGAGGAAGAAGGCAAGAAGTGGAAGGAAAGATTCTAATAGGGAAATAAAAAATAAAAGACATGAGTAGCTAATATTTTAGCAAAAGCATTTTTTCAAATTATAAATACAATCAACTCATAAGTCACCAGAGAAATAAATATTAAAATATTACTAATATTTACTGTGCAATGATACTTATTGAGCACAAATCTATGGGACAAATTATTAAAAACACTTGAAATTTTGATAAAGCAAAAATTCCAAACTAAGCAGATATTTAAAAATAGCAAAGGTGAAGCCAGGGGATCCAGCAATCAAATGAGAATTCAAATCCCAGCAAGAGAAAGTGGTTAGGGAATGGCTGTTTTTCTCCTTCCATTTTCATCTCCATAGTAACACACACACTGCCTCACTGTAATCATCAGGATGGTGCATCACAGCAGAGAGAAAAATTGTGTCTTGCGGAGCTCAACCTAACAAAGGGCACATCTCAAAAGTGTGGTCTCGGGGTAGATCACTTGTTCTCATGGCAAGCAGAGGCAATGCCTTTCCTGAAACTGCCAACGAACTCAAGGCCAAGGCTTGCTTCCTCTGTTGTTGCTTATAAGCTGCTGCTTCTGCACTTGTTTCCTATAGCAAAGCTTGGTCCAGATTCCATCCTCTGCTTGTTACCAGGGAGTCAGGGACAACAGTAATGTCCCATGGATTCACTACAACCAGCTTCAGGACAGGCTGTCTGCCTTTTGACTTTCTTCCCAATGGAGTAATCAGTCAGTGGCATCTGAGGAAGGCTAATCTCCTATCCACTCTCCTTCCCAGCAGGGTTTCTGAGCCATTTCTAGTTGCCATTTAGGCTTTTGTTTCTTCACTAAAGAACTGAAGACATTCAAAGAGCAGAAGTGTTCATGCTACATCGTGGTCAACGTTGTGGGGTTTAGAATATGATAGCAATCATGGCTTTCATCAACTAAACTGGGGTGGTCAATGGGGAAAGAATTATTTAGAGATTTTCCTTTTTGCTTAACCAGCAATTAAACGCAGTATACAGTTGCTATGATTATTCAGTTAACATCCCTACCAAATATTTATTGCGCATCTACTCTAAGCTCTAATCATTTGGCTTCTGAAGTTATAAGAGTAAAGAGTCTTTTGCGTTCAAGAGTTTCCCATGGTAGAAATCACTGTATGAATAGAAAAAAACAAAAGCAAAAACAACTTATATTGTTCCAGCAAACAGGAGTGTTAGCAATATGAGCCTCTCTGAGAAGGGTTTTTTTTTAAAGGAGCCCAAATACTTGCAAGACATCAATATTGATAATTTGAATAGTCATTAAAACAAGAACTGGGTGGCTGACAAACCAGGAGAAGCCAAGACAACATTGGTCCAGGGAAGGAAATAGCAAATGTAAAGGTGAGATCAGAGTGGTGCACAGAGAGATGGGCTTAATGTTATAATGAAGAGATGAGTGTTTATTACGAATCTAGAAGGAATCTAGAAATCCTTCTCTGAACTACTACTCACCCCTACCATAACACAAATCTAAAACTAGTATGAGCACAATGGCTCAGGGCCCAGGGAAACTTCACACAGCTAGAGGCTTAGAGTTTCAATACTAGTACTATCTATTTTATTTTTAGAATCTCTTAGTATGCTGTAAGTATTAGAATATAATACATTATTGCATTTGTTAATAAATTAACTTCTCAAGTGTTTGGAGAGATTATTTGAAGGTAGAAATCTCTACAGAGTGGCAGCTCTTTAACAAATTGCCCTGGGGAGAACTCAGGAATTCTAGAAACCATTATCCTTCTATCACTTACACCAGGTGATAGGCAATCCAGCCAAAAGCTAATTTGTATTATCAAAGGTGTAAGAGCAAATATAACCATGTTTCAAGTAGTGATACTGTCTCTATGTCCAGTTACAGGTTTGGGAATCTAAGCCAGGATTTTCTATTTACCAGTAAACATTAAAGATCTCCTGCTGTGCGCAGGGCCTGCATAGGTCTAACACAGACAGGTTCGAGCACTGAGAAAGGAAGCAGATGCAAGCCCCATCTCTAACCAAGAAGGAATCTCCTGTTGGCAACTGCTCACAAAGAAAAAAATTTTCTCCAACCAAGTCTCACTGGGTATGCAAACCACACTTAAGGGCAAGTCCAATTAGCAGCAGTATATAGTCAACACAAAATGAAGTCAATAGTATTTTTGGAGGAATTTTTGGTCTAATGATACTTTATCTGGGCATTTTTAAATTACCTTACAGGTCTTCTACTTATATACTATGGTTTCCAATTTTGTGGGATTTTTTTAATGAGATTTCTCTGTGTGTGAATGTATTTGTGTCTCTCCGTTTGTTGTGGGCTTGTTGTTGTTAGGTTGGGTTTTGGGTTTTGGGCTCTTTTTTCTGTTTGTTTTGTCCTATTCTGGTTTGGTTTTGATGTTGTTGGCTTACTTGCCTATTTGTTTTCTTTTGGTTTGTTTGTAATGCCTGTTTATTGTCAATGTTTATTGTCAACAGTGGATGTTGCCCAGGACCCAGGAAATAAGTTACAGCAACTGTAGCTTCTAATAGGTACTGCCAAGCTGGGAAGAGGACTGAGTTGTGGAGGACACTGGTCCTGGGAAAGAAAGTGCAGAGGCCGTGGACACATCCACAGAAAACCCCTCTTTCCTACCTCCAAGATCAGCGAAATGTTGGCTTGGTCCTAATTCTTCAGTCTACAAAAGAGAATTATATATGACCATATTTATTTTCAATTCAAATGAAGGGTATTAGTCTAAACCTAAAAAAAAATAAATAAATAAAAATTCAACATGGTAACCATGGTTGAAAATACTTAAGCATCAAAATAAATTACCTAGGTGCTAGAGAGACGGCTTAGGCCTGAACAGCTTATGTCGCTCTTACAAAGGATCTGGGTTTGGTTCCCAGAATTCTGGATGGTTCAAAATCATCTGTAATGTATGTGATGCTCTCCTCTAAGCTCTCAAGGTATCAGGCACACTCATGGTACACATGCATTCATGAAGGCAAAACACTCATGTGCATAAAATAAATGAATCTAAAAAAATTAATGGATTTCCTACTTACACTTAGTTTTTGTAAACTGTTCTGCCAAGGAATTCAACCTTATATTTTGTAATTACAATACTAATAATAAGGATATGTGTTCCACATACTGAGTTCTCAAGATGTCACTATGACATAGCTATAATGATCTTCCCTTCACAAATGTAAAAAAAAAAAAATAATGAGACTCAAAAGATAAAGACATTTGTCAAATACTGAACTTTGATAAGTAGACAGATAGAACCAAACTAAATTGGCCTTGACATTAAAATATATATATTTATTTTTCCATTTCAGCCACATAAGCTAATGAGAAGTTTGTACAAATAATTTTCATTGTATATTCTGAAAAACAGACTTCTTCATAACCTATCTATTAGTGTTAATGTATTCATCTTTTTAGATTATAGAGCTGATGCAAAAATGCACAAACAGCAGTAGAACACATTTCCTTTAGCCATAAATTAAGCCCAGACAAGAATTCGAGATATTTGAGGTTCAGATTTTAGAGGTTCCAAGTACTTTCTCAAATAAGGATGACGAGGAGTTAAGAAACCATCTGTAAGTGGGCATGAGAGCTGTAGACATTGATAGCAGTTATGGAAGATGGTAAACCCAGAGGAGAGGAGCTTAGGAGCATGAATCAATATCCCTGCCAATCACAGCTGTGCTTGAAACTCTAGATACAAAAAAGCAGTGCCTGGCCAAACCTCCATTAAAACCTCAGGACATTTGTTCAATACTGACACTGTGGGGAGAAAAGAGAAAGCTTGTGGAGGAAAAATAATCTTCTGGTTTTAATTTTAAAACATACATTCAGTTAGTAATCTCATCACATTAATTTCTTTTAAAACACTCTATCATATATATATTGACTTACATTCATAATTTAATTTTTTAATAATTCTGAAAAATGAATTCTAAAGCTAAAATTAGCTCTAAATTTCATTATATAGAAATAATGACTTTTAATTAATATTTAGTGCATGCTCCTCAAGTTTCATTCAGCATGTATACAGAGAAAAATTCGTTAATCCAATATGAGAATAAGCTTTCTTTAAAAATGAAATAAGTCATATTCTAATGCATTCAATTTCATATATTTAGCTAAAATAATAGAAAACACTAATACTATTACAAATTATTTTTTCTTCAGCATGTTAAATTTATTTCTTAAGAAATCTGCCACTGGCTATCTCCTACAACCAGGCAAGGCTTCCAGTGGAGAGAGTGGGACACTAACCCAACCACAAACCCTTCTACCTACAATTTCTCCTGTCAGCAAGATTTACTGGGGTAAAGGTAGCACCAACCAAGAAATGTTCCAGTTTGGAATCCATTCTATGAGAGGAATCCCAACTCTGACACTGCCCAGAGGACCAGAAATCAAAGGCCAGATAGCCCAGAGACCTAAGAGAAAACTAAATACACCCAGAAAAAAAGTAGGAGACATACAGAGATCCACAGCCAAACATTAGGCACAACTAGGTGAATCCTGCAAAGGAAGGGAAGGATTGTAGAAGCCAGAAGGAACAAGGGCACCACAAGAAAACTCACAGAATCAACAATCCTGGACTCATGGGGGCTCACTGAGACTGAGTCGACCATCAGGGAGCCGGCATAGCTCTAAACTAAGCCCTCTGCATATGTTACAGTTGTGTGACTACTATAGCTATTGTGGGACTCCAAACAAAAGGGGAGCTCTTTCTACATTTTTAACTGCTCCTGAGATACCTTTCCTCCTACTGGATTGCTTTGTCCAGCCTTAATATGAGCAAAGGTGTCCAGTCTTATTGCAACTTGACATATCATATTTGGTTGATATCCCTTGGAGGCTTGCCGTTTTCTGAAGGAAAATGGAGAAGTGGATGGAGAAAGAGAGTAGAGGGACTGGGAAAAGAGGAGGAAAGGGAAACTACATTTGGGATGTAATATGTAAGAGAATCATACATACATACATACATACATACACACACACACACATATACACACATACACACACATACATACATACATACATACACACATACACACATACACACATAAATACCTACACATACATACATACATACACACATATATACATATGTAGATACATACATATATAATATTTTAAAAAAGAAAGAAGGAAGGAAGGAAGGAAAGAAGGAAGGAAGGAAGGAAAGAAAGAAAGGAGAAAGAAATCAGTCAAAAGCAAAAATGGGAACCATAAAGAGGTTGCCATTATAGTTTTTGTAGTCATTCCTTTTTCAACATTTGTCAATTTTCACTTGTCAGAAAAAGAATCATGGCTCTTTCCTAATTCCTCTAATATCTTATTGTTTTAACTGCATTAGCTCAAAGCGCCACATGCTATTCCTACCATAGTGCGCTCAACTCAGCATTTCGTCAAAGCCATTGATGAAATGGTTCTGACCATTTTTCCCTGATATAGCCACCTCTACATTTACTTTATTTCATTGTTTGGCCCAGGATAAAATCTTTTACCCCATTATTACATCATTCTTACCTAATTTATTTCATACTTGGGAATCGTTGCCAGTTGTTCCACCCTGAATATCTGGGTTGTGCCTCTTGTGCTGCTATCACATGATGGAATGATGTCTTTAAGGTACCACATACTATCAACTTATAATTATATACCAGGATAACTATCTTTCACGCTAAGAAAAAATTAATGTAGCCCCCAACATTTCAACTGTTCAACATTCAAAAAGAGGTTTCCTCCCTCAGAGAATAAATCATCTCTTGATAAATCTGCAGTACAGAGAAGGATATAGCCACAAATATCTCAGTATGAATAAGTCTACACTAGACAATAAATGTTTAGGGGATCAATATTAAAAAATAAATTAAAAATCACCACAACAAAACCTTGTGGATCAGAAGAGCTGTGTGGGTTAAGTCATTCCACGAATAATTGTGGATTAATATGAAACTGATTTTAGATCTTTTTTGTTGAATGCATATGTTGAAAAAAACAAAGTGACTACCAGCACATTATTGAGTATATAATTTCAATATTAGCAATATTTTCTAGTCAATAAAAATAAAGGGAGGGGGACGAGACAAAAACCAGGAAGATTTAAGAACATATAAAATGTGATAGAAATAAAGAATCTGGAGACCTCTTCATACACTGAAGTCCACACATGCTCCAGTCCTCATGTCGACCACCACAGCATTTCATGTACCCTGTGCTCATCCTCACATACACTCTAAGTCATCTCTGTGCTATTTATACTCTATAATACAATGCAAATGCTGTGTAAACAGAAATAGTTTAATACTGCATTGTCTCAAGAATAATCACAATAGAAAAGTCTGTACACATTTAGTACTAATGAATTTTTTTAACATATTCAATATATCATTGTTTAAACCTATGGCACAAATCCTCAGCTACAGAACAACTCACCAATGGCTTCCAGAAAATATGAGCTACCACTCTGTAGTTAAGAAGACAAAAAAATTAAAGCTATTTTCTAAAGGTTAACTATGATGTTACAAGAGACTTGGCTAAAAATAAGGGTAGGTTGAAAAGGCATCTTGTATAAATAGGAATTAAAACAGTTCTGTTGGTATTATGTTCACATTAGTATGAAATATTTTTAAAAAGGCCTGAGGATGTAGTTCAGTTAAGAGTGTCCACCAAGCATGAGCAAAACTATGAGGTTGACCCTTTGCACCACAGGAAAGACCGAAGGAAGGAGGGAAGGAAGGAAAGACAAAGGACACAGAGGGTGAGAGAGACAGAAGGAGGGAGGCAAAGAAAAGAAAAACAATTGGTATCACCAGAAATAAATTTTAACTCTAAATTTTGCTAATAGTTTCAACTCTAAGGTAGACATAATGATTTTAAACTTGACTCCCCACTTATATTAAAATACTAAATATTCAAACACAGTTACTCTTTTAGTCAATTTGTCAAAGGCCAGCTTTTACACCCAGGTAAACAGAGGTGGGACAGTTGGTGGGGTGAGGGGGAAGATGATGGCTTCTGCAATTAATTCTCTCTTGCTATTCTGGTTCCAGAGCTGATAGCTTCTGGCAATTAACTCCTGCTGATATCAGCAAGAGATTAGGAAAAGAACCTTAATTACCTGGGCTCTTTTCTCTTTAATTCAGGGGCCAAGCTCACTGGCCATTGATAGGCTCGCAGTTCATTAATTCTGCATGAGCCAGAGAGAAAGGAAAAGGAAGAAAGTCAGGAACACCAGGGCACTCTCAGCAGATGAAGTGGAAAAGGGGCTCCACCAAGCTTTTATTCTTGCTTTCAGCCTTTTATAGCCTTTTAGACAAAAGTTCTCTATGTAAGAAAACATTACCTCATTGATAAAATGTTACACAAGAGGGAGAACAGGATGTAGATTATAAGGTCAAAGCAGTGTTTCCTTCTTTAAGCTCATTATAAGTTCAAAGCAATAGTTTTACACAGCCTTGCTTTATCATAGTGCACACCTGTGACCTCCTCCTTGGACCTGACCTAGAATTAATGTCTTTCCATGATCATTAATTTGTTCCAAATCTATTCTTCTTCCCAGTACAACTTACACAGTTGAAGTGTATGAAAGCCCGTTGTATTCTGTTTCATGCAGGCTTTACTTACTATTCTATGGGGGGTGGGGACACATTCTATTCTAGATTCTAACTATCTTTCTGGAAAAACAACTAAAACCATCTCCTTAAACTTTCTATTAATTATTCTAACTTCCTAAAATTAATTGAATCAAATTAGGAATTGTATACAACCATTAATACCTCTAAACAGCATTAATTCAATGAATATTCAGGTTGATCTGCAGGAAATTTGTCCAACGGGGTGGGATAATACCCAGGAATCAATCATAACAGACTATAAACAAAGCATCTTTCTTTGCCCTATCATTCCATGTCAGAAAAATTAGGAATACGGCAATGACAAACATGAGAAGTCACAGCAGCAACAAGAAGCAATATGGAGACCAGGATCCTGGGGCCACACCTTTCCAGGATTCACCCATCTTAGCCATGCAAAATGGTAGACTGTTTCCAGAAAGCTTATTTGCTTGCCTCAGTCTTCCCTCCATGGTTTCCACCAGTCAGTGTTCTATTGCTGCGAAGTGACACCGTGACCATAGCAACTCAAGTATGTAATTGGGGCTTGCTTTTAGTTTCAGAAGTTTAGCTCATTGTCATCATGATAGCAGGGTAGCACACAGGCGGGAGACAGACATAGTGCGGGCAAAATAGCTGAGAGTTCTACATCCTGTTCTGCAGACAGTCAGAAAAAAGAGAAACATTGTAACTAGCTTGAGCTTCTGAAACTCCAAAGCCCACCCCCAGTGACACATTTCCTCCTACAAGACCACACCTACTCCAAGGCCAGGCCTCATAATCCCTCCCAAGTAGCACCACTCCCAAATGACCAAGCATTGAAATGTATGAACTTATGGGGCCATTCTAACTCAAACCACCAGTGACCGAGACAAGCAGAAATTGACAGAGTAAAGATGTTGAAATTGATAGGGTCCAAGCCAAGAACAAGCTTCTCACATCCTTTCAGTAGTGTTTAGTTTTTCAAGTTGGAACAAAGAGCTCCTCCAATGTCTCCCACCTATACCCAGATAGAGAATGGTGTCCATATTTCTGAGATGGTGTCCATCCTTTCCTTGGGATCGACCATCCTGGGTTTGATTGAAGACTGATCACATCTCCGAAGGTAATGCAGACTTACTTTTGAGACATGAGAGAGGTGCTTGTAATCAGCGAGCTTCATAAAGTTAATTTGTAGTGAGTGAAGATAAAAAGGAAAATGTCTGTACTGATTTCCACCTGGAACATCTAGGCCTGTTGCTTTAGATCATATTTGTCTGTACATTGTGCAGGGTTGTAAGCAAGAGCTGAAGAGTCACCCATGCTTTTCAGGGCAGATGTGCTACATATTCCTGAAAATGACACTCGCACCAGGCAAGCGATCCAAACAGAATTCAAACTATTTTCATGATCCAAACTACTTTTGCTGATACAATTATACCATTAGAAATCATAGGCCCAATGTCTGAATAACTAAAACATACCCAAACAATTGTATTAGTTACTTGTTGTGGAGAAATAGCTGAAGAAGAAACTTCAGAAACGAAAGATGTGTTTTGGCTCAAACTTTGAGGGGAGAGTCCAGCACAGAGGTAGGAGCAGGAGGCCGATGCCCATCTTCCTTCCACGTCCAGGGAGCACATGAAGGCCAGCGCCAGCGCTCACAGCACGTATTCTTGCTTATGGAGCACAAGGCCCTCAGCCGTGGATTGGTACCACCCATATTTAGGGTGATTCTTCCACCTTGGTTAATCTAACTTTCCAAATCCCTCAGACATTCCCAGACATTTGTTCCTTCAGGAACTCTAGATCCTGGCAAACTGATTTATCACATAAATTACTATGGGAATTTTAGAAGACTACATTTCAAAACTTTGGTGGTCAAATGAAGATGTTCAGGTGAAGAAATTTGTGGCATTAACATGATCACCTCATTAAAAAGTAGTTCAGATAAGATATAAGCTAAATGTTCAATTTGAATAATTAGAAAAGTAACTGAATGAGTTAAAAAGAGAGTACTAGTAAGAATCAGAATTATAAAAGCAAAAGAGAATGGATCATGAAATTAAAGTACAATAAATAGTATTCAATAGAACAAAACTGTCTGAAAAGTTTAAAAAAAATCAATTTCTCCCATCCCTACGTGATACAGTTGGAGGTCAGTAGCAGAAAGCTGACGGTGAGGTTTCTGTCTTTATAAAAGTGTTGAGGAGAACTCAGTTCTGCACAGCACACAGTTTGTGGGCAAGGAGAGATGACTGCAGAGTAGGCACAGTTCACTGTTGTTTCAAGATCAATGTGTTGCTTAACCCTTTGTTAAGTATCAGACTGATACATAGGCAGCAGTGGAGATGACCCAGATGTCCTGCCTGCCTGCCTGCCTCACTTCTGCTGATCTCTGTGTCTTATGCAACTCACTGTGAGCAAATGTATTTCTCGTTTTTCTTTCTCCATGCTAAAGGCCCAAGGACATAATGGATAAAATGGGGAAATTCATCTTTAAATCAATATGCAATCCTAAAATGTAATCTGGAGATATTACAGGATCCTTTTAAATCACTGCACTGCAAGCAAATTTTCTGTATCCTGCATTTTTATGCACCAGTATTTTAAAAATGTTGGACATAAGTAATATAAAAATAAAAAAAATGGACCATTAGAAGAACACCATTTCTTTATGTAATTTATTTATTTATTTATTTGTTTATTTCTCCTTATTTATTTTAAAATAGGCCATTACTGTCATTACTGTCTTGCCTAGACTTATCCTGAACTCCAGAGTTCAAAATGATCCTTATGCTTTAGCCTGCTACAAAGCAGGTTCTCAGACACATAGTTTATATATATACATACATATGTATGTATGCATATATATGAGTGTGTTCATTCCTCCCACAGCTCACATGGAGAAAGAAAGTACAGGGACCTGTGTCTTCTTTCCACAACATGAGTTCTCAAATCAAACCCCAGTCTTCAGGCTTGAAAGAGCCTTGATTCACTGATCAATCTCTCTAATTCATAGAAATATATTTTAAAGCCAGTCACAGTGGCATATACCTTTAATCTGAGCATTTGGGAAGTAGAAGCAGGATCACTATGGATTCAAGATCATAGTGAGCTTGGAGCCATCTTGTCTCAAAACAATATCAAAGTAGTCTATTTCAGTTATTTAAGTTGAAGATCATTTTACTAAAGCTAAAACAACATAAGTAATGCCTGGATCTATTGGAATTATGCCTATTGTTCATAGTCGTTCTTTTAAGTTTTTATTTTTTAAGCTTTTTATTAATTCTTTGTGAATTTCACATCATATACTCCAATCCCAGTTATTGCCCCGTATACTCCAATCCCTGTTATTTCCCCGTCCCTTCTTATCTGTCCTTGCAACCTCCCCGCAAAAGAAAACAAACCAAAAGGAAACAACAACAAAAAAAGAGAAACGAACAAGCCAAAACAAAAGAAGAAAAAGAAATCTCACTGTGGAAGCTGTAGTATGTTATGTGTGTATATCCTTTTGTCAAAACATCTTTACTTGTAAATGCTCATGGTCATGAGTCCTGGGTCTGGTTTGAGGCCTTGGGCTGCTGCCGCACTGTCAGTCCTGGATGCTCACTGGGAGTCCTTTCTGATATCCCATTGCCCTGTATCACGGAGACCCTACATCTCTGAATCTGAAGAACTGGCCCTTTCACTCTCTCCAGCAGATCATACATGGGGTAGATGATGGAGTCGGCCATTTCAAAACCTGGGCCTGGGCCTGGGCCTGGGTGGTAGCTGAGTTTGTCAGCTGGCCAGATCTCCAGCCCTGGTCCCTAGCTCACACAAGTCCTACCAACAATAAGGCATATGGGGGGGTTCTTTCCTAGCACTAGGGAGAGGGTCAGTTCTTCTATGCTGCCCAGTTGAAGTATTGAGGTGCAGGGCCTGCTTGCTGAGGGGCAGGGATAGCTCTCCCACACAATTTTCATTATTTTTAATGACAATAAAATTCTGTACTGAATGTCATCCTCCACAAATATTTTATAATGCTTTTTATTTTTATAATAATCTAAAAGTTGCTTTATATTTAAGTCTAATTATTTTGCAATTTATTTTAAGTGTTATCCTTTTTTAAGAAGCATATTTTTCTAATTTCTAACAATTCCCTGAACATAATATTCATGTGCTGTGCACAGTGAGTATGTGTATAGTCCCAGATATTTTAGAGGCCAAGATGAGAAGATTGCTAGAGTTCAGGAGTTTGAAACTAAACCAGACAGAATAATGCAACTTCTATCTCAATAATGTTTCAATCCTTTAACTAAAATCAAAGTCTATCCATAAGTTGAATTGGAATGTTTGCATAATAAAAAATAATGGCAACTATAAACATTTCATTAAATATGCCACTAGAATTTGAAACATATCTGTTAATGACATTCATGCGCTAGCAGGTGGCTTAGTGGTTAAGAGTATATAACTGTTCTTGAAGAGAATCTGAGTTTTGTTACCAGCACCATATTAGGCAGTTCATAACTGCCTTTAACTACAGGGTATGGACACCACTGGTCTCCATGGCACTACACACTCATGTGCACATGCTCCCCACAGACAAATGCACACACTAGATAAAATCAAATCCTTACAATAACATATTCGTTAATCTTGTTTTCATTTATAATTATCGTGTCAACACTTCTCATTTGGTTGTTGTTGTTTGAGTCAGAAGCTTCTACTTAATTAGTGTTTTTATTGTAATGAGTAAATTATAACATGTTTGAAAATCTGCCATCCCTGCATTAAAGACATGCAAACAGCATTTCACGTGGTGATATTAATAAACTTGAGATGTAAAGACTGATTTTTAGGTCAGCAACTAATTATTCTTAACTCCTTTTCTGTATGTGTCTGTGTGTTCAAGACTGCAGCCTAAAACAAATGTGTTTACAAGATTGTAAATATATTCAAACATTCTAAACTTACAAAAATTGAAACTTGGAGCTTAAAGATTTCTTTTTAATCTCATCATTTGGCTCTGTTATTTAGGGATACTCTATTGATTCTCTTTTTTTTTAATTCGATATAATTTATTTACATTTCAAATGATTTCCCCTTTTCTAGCCCCCCCCACTCCCCGAAAGTCCCGTAAGCCCCCTTCTCTTCCCCTGTCCTCCCTCCCACCCCTTCCCAGTTCCCCGTTCTGGTTTTGCCAAATACTGTTTCACTGAGTCTTTCCAGAACCAGGGGCCACTCCTGCTTTCTTCTTGTATCTCATTTGATGTGTGGATTATGTTTTGGGTATTCCAGTTTTCTAGGTTAATAACCACTTATTAGTGAGTGCATACCATGATTCACCTTTTGAGTCTGGGTTACCTCACTTAGTATGATGTTCTCTAGCTCCATCCATTTGCCTAAGAATTTCATGAATTCATTGTTTCTAATGGCTGAATAGTACTCCATTGTGTAGATATACCACATTTTTTGTATCCACTCTTCTGTTGAGGGATACCTGGGTTCTTTCCAGCATCTGGCAATTATAAATAGGGCTGCTATGAACATAGTAGAGCATGTATCCTTATTACATGGTGGGGAATCCTCTGGGTATATGCCCAGGAGTGGTATAGCAGGATCTTCTGGAAGTGAGGTGCCCAGTTTTCGGAGGAACCGCCAGAATGATTTCCAGAGTGGTTGTACCAATTTGCAACCCCACCAGCAGTGGAGGAGTGTTCCTCTTTCTCCACACCCTCTCCAACACCTGCTGTCTCCTGAATTTTTAATCTTAGCCATTCTGACTGGTGTAAGATGAAATCTTAGGGTTGTTTTGATTTGCATTTCCCTAATGACTAATGAAGTTGAGCATTTTTTAAGATGCTTCTCCGCCATCCGAAGTTCTTCAGGTGAGAATTCTTTGTTTAACTCTGTACCCCATTTTTTAATAGGGTTGTTCGGTTTTCTGGAGTCTAACTTCTTGAGTTCTTTATATATATTGGATATTAGCCCTCTATCTGATGTAGGATTGGTGAAGATCTTTTCCCAATTTGTTGGTTGCCGATCTGTCCTCTTGATGGTGTCCTTTGCCTTACAGAAACTCTGTAACCTTATGAGGTCCCATTTGTCAATTCTTGCTCTTAGAGCATACGCTATTGGTGTTCTGTTCAGAAACTTTCTCCCTGTACCGATGTCCTCAAGGGTCTTCCCCAGTTTCTTTTATATTAGCTTCAGAGTGTCTGGCTTTATGTGGAGGTCCTTGATCCATTTGGAGTTGAGCTTAGTACAAGGAGACAAGGATGGATCAATTCGCATTCTTCTGCATGCTGACCTCCAGTTGAACCAGCACCATTTGTTGAAAAGGCTATCTTTTTTCCATTGGATGTTTTCAGCCTCTTTGTCGAGGATCAAGTGGCCATAGGTGTGTGGGTTCATTTCTGGATCTTCAATCCTGTTCCATTGATCCTCCTGCCTGTCACTGTACCAATACCATGCAGTTTTTAACACTATTGCTCTGTAGTATTGCTTGAGGTCAGGGATACTGATTCCCCCAGATTTCCTTTTGTTGCTGAGAATAGTTTTAGCTATCCTGGGTTTTTTGTTGTTCCAGATGAATTTGATAATTGCTCTTTCTAACTCTGTGAAGAATTGAGTTGGGATTTTGATGGGTATTGCATTGAATCTGTATAGTGCTTTAGGCAAAATGGCCATTTTAACTATATTGATTCTACCGATCCATGAGCATGGGAGGTTTTCTCATTTTTTGAGGTCTTCTTCCATTTCCTTCTTCAGAGTCTTGAAGTTCTTGTCATACAGATCTTTCGCATGTTTGGTAAGAGTCACCCCAAGATACTTTATACTGTTTGTGGCTATTGTGAAGGGGGTCATTTCCCTAATTTCTTTCTCAGCCAGCTTATCCTTTGAGTATAGGAAGGCCACTGATTTGCTTGAGTTGATTTTATAACCTGCCACTTTGCTGAAGTTGTTTATCAGCTGTAGGAGCTCTCTAGTGGAGTTTTTTGGGTCACTTAGGTAGACGATCATGTCGTCTGCAAATAATGATAGTTTGACTTCCTCCTTTCCAATTTGTATCCCTTTGACCTCCTTATGTTGTCGAATTGCCCGAGCTAGTACCTCAAGTACAATATTGAAAAGATAAGGAGAAAGGGGGCAGCCTTGTCTGGTCCCTGATTTCAGTGGGATTGCTTCAAGTTTCTCTCCGTTTAGTTTGATGCTGGCTACCGGTTTGCTGTATATTGCTTTTACTATGTTTAGGTATGGGCCTTGAATTCCTGTTCTCTCCAAGACTTTAAGCATGAAAGGATGCTGAATTTTGTCAAATGCTTTTTCAGCATCCAATGAAATGACCATGTGGTTTTGTTCTTTGAGTTTGTTTATGTAGTGGATTGTATTGATGGATTCCGTATATTGTACCAACCCTGCATTCCCGGGATAAAGCCTACTTGATCATGGTGGATGATCGTTTTGATGTGTTCTTGGATTCGGTTGGCAAGAATTTTATTGAGTATTTTTGCATCGATGTTCATAAGGGAAATTGGTCTGAAGTTCTCTTTCTTTGTTGGATCTTTGTGTGGCTTTGGTATCAGCGTAATTGTGGCTTCGTAGAAGGAATTGGGTAGTGTTCCTTCTGTTTCTATTTTGTGGAATAGTTTGAAGAGTATTGGTGTTAACTCTTCTTTGAAGGTCTGGTAGAATTCTGCACTGAAGCCATCTGGTCCTGTGCTTTTTTTGGTTGGAAGACTTTCTATGACTCCTTCTATTTCTTTAGGCTTTATGGGACTGTTCAGATGGTCTAGTTGGTCCTGATTTAATTTTGGTATTTGGTATCTGTCAAGGAAATTGTCCATTTCCTCCAGATTCTCCAGTTGTGTTGAGTACAGGCTCTTGTAGTAGGATCTGATGATTTTTTGGATTTCCTCAGTTTCCGTTGTTATGTCTCCCTTTCCATTTCTAAGTTTGTTAATTTGGATACTTTCTCTGTGCCCTTTGGTCAGTCTGGCTAAGGGTTTATCTATCTTGTTGATTTTCTCAAAGAACCAGCTCCTGGTTTTGTTGATTTTTTGTATGGTTCTCTTTGTTTCTACTTGATTGATTTTGGCCCTGAGTTTGATGATTTCCTGCCTTCTACTCCTCCTGGGTGAAATAGCTTCTTTTTGTTCTAGGGCTTTCAGGTGTGTCATTAAGTTGGTAATGTATGCTCTCTCCATTTTCTTTTTGGAGGCACTCAGGGCTATGAGTTTTCCTCTTAGCACTGCTTTCATTGTGTCCCATAGATTTGGGTATGTTGTGTTTTCATTTTCATTGTGTTCTAAAAAGTCTTTAATTTCTTTCTTTATTTCTTCCTTGACCAAGGTATCATTGAGTAGAGTATTGTTCAATTTCCACGTATATGTGGGTTTTCTGTTGTTTCTGTTGCTATTGAAGACCACTTTTATTCCATAGTGATCAGATAGGAGGCATGGGATTAGTTCTATATTCTTATATTTGTTGAGGTCTGTCTTGTGACCAATTATATGGTCGATTTTGGAGAAGGTACCATGAAGTGCTGAAAAAAAGGTATATTCTTTTGTTTTAGGATAGAATGTTCTATATATATCAGTTAAATCTAATCGGTCCAATGCTTCAATTAGTTTCATTGTGTCCTTGTTTAGTTTCTGTTTTCCTGATCGGTCCATTGAGGAAAGTGCAGTGTTGAAGTCACCCACAATTATTGTGTTAGGTGCAATGTGTGCTTTGAGTTTTAATAAAGTTTCTTTTATGAAAGAGGGTGCCCTTGCATTTGGAGCATAGATGTTCAGGATTGAGAGTTCTTCTTGTTGTATTTTTCCTTTGACCAGCAAGAAGTGTCCCTCAGAGTCTCTTTTGATGACTTTGGGTTGAAAGTCAATTTTATCTGATATTAAAATGGCTACTCCAGCTTGTTTCCTGAGACCATTTGCTTGTAAAATTGTCTTCCAGCCTTTTACTCTAAGGTAGTGTTTGTCTTTGACCCTGAGGTGTGTTTCCTGTAAGCAGCAAAATGTAGGGTCCTGTTTACGTATCCAGTCAGTTAGTCTGTGTCTTTTTATTGGGGCATTGAGTACATTGATGTTAAGAGATATTAAGGAATAGTGATTGTTACTTCCTATCATTTTTGACGTTATTTTTTAAATTTGATTGCTTAACTTCTTTTGGGTTTGATGAAAGGTTACTATCTTGCTTTTTTCAGGGTGAAGTTTCCCTCCTTGTATTGGTGTTGTCCTCCTATTATCCTTTTTAGGGCTGGGTTTGTGGATAGATATTGGGTGAACTTGGTTTTGTCGTGAAATATCTTAGTTTCTCCATCTATGGTGATTGAGAATTTTGCTGGATATAGTAGTTTTGGTTGGCATTTGTGTTCTCTTAGAGTCTGCATGAGATCTGCCCAGGACCTTCTAGCCTTCATTGTCTCAGGTGAAAAGTCTGCTGTGATTCTGATAGGTCTTCCTTTATATGTTACTTGGCCTTTTTCTCTTACTGCCTTTAATATTCTTTCTTTGTTTAGAACATTTGGTGTTTTGATTATTATGTGACGGGAAGTATTTCTGTTCTGGTCCAGTCTGTTTGGAGTTCTGTAGGCTTCTTGTATATTCATGGGCATCTCTCTCTTTAGGTTAGGGAAGTTTTCTTCCATAATTTTATTGAAGATATTTGCTGGCCCTTTAAGTTGTAAATCTTCACTCTCATCTATGCCTATAATCCTTAGGTTTGGTCTTCTCATTGTGTCCTGGATTTCCTGGATATTTTGGGTTACAAGCTTTTTGCATTTTGCATTTTCTTTAACTGTTGAGTCCATGGTTTCTATGGAATCTTCAGCATCTGAGATTCTTTCTTCTATCTCTTGTATTCTGTTGTTGATATTTGCATCTCTGTCCCCCGATTTCTTCCCAAGGTTTTCTGTCTCCAAAGTTGTCTCCCTTTGAGTTTTCTTAGTTGTTTCTACTTCTGATTTTAGATCCTGGATGGTTTTGCTTAGCTCCTTCACTTGCATGTTTGTGTTTTCCTGTAATTCTTTATGAGATTTTTGTGTTTCCTTTTTCATGACCTCAGCCTGTTGACCAAAGTTCTCCTGTATTTCTTTAAGAGATTTTTGTGTTTCGTCTTTCATGACCTCAGCCTGTTGACCAAAGTTCTCCTGTATTTCTTTAAGTGTTTTTTGCATTTCCTCCTTGTTGGCTTTTGTATTCTCCTGGATTTCTTTCAATGATTTTTGTGTTTCCCTTGCAAGGGCTTCTAACTTTTGATCCATTTTCTCCTGAATTTCTTTAAGTATGTCCTTCATGTGTTCCTGTACCAGCATCATGACCAGTGATTTTAAATCCAAATCTTGTTTTACTGGTGTGATGGGGTATCCAGGACTTGCTGGTAGAGGAGAATTTGGTTCAGATGTTGCCATATTGCCTTGATTTCTGTTAGTGACGTTCCTGCGTTTGCCTTTTGCCATTTAGCTCTCACTGGTGTTACTTGGTCTTGTCAGTGCTGGACTCACCAGTGCAAGCTGCCCCTTCCCCGTTGGCCTCTGGTGCACAGCTTACACTCTGCACTGCCTGTAGACAGGGTGCTGTTGTCCAGGCTGTTCAGATCCTGAAGCAGGCACCTGAAGTCTCCCGCTGGGGCCCGCAGGATTTATTGGAGCACACCGACTTCTCCCAGCTGGCCGCCCGGAAGCCCCCACTAGCCTCTTGAGGGACCTGGAGATGTGGCGGCCACCCAGGCTGATCTGAAGCGGAGAGAGTTGACCTGAGGGCTTCTGCCTGAGGCCTTGCCCCAGATTGTGTCTGTGGGCCAGATGGAACCCGTGTGCACCCCCAGGGAGCTCCGAAGGTGTATGCTGCTGTGACCTCCCCTGTGTTCCGCTCACTCCGCTGGGCAGCCGATTTCCCCAACTGGGCTGGCGCACACTAGGTTAGCCTTGTCGCCCGGGCCCTGAGTCCAGGCAAACGCCTGGGAGGCCAAGGTCCGAGCAAAGTTCCCCTAGGGCTATGACTGTTATTTGGGTCCGCCAGGTGACCCGGATGGCGGGCGTGCGCGTCCGCGCTCCCCGAAAGCACCGGGAGAGACTGTTGTGCTAATAACCTCCTGGGCGGGTTGACACACAGATGGCCCACCAAGCCGCCCAGTTCTTGGGGTCAGTCCTGTGCCTTTTGGGGCCTAGACCCCCGTTTTGTTAGCCTCAGGCTACGCTTGTTAGCAGTCTCTGCCCTCCCGAGCACTCTGGGTCCTGTAGGCAAAATGGCGGCGCGTGCGCCGGCCGGGGCACAAAAAACTCCTGGCTGGGTTGGCGCCCCGATGGCCACTCGAACAGCCCAGGGCCTGGGTGCAGGCCAACGCCCGTCTGGCTCAGACCCCTGCGGTGTTGGGCCTAGGATTATGTTTGTGTACCTCAGTCTGACCGATCTCTGGAGCCCGGAATCAAGATGGAGGTGAGTCTCTCCTGACTGGCGGGAAGCCGAGTTCTGAAGTGGCTTCCGTGCAGCGAAAGGCTCCGCAGAACTGCAGCTGCTTCGCTGGTCAGCGAAGGTCAGTGGTCGTGGGCGTGGGCGCAGGGCCTAACTGGACCCTGTGTCGCCCCTGGTTCCACCGCTGATGGCCCTTCAGCTGGAGCAGCCACTGCTACCGCCGCCGCCGCCGCCGCCCTCCCCCCAGTCTATTGATTCTTAATTCATTCTCCACATGGATTCCTCTGTCCCACCCCCAAAATTCTGAACACCATGTCAAAAAACCACTGCTTTAAAGTGTGTGTGTGTGTATACATATATATATATATATATATATATATATATATATATATAATATATCATATATATCTATCCTGTTTTATACATATAACACTTTATATATAAAACACTTCATATATATTTTTATAAAACACTTTATTCATATATATATATATATATATATATATATATATATATATATATATATAACAGGATAGATAGCATTGGGTTTGGACTTGAGCAAAAAAGAAGAAAAGAAAAAATATAAAATTTCTCATGCCAGTTTGCTCCCATTCACCCAGGTCAGATTCCTCCTGCCTGTCAGCTGGAGTCACTGAAGGTAGTAGAGATAAGGTAACTCCTAGCCTACTTAGAAAGATACTGTGTTTAGCGTATGGGGGAAAAGATACAGAAAATCACATAACAACTGTATCAAATAATTGAAATACATCAGAATGGCCAAAGGAGAAAACCTGAAATACTCAATCCAGTGCAGAACCAGGTTGAAAAAATAAAAGGTGATTACAAACAGTTATTGGCGGCAGCCAGTTCTCAGTCGCACATGTAGGTAAAACATGAGGCACAGATACATCAGCCTGGCTTAAACATGAAGAAACAAGTCTTCTGGGAAATCAAGCAAACAAAAACCTCAAAATAATATTTAGTAACACACACAAATACTTTCTTATATTAAAGTAAAAACTGAATTTCTTGAAATTATAGATTGTTATATATCATTTTCTCTTGCAAATGCAAAAATAATTCTGAGTTAGCTAGTAGGCAAAAGCAATTACTTTGTGTCTTATAATAATTCTTATTAAATAGTATGTGTGTAAAAATATTCAATATTTTACAATATTTTGTCAGCTAAAAAGGAACCTGTTTTAACATTTATAAACCTAATTGTGTATTCAAATTTATGTAGACTGAACTTTCTCTAGTTGGCCTTATGTGTTTTTATTTAAATGTATTAAAGTTGTACACATTTATGGAACATGTTATGTTGTTTTCATATGTGTATATATTGCATAATGTACAAACTCGGTTAATATATCTATCTCCTTAAATGTTTATTATTTTGTTCTGGTAAAAACATTGAAAATCTTTCATGTAACTGCTTTAAATGTACATAATGTGCCATCACTTTATGTGGTTACCTAGTACATAATGTGCCATCACTTTATGTGATTACCCTACTGTGCAACTGCACAGCAAAACAACTTCCTCCTCTTCAGGTGTATCTTCGTAGCCATTGATCCACCTTTTCTCTTCTCTTCTCTTGTCTTCTCTTTCTCTCTCATTCTTTCTCTCTCTCTCTCTCTCTCTCTCTCTCTCTCTCTCTCTCTCTCTCACACACACACACACACACACACACACATTAACCATTCTAGAAGGCATCTTCTACTCTCAGTTCTATGAGAGTCACTGTTTTGGATTCTACAAAGGAATTTGACAGTACGGTGCTTGCTCTTCATGCTTGGCTCAACTCCCTCAATGTAATGATGTGTAGCTCCATCCATGTTAGGACCAATTACAGTACTTTATATCTTTTCATAGCTTAATAGTATTGCATTGTACATATTTTTATTTATCCATTTTCTTTACCCATTCATTGGTTAATGGATTCTTACATAATGTGTACAGTTATGCAATAAACACAGAGAGATGTCTCTTTAACACGGAAATTTCATTACCTTTGGATATTTATCTAGTATTGAGATTGCTGTATTATAAAATATACTTCTATTGTTAAATTTCTCAGGCACTTTGATTCTGTTTTTAATGATGCCATCCATTTGCACACTGACAGTTTAAGGGACCCCATTTATACCTCTCTTACAGATATTCGTACTTATTTTTCACAGTGGCTGAGCTATTCTGATTTAGTTTCATCTTTTAGTTTAATTTATTAGGTATGTGTATTTTATTTTCCTTTAGATAAGATTTTTCCAGATTATTGCTGTTTTAAGAAATCAGTGCTTATAAGCAAAGATAATCTTTAAAAAAAATGCTAGTATCTATGTTCTGGAAAATGGTTGTAAATGTCTAGTTCTCAGTCAACAACATCATTCCTGGAGTGCTGTATTACAGGTAATCACATACATAGCCAATTCAGTTGGTAAATTATAGTACTAAGGAAACTAGAGTCTACTCATTCTACTCTTAATGGTGTGGACAATGGCTTCATTTAGATGGTGACTTTAATGCCTTGAACAAGAATAAATATTTGGATTACCTATTTACTTAAAAAGTCATGATTACTCAGATATCCTTTCTAACAGATGTTGATAATAAAAAGCCTAAAACCATGCCTTAAATATCCCTCAACAGAAGAGTGGATGCAAAAAATGTGGTATATCTACACAATGGAGTACTATTCAGCCATTAGAAACAATGAATTCATGAAATTCTTAGGCAAATGGATGGAGCTAGAGAACATCATACTAAGTGAGGTAACCCAGACTCAAAAGGTGAATCATGGTATGCACTCACTAATAAGTGGATATTAACCTAGAAAACTGGAATACCCAAAACATAATCCACACATCAAATGAGATACAAGAAGAAAGGAGGAGTGGCCCCTGGTTCTGGAAAGACTCAGTGAAGCAGTATTCGACAAAACCAGAACGGGGAAGTGGGAAGGGGTGGGTGGGAGGACAGGGGAAGAGAAGGGGGCTTACGGGACTTTCGGGGAGTGGGGGGCTAGAAAAGGGGAAATCATTTGAAATGTAAATAAATTATATCGAATAAAAAAAATTAAAAAAAAAAGTGGAGGGAGAGAAGCACTCCACACAGTTGCTCTCTGATCTCTACACATATGATAGAACATATCTAAACTCATGCACACATCACAGACACATACAAACACAAAGTAAATAAAATACAAATAAGACTAGGTGTGTGTCTGTCACAGTCCTCTGAAAGCCTTTTTCATATTAACTCAAAATAGCCTAAAATTAGCTGGAATTGTATATGAAGCCTTGTATTTGGCCAATATAGTTATTGGCCAATAACTTTTCATTCTTGTTCATGGACTAAACCTATGTATGAGATTTTACACACCATTAGCAAGAAATTTAAACAGGCAAACTCCAGAGGTTTAATTGAAAATTCTTTCTTTTATCAGAAAAAACACCAATATACATAGTTTTAACAAACAAATGATGACTCGAGGTTCCCACAATATAAATGAAGATAGATGGGTCAGAAAGTGCAATCCGATGTGAGTCACGTGGTACAGATAAATGATTAAGATCAAAAAGTAAATTACTTAAGCAGAAATATATGCAAATAGAGCACGCAATCTTTGAGAGTGAGAATCATGCAAGTAGTCAGTTCTCTGTACAGCTTACTCACAACTTACAACTAGTAAAACTGAAAGATTCCATGCAATCACTAAAATAACATCAGGTGACATGTTACAAGTCAGTCTTATAAGTTTGACTCTAAGAGAATAGCTGACTTCTGCTATCCTAAGAAATGTTCTCTTCTAGATTGACTTTTCTGCTTTATCTGAAAACATATCAGACACTGTATGCTTTGAATCTGAGGCCCAGGACTTTCAGGACATAGAAAGCATTCTTCATTTTGGCCAGACTCTGTCTCAAGGTGTACAGTTTCCTGGAAAATGCACACAACCCAGTGTTTCCAGAGAATGAGAATACATCATGAACACTGAGTAAAGACTGTCTTGCTCCAGTGGGTGCCAATGCTCCCTTTCTCTACATTTCCAGTGTGTATCACCACCAGCTCTCCAGATGAGTTGGCCATTCCCAGCAAGGAATCAATGAATGTAACACTAAATAAGATCCCTATGCTGTGCTTCAGAAGAAGGTGTCTTGTTTTCTGCCCCACTGTTTACTAAGGTAAATATCAATAGTTTATTAATCTCTTTCACATTGACTAATAAAGATGTTTATTGATGTTATTGATGAAGTATTGAAAAGAGATAGCAATATATGTTCCCACAGCTCTGCAGTCACAGTGGTATAGAATAAATTCATATCCTCCGATAGCTCTTGGTATCAATTTGTTGTCTGATGTTATCCAATATAAATTTTGATTCATGTGCTATCTCCCCCTATCAGGGGCATTGCAGCATTTATATAGAGGACAAAGTGGTCCTGTTACTTTCATCAGTTTTATCCCAACTTGATTTCATGGGCTTTTTATATTTGCTTGCCTTGCATCTGGTTCTTGCTGTAATGACTTGAAGGTCAACATAAACTACAAACCAGCATCCTTCCTTTCTCCTCTTTGTTTATGTGGGAATCTGCCATGCTTCCTTAGCCTGAAACCTCCTGCTCCTTCATAATTTAGGTCAGCAGGCCCTTCCCTCAAGCAGGCAGAGGCCTTAGACTGAGGAGTGGGTGGGGTCCAGAGGAAAAAGGCTTAATCAATCATCTTGACTTTCAGAAAATATGGCATGCTTAAAACACCTCACAGATCACAGTCATGAACTCTGAGAGAGTATTTTGTCAATACAAAGCTCAATTAATCCACAGGAAGAGTCAATGACAGTATGTCAATATATAACTACCACACACTTAGAAGCATACACATTATCACACCCTTGCTATGATCTGTGCTTGATGGCTAATGGCACTAGTGACAAAAGGGAATTAGGATAGGTGTGCCATCTGGAAAAGGAACATCCATGTGCATTTAATGTGAAGAACATTGTTGGATCAACTCCTCATTTGGGTGACACTACATAGTAATTTCTCGCCTACCTTCTTCACTTATCTGAGAAAATGGAGGCTTTTCATAGTCTAAGAAGGATGCTCCAGCACAGTGCCACAAAGACTAAGACAACTTGTCACCTACAAAGGAAGCCTGGCAAATAATAGCTGTCATCCACATCTACACACTGAAACTCTGCATGAGCCAAGCAGAAGCCAGTGGTTAAACAGCAAAGAGGTTGAGTGGTGGACAAGTAGGATTTTAAAATGAACAAACATGGTTGGAAAATGTACTTTCCAATGTTTCTCCATCCACTTCTGGGGAAAGCAAACCTCTACTTTGTGGAAATAGGCACCCATGAACATAAGATGGTTTATAATCCATTTCAATCGTCAAAGGTGAAAATGGAGTATATTGTACTGCATCTGTAAATTTTAGTAGGCTCAAAATATGTTCATAAAGTATCTTTACTATTTTCAAAGATATATAAACATTTCTGAGAACACAGAGATACTAGGCTAGCTTCCTTTCCGTCTTTCTCAGGTTTAATAAGACATAAAGTCAAACAATTAGACTGGCTTCTGTACAATTTTGAATTAATGACAGAAAATATATAACATGTCTACACACTGAAAAAAGAAGCTTCATGTTCAGAATGTCCCCAGAGGCACAGGGACTCTAGTTAAGTCTTTTACAGATCTATAAGATCTATATGCTGAGCCATCTGCTGAATATCAGAGCAGCAAGAAAATAGCATACCATATTCCTATAAAATCCATCCTAAGAAAGAGGAACCTTAACTAAGAGCAAGGTGAATAGCTTTAGTCTGTCAAGACAGGAGAATGAATAATTTCAAGCAGAAATTCAGGCAGCCTTACAGAATCCTGCACCCCAAGTTTCTTGGAGAAACCCAGGCATTGAGCACTTACAGGCTAAACACATGATTTCCTTTCCTTCTTCCAGTGTGTTTTGAAAGTTTAAGAGAGAGGGCTTCATGTGCAATTCTCATATCTTCATATTAGAGCAGGAAAAATAAGTGAGAAGTCAGTTACTCTGTCTTTGGCATCCAGGGGATGCAGAGAGGTTCCTGAATGTACACATGAGTGCATTCTGAGGCTGTGCCTTCTCTTAGGCTCTTTTCCTTCTGTTTGCCTTGTCTGACTCCAATGTGATAGTTTTGTTTTATCTTATTATGTTTTATCATGTTGTATTTAAAAATAAAGTGGCAAGCAATAAAAGAAGATTCCTATTGTCAACCTCTGACTTCCAAACCCACACCTATTCACAAGCCTGTATACTCTAGTATACAGACACGTGTGACATAGGCATAATATTAGTTTTATATGTGAAGAAATAGAGACACTAAAGTCCCTCTCATCAGAGCATGAACAGCTCCTTGTCTGAATAGCTTTCATTATTCTATGTAACAGTTCTTTCCGAGTTTCACCTGTCTTAATCATAGATACAAAAATCTGAAATTTACCATTTCTTCGTTACCAAGAAGCAGTCACCATTGAGGCAAATTAGAGACTTCCAGACTGGATTTTACAGGGCTGAGCCACCAACTTCTTGTTGTTCTAAAACAATGAATATGCAGGTCTATGTGTCTAAAGTGTTGTTAGAAACTCTTCAGTTTTTTTCTACATTATAAGCCACACTTCACCCTTATTATTGGTCAACCAAGTTCAGAGCTATTAAAACATGAGCTTCCTTCAAGTCCCAATTATTTTTAGCAATTGTTTTGGTAGTGGGTTTTCTTATGGCAGAATTTTGCTATGTACCATAAGATAGCCTTGAGCCCACCATATAGCCCAGACTGACCTTGAAATAGGAAGGGAACTCCTGTCTCGGTCACTCTCCATACTCCAAAATTGGAACAGCAGATATGTGTCATTATGTCCCGCTTCAAGTTAAAAATGCTCTGATATATCAAATATTTTATCCACTTTTGATTGTACATATTTACTAGAGGTTTTATCTTGAAACCTTATTTTACTGCATTGAAAGGGAAACATGAAATCTAATGAGAAAAATAATGTCAGAATAAGGATGAGAACCAAAGCATCTCTGGTCATTTCCATTGTTTTGGAACCCCCAAACAATTGTTTGGAACCCCCAAAGTTTTATTGTGCTTAAATGGGTAAGAAAATTAAACCACAGGGTCATACCATCTAGAAATTTTGATCCAGTCTCACTGACTGAGTCTAGCTGTCCCAGATTCTCATGCTTGCCTACCTCTTCACATTTCATATTCCTGCCAACAGATATTCCTGCAGGAATGCTCCTTCAAGACCAAGAGCACATACCAAGGAAAGGGACCATGACAATGGATTGAGAGTCCTCCCAACTCAAGATAATATCCCACAGACATGCCCAGAAGCTAATTTTGATAAGGTTAATTCCTCAATTGAAGTTCTGTTTTCCCAAATGACTCTAGTTTTGGTCAAGTTGACAAGAAGCAATCATCACACAAGTCCTAAGTCATGTTACCAATATTGAATCCTCTAGTAAGGCCCGCTGGAGTCAGGTAGCAAATTCCACACTGCAGTGGATTGACAGTAGATGTCATGAAAGACAAAGAAAAAGTAAATGTCTTGTTTTTGTTAACTGCCTGATACTAGTGGGACACTAGAAAAATCTCTGTGGTCCATCTCTATGGAGCAATTAAAAGATGGAACAGAATATAACAGTAAAGCAAAAAACTGCCTAAAGTGTAAAACTGGCTAAAGTGTAAAACTAAGAAGGAGAAAGCAGGGGAACCAGGTTAATTACTTCATACACTAGAAAATTCTGCAGTAACATGATCACTGTTCTTGTCAGAATTCCTACCTAGCCACTTGGCCACTGTCACCATAGAGATTATAACTGCAGCAAATGAATTCATAGTACTTCAGAAATCTCCAATAGGTAATTGAAGTGTGAGGAGCTAGAAACTGTGTTTCGTGCATTTGCTTCTAAAGATCTTTTTAAAGCAGTCATCTGTTCTAGATAGATTACAGTCAATTTCACTTTATGTCTGGATTTTTTGCTAAATACGTAGTTGTTAATTTTTTTTTTCTTAGCAAGGGTCATAGACCTCTCTGAGAATCTTGCAAAAGCTCCCATTTGTCTCGGAAAAAATATATACGTATGTCCACACGGATTGTGAAAGTATTTCAGAAACCAGAATGCTCAAGAGAAAGAATTTAAATACTGCATGTTCATCTCCAGGACCTCTGACCTCTGGAATCAGGCTGGAACCCCTGAGCGGTCTTTCTTTCCGCTCTGTATCTCACCTGGACACTAGCTGTAACAGTGCATGCTTCCGGGGCAGCAAGAGTGGGACACAGTATCCTTGTTAAAGCAAGCACAAACCATTTACCGTGTTCGCAAAGACATTCCTCAGCTTATTTATGTCCCTAGATTAAAGATGCATGCTCAGGAAGGCGGGGAACCGCTGCACAAACACTCACTTCATGTGCTCTATATCAGAAGGCAGCCGCACTCAGCGAACACCTAAGCACCAGAGAGAAGGTCATTTGGCCTGCCTTAAATTAGCATAGTCAAGCATATTAAGGCAGAAGCAGTTTTTAAATTGTAAACCAGGATGTGTCTTAGTTAGGGTTTTACTTATGTGAAGAGATACCATGCCCACAGCAGCTCTTATAAAGGAAAACATTGAGTTGGAGCTAGCTTACATTTTCAGAGGTTTAGTACATTGTGGTCATGGCAGGAAACAGGGCAAAGTATAGGGAGACCTGGTGCTGGTGAAAGAGCTGAGAGTTCCACATATTGATCCACAGGTAGCGGGAGGACACTGTGTGTCACACTGTGAATAGCTTGAGCATAGATGAGCTCAGAGCCTGCTCCCACAGTGACATACTTCCTTCAACAAGGCCACACCTCCTTATAATACCACCTCTTATGGCCAAAAATTCAAACATATAAGTCAATGTGGGCTGTTTCTACTTAAACCACCACAGGACAACATAAATTCACCTTAACCATCTGAATGTAGCATATCAAATCTGAAGACTGTGAAACTGTGAGGCTTCATGCTTGGATTTTGTAGCCTCTCCAGGGGCACCTAAAACCCCTTTCAGTGGGCCTCTCATGCCAGTCATTGTAATAAACTTGAACAAAAAATTATCTGAGAATGCTGGCTTCTCCATCTTTAGAATACTTCCATTGACCATCAGTGATGAGGTAGTTCATGTCTGAGGTGCCTTCTACAAAGCCACAAAGAGATGTGACAACAATGCATCAAGGGGCACACTGGTGCCACTGACAAGGTCTATGACTTGGAGCAAATTACTTCATGCCTTTCAAATTTTATTTTTTTCCCATGTAAAACTGAGAGAGGGATGGTCCTCGTTTTATAAAGTTCTTAGAAATAATAAAAGAAATGAAAGACGATGGGAAACGTTCTCTAAAATATGCCAGGTTCATCTCAAGGAGTCAACAATGTTATTGTTGAGTAATATTTTCTTACAAATATCCAAAATTGCTTCCCCTGATGGCACTTTTGGAGAAGTGTTGACTTCATACATTTTGGAAACAAAGTTACATTAGGTTAAATAACTGTTATTTGACAGCATGTTAACAATGTAGTATAAAAACAGGCAATCTGCTGAAAGTAGATACTAGGGTCAACTAAGCATGGAATTATTCAAGATATTTTCTCCCAAGATATTTTCTCTATGGTCCCTGATGTGCTGCTTGAAATACTCATATAAATAAAGAGTTTAATTTGGGCACTGAAGATATTTATCCACCCATGTCTTTTGTGGGGACATCACAAAACACTGCAGAAAAAGATACACTGGCCTCACTAAACCTCCCAAGTGTCCTGGATTATTACTATCAAACAAAGTGGCCCAAAGCAGGGAGATGCAGAGGAACAAACATCTCTTCTCTCTCCTTTTCACTCCTTCTGTTCTAGTCTAAGTTCCTGTCATCTTTAATCTTGCAAGTCAGTTAGGCTCCTGGCTCTAATATCTTCCAATTCTTAAACTTTTAATTCATTTTGCAGCTGCCACACAGAGTAATGCCTGTGAAAGACAAGCCTGGCCAAGCCATTATCAGACTTAAATCTCTCAGAGTCTGTGAGCACAGGTCTCTATTCCTGACACTGAAATGTCTCTTCTCCCACAGGCACCTGGAAATCTCATTAACCATTTCCAAGTGAAACAGAAGTCAATTTCTATGAACGCCTTGTTAAGTACTTCAGTTTTTATGACTCAGATAACACTATTAAGAATTACAGCTTCTGGAGGTGGAGAGATGGCCCAGTGGTTAAGAGCACTGGATGCTCTTCCAGAGGTCCTGAGTTCAATTTCCAGCAACCACTTGGTGGCTCACAACCATCTATAATGGAATCTTATGCCTTTTTCTGTCATGCAGGTGTACGTGCAGATAATGCACTTATATACATAAAGAAACAAATATTTAAAAAGTACAGATTCTAATCTGTTGCAAAATTCTTCTTTGTGAAATTGGAATGTGCCCTTTAACCTGCACACAGTGTTATAGCATATTTACACACACACACACACACATAAACACACATACATCAACACATACACACACACATACACATACACACACACACACACACACACACACACACACACCCATTTTGAGAGGAGATGAACTTAAAGCTTATGTTGGCTAAGGAACTTGCCCAACTTGGTTGTAAATGCTCAAGGAAAACTTCAAACTCAGACCTGCTTAAGTCTAAAACACAAGCTGACAACCATGACATGATGGTCACTGAAATGTTACAGAACCCTGCTATTAAGGTCACAGCCCAACGTGTCTGGATAGCTCTCGAGCTGGGCATAAAACGGAGGACTTTCTTTCTCAGCAGGGCTTCCCTTCCTCTGCCTAACCTACTTGGAGAGTATCTCTGAGCACAGGTGCCTGACCTTACCTGAAGAATGACTGTGAGCAGAGTTCTCCACAAGTGCTGCGTAACACAAGTTCTGCTCTATCTTCCCACCTACATGTGCCATAATTAGGCAATGTGTTATGGCCAATCATTCCTATCCACCAATGTCCCGAGGAGCCTTATATACTCCGTTCCTAGACCAAAACAATGGAGCTGATTCACTGAAGCCTTCTCCAGAACTCTTTCCTGCCATCCAAACTTGTGGACCATAAACCCTAAGGAGAATGGAGACCCACAACAGAATACACAGAAATATACTCAAAAGTAGGAAGTTTAAGGTGCCCACTTTTATTCCACTAAATCCAAGTTTGGATTACAGCACCCATATCAGGCACCTCATGACTACCTATAAATACAGTTTTATGGAATCCAATACCCTATTCCAGTCTTTGTGGACACAAAGACAGGTACAGACACATGTGAACTGGGATATATTTGTACAGTCATCACACACACACACACACACACAAACACACACAAATAAAAATGAAAAAAGTCTTACAAATCAAATGCATCTGTACATTAAAATGATTGTGAAAAGCACTCAGGAGGAATACTCCAAATCTGAGTCCAGCTTGGATAGCAAAACACATTGAAATACTCAATATCGCATAGTAAATACTAAAATGGGGATTGCCATTTTAGTGCATGGAGTGGCAGTGTGCATGGAGTGGCAGAAGTAATATTTTGAAATGAATGTGTTCCTGAAAAGGATAGACATTCATACAACTCCCATCAAAACTCTAGTGGTATTCATAACACAAGGAAAACCAATCCTAAATTCTGGAGCACACACTATTTTTTCAAACAAGGAATGCAAGTATAGAAGTTAAATATAAGCATAACAATTGATGTATTACAAAATATTAACAGAAAGAGATAAAGAAGTACCTGATCACTTAAATAGAGGCAGAAAAGCAATTTAACAAAATTCAACATCCCATTGTGGTAAAAGGATTGAAGAGACTGAAAAATTAATAGGCAACATTGTACTGATTAGACAAAAACTAAAAACTTACCCTCTAAAATTAAGAGTGAAGTGAAGGTATTAACTCTCCATTCTTTTAGTATGGTATGTTTGTTGGGTTTGGATCTTGTTGTTGTTGTTTTGATTTTTGTTTTGTTGTTGTTTTATTATTTATTTATTTTAAATCGATATTGCTGCTCCCACTCCCGATCACCCACTCCCACAACCCTTCCACCATCATCCCTCACCATCTCCTCTGATGTACCTCCCTTGTTACCCTCCCCCACCTCCTGGAACATCAAGTCTAGCAAGGCTAGATGCTTCCACTCCCACTGAGACCAGACAAGGCAGGTCAGCTAGAAGAACGCATCCCACAGACAGGCAATGGCTTCTGGGATAGACCCTACTCCAGTTGTTCTGAACCCACATGAAAATGAGCTGAACATTTGCTACATATGTAACGGGGTGTGGGTGTGTAGAGGATAGTTCCAGCCCATGCATTCTTTTTGGTTGGTGGTTCAGAATCTGAGAATACCAAGAGTCCAGGGGAGTTGATAATATAGTTTTCCTGTGAAGTTCCTATCCTCAGTCCTTTGGGGCCCTTAATCCTTTCCTCAACTTGTCCATAAGAATCCCCAAGCTCAAAAACAAAAAAAAGACAGACAGACAGACAGACAGACAGAAAGAAAGAAAGAAAGAAAGAAAGAAAGAAAGAAAGAAAGAAAGAAAGAAAGAAAGAAAGAAAGAAAGGAAGGAAGGAAGGAAGGAAGGAAGGAAGAAAAAAAGAAAGAAAGAAAGAAAGAAAGAAAAAAAGAAAAGAAAGAAAGGAAGGAAGGAAGGAAGGAAGGAAGGAAGGAAGGAAGGAAGGAAGGAAGGAAGGAAGGAAGGATGGAAGGAAGGAAGGTTCCAAGCTCCATCCACTCTTTGGCTGTGGGTGGCTATATCTGTCTGAGTCAGCTACTGGATGGAGCCTCTCAGAGGACAGCCGTGGTAATCTCCTGTTTGCAAGTATAACAGAGTATGACTAATAGTGACAGGGATTGGTGCTTGCCTATTGGATGGGTGTCAAGTTGGTTAGTGGTTGGCTATTTCCTCAGTCTCAGCTCCATTCCCCATGCCTGAATTTCTTGTAGACAGGATAAATTTTGGGTTGAAAGTTTTGTATGTGAGTTAATGTCACTATTGCTGGGGTTATTAGCTGGTTACAGGAGATGTTCTCTTCAGGTTCCAATACCCAGGGCAGTGAGGAAGAGCAAAGGTCACCCCCATTCTTGGGTGCCTCCCATATGCCATGTCATTGAGATTTCATGTCATCTTAGAGATAATGCCACCTCCTCACCTGGGTCCATTTCAGATTTCCATTCATTTTCATGGCCATCTAACCATCTCACTTGATCCTAAATCATCCCGCTACCCTCTCCATTACCACTCCCAACCAGTTCCCTCCGTATGTCTGCCTCTTAATGACTATTTTATTCCCCCTTCTAAGTGAGATTCAAATTTCCTCACTTGGGCCTTCCATCTTGTTTAGCTTTTTTGGGTCTGTGAGTGTAACATGGTACCAGTACTTTATGGTTAATATCCCACTTATAAGTGAGTATGTACCTTACATGTCCTTTGTGGATGGGGTTATATCACTAGGAGGATATTCTCAAGTTCTATCCATTTGACTGCAAAATTCATGATGTGTGAGCTTTGAATAGCTAAATGATATCTCATTATGTAAATGAACCACATTTTCTTTATCCATTTGTCAGTTTAAAGACATCTAGGTTGTTTCGAGTTTCTAGCTATTACAAATAAATCTGCCACAAACATAGTTGAGCAAGTATCTTTGTGGAACGTTGGAGCATATTTTGAGTATATACCCAGGAGTGGTACAGCTGGGTCTTGAGGTAGAACTTTTCCTAGTTTTCCGAAGAACCACCAAATTAATTTCCAAAGTGTTTGTACAAATTTGCCCTCTTACCAACAATGAAGTGTTCCCCTTGCTCCACATCCTCGCCTCCATGTGCTATCTCTTGGGTTTTTGATCTTAGCCATTTTTATGGGTATAAGATGGAACCTCAGGATGTTTTGGTTTGTATTTTCCTGATGACTAAGGATGTTGAACATTTCTTTAAGTGCATTTTGGTTATTTAAGATTCCTCTGTGGAGAACTATCTGTTCAGGTTTGCCTGAAATTTTAATAGGCTTATTTCAGTTGTTTGTGTCTAACTTCTTAAGTTCTTTGTAAATTTTGATATTAGCACTCTGTCAAATGTAGGGCTGGTAAAGATTCTTTCCCAAATGTAAACTGCCGATGGATCTGATTGACAGGGTCCTTTGCCTTACAGAAGCTTTGCAGTTCCGTGAGGTCCCAATTATCAATTGTTCTTAGGGCCTGAACCATTAGTGTTCTGTTCAGAAAATTGTTTCCTGTACCAATGTGTATTTGCCAATTTCTCTTCTATGAGATTTAGTATATCCTGTTTTATGTTGAAGTCCTTCATCCACTTGGAATTGAGCTTTGTGCAAGGTGCTAAGTGTAGATTTATTTTCATTCTACATGTAGACATCCAGTTAGTTCAGCACCATTTATTTCTGAGTCTTTGATTCAATTCTGTTGATTAATGCTCGTGTTTCCTGTACTGATACCATGCAGTTTTAATTATTATTGCCCTGTCATAGAGCTTGAGGTCAGAGATGGTGATTACTCCAGAATATCTTTTCTTTTTCATAATTTCTTTGGCTTTCCTGGGTTTTTTATTTTTCCATATTAAGTTGAGACTTGTCGTTTAAGGTCTGTAAAAAATTGTATTGGAATTTTGATGTGAATTACATTGAAACTATAGACTGTCTTTGGTAGATGACCGTCTTCACTATGTTACTACTCCCTATCCATGAGCATCTTCATTATGTTACTACTCCCTATCCATGAGCATCTTCACTATGTTACTACTCCCTATCCATGAGCATCTTCACTATGTTACTATTCCCTATCCATGAGCATCTTCACTATGTTACTACTCCCTATCCATGAGCATCTTCACTATGTTACTATTCCCTATCCATGAGCATCTTCACTATGTTACTACTCCCTATCCATGAGCATCTTCACTATGTTACTATTCCCTATCCATGAGCATCTTCACTATGTTACTACTCCCTATCCATGAGCATCTTCACTATGTTACTATTCCCTATCCATGAGCATCTTCACTATGTTACTATTCCCTATCCATGAGCATCTTCACTATGTTACTACTCCCTATCCATGAGCATCTTCACTATGTTACTATTCCCTATCCATGAGCATCTTCACTATGTTACTACTCCCTATCCATGAGCATCTTCACTATGTTACTATTCCCTATCCATGAGCATCTTCACTATGTTACTACTCCCTATCCATGAGCATCTTCACTATGTTACTACTCCCTATCCATGAGCATCTTCACTATGTTACTACTCCCTATCCATGAGCATCTTCACTATGTTACTACTCCCTATCCATGAGCATCTTCACTATGTTACTACTCCCTATCCATGAGCATCTTCACTATGTTACTACTCCCTATCCATGAGCATCTTCACTATGTTACTATTCCCTATCCATGAGCATCTTCACTATGTTACTACTCCTTATCCATGAGCTTCTTCCCATCGTCTGATGACTTCTTCAATTTCTTTCTACAGGACTTGAAATTCTTGTCATATAGATCTTTTATTTGCTTACTTAGAGTTACAACAAGATATTTTATATTGTTTGTAACTATTTTAAAGGGTGCTGTTTCCCTAATTTCTTTCTCATCCCATTTATCATTATAAAGGAGGGCTACTGATTTCTTTGAAATAATTTTGTATCCAGCCACTTTGCTGAAGGAGTTTATTAACTATAGGAGTTCTCTGGTAGAATTTCTCAGGTCACTTATGTATCATATCATCTATGAATAGCAATACCTTGAGTTCTTGCTCTCTAATTTGTGCCCCCTTGATCTCCTTTAGTTCTCTTATTGCTCTGGCTAGTACTTCAAGGACTATGTTCAAGCAATATGGGGAGAGATGAGAGCCTTGTTTTGTCCATGATTATAGCAGAAATTCTAAATTACATAATAAACATAATATACTAAATTCCATAATAGTCAAAGGAAGTCTAAGAAAATAATAATTCTAGAGGTATCACCATGCTTAATTTTAAATTTTACTATGGAGTAATATGCCAAAACAACATGGTCCTAAAACAAACACAGACACGTAGATCAGTGGGCTACAATAGAAGGCCCTTGTATAAATCTATTGTAGCTAAAGCCATGGCTGTTTCAAAGGTGTTAAAATCTACATTTAAAAAAAGAGAGCCCCTCTGAAAAAAATGGTATGTCCACATATTTAGAGGAATATTAATCCAGCAACCATGGCTGCTCCATATCTACATCCAAAGATATAAACCCTCTGGCTGGAATGCTGACACACCATTAGTACACACCATTAATCCCAAGCAATGATGTCTAACTGAAAGGCATACAAAGTGACAAATAAAAGAATGATTTGAAGGAATTACTCAGAGATAGCACGCATAAAACTCTCACCAAAAACAGTGCAGGAAAGAGAAGCTATTTAAGAGCAGCTCACACAGGGAGAGAAAGTCAGTTGGAGCTCAGTACAGTAAGTGAAGTTCAGTGAAGTTGAGTTAGTTCCTGAGTTAATTCAGTTCAGTCCAGGTCAGCAGATGGAGATGAAGCCAGAGAATAAGAAGGAGCCAGAAGATTAAAACAAATTGCCATAGTTAGTTTGAAGCTTAAAAGAACAATTCAGTGAGAAGCTGAGAGAAGCCAGATTGAATCAGTAAGCTTGGTGAGGAGCTTGAGTCAGAACAGTTGATTTGAACCAGTCAAAGAGAGTTCAGAAAGAACTAGAAAGGACACATGACAATTACATCAGGAGACTAAAAGTTACATGAATGAAACCAACAAGAGCCTTCGTATATCCAGTGCAATTCCAGATGAACCAAGGATCTTAATAAAAGTCCTGAAATTAAAACTGCAGAGAAAAATTAGGAAAAATATTTCAAGATAAGGGGCAACAAAGGCTTTCTAACTAAGACTCTGGTTGTTCAGTAAATGATGCCAACAAATGACATAGGACTCATGAATTTGAAAAGCTTCTGCACCACAGAGGAAATAGAAAAATGAGTGAAGAAATGCTTATAGAAGGGAAGACGATATTTTCTAGTTATATACCTGATAATGAATTATTATTTAAATATATATGGAACCTAAAGAAACTGAAGAAAAGAAGTTAAGCAACACAATTAATAAGTGGGCTAATGGATATATCTCAAGAACTATAATATAGGGAGATGACCCTGTGCTATACCCAAATACCACCAGGAAAGAGCTCATCTCCCAGGAGTGTGAACACACCTGTGAGCACAGGTAAGACCACCACTTCTGCTCAAATTTCTGGCCCAAGAGGGGCCAGTCCAGAGTCATCAAGACACAGGAACCAAGGAACGGCCAGAGACAGGATCCTTCCAGTTTCCATCTGAGCGCTGTAGCTAATCCTGTGGTATAGCTTTCCACCCCCAAATTCCTCCCAGAGAGAATTGGTCTCTTGGGAGTACTGACACACAAGCTTGCAGGAGAGACAAGCTACAGACAGAGAAAACAAGACCAGCTAACACCAAAGATAGCCAAATGTCAAGAGGTAAGCACAAGAATGAAAGTAACAGAAATCAAGGCGATTGGCTACATCAGAACCAAGTTCTCCCACCACAGTAAGACCTGGGTACCCCTAAAACATTGGATTTTGTTTAAAAATCACATCTCATGATGATGATAGAGGACTCTAAGAAGGACATAAATAACTCCCTTACAGGGATACAGGATAACACAGGTAAACAGCTAGAAACATTTAAAGAGGAAATTAAAAAAATCCCTTAAAGAATCACAGGAAAACACAACCAAACAGGAGAATAAATTGAACAAAACCATCCAAGATCTAAAAATAAAAACAGAAACAATAAAGAAATCACAAAGTGAGACAACCCTGAAGGTAGAAAACCTAGGAAGGAGATCGGGAGTCATAGACACAAGCATCATCAACAGAACACAATAGATAGAAGAGAAAATTTCAGGTGCAGAAGATACCATAGAAAACATTGACACAACAATCAAAGAAAATGCAAAATGCAAAAAGGTCCTAACCTAAAGCATCCAGAAAATTGAGGACACAGTGAGAAGAACAAACCTAAGGATAATAGGTACAGAAGAGAGTGAGGATTCCCAGCTTAAAGGGCCAGTAAACATCTTCAACAAAATTAGAGAAGAAAACTTCCCTAACCTAAAGAAAGAGATGCACATAAAGATACAAGAAGCCTACAGAACTCCAAATACAGTGGAACAGAAAAGACATTCCTCCTGTCACATAATAATCAAAACAACAAATGCACAAAACAAAGAAAGAATATTAAAAGCAAGAAGGGGGAAAAGGTCAAGTAGCATATAAAGGCAGACCTATCAGAATTACTCCAGACATCTCACCAGAGACTATGAAAGCTAGAAGATCCTGGGCAGATGTCATACAGACCCTAAGAAAACAAAAATGCCAACCTAGACTACTCTACTCAGCAAAACTCTCAATTACCATAGATAGAGAAAACAAGATATTCCATGATAAAAACCAAATTTACACAATATCTTTCCACAAATCCAGTCCTACACAGCATAATAGATAGAAAAATACCAACACAAGGTGGGAAACTACACCCTAGAAAAAACAAGAAAGAAATCTCCTTTCAACAAACCCAAAAGAAGCTGGCCAAACAAACATAATTCCACCTCTAATAACAAAAATACCAGAAAGCAGCAATCACTATTCCTTAATATCTCTTAACATCAATGGACTCAATTCCCTAGTAAAAAGACATAGACTAACAGACTGGATATGTGAAAAAAAAAAAAAGACCAAGTATTTTGCTGCATACAGGAAATACACCACAGTGTCAAAGACAGACATTACCTCAGAGTAAAGGGCTAGAAAACAATTTTCCAAGCAAATGGTCCCAAGACACAAGCTGGAGTAGCCTTTCTAGTATCGAATAAAATTGACTTTCAACCAAAAGTTATCAAAAAAGATAAGGAAGGACATTTCATACTCATCAAAGGAAAAATCTATATAGAAGAATCCTCAATTCTAAACATCCAAATGCAAGGGAATCCACATTCATAAAAGAAACATTACTAAAGCTCAAAGTACACATTGAATCTCACACAATAATAGTGGGAGACTTAAACACACCACTCTCATCAATGGACACATCATGAAAACAGAAACTAAACAAAGACACAATAAAACTAACAGAAGTTATGAACCAAAGGGATTTAACAAATATCTATAGTATTAAAACAAATGAATATACCTAAAGAGAAGCACCTAAAGAAATGTTCAATATCCTTAGTCATCAGTGAAATGCAAATTAAAATAACCCTGAGATTCCACCTCACACCAGTCAGAATGGCTAAGATAAAAAACTCAGATGACAGCAGATGCTGGTGAGGATGTAGAGAAAGAGGAACACTCCTCCAATGCTGGTGGGGTTGCAAGCTGGTACAATCATTCTGGAAATCAGTCTGGCAGTTCCTCAGAAAATTGGACATAGAACTACCTGAGAACCCAGGTATACCACTCCTGGGAATATACTCAGAAGATGCTCCAACATGTAATAAGGACACATGCTCTACTATGTCCATAGCAGTCTTATTTATAGTAGCCAGAAGCTGGAAACAACCCAGATGTTCCTCAATAAAGGAATGAATATAGAAAATGTGGTACATTTACACAATGAAATACTGTTCAGCTATTAAAAACAATGAATTCATGAAATTCTTAGGCAAATGGATGGAACTAGAAAATATCACCCTGAGTAAGGTAACTCAGTCACAAAATAAGACACATGGTATACACTCACTGATAAGTGAATTTTACCCCAAAAATTGAAATACCCAAGATACATTTCTCAGACCATATGAAGCTCAAGAAGAAGAAAGACCAAGGTGTGGGTGCTTCGGTACTTCTTAGAAGGGGGAACAAAATACTCACAGGAGGAAATATGGAGATAAAGTGTGGAGCAGAGACTGAAGGAAAGGCCATCCAGAGACTGCTGCACATGGGGATACATCCCTCATACAGTGGCCAAACCCAGATGCTATTGCTGATGCTGGGAAGTACTTGCTGACTGAAGCCTGAAATGACTGTCTCCTAAGAGGCTCTGCCAGAGCCTGACAAATAGAGAGGCAGGTGTTTGCAGCCAACCATTGAACTGAGCATGGAGGAGTTGGAGAAGGGACTGAAGGAGCTGAGGGTGTTTGCAGCCCCATGGAGAAAGCCACAGTGTCACCTGGCCAGACCCCCCAGAGCTTCTGAAGACTGGACCACCAACCAAAGGATACACATGGAGGGACCAATGAAAATTAAATAAAGAAAATATCCAATAAAAGGGGGAAAATGAAAGAGAGCTGCAAGTTCTAGAGAGGAGAGAGGAGAGACAGGAGAAAAGGAAGGAAAATGGAGGAACAGAAAGAAGATCTAGATTCTGTGTGGCTTTAAACAGCCACAGGTAGTTATGAATATCTTATAAAGGATGGATAATTACAGGGCAATTTGTCTTGTCTCGGGAGGCAGTTTATAGCAAAATCAATTGGCTCTGTGTTCATTGTGTGGACATTTTGTACAGTGAGAATTTACTGATGTAAATATAACGGATACATTACCCCAAAAAATGAAATTACATTTTTAAAAGAAAATGCATGGAACTGGATACATATGCTAAGAAAATAAGCCAGATTTGGAAAGACAGAATTCAAAGTCTTCTCTTGCATGTGAAATCTAGACTAGATTAAAAAAAAAAAAAAAACCTTGAAGGGGTTACTTGGGAATAGTAAGGGGACTAAGGAGAGAGGAGAAAAGAAATGGAAATAGAAATGTGAGTGTTATACATTGTATGCATGTATGAAATGTCAAAAATAAATTTTATTTATTTTCAAAATTAAAAAAGAACTGTAATATAAATAGTAATAAACACAGAAAATCTGCTCAACTTTACTATAAGACAAATGAAAATCTAACTACATTGAGATTTTAACTCATTCTATTCAGAATGTCAATTCTTAATTATTTTTTCTTTTTTAATATTTTTATTTTCTATATTCTTTGTTTACATTCCAAATGATTTCCCCTTTCCCGGATCCCCCTTCCCCATATGTTTGTGAGGATATGGACAAAAGAGACCCATAACATAGCTGGTTAGAATGTAAACAATTGCTTCTCACATAGGACACAGGTCCCGCGGCGGACTGGCTTGCAGATGAACTGATCTCAGAAAATGGAAAAATCTTCCATGCTCATGGATTGGCAGGATTAATATAGTTAAAATGGCCATCTTGCCAAAGGCAATCTACAGATTCAATGCTATCCCCATAAAAATCCCAACTCAGTTCTTCATAGAGCTAGAAAGAGCAATTCTCAAATTCATCTGGAATAACAAAAAAATAAATAAATAAATAAAAGAAAAGAAAAAAGAAAAAACCCAGGACAGCTAAAACTATTCTCAACAGTAAAAGAACTTCAGGGGGATTCAATATCCCAGAGCAATATTTACTACAGAGCAATAGTGATCAAAACTGCATGGTATTGGTACAATGTCAGGCAAGCAGATCAATGGAATAGAATTGAAGACCCAGAAATGAACCCACACACCTATGGTTACTTGATCTTCGACAAAGGAGCTGAAAGCATCCAGTGGAAAAAAAGAAAGTCTTTTCAACAAATGGTGCTGGTTCAATTGGAGGTCAGCATGCAGAAGAATGTGAATCAATCCATTCTTATCTCCTTGTACTAAGCTCAACTCCAAATGGATCAAGGACCTCCACATAAAACACTGAAACTAAGAGAAAAGAAACTGGGGAAGACCCTTGAAGACATGGACACAGGGGAAAAGTTCCTGAATAGAACACCAGTAGCTTACACTCTAAGATCAAGAATTGACAAATGGGACCTCATAAAACTACAAAGTTTCTGTAAGGCAAAGGACACTGTCAAAAGGACAAAACGTCAACCAACAGATTGGGAAAGGATCTTCACCAACCCTAAATATGACAGAAGGCTAATATCTAATATATACAAAGAACTCAAGAAGGTAGAACCCAGAGAACCAAATAACCCCATTAAAAAATGGGGTACGGAGCTAAAGAAAGAATTTTCACATGAAGAACTTCGGAGAGCTGAGAAACACCTTAAGAAATGTTCAACATCATTAATCATTAGGGAAATGCAAATCAAAACAACCCTGAGATTTCACCACACACCAGTCAGAATGGCTAAGGTCAAAAACTCAGGAGACAGCAGGTGTTGGCAAGGATGTGGAGAAAGAGGAACACTCCTCCACTGCTGGTGGGATTGCAAGATGGTGCAACCACTTTGGAAATCAGTCTGGCGGTTCCTCAGAAAACTGGGCATGACACATTCTGAGGACCCAGTTATACCACTCCTGGGCATATATCCAGAGGATTCTTCAGCATGAAATAAGGACACATGCTCCACTATGTTCATAGCAGCCCTATTTGTAGTAGCCAGAAGCTGGAAAGAACCCACGTGTCCTTCAATGGAGGAATGGATACAAAAAATGTAGTATATTTCTATTCAGCCATTAGAAACAATGAATTCATGAAATTCTTAGACAAATGGATGGAGCTGGAGAACATCATACTAAGTGAGGTAACCCAGTCTCAAAAGATCAATCATGGTATGCACTCACTGATAAGTGGATATTAGCCTAGAAACTTTGAATACCCAAGACATAATCCACATATTAAATGATGTCCAAAAAGAATGGAGGAGTGGCCCCTGGTTCTGGAAAGACTCAGTGCAAGAGTATAGGGGAATTCCAGAACAGGGAAGTGGGAAGGGGTAGATGGAGGAACAGGGGGAGGGAAGAGGGCTTATGGGACTTGCAGGGAGTGGGGACCCAGAAAAGGGGAAATCACTTGAAATGTAAATTAAAATATATCAATTAAAAAAAAAAGAATGTAAACAATTCCAGCCACTGTAGCAAACCATGTGGAGTTTTCTCAGGACATGATCATGTGTATGATCCAGCTGTACCACACCTGGGCATTTACCCAAACAACTACACTTCAATATATCACAGAGATACCTGCACATTGATGATTATTGCAGCACTGGTCACAATAGCTAAGTTACATTGCCAACTGGAATTTTGGGTTCTTAAACACAGAAAGAAATATTATAAGTGCTTTCATTTTAATCCCTGGTTCCCTGGTTCAGGATGTGGGGCTTCTTTGGACTGTCCTCGGCAGCTGGCCATGATTTGCCCCACACTCTAGCAGAAGCATGATTCTGCTAACTGCAGAGAATTTCTGCAATTGTATGACATCTGGATTTCCTGGAACCTTTCAGAGGGGAAATATGTCCTAGGGCCCTGAGAGGTATGATGGGTGATTGTTGGTCATTTAGGAAGTTGTTTGTGGTGTGAGAAGCTGTGGCCAAAATAGAAACAAAAGGAAATAAATTAGATTGAGGGATTTTCCTAATTCTTTTCTCTGATCTATCTTCCTATCTATTGTTAGGGTTGAAACAGGGGTGGGGGTGAGAGGAGGGGTTTAAAGGGTGGGAAAATAAAGAACTCACAAAGTAGCAAAGACCAGCTGCATATATGATAGTGTGTATGTGAATGCATGTGTATATATACATCTATGCAGATATACATATATAGCAACAAAGGATAATAAAGTTTTAGTATTCACAGAAGAAAATGAATAAAGTTAGATATACTCATATTCAGTGAATGAATTCACCCTCAGGTAAATACCATGGTATTTCTCATTCGTGATTCATATAGTTTACACACAGGTACATAAAACCATATATGTATATATACATAAAAGTAAAAGCTAGTGATAAAAGAGAAAGTCAGAGCAATAGTTGGGAAGAGTAGGATCAACACACAATATATTATATGAAAATGTTCTTATATAACACTGTATCATAATACCCAATGAAAAAGTTAAAATAAGAAAAATTTATACATGATTTACAGTTGGTTCCATTTTTGTTCTAGATCAAAAAGTAGTGACTCTACCCAATTCAAAATTGCCTTTGATACTTAGCAGTTATATTTGATAACTTGCCCTCACTTTGACCCCTAGAAACACATGGGTAAAATAACAATATTATTCCTAAATAGTCTTCTGGGAGGATGAAATCAGTTTACTACATCCATAGAATTTAGAACTACATGTGGCCCATGAATGTTCAACATTAATTCTATGTATAATGGGTATACTTTCCCTATCCTTTCTTCTTAGAAACCCATAAATATACCTTTGATTCCCCCATGAAGAACTTGACTAGATCAATAGTATGCTATGCACCCATTCTGAAGCCTTTTGGAATGGAGAATGGAATATCTCACTAAGCTATGAAGACTCCTTTTGATCATAAATTTATTCAGTGTTGAAGTTCATGGGCTAGAAGAATTCCTGGAATGTAATATATATACAATACATGTTTCTTTATATTATACAGGATCAGGTAGAATGATATATATGAAAGAACAGGGATGCTCAAAAGAACTAATAAAGGCACTAGGTATTGCAAGGGGGAATTTGCTTTAAAAATCACACCATAGAGAGAGAGAGACAGAGAGAGACAGAGACACAGAGAAATGCAGAGATGGAGGCAGAGGGACAGAAAGACAGAGACTGAAAATATAATTTTTTCCTACATCACGGTTTGATTTGGCAGGGTCTGAGAGCTTCTCATCTCATCCCCTTGGTAACATCCCTGCTTTTCAAAGCATGGCTGTTTATAACAGAATGTTTGCTAGCTGTCAGGTTGAATCAAAATAAATACCCACCTAGAATGAAGACAAGACATTAGAATGATTTACCAATAACACGTCAAAATACCATCCAGAGGATGCTTGAGGATAAACGAATTTGGCAGGAGAAGAAACATGTCTGTAGCTTTGCACTTCTTTTCCCTTTACTATATTCTCTCATTTATGAAGAATACTCCAATTTCAGTAAAATACACCCACTCCCACCTTCTTCTTCTGGCTAAGGCTGTTTGGTAGGAATACATGTTCCAAGGATGCTCATTTGACTCCAAATTTGAAGCAGCACTTTGGAACAAAGATGCTGAAAAAATCAATGAGCACATAACGGCCACATTAATAAGAACAAGAACTTTGGAGAAAAGAACTGTGACACTTAATGTTAGCTGTTCAAAATGAAAGGTGATGTAGATGCCCTTAAAGGTTCTACAAAACATGAAAGCAAACAAATGGGAGGAGGGCTTGATTCATCAGGAAATAGAAAGCTAACTGCCCCCAGCCATCTTCCTGCCCGAGCTCCACACACGAAGCCAGAACTTTGTCAAACCTTCTTAGGTGGTTTATAGTGACAGGAGTGCGTCATTCAGAGTAAACATTGCATTTGCTGATCTTCTTAGCCGCAAAGCACTGGGAGTACATAAACAAATGTCGCTTTATCCATTTAGCAAGATATTTCACATGAGCAAAATGAGATGAAAGGCAGTTTACACCGTCCTTATTATAAGACATCTCAGGTGATCCAGGTGTGTGACTAAGTCCTGTCACTGGAAAGAAGAAAGAAATCTGATTTATATCATTTTCCAATTGTCTTTTAAACAAAATACTACTTAAATGCAAAGCTACAGGCTAGCACCAGCCAGCACCTGCATACCTCTGCTACTTATACATGAAACAAGTAATTGCCTCCTTCCCTGAATTAGAGCTGAAGTAGTTATCATATGGTGTCTAGTCTAAGCATTCCACCCAACAATAAGCCACAAAGAAAAGCATGTAACTGATAAAACACTCCATCTTATGGCTGAGCCAGAGCCTTGACATGGGGAAAGTCTCTGTAAATGGGAGACAGTGCATGGGAGGTCTCGATACAAAGGAGACCAGGGTGCTGACTGCTGCACTGCATTCTGCATGCAGCCATCCACCACCTCAAGCTGTAACAGTAGAACCAGTAGCTAGGAGTAGGTGCAGATTCTATCTTGGTTTCCCTCCTCCTCCTTGTTCCCATTGACCACGCTGCCAAATCCAGAACTGTCACTCCACTGCTCTATCATTGGAAGAAGGAGGAGGTGTCTAAAAAGACCAGTACAATAATTTCATTCCACCTCTTCACGATCCTGCCCAGAATCCAGGTTACATAAAATTGGCCAATAGGGCCAAGAAGGATTTAATGAGGTCCTTGTGAACCGTATTTATGGGAGGTGTTTTTCTTTGTTAGTGTGCTTTTCCTGCCACAGTTAAGCACACAACCTACTTTGTAAAACATGCTAACAACACTCACCACTGTATGGTTTCCTGGGTAAAGATTAACTAATATTGTCTCCATTGTGACAAGCTTTCTATTTGTGGCTTGAGACAGATGGACCTAGTTCTGTGTGTGCCTCCACTGCAACCGCTCTGCTGTGAAATTCTTTCAGTTGTGGCTAAAACAATCCAGGGCAAGGCTAGTCCATGGCTTGTATTTTCTGGTCTCACCAGTGTCTAAATGATATCGCAAAATTTCAGGTATATAATACAAAATTGGATGTCTCCTTTCTTCCTCTTCGTGTTTTTTTTTTTTTCTGCAGCTGGGTAGACATGAAAATCTGTCTCTGGTATTCGGGGTATTCTAATCCCTAGTGGAAAGCACATGGCAAACTCCAAGGACAGGCAAAATATCTCCAGAAAATGAAGTTGCTTTTTAAATTCAGGTGCCTAAGTGACAGCTCATCAGATAGCTTCCAATGCATAGAAACCTTTCTCCAAATGATTTTTATTTTGGTGAGGCACACATTCCCAAAAGATAGTAAGGATCTCTCTGCAATCTAGACCACTGTATGGTCACACAAAATATGGGTTCACTTGTGTTTTGTGTGGTCCATACCTGCCGATGTTCTGAGTCTCTCAAGTCTCTTTTCTTTTTTTTTTTTTTATTCCATATAATTTTTTATTTACATTTCAAATGATTTCCTCTTTTCTAGCCCCCCACTCCCCGAAAGTCCCATAAGCCCCTTTCTCTTCCCCTGTCCTCCCACCCACCCCTTCCCACTTCCCCGTTCTGGTTTTGCCAAATACTGCTTCACTGAGTCTTTCCAGAACAAGGGGCCACTCCTCCTTTCTTCTTGTACCTCATTTGATGTGTGGGTTATGTTTTGGGTATTCCAGTTTTCTAGGTTAATATCCACTTATTAGTGAGTGCATACCATGATTCACCTTTTGAGTCAGGGTTACCTCACTTAGTATGATGTTCTCTAGCTCCATCCATTTGCCTAAGAATTTCATGAATTCATTGTTTCTAATGGCTGAATAGTACTCCATTGTGTAGATATACCACATTTTTTGCATCCACTCTTCTGTTGAGGAATACCTGGGTTCTTTCCAGCATCTGGCAATTATAAATAGGGCTGCTATGAACATGGTAGAGCATGTATCCTTATTACATGGTGGGGAATCCTCTGGGTATATGCCCAGGAGTGGTATAGCAGGATCTTCTGGAAGTGAGGTGCCCAGTTTTCTGAGGAACCGCCAGACTGATTTCCAGAGTGGTTGTACCAATTTGCAACCCCACCAGCAGTGGAGGAGTGTTCCTCTTTCTCCACACCCTATCCAACACCTGCTGTCTCCTGAATTTTTAATCTTAGCCATTCTGACTGGTGTAAGGTGAAATCTCAGGGTTGTTTTGATTTGCATTTCCCTAATGACTAATGAAGTTGAGCATTTTTTAAGATGCTTCTCTGCCATCTGAAGTTCTTCAGGTGAGAATTCTTTGTTTAACTCTGTACCCCATTTATTAATAGGGTTGTTTGGTTTTCTGGAGTCTAACTTCTTGAGTTCTTTATATATATTGGATATTAGCCCTCTATCTGATGTAGGATTGGTGAAGATCTTTTCCCAATTTGTTGGTTGCTGATTTGTCTTCTTGATGGTGTCCTTTGCCTTACAGAAACTTTGTAATTTTATGAGGTCCCATTTGTCAATTCTTGATCTTAGAGCATATGCTGTTGGTGTTCTGTTCATAAACTTTCTCCCTACATATGCTATTGGTGTTCTGTTCATAAACTTTCTCCCTGTACCGATGTCCTCAAGGGTCTTCCCCAGTTTCTTTTCTATTAGCTTCAGAGTGTCTGGCTTTATGTGGAGGTCCTTGATCCATTTGGATTTGAGCTTAGTACAAGGAGACAAGGATGGATCAATTCGCATTCTTCTGCATGCTGACCTCCAGTTGAACCAGCACCATTTGTTGAAAGGCTATCTTTTTTCCATTGGATGTTTTCAGCCTCTTTGTCGAGGATCAAGTGGCCATAGGTGTGTGGGTTCATTTCTGGATCTTGAATCCTGTTCCATTGATCCTCCTGCCTGTCACTGTACCAATACCATGCAGTTTATAACACTATTGCTCTGTAGTATTGCTTGAGGTCAGGGATACTGATTCCCCCAGAATTTCTTTTGTTGCTGAGAATAGTTTTAGCTATCCTGGGTTTTTTGTTGTTCCAGATGAATTTGATAATTGCTCTTTCTAACTCTGTGAAGAATTGAGTTGGGATTTTGATGGGTATTGCATTGAATCTGTAGATTGCTTTTGTCAAAATGGCCATTTTAACTATATTGATTCTACCGATCCATGATCATGGGAGGTTTTCCCATTTTTTGAGGTCTTCTTCCATTTCCTTCTTCAGAGTCTTGAAGTTCTTGTCATACAGATCTTTCACATGTTTGGTAAGAGTCACCCCAAAATACTTTATACTGTTTGTGGCTATTGTGAAGGGGGTCATTTCCCTAATTTCTTTCTCAGTCTGCTTATCCTTTGAGTATAGGAAGGCCACTGATTTGCTTGAGTTGATTTTATAATCTGACACTTTGCTGAAGTTGTTTATCAGCTGTAGGAGCTCTCTAGTGGAGTTTTTTGGGTCACTTAGGTAGACTATCATGTCGTCTGCAAATAATGATAGTTTGACTTCCTCCTTTCCAATTTATATCCCTTTGACCTCCTTATGTTGTCGAATTGCCCAAGCTAGTACCTCAAGTACAATATTGAAAAGATAAGGAGAAAGGGGGCAGCCTTGTCTGGTTCCTGATTTCAGTGGGATTGCTTCAAGTTTCTCTCCATTTAGTTTGATGCTGGCTACCGGTTTGCTGTATATTGCTTTTACTATGTTTAGGTATGGGCCTTGAATTCCTGTTCTCTCCAAGATTTTAAGCATGAAAGGATGCTGAGTTTTGTCAAATGCTTTTTCAGCATCCAATGAAATGACCATGTGGTTTTTTTCTTTGAGTTTGTTTATGTAGTGGATTGCATTGATGGATTTCCATATATTGAACCAACCCTGCATTCCCGGGATAAAGCCTACTTGATCATGGTGGATGATCGTTTTGATGTGTTCTTGGATTCGGTTGGCAAGAATTTTATTGAGTATTTTTGCATCGATGTTCATAAGGGAAATTGGTCTGAAGTTCTCTTTCTTTGTTGGATCTTTGTGTAGTTTTGGTATCAGCGTAATTGTGGCTTCATAGAAGGAACTGAGTAGGGTTCCTTCTGTTTCTATTTTGTGGAATAGTTTGAAGAGTATTGGTCTTAACTCTACTTTGAAGGTCTGATAGAATTCTGCACTGAAACCATCTGGTCCTGTGCTTTTTTTGGTTGGAAGACTTTCTATGACTCCTTCTATTTCTTTAGGCATTATGGGACTGTTGAGATGGTCTAGTTGGTCCTGATTTAATTTTGGCATTTGGTAACTGTCAAGGAAATTGTCCATTTCCTCCAGATTCTCCAGTTGTGTTGAGTACAGGCTCTTGTAGTAGGATCTTATGATTTTTTTGGATTTATTCAGTTTCTGTTGTTATATCTCCCTTTTCATTTCTAAGTTTGTTAATTTGGATACTTTCTCTGTGCCCTTTGGTCAGTCTGGCTAAGGGTTTATCTATCTTGTTGATTTTCTCAAAGAACCAGCTCCTGGTTTTGTTGATTCTTTGTATGGTTCTCTTTGTTTCTACTTGATTGATTTCGGCACTGAGTTTGATGATTTCCTGCCTTCTACTCCTCCTAGGTGAAATAGCTTCCTTTTGTTCCAGGGCTTTCAGGTGTGTCATTAAGCTGGTAATGTATGCTCTCTCCATTTTCTTTTTGGAGGCACTCAGGGCTATGAGTTTTCCTCTTAGCACTGCTTTCATTGTGTCCCATAAATTTGGATATGTTGTGTCTTCATTTTCATTGTGTTCTAAAAAGTCTTTAATTTCTTTCCTTATTTCTTCCTTGACCAAGGTAGCATTGAGTAGAATATTGTTCAGTTTCCACATGTATGTGGGTTTTCTGTTGTTTTTGTTGCTATTGAAGATCTGATAGGAGGCATGGGATTAGTTCGATCTTCTTATATTTGTTGAGGTCTGTCTTGTGACCAATTATATGGTCGATTTTGGAGAAGGTACCATGAGGTGCTGAGAAAAAGGTATATTCTTTTGCTTTAGGATAGAATGTTCTATATATATCTGTTAAATCTAATTGGTCTAAAGCTTCAATTAGTTTTACTGTGTCTCTGTTTAGATTCTGTTTTCTCAACTAGTGATCAAAGGGAATGGGCCCAGTCCATTGTGTGTGGTGTCAGCTCTGTGCTGGTAGTCCCGGGAAATATCTGGGAAATATATATATATATATAAGCTGCCTGAGGAAGCAAGGGGAAACAAGCCAGAAAGCAGCATCCATCCATGGCCTCTGCATCAACTCCTGCCTTCAGTTTCCAGCCCTGTTTGAGTTCTTGTTATGACTTCCTCAAATGATTGGCTATGATCAGGAAGTGTAACCCAAATAAAACCCTGTCCTGCACAACTTGTGTTTTGGTCATGTGTTTTGTTGCAGTGGGAGAAATCCTGATTAAAAATCCCTTGCTAAAGTGCATACTTACTTGTAAGGGTAGTGACCATGGTGGATTTAAGAATTTCTTTGTGCACCCAGAACAAGATTTGTGAACCAGAATAGTGATTGCCTAAAAAAAAATCTCTTTGTACCTGTACATTTTATATTTAAATAAGTTGTGTGCCTAGTAGTTAGGCCTATCCTTTACCCTATTCCTACTTTATGATGTCACCCCTCTAATGCATAGATATTAGAACTAGATCCACTTGGCCCAAAAAGGAAATAGACCCTGTTACAGATTCCAAGAGAGAAGCCTCCAGGCCATGGAAGCAGTCATCATCAAAAATATTCACCAGAAGGGGTGAACATAAACAGCTCCTCTCGGGAAAATATAGGGAAGGAATCCAAGAAGACAGAGTAAAAGAGAGGTCTGGGAAGCCTGAAGCTCCTAAAATTCTGTCTTTGAAACAGTAGCAAAGGATAGATTCCATTATTAGAACTATGAAAATTCAGTGTGATATGTCCCAACTACAGTTCCAGCATGGAAAAGATAAAGGCAGAATGTTTAGGAATTCACGGCCATCTTCATGTACATATTTAGTTTGAAGCCAACTATGGTACATTAGACCCTATTCAAAAACAGAATTTAAAAAAAAAAAACAGAAAGGGGAGAATTATAACCAAAAATAAAGATTATGAAGAAGCTTTATGGAAGAATACAACTCTGTAAGCTACTTACAAAACATAATTTAAAAAGGGAGGAGTTTAAACAGACTTTTCTAGAATGGGTAGCTAATTTAGCTCCTAGAAGTGATAGGTGATATGTTGCTTATTAAACAAAAGTCCCAATGAGAGGTGTGGGACACCTTCAAATGAGTTGTTATCCCTCAAGATCCCAGAAGCCCCTTAAACAATACAGGATACTTCTATTGCTCTTGAATGACCACCAGAATTAGACAGTAAGACCTATTTATTTCTGAGGATGAAGTATATTTTAATTATAGGATATAGAGAGATCCAGTAGGAACTGAGAAAGAAGCTTCCTTCCCGCTGGCTTGCTTGCACAGGGCATGTGCATATACACACAATTTTCTTCTATTATACTATCTTCTCCTGTCAGCTTGACCTATTCATCTGAGAGAGCTGGGTCTAGTGTGATCCACCTCATTTTAGGACAAGAATGTAGAGCCCATGTGGAAGCTCAGATCTGTATGCATATGGATGTATGAACTTAAGTCTCATGATTATCTGGTTTGTGGTTGATGTATTTTCTTTTCTGCTTAGCTTTGTTTCTGAAAACATCGCATAGCATGGAAGTTTTCCTACATGATGATTCAGTATCATGTCTCCATAAGCAGCCAGGTTCCCAGGCTCTGAGGACCAGTTTTGCACACGTGATCATAAGAGGGAAATGTCTCAGGGGCATGTAAAGATGATCCAACACATTAACAGGCTGCTGTAATGTCTAATTCATCATGTTTTAACTTTCTGTTGAGGAAAAACAAAAATTCATAAAGTTGAGCAATGAAGCTAAGAGTGTTAGTGCCTTGTATCTGGTTTCTTTGTGATTCAGCTCTACTGGACACACAGTGAGTCATATCAAACAAAGCACTCATCTAAGAACATTAGGAAATCCACGGATGTAGAGAGTCAGATTTAAAGTCATTCACAATCTGCAAAGTGTACTCTAGTGGCCGTGGACCCAAGAGAGAACCCAACACAGAGTTATTGAACAATTCATGGATGAAAAGTGTCTGCTTTCCCGAAGGAGCTGATAAAGGATGAGTAATGTATTTCCAATAGCAAAGATACCATTTTCAAGGCAGAGTTCAGCAAAGGACATGTCAATGACCATTGCCACTATCTCCAGGTCTCTTTACAGAGTCATTGACTAGCAAGTGACAGTTTGAACGATAATGGCCCCCATGAGCTCATATGTTTGAATACTTGGTCCCAAGTTGGTAGAATTGTTTTGGGAAAGATTAGGAGGTGTGGTCTTGGAGGAAATGTGTTACTGAGTGTGTGCTCTGAGGCTTGAATGACTCAGGGCATCCCTGTTGTGCTTTTTGCTTCCTGTCTGTGGATCAGGGTGTGCAGTCTCAGTTGATGCTCCAGTTATGCCTGCTTGTCTGCCTGTTGCAGAGATGGGAATGGATGTCACTTCCTCTGGAACTGTAAGCCTCAATAAATGCTTCCTTCTATAAGTTGCCTTGGTCATGATATTCGCCCAAAGCAGAATAGAAGTAACAGCAAATGTACCTAGAGTGATGATATTGGAAAGGAACGAGAACTTTCCTTTGAAAATATTATCTTTGCCAGTGGAAATACATTATCCATCCTTTATCAGCTCCATTGGGAGACCAGACGCTGTCGTCTATGAATCTTTTAGCAACTCCGTCCATGTTCCTCTCTCTTGGGCCCATGGCCACCGTATTACACTTTGCAGATTGTATATGATTTTTAATCTAAGTCAATAAAATAAATACCATGGGAATACTCTAGGGGAAATGACAGAAATTTATTTGCAGACCGAGTAATACAGAAATACAGAGCAGTGTTGCATTTTGTTTGAAGTGGGGACATCTAGGCCCTAGTGTGGAGTGCTTCTGAGTTTACAGTGAATTTGTGGGTGATCCACAAAAAATTTCACCAGAAGTACAATATTTCTATGTAATTGATTTGTTGGTATAGTCATTACAGTGCCTCTCCAAACCAGCTGATAAGTACCACACCATGGAGCTCTGAAGCTTGGGGAGATGTTTATGGCCCCACGAGCTCATAAAGTAAAACTGTACAAATATTCCTGCAGACTATGCAGCAGGGACTCCAAAAACTAATTATCTGTAATAGCTTTGTCCAGATAAGCCATACACTCCAGTTAAAAAGCACACTGCCTGGCACACATACATACCCTGGGAAATGGAGGCATGACTGTACTCATGCCCTAGAGATAGAATGATGTGCCTTTCCAGGGACTTTACATCACCTTCCTGGATTGGTATACATTGTTGATAAATGGCTAGAATCACATGCATCTGCTATTTACCCTCCATTCTGATTGAACCATTTTGCCTTACGGACAGAAGAGGCTATGAGTCATGGTTTCTGTTCCAATGGACTTTGTAGCTTAAGCAACAATATTCCATTTCTCTTAAGAACTTCATAGTTACAAATGCAAGCAATGCATTTCCAGAATGCAGTGTTACTTGCCCTTGATAGTAACCTATGAAACTGCTGTCACATCTATTTCAGAACTGAGGTTTCTCAGGTGCCTATAATACAGAAAGCATTGGTATTAAAGAAATGAGTCTAAGTGTCCTAAAGAAACTGACTTCCAGTGAATAGAAGGATACAAATAACTAAATGAGATGCATCCAAGCATCAAGTTACAGATTCAAGCTTACAAGTGCAGATTCAGACAAGAAGATGAAGACAGCCATACAAAGCTCTGGCAAGAAAGGTGCATGCCAAGAAAAACAACAAATGCATTACCTAAAACAGCAGCGAGGAAAGCATTGCTTTGGAGGCCAGCATGGAGACACAAGGAGAGGAGAAAAATGAAATAGAATATGATATTACATTTACAAGATACTCTGGGTCATGATCACACTCTAGCAAGGAGCTAGGTTTACCCCAGTTTCAACAAGAAGTTTGAAGACCATCTTGGTTGCATGGGAAACATAGCAATGATGACACAGAACATGTTAGAGCTCAACAAATAGAACAAGGCTTTTTGCATTCAGATCCTATTCCTGTAATTGCTAGTAACATACCATTGCCAAGTTTTGCATCATCTCTTTCCTTCAATTTTCTCATCTATGGAGTAGAAACACGTCTAACACACAACTCAATGCATGTAAGTGGACAACTGCGAACAAGCTCAGGAGAAGTTCTGGTAGATCATACCAGGTAGATAATGACAGCAAGGACTAGTTAGCATTATGGGTTTGAGGCAGTCATTGCAACAACTTTGTGAAAGGGGACTGTAATGGGTAGTAGTGGGGGCAGAGGTAACAAGTAAGGCAGATGTTGCTATATCTAGGTGATAAATGCTAGAGACATAATCTAGAGTCAAAGTAGTAAAAATAGTGCTTGGAGTCAGAATCTACCCAGTATGCTTTGCCAACAGGACTTACTCACACAGAGATAGGGTGGTGTAAGACAGAGTCAGTTTTGACTCCCATATTATGATTGTTTTTCCCAAGAAGAGTGTGGACCATGTCTTCTGAATCTTCGCTATACACAAGGATCAGGACACCATTATTTTGCTGACTGGATCGTATTACCCAAATGATGTAAACATGCATGCCTAAATCTGGAAGAAAAAGCTCTTATCTATAGGGCCGCTGTAGTACTAGATGGAACCAAGAGACAGCAGAATGTTCCTAGAAGAGAAGAAAGTCAAGGAGTATAAGCTAAGAATATCATTTCAATGGCAGGATCACAGTGGGAAATTAATCAGGTAAGACAGAAGAAAGTTGAGATGAATATCCAAGCCTACAAAAGAAATCATATCAAAACAGAACACATATGCCAAATATATCTGAAATACCAAAAAGGAGGGGGGAGGGAATGGAGATGTGAGCATTGACTTCTGTTTCATGCAGAAACACACTGTGAAAGTAGGACTGATGTTAGTCTAGAATGAGAAGAAGGGAAGGAAATTCTGATTAGACTTGAGAGGATCTTGATCTGTGACATCAGGAAATAAGACTTTAGAGACAGAAAGTGGCTAGCCCTGAGGTAGCAATCGGCAAAGACTATGGATGTTTGAAGACTTCCGTGTTTCCATGGACAAATAATGTAGACCTGCCTGCATGTGCTCAAGAGTGGAGACAGCACATCATCAGGAAGTAGCCTGGGAGCACAGACTCTTTGGATTCTATTTTGATTGTGTCCTGTAATTTGGCTACTACCTTGAAAGCATCTTTTTGTCATGAAAAAATTGGAAGGAAGCATTTCAAAGGGAGAAAAGGCTAACCACTGTCTAACGGTGCACATTGCATAAGTGCCTGGGGTGAAGAGGATGGAAGTGAGCTGTGATGGAAATTGGGCAGAGCTGTGAAACACCAGAGGAAACTGGCAAAGAGCAGCTGTTACAGATGAAGTCTGGAGAATCGTCCCCCACTTGTTCAAAACAGAAAATGCTTTCTGTGCCTTAAAACATTCAGGATGAAACTCTTACAGAAAAGAACAAAGACAGTGTGTTCAAACTTCCTTTTATTTGAAGTAGGAAGTGATATTTTTCAGAAAGCTTTAATTTTGGGTCTAGTGAGAGCTCCTTTTAACCACCAGTCACAGTATAATTGTAATCAAAGTGTGCTTATGTTTCACTTTTGGGGAAAAAAAGGAAATTCTTTTTCCCTTCGTTCTTTAAAGGGATTTAATGAGTTACACTTATAATTAATTTTTAAATTATCTTGATTTCTAGCTCTTTCTTCAAATGCACTGGCAAAATAGATACTTTCATAACTTTGTGGCCAGGATATTTTTGAAAGGCAAAGTATTATGTAAGTGGGAAGAATTTTATAATCTATCTAAAGTGTAAAAGGGTAGCATGGGTGTCAGTACCACAAAGACAATGATATAAATTGTGCTTCTAATAATTTGGACGCTATTTCCAAGGAAATCCCTGAAGATATCTAATTCTAATTAAGATTCAAGAAAACTTCCCTTTTAGGTGTTTCTCTCAGAAATAAGCAAAGCATGTGAGCATTAAGGACGAGAGAACACTTTAGTTTATGGAGCCCTCTGGGGCGTGACTAGGCAACAATGTTGTCTAGAACTCCCAAGTGCCAAAGGCATGGCAATAGAGTAGAATGTGGAATGGTGGGCCCAAGTGAACCTGGTGTCTCATCTGCTTCTTGCATTTTGTTTTTCTTCTGGGATACTTTCATTTTCTAACTGTATAATAACATGGTAGACATCTCCTTGAGTTGCTATTAAACACAAATTCTTGAAGAACTATTAGCCATGAAGATCCAATAGCCATGAAATAAAAAAATAATAGGTTGAAAACATTCCATGCAGACTGGGAGGCAGCTCAGTGCATCAAGTCCTAGACTTAAAAGCACAGCGACCTGAGTTCCATACCCAAAACCCATGTTAAAATCAAAACAAAAACAAAATACAAAATCAAGTGCAGTGGCCTAGCCTGCGATTGTCATCCCAACAGATAGGAGTAAAGCAGATTCTTGAGGCTCACTCGCCTGCCAGACTAACTTAATATGTGATTTCCACAGTGAGAGACACTGTAGGATACCAAGGCTTGGGCAACACTAAAGAGGAAGGAGAGGGGGGGAGGGCCTGGGGAGGGGAGGGGGGAGGGAAGGGGAGAAGAGAAGAGAAGAGAAGAGAAGAGAAGAGAAGAGAAGAGAAGAGAAGAGAAGAGAAGAGAAGAGAAGAGAAGAGAAGAGAAAGAAGAGACAGATACAGACACAAATAGACACAGACACAGAGAGAGACGATAGAGCAGAGTACTGTGCAAAGCTGTCTCTGAAACATGGCATACCCAACACACACATGAACTCATATCTGCCCTTATCTGCACAAGAACAAGCTAGCCAAAATCCCAGAATAAACAGGGTAGATGATCACAAAACCCCACCCCTTACTAAAGAGCTACTGACAGTTAATAATTGCTGTGAGAAGGAGAATCATCCATTTTTTTACGATGACCAAGAAGCAAGTTGGGGAGGAAAGGGTTTATTCAGCTTACAGTTCTGTATTGCTGTTCATCACAAAAGGAAGTCAGGACTGGAATTCAAGCAGGTCAGGAAGCAGGAGCTGATGCAGAAGCCATGGAGGGATGTTCCTTACTGGCTTACTTCCACTGGCTTGCTCAGCCTGCTCTCTTATAGAACCCAAGAATACCAGCTCAGAGGTGATACCACCCACAAGGGGCCCTCCCCCTTTGATCACTAATTGAAAAAAATGCCCCACAGATGGATCACATGGGGGGCAATTCCTCAACCTAAACTCCTTTCTCTGTGATAACTGCAACCTGTGTCAAGTTGACACACAAAACCAGGCAGTACAGTACCTGATTTTATTTTACTGTGATAAGTTAGCCAACACAAAGTACACACTCTTGGATGAAATATAGTATGTGTTATCAGGTGGGTTTTTATTTCTGAAAAAATCCTATTCAATGACCAAATTAAAAATATGAGTAATTTATTTGGTAATATCTATGAAAAATAAAGGAATCAGGAATAAGAAAAGAAAGGTTTTGTATAACTACACATGGCTAAGATTCAATAGTGTGTGGAGAAAGAGAAAGGAAGGGCAGATTGTAGAAAAAGTTTCAAACTGGGGTACAACTCTAAAAGCCTCAAACATTACAGTGGGACATTGGCATAAGCCTTGCCTATGGAATGATCATGAGTTCGAAATAATGTTCAGTCCCATGTGACTCAACCAAGCCTGATCATTGGCCACAAATTCCCAATGTGAGAAATCAAACAGTGTAACAAATGCAGAAGAACTGCTCCCAGAGCACTAAATCATAAGCCACCAAGGTTATCCATCCAGGCTCTAAATAGGGTCCACATACAGATGATACAAAAAGTTTGTTGAAGAAGGGAACAGAGAAAGCAGCATTAGCATATGGGAAAATGGATCACAGAAGGGAGAGACCAATAAAATGTGCCTGAACATGCCAGTTCATTATTACAGTCACGACAAGTAATGTAAACCTTGATGGATGTAAATAGCACAACTATAATCTTAATAAAATATATAGTTATTGCCCACAATTTCTGTAGCTCAGGATCTCAAGCACAGTATGGATGAATTGGCCTGTTCAGAGTCTCACAGGACAAAACTAAAGGCATTGGCAAGTCTTGACACTTATCCAGAAACTCTGAAAGAGCATCTTCTTCCCCAAGGTTAATGCACATTCAGACTCATGACAGAATGTAATGTCCTACAGTGTAGGGCTAATTGTCCACTTCTAACTTGGCTATCCTATGGAAGCAACTCATAGATCATGAGAACTATATTTTGTTCTTGAGCATTGTTCTTTACATCTCAAAGCTACCAATGATGCAGGAGCTACTTCCTTGGGCAACATTAGGAAATGTCTAGTTTCCAATGCTTTTCTTAACTAGCTTTCGGGATACAATTAATTATATCAAGCATACCCAGACAACATAGGATGAATTCACTATCTTAAGATCAATAATGTCATTTCTTTTGTAATGTAATTTCACAGATTCCAGATATTAGAGTGTAGACATCTTAGTAACCACTATTTGGTCATCTATAATCAATAATCAGGTTATCATTCTGTAACCTGATTCTTGAGTCTTAACTCTCGTGTGGAACTCTGGGAGAAAGTAACAGACTAACCCTCATACTTTCTCCACCTGACTAGTTGACAAGCTAAAGAATGTATCTTTCAATATCCATAAGCTAAGAACTATTCTACATAACAGATCTACCCTGTTTAGCAGAGAGTAAGTCCCAGGATGGAGAGTACTGGGTGCAGGCAGAGGTAGGACACCTTCAGCCTATGTGAGGAGTACTGAGAGCGTCATTGAAGAGTAAACAAAGAGCCTGTGAAAATGGGTTAGTATAAGTATACTCAGAGTAGAGCCCAGTTGTCAAATAATCATTGAGACTTCAGTTTGGAGAGAAGGCTATGGAGTAGACAGTAGAACACTGCTTAAGTCAGTCTTACCCTAGGAACAGCATAGATTGTGAGGTTTGTGCCCAATTGTTACTAAAAGTAGAATTTAATGTCATACAAGGGTAATTAGTATACTTATTATATTTTTATTGAAACACAGGAGAGAGTATCATTAACAAGACAGGATCTGTCAGCAAAGATGTACCCAGAGTTACAATTCTTGCCTGATAGGATCAAACAGCTGTTTTCTGATTGGACTTGAGGCCTGTTTCACAGAATGTAATCCATGCCTGGTAGCATAAACCTTGTCAAAACCCCAATGGTGGTCAAGGGTCCTAAATCAAATGCCCTGCATTTATTTATTTATTTATTTATTTATTTATTTATTTATTTATTTGATAAATGGGCATGCTATCCAGCTGCCTTCTCAACACTCACAGCTGTATCCATACTTTAATTCTGCCCTAACCTTGGTTAAAGAGCTTCTTTTTGTAGTGGGTAGCAGTCAATACAGAAGACTCACACCTGGTCAGTGATGGTGCTAGGAATAAGAATACTCAATGTTTATCCCAAATAAGACATCTATATCCAACCACAAATGACTCCAGGAACATTGCAGAAAGGGAGGTAGAAAAAATTTAAGAGCCAGAGAGTGAGGTGGAGGGTTATGAAATTCTGTCTTCTAGATATGCCATGCTTTTGCATCCATGAACTCACAGATGCTAAGATGACCTGCACAGTAGCAAGCCATTCAATAATGGATAGTGCCAGGGTTCATAAGGATCCATCAGTACCTGGGACAATATTGGCAACTGATAACTTCTAGGATAGAGAGAGTAATTTTCTTTGAGTACATGCCCACGGATAGGTTCATGCAGATGACACTAATGAGTTCATTGGGTTATAAAAAGTAAGAGGACATGAAGCTAGAAGGGGCACATGTTTGGAAAATGGGGTGAGAAGAAAGAATTAAAGGTGGATATGAGCAAAGTATATTGTATGTGTGTGTGTGTGTGTGTGTATGTGTGTGTGTGTGTGTGTGTGTATGTGTGTGTATAATAACCAAATGATACTTTTAAAATGCTATTGTTCTTTAAAGACAATATTCAGGCATAATAATGTAATGACTACACCAGATATATCAGGTATCACCATGACAACTGAACAGAGCAGTACACCTATACAGGACAAGTAATTTTGGAGTGCAAGGCAGTGGCAAAGAGGCACAGGCTAAGCTGTGGACACTTATCTACAAATACTAGATCAATACATACTCATGGACATTTGGCTACAGACTCTGGAGACACCCAATTTGGCTTAGAATCATTCTGTAGATCAGTTCTACAACTGACTGGCGCTCAGTCTATTACAATGTTCTAACACTATTCTCAATATATAGTCTAAGACTGTAGAGGTCTTAGACTATATATATATAAAACTATGCTGAAGTCACTGCCTTCAAGAAGTTTATTATCTAATGGAAAAGTATGCAGCATATTAAAAGTGGGTGGTATATCATAGTATATGATTAGGTGCTCTTGGACTACCTTTTAAGCATTCTTGACAAAATAGGAAGTGTTGAGGTTATCAATGAAGTAAGAATCTCCTTGTGGGTACCCATCTCACATTGTGTTTGGGATTTTTCAGTGACTTCTCCACTGGCTTTCTGATCCTAATGAAAGGGAGAAAATTCTTAGTAGAGGCTTAAATGAGATAGAATCTTTTTGTAGAAGTCAAACTCAACCAGAAGGAAAACCCCATCTTCTTTTGTGGTCTACAGTAAATCTGAGATGAGGTTGATGAGGCAGAAATTAAGCCAGTCTGAAGAGACTGGAAGCACAAGGGGAGATTAGTTTGTTATTTGATTGTCTAACCTACATGTCACTAGGAGTAGTTTTTCAATAGTGACATCATTGACTGGATTCCTTATGGCTTCCAAAACAGGTTTCTTTTCTCACTCAAAAAGCTATTTCAACAATTTTAAATCAAAATTACTGAGAAACAAGAGAGATATTTTTCCTACCTAAACCTCAGACTTCTCAATATCTGGGTTTCTATCTTCCCCAAGTGAGTGACACAATATCCATTTCAGTAAGAATGGGTCCCAGGTCTTTTTTGTGTCTCTACCATTGCTATTATTTGTGGCGTACGGTTATTATTATCTCAGATGATCATAGCTATTGCTGACACTGAGTGTTATGGTAAAGCCTCTATATAAATTTTTTCATCCTAACTCTAGTCCTATTGGCATAGTAATGTTTAAAGAGGTTAGATGATTTTTACAAAACAAAACAAACAAAAACAAAAAACATAAACAAAACACAAACAAAAAAGCAACAACTATAAGAACTGAAATGTTCTTGTCTTACTACATATCTGAGGCTGCTAGTCATTGTGAGATACTCTGAATTTGAGGTTCACCTTATGAGTTGAAGCTAGTTATATCAAACACTCTTCAGTCAAGAGACAGAAGTATATTCAGGATGGCTTGCATGGGGGTACTTTTGACACTTCACAAAGATAAGGCAATAACAGTGCTATGTATATAATATTCACCACATAATCACTGTGTTTCTCTTTATACTAGATGGTGGGATAACATCTTTGATTAAGGGGGTTGATGGTCTGTTGAGGGACCCAGACATTTCAAATGAATATTTCTGGGCCAGGTGAGAATCAGACAAAAATAAGACCTTCTCAACCCCACTACCATCAAATCTCTTGTCAGGAGGTATAATTATTCTCAAGATCAGAATCTGACATCAAACTTTGGTTTCTAACGACTCTTGTCAAATTCCTCTAATTACAGTTTTGCAGCCCTGTCTCAGCCTTCTCAATTGCCCTTGCCCTGCTACCATATACTCTGCCATTATCACCACCAAGATTTAAACAGCACCTTTCCACATACACCAAATGCTCATATTTACAAATGAAAGCTATAATCGACACCTCTCATGGGAACAGCCAGTTTTGTATTCACTTCACAAATACAAAAATTATCCCACTACACTAAATACAAAAATTATCCCACTAAAATCTAAATAACAGGTTAAGTATTTTGACCCTAGTTCAACAAATATTAATCAGGAGCTATGCTGTCATGCATTATTCTTGGAACTGGGAAAATGGAAATAGATCAGCCCAGGAGTTGTTTGACTCCTAGGAGAGAGCTTTTCACATCATATCTACAGAATAGCCTCTGCTATAAGGGAAATGCCACGGGTCTTTTGTGAAGACCTTCACAGTAGCTTTCAGGTTCTTGTACCAAACATCTTGCTTGGTATGAGAGTAGAAATCTATGGCACACAGTTAAAATAGCAACTATGCTTTTCCACACCCTATATTCACCAGCAGCTGTCACAATGATACCTATAATTTGAAGTGGTCCTGAAATGAAATACAGTCTCTTCGCAGATGCTATAATTTTATATTTTGTGAATATGTACTTACTTGGTAATCACTTTCAGTGTCGGTCATGGTTGTCCCTATACAGTATGTTTTGGCAGAATGGGGGACACTCAAAGAATAAATTCAAAGGGCCCTATTTCTCTTAAAACTTCTTCACCTGCTTCCACGTGAAACCTTTTTAATGAAGACAGTGTTTTGTAGGTTTTGTAGTATACCATTAGAGGTCAAAATTTTAAGCTAATGCCTTCTATAGATATAAAGTTTGCCCAGTGGTTAATAACTTATACTGCTTTAAAGAGGACCCAAATTGGGTTCCCAGCACCCATGTCAGGCTGTTCACAACAGACTCCAAGTCCAGGATATCTGAAAACACTTTCTGACCTCTGTGGTATCTGAGCTCATATGCACACACTACTAATGATAAAACAAAATGCAATGGGCCTATGTTGTGACAGGCATGGTATTAAAGGTTTTCATGTGTTTGTTCCTGTAATCCTTACCATGGTACTAGACCAGTCCTAGAACACATCTTCCCCTTAGCTGTTGAGAAGACAATGCAGAGGCTGCAAGAGGTGAAAGACATCTCAGTATCTCATAGCCTCATCCAGGATGCAAATGCAAGATGAATCAACTTCTCAAAACCAAGCTCTACCTGACATATATAAAGATGGGATACAAATCATTAATGTAAAAAAAATTCTAAATGGTTATAAAAGGAGAAATCAAAGGGCAGAAATTAAAGAGAAGTCTAAGTATTTTGGAATTGAACAATAAAATTATATTTATTCTATAATTTTGATGGTGATGAACCTCATGCAAATCCTTAACTAAATACAGTGTTCCTGACATTTCTTCTAATCCCAATGCACATAACCTCCCATGAACTTTAATCTTCCACTTGATAAATTCCAGGGCCCATTACCAGGCAAAGACCAAAATCTTCCTGCTCATACAGCAGGTACATATGGGGCACTAAATTGCAGGAAGTGATTATCTTTATCATTTACTCAAAGAATTATCTTTAAAAGCTAGTCTCAGGTGAACAATTACTGAAGCACTGCCAAGGGTGGACCCTCTGCCAAGTGCTTGCCCACAGAGCAGGTATTTAGGCCATGGAGACAAAAGTTCTGGGAATGTGCCTTGGCTGTATAGGCATTATGATGCATCCCCATGATTCTCATTCCTAAATTGAGGAAGCAAGCAGGCTTCCATGCAAAGCTAAACCTCTCAACATTCTCTAGAGAGTGGGTCAGGTCAGTGCATGCTGGACTGTGTCCTTCAGCCAACTAACAGAAGACCTTTTGAAGCCCAATTCTTTCCAAAATTCCATTACCTCCACGAATAGAGGAACTAGTATATATATATGTGAGATGAGATTGGGATAAAAATATAAGTGAATAAGGATCTGTGTCCTCCAGGAGTCACTTCATCATTAGAGCTGTTAGGAATATTAAAGTAACACAATTATTCCTGAGATTTTAAGTCACTGACCTGTATTTTCTCATTGCCTCATACTTTCTCTGCAGACATTAGCACAGAAGCTAACCATGACAGTGCTTGCCAGCAATCACAGCTCTCAGAAGGCTGAAAGGAACGGGTCATGAAATACAGACACACACAGTGTACCTCAGTGGTAATAGATGCATGCTGAGCTTATTACAATGAACTCCAATGTCTAAAAATTGGTCTTATTTTGGGTTTGTACCATAGTAAGAGCCAAGATTTTAAGCTCTACTAAAAACAAAACAAGCAAACAAAAGGACTTTATCTTTTTATGTTCATATAATAACAAGTCCATCATTTTTATGATTGGTATAATATATATATATATATATATATATATATATATATATATATATATATATATATATATATATATATATAGTACTATATATATACATATGTATATGTCTATGTCTATGTATATGTATATATCTATGTATATGATGTATATGTATGTGTATGTGTATATGTAAACAAAAAAGCATGAACCATTAAATTTAAAAAAAGAAAAAAGGATGCATGCTCAGGATATGATACCTGAATTTTATTACCATCACCTAATATTATATATACATAAACATATACATCAGATACACATACACATATACATTTACAATCCCTTTTCACTGCCAAAAAGTAAAATTCTTAAGTATATATATATGTGATCATATTTATCTCTCATCATACAGTTGTAAGATCTAGGTGAATAAAGAGGGCTGGAGAGACAGCTCAGCATTTAGGAGTGATTGTTGCTCTATCATTAAAACCCAAGTTCAGATGCCAGCATCACTTGGTGGCTCACAAATACCTGTAACTTCAAATGTTTCAATACTTTATCAGGTCTCCTTAGGTACCAGCACACACACACACACACATACACACACACACACACATACACACACACACACACACACACACATACATACATACCATATACACACACATACACAAACTAAAAATAAAAAGTAGATCTTCTGCGAATGAATATAAAGAACAATATTTCTGAGAAAATCATGAGCACTAAATGTCTGCAATCACATAAACTTTTATTTTAAACTTTTTCAGATACTGGTATTTTCAGTACAGTATCATTTGATGATATTTTATGTTCATGAAAGTGCTTAGACATATGGATTCTTATACTTGTTTTATTAATAAAATTTACAAATAAAGTACTTGGTACAGTATGTACCAGTTGTTTGAGTTCATTTCTATTAGATTCCAATTTCTTATAACAAATTTGACTGCTACTTTCTGATTCCCTTTTCTACATCATTCATTCTCTGTCTCCTCATATGCATTTAAAATGTATGTTTCTGTCCCTGCTCCAATAGTACCCACTTTTATCTTTGCTTGTACTCCACAGAATAATGCTTGCCTCCTCTTAGGTGGGTACCTTTTGACCTTTTTTTTTTTTTAATATCTTGCTGTTTTAATAGGATTCTGTCACAGCCTCTCTTCCTTTATTGCCACACCACATTAAACTGATGTTAAAAAATGTTCATTCCATCATCTACTACTTCAGGCTTGAAAAGCAGCATCTTCACTCTCCCTGTGCCAGTTTCAATTGTCTTTTTGCATAGATCTTGTCAATCTTACCTGCCAACTTCCCTAGCCATAAACAAATTCTAGGCTGCTGACATACTTACTATGGTATTTTAACCTGAAACCTAGAAGCAGGTTTCCAGCACTTTGAAAACATCTTGTACCTGAAAAAAAAATAGCATGCAGATATGAACATTTCTAAGGAAAGCACTTACAACTTTTACAAGATCAGGGACCTTAGATGTTGATGTAATTAGAATCTAAGAGTGCTAAACATAGACAAAATTTGGCTTTCTGCTCTGGAATTTCAGACAGAATTCTGCGGTATAAGTAACCAGATTACTTATCTATTTTAATATTTTTCAAATGCACAATTGAAATTGAATTTTTATCTACGTCTATTTAATATAATCTACGTCTTTTCATTTTGAGTTTTATTAAAATTAAATAGATTGAACATTGGTGACAGCAGTATGTTGCAATAAATATTCTTCAAGTTGCTAAGTACTTTCTAAACTACATTATATTTAATGTTTGAATAAATAAATAGTTTTTTCATCTTTCTTTATGACTGAATTAAGTTTTTAAAAAATAAGTCATAATATCATTCATGATTAACCCATTAAAGACCAGGGCTTGAAAGATACATGTAATAGAGTGTGGAGGTAAGAAACTGTGCTTTTGAGTCTTCCTGCTGCCAGGAGAGAGTGATCTCTCAGCAGTGCTTTCACTTCTGAATGCAGAGGTGAGAGCTCCACCTTCTCTCTGGAGGGGACCCAGCTAGGAGCACACAGGGCCTAAGATCAATGGAGCAGCTGGGACAGAAATCTTCCCACCCACTGCCATTTGCACCAGGGAGCCAGGAAACCCCACAGCCTTCTGTGCATAAACCCACCAGGAGAGAGAGAGAGAGAGAGAGAGAGAGAGAGATCTCCCAGCAGTGCTTTCACTTCTGAGCTCAGAGGACAGGCTTACAGACCCACAGGAGGAACAAACTCTAGCCAGAGACAACAATACCAACTAGCACCAGAGATAACCAGATGGCGAAACGCATGCACAAGAACCCTTCCAACAGAAACCAAGGCCACATGGCAACATCACAACACACAGCATGTCTCAGATACCCCAACACACCGGAAAAGCAAGAGTTGGATTTAAAATCAAATCTCATAATGCTGATAGAGGGCTTCAAGAAAGATGTAAATAACTCCCTTAAAGTAATACAGAAGAACATCTGTCAACAGGTAAAAGCCCTTAAAGAGAAAACACAAAAATCCCTTAAAGAAATACAGGAGATCATGGGTCAACAGGCAAAAGCCCTTAAAGAAGAAACACAAAAATCCCCTAAAGAATTACAGGAATTCACAAACAAACAAGTGAAGGAACTGAACAAAACCATCCAGGATCTAAAAGTAGACGTAGAAATAATAAGAAATCACAAAGCAAGACATCTCTGGAGATAGAAAACCTTGAAAAGAATTCAGGAGTCATAGATGCAAGCAGCAACAACAGAATACAAGAGATAGAAGAAAGATTCTCAGGTGCTGAAGATACCATAGAAGACATTGGCTCAACAGTCAAAGAAAATGCAAAATGCATAAAGCTGGTCACCCAAAACATCCAGGAACTCTAGGACAAAATGAGAAGACCAAATCTAAGGATTATAGGTATAGGAGAGAGTGAGATTTACATCTTAAAGGCCCAGTAAATACCTTCAACAAAATTGTAGAAGAAAACTTCCCTAGCCTAGAGAAAGAGATGCCCATGAACATACAAGAAGCCTTCAGAACTCCAAACAGACTGGACCAGAACAGAACAGAACAGAAAGTCCTCCTGGCACATAATAATCAAAACACCAAATTCACTAAACAAAAAAGAATATTAAAAGCAGTAAGGGAAAAGGGGCAAGTAACTTATAAAGACAGACCTATCAGAATCACACCAGACTTCTCACCAGAGATGATGAAAGCTAGAAGATCCTGGGCACACTTCATACAGACCCTAACAGAAGACAAATGCCAGCCCAGGCTCCTATACCCAGCAAAACTCTCAATCATCATAGATGGAGAAACCAAGATATTCCATGATAAATCCAAATTTACCCAATATCTGTCCACAAATCCAGCTCTACACAGGATAACTGATGGAAAATGCTAACACAAAGAGGAAAACTACACCCTAGGAAAAGCAAGAAAGTAATCTTCCAACAAACCCAAAAGAAGATACCCACACAAACATAAAAATAACATCAAAAATAACAGGAACAACCACTATTTCCTAATATCTCTTAACAACTCCCCAATAAAAAGACATAGACTAATGAAATATTTCTCATGTAAATCTTCAATTTTATCAGAAAATGTTTGTAATTCTCCTTTTAATTAATTTAATAATGTTTTTATGTCTTTTTATCTGCATTATTTTTCATGATCTCCAATTTTAATGTCTTTCTATATACTTCCTCTATTTTATCAGAAATGTATTCAATGTAAATCTTTGATTTTATCACAAATGTTTCTAATTACACCTTCAATTAATGTAGAAAGTTTTTATATCTACCATTTTATATAAAATTTTCCATGAAGTAGTCAATTTTAACATGTTTGTCTATATATTTCTTGAATTTTGCCAGAAATACTTTCCATGTAAATCTTCAGTTTTATATGAAAATGTTTATAATTCCACCTTTAATCAACTTAAAATTATCTTTATGCCTATCACTTTATCTGTAAAATTTCCATGAAAACTTTAATTTTAACATGCTTTTCTATATATTTCTTTAATTTTTTTATCAGAAATATTTTCCATGTAAATCTTCAAGTTTATCAGAAAATGTTTATAATTCCACTTTCAATGAACTTAGGAATACTTTTATGCCCACCATTTTTATATCTATATAAAATTTTCCATGATAATCTTCAATTCTAACATGTTTAAAATTTTTAACATCTAAAATTTTTCTACAATTTTATCAGAAATATTTTCCATGTAAATCTTTAATTCTATCATAAAATGTTTCTATTTCATATTTCAATTAATTTAGCAATGTTTTACAGGTCTACCACTTTACTCTTCGATTTTCCATGAAAATTGACTATTTTAATGTGTTTTTCTATGTATCTCTTCTATTTTATCAGAAATATTTTCCATATAAATATTTAATTTTATCATAGTGTTTTTACTTCCCTTTTCAATAAAAAAAAGTAATTAAAAAAAGAATCTCTGCTTTCTCTTGTCTGAGTTGCCCATTATATATGTTTGCATTAACAAAACAGGGAAATCCATTATTACCTAATAAGTATACCTTGCATGGGTTTTGATCCTTTTTCAATTGGTGGTTTTCCACTGGCAGGTTTTGCCTCCTGGGAAACATTTGACTGTGCCTACATAATATTTGGTTGTTGCTAAAGAGAGAATGCTAATAGCACCAGGTGGGTAGAGGCCTGAGAGACTGCTAAAGCCTAGTGCAAACAGGGTCACCTTCCATGACAAATTATCTGGCACAAGCTGCCTGTAGTGCCACACTGAGACATCCTGCTCTAGACTGGAGAGTGGGAAGGACAAAACTGCTCTCTGTGATGGAAATGCTGAGACCCATTAGTCACATGTAATCCTAAAATAGAAAATAGGTAATAGTCACTTTTTAAAAACTTTTAAATGTGAAAAAAATGAAATCTAGCATCACATTTCTCTGTGGGGGGAAGATTCTCTTCTTTTAATTATTCCAAAATCCTTATAATATTTTCCTCGTTTCTTTGACAGTTAAAAAGATAGAAATTCATTTAAAATAAATAAGCCTTCTGAAACAGCCATTGTGTAGCATTTAAACATCCACACTGTGTGGGGAGTGTATTTTAGTGTATATGTACACATATGTACACATGTGATATGCATGCCTGTATGCATTTGTATATGCATATGTGCATGAGTGTGTACATATGTGTGTGGTGCTTGTGTGTGTGTATATGGCTTCCAATCCCTTCATTATCATGCAGCCCTCTCTGGCCCTCTTCCTCTTAGCAGATGCTCCTTGCTATTATATCTAATTTCCTCTTTCTTTCCAAGCCCTCAAAAGACCTAGACCAATTATTTCCTTTTATTAAAATTATGTCTTAGATAATTTGTACCAACTTTCATCTCTTTTTTCTTTTTTAGTTTCTTCTATTTTTTTAATATTTACTTACTTATGTTTGTATGTAAGTGCACTGTTATTACATTGGGTCCCATTACAGATGGTTGTGAGCTACCATGTGTTGCTGAGAATTGAACTCAGGACCTCTGGAATAACAGTCAGTGCTCTTAGCCTAAGCCGTCTCTCCAGTCCAACTTACATATCTTACCCCACACATTGAATTAAATTCATTGTTTACTGACATGTAGATTACCTTCTTCCAGATACACTTAAATTTGTTCTTCAGCACAACAATAATTGCATGGGCAATTTTTATGAGCTGCTACCTTGAGTTGTTCCCTTTGCTGGTGGTAACTCGTCTTCGCCTCTGAAGGAACTCAGTCTTCACCTATTTCTCAAACACTGTGGTTGGCAGATTGCTGATGTCTCCCTGTCTATATCCACAGCTTTTCAGTTATTTCCACACCCAGGCTAAGCTGGGGGAGTTGGCGGTTCGCCATTGGATTAGTAGAAACTGGTGGAAACCAATAACAGGAGATCCACTGATTGGCTGGCTGAGGGTTCTGCCTGGATAGAAAAGCATGGGGACACAGGGAGCTCCTCAAATGCTCAATTCAAGCAGCTTTTGTCCCCATCAGTGTTCAGCAGTGGTAGGAGGGGTCAGGTAAGAGCAGTGGGTGCTGGCAAGCCTGTAATATTAGAGTCTTCTTGCAAGATACAGGATTTGAACCCTTACCCCTTCAGAATGCCCAGTGTTACAACTCTTGGGGCTAAGGGTCTGAGAGTTCTGTAGAGGAGGACTCTAGGTTCGTTTCTTTGGCTCCTATTGCATTTTATCTGCTCCCCTCTGTCTCTCATCATCTGTTGACTTCCCTGTTCTTTCTTCCTGGTCGGCCTGCTCTACAACTGCTTGGCTGCTCCTCCAGTTGTCAGGGTTGTCTATCAAGGCAGCTCTTGGGAGCTGGAATGGGCAGCTGAATAACATCACTGCTGTGATCATTCAAATAATAGACCTCTCTTTCCACCAGAGGCCGGATCCTGGTAGGTGGACGGGATCCTCAGGCAAAATCAGTAGGTGGTCAGTGGCAGCAGGTGCCAGACTAGTACTGCCAAGTGGATTTAGGTCTCTGGGTGCAGTGGCTGGGCTGAGGACAGTGCTGACTGCAGCATCTTCAGCAGTCAGGATTGCCAGTGCTCTGCACTGGGAAGAAAGAAACAGGGATGCTTGGCACACTGGAAACAAGCTGCCAACCTCTGGGTATGCTCTCAAGGCAACCAAAGTCTCCTGGTTTGGTTCATCTATCAAGAACCAGTTACAGATACTCTGTTCTCAGAAACCAGGGCCCAGGACTCACAAGTGTACACTTAAGCTCTTCCGGAGTCCAGCATCAGAGATCAGACACAGGGAAATATCAGGCCTTCGGGGACACCAAAGAAGTGTCTGGTCCTAAGTCCCTCATACAATGTCCATGTTATCTTCAGCTGCCAAACCACTAGAGAGTAACATGTGATACCCTCAGGACTGGGTCTGCAGTGTTCTTTGCAGAGATCTTCAGCTTCAAGTCTGAAGAGGCCATTGGTGTGTGTGTGTGTTGTTGTTGTTGTTGTTGTTGTTTGTGGGATTTTGTTTGAGGTTTGGGGGGGTTGTTTGTTTTATTTTGTTTTGTTTTTACTGTCAAGAGTCTGAACATTTGGAGGTACTCACTCTGGTTCCTAACTGAAATCAACAGCGGCTCCCAGTCACTGTTGTATGAACAGATACACAAACTCTCTCATACACACACATACGCATGCATGTATGCACACACATACACACATACACACAAACACACACACACAACTTACTACCATCCCCATCTCTCAGGCTGGTCTTTCTTTGTGTGTCGGGTGTATCTTGCACTACTGAGAACACATAAAGACTACTGCAAAGAAGCGTTTGTTGAATCAGAAGCTGCAACAGTAAAGTTACCACTAATAGTGTCTCTCAGCCAGCTCACTGATGGGCCCTTACTAGCCTGCTTATATAGCCCAAGGGGCGTCTGGACAAGCCAATCACAGCCATTTGTTTTAGATCAACCATATTCATTAAGGCGTGCATCCTTCCCCCAGGGGGAAGGAAGTGCTCCTCTTCCGACCTAGGTGAATATGGGTCATTGAGGCTTGTGTTAGGTCTTGGACTACGAGCCAATCAGGGCACAACCATGTTTTTCTCTCAGCGGCAGAAAAAGAAATAAAAAGCCCCTAATGAGAACCTGTCCGTGAATCCGTGTCCTTATAACAAACTCTGCATTGGCCAGAGCATCAGGCATTGTTCTTACTTCCCAAGGGAAAACGACCTACCAGACTCCAAGGACAGCAGAGGACTACTTAATAATACAAACACTCTAACTAGATGTGCCCCCGTTTTCCTGCCTCCTCCACATATTATTCAGTCCCCTCTCTCTTCCTCTTCTAGGGATTTCTGCACCAGGAAATCAGAAACCAACTGGCTGCCCCTAATTGGGCTGGACACACAATTACTTGACATGAAATCTTGCTTTCCTCTGAGAGTTGTAAGAAGGCAGATCACAGCTCAAGAGATGACTCCGTGCTTAAAAGCCCTAGTAGCGCACTCAAGAGTGGGCTCCCCACACCCACATCAAACTGCCCAAAACTGCCTGTGATGTCAGCTCCAGGGGTACCAACTCCCTGGGTCTCTGAGCTTATCTACATTCATGTGCAAGTACAAACACACACACACACACACACACACACACACACACATACACACACACACACACACACAAACTTTTTTTTAAAAAAGTCATCTACTCCATCTCATCAGAGTCTCTCACCATGCTACTGTCTGTCTGCAGCCGCACGAGCCCATGATACTAATAGCTCTTCTAATACAATTCTTTACCCAAAAGCACAATCTGTCTCAGTGTCCCCCTTGAAACCCAAACTTGAAACCTTACAGCTTAGGAATCCAACATTCGGGTACACACTGCATCAAACAGCCTTGGCTGGGGCTGCAACTTCCAGAGCCAGAGGAATCAGGAGCAATGTCTTGCATGGATGTTTCAAGGCGCCCGTGGAATGTTCCAGGCAAATATGCTGGCATAAGGGTAGCCCAGCGGGCCGCTAGACTGATGGTCCTTTTGTTAAAGACGCCTCGGGCATCAAGAGAATGTCCAATAGCTGCTAATTAGGGACACAGCTCCTCTGATACCCAGCATCACTGCTTATTTACAGGAAAATGATGTTCAGAAGGGGTGCGTCTAACATAAACCTATGGAGTTTAGCATTAACTGCAATTTTAACATATGCAAACTAAATCTGAGCAATTCTTTACAGCTGCCCAGTGTGCGGGCACTAGCTTGTCTCACAAGGAGAAAATTAAAAGGTGCTTCAGCACTGGGTACTGGTTCTGCTTTTCTTGGACCTCAGTGAGTGCTCCGAGGATGAGCCCAGGCCAGCTTTCCAGGGGATGAAAGTTCACAGAGATTAGCACACGGATGCTGATGAAAACACCACCCCATCCATGAAGCTGCCAGGCCTCGCCAGTCCAACTAGCCACAAATACAATGAGTCTAACCAGGCTGAAACAATGTGAGCCCAGATAAGACTTACACTTGAAATTTGAATGATAAATTAGGGGTTACTGTCTTGAGCCATTAGTGTTTGAAATGTTTTCTTTGATGTCAAAAGCTGACTGTTAAACACACTTTAACCAGCTGCCGCTGTTTTCATGGATACTGATTTATTCCAGGGAGCTTTGAGGGCTTTCTCCTGGTCCATTTTTTTTTCTTTAACAAAATTCAAGACCAGTTCTTTCAAAATAAAAAAAAATTATAAGTGTAATTCAAATGCTATATTTTCTCATTTTGAATATAAGTGAGAAGCAAATCCTTGAACAGTCGATTCAGTAAGAAATAGAAAATGAAGCTCCACCTAATGTTTGGCTGTGGGTCTGTGCATCTGTTTCCATCAGTTTCTCCATCAGAAAGCCTCTCTGAAGATGGCTGTGCGAGGCTCCTGTCTGCATGAATAGCAGAATATCACTTGCAGTGTCAGGGGTGGGCTCCTTCTCAGGGCATGGGCCATAGCTGGACCAGTCATTCTTTGGTCATTACCTCAGTTTCTGCTCCATCTTTTCCCCCAGTAAATATCATAGGCAGGAAAAATTGTAGGTTCAAGGTTTTGTGGTCAGACTCCATGGAAACCTGTGGAAGAAGGGGAGCAAAACTTGTAGGAGCCAGAGGGTTCAAGGACACTAGATGAAAACCTATAGAATCAACTAACCTGGGCCTATAGGATGTCACAGAGAATGAATGTCAACTAGGAGCATGCAGGAAACTGGCCTAGGCCCTCACATGTATTTTACACTTGTACAACTTGGTCTTCATGTGCGACTCCTAACAATGGAGCAGGGCTCTCCCGGACTCTGTTGCCTGCCTTTGGGACCTTTTCCCCTCACTGGGTTGCTTTTTCTAGCCTCAACAGGAAAAGACACATATAATCTGACTGCAACTCGATTTGCCAGGGCTGGCTGATATCCATGAGAGACCCCCCCTTTTCTGAAAAGAAATGAAGGAGTGCATGTGGGGGAGGGAAGAGGAGGGAAAGAACTGAGAGGGGAGGAGGGAAGGGAAACTGTAGTTGGTAGGAATGTGAAGTAAATTAATTAATAAATTAATATTTAAAAAGAAATAGAAATACAGTAGCTATTGCATCTGCTGAACAAATTGCATTGATATGAAGAGGAAAAGCTTCCTCCAAAGAAAATACTTAGACCCTGGAGGCTTTACTGCTGAGTTCTCTCAGTGCTTCCCGAAGAAATCAGTCTTTCAGAAGCTGACACCAGAAAACAATGCTCCAATGTGTTTTAACAGGCTACCATGAACATTTGCAAGAAAGTGATCAAAATATTATAATAGAGTAAAATTATAAACCAATTGTTCTCCTTGGAATAAAAATAATATGGTGTAAATACAAGGAAAATATGTTTCTCTATAAAGTCTGTGGATCTGAGGATTGCAACTCAGGTTTTGAGCTTAATGACAAGTTTATTAAGCCATTTCATCAGTCATATAAGCTTAACACTCAAATGATTGTAACATTATGAATAAAGAAAAACCTCATGATGATTAAGATACAGACAAAGCGTTATGAACTTCACTAGCCACTCATGTTAAGTCTCCAAGCAAGCAAAGCAGAAGTAGAAAGCTCTCAGCCCCAAAGTAAACCACCTACAAACACAAGAAAGTAAGTCGCCGTGAATTTCAAACTTAATCGTAAAATAGTGAAAGCTGAAAATCAGAAACTGATCTTCCCACTGACAACACTAAACAGAACACAAAGGCAAGAAGAGGTCATATGAGGCCAAAAGATGGAAAAATATAACTAGCCAGGAGTGGCTACATTTGAGCTGCATTAGAACTAAGAAACTTAGAGGAAATACTTAGAGAAAGTGTCAGAAAAGACTTGTCTGAAAGATGTAGCAAGTTCTTACACTCAAGGAAAACAGCAAACTATGGAAAAAGAGACTGAAGACTGAAAACAACTTCACACAGCACCATGCGTTCATACATACACATGCACTCACGCACGCATGGAAGTAGATGGGTTTTCAGAATGTGCGATCACCTTAAAATCACTTCCAGTGAGGAGTAAATAAAAACCAGTGAGCAGTTGCCGCACTCACCAGAGTGACTGGCGTGGAAAGGATTCACAGCACAGTCTTTGCCACATTCAGCATGGCTTGGTCCTGGAAACCTGATCCAAGCCATGAGAAAATGAACGTGTGTTGTGCTCACTGCGATGGAGTGACACCAATTAAACAAAAGGAGAATCTCAGGGGGCTTATTCTACACAGCGCAAGGAAAGGAGTTAGCTATCCTCGATAGGGGTCTCTATCTAGGAGGAGGAAGCAGCAGTTGCTAATGTTTGCACACTGCCAACATGCACAGTCAGCCAAAGGAAGACTGCCTTCCCTCTAAGCTTCTTCAGGGGGAAGCTTCACCACAGCCATGTGAACACCGCCCGTTCCTGTATGATTTCCTCAGCTCCCTCAAGTGCTACCAGCTATTCCATTGCCGCTGGAATTCTCAGACATTGCTGATATTAAGTGTACACTGCTCAAATACTTAGGAAATTTACTGTAAATTCCATAATGTATTGCCTCTGAACTGTTATTTCTCTCCTAAATATTAAGCCAAACCATATGCTAATCTATGTGCACTAAATAACATACAGAAAATTGTGAAATGGAGTTGTTAAAATGTTTTGTTGTTATGTGTATGATTTAGTGCCTACATGTATGTTTGTGTGCCACATATACTTCTAGTGGCCATGGAGGCCAGAAGAGGGTGTCAGATCCCCTAAAGCTTGGGTTGGGTTACTAACGATTGTCAGTGACCTGATGTAGTTCTGGAAATGAAACTCAGATCCTCTGCAAGAGCGGTAAGTGCTCCTAACCAGTGGGCTATCTCTCTTCACCCCTGGAAAAAGAATTTTAATACTCTAAAGATACACCATCCAAATTTAGTTAACATGAAAAATAAAATGCAATGTATTTGTGTAATCATCTATTATTTAAAACAGCATGCATAAATTACAGATATGTGAAATGAAAAATGGTTTAAAATATGTATTTCTAATGATATTTATAAGGTGTACAAAAGCAAAATGTCAGAGGAGGGTGGTAGCCCTTGGAAAGCTAAGGCTACATGATCACATGTAAGTTCAAGGCTCACTTTAGCTACAAAGTGAAACAATATCCCCCAAAATACGGAGAAATGAAAGAGGGGTGCTCAAAACTAAGCACCAGTAATATTTATAGTGAGCAACTTCCATGTAAGGGTTTGTAATAACTAGAAAGAGCAAAGAAAGCTTCAAGAGTACTCAAAGTATTCTTCCTTGTACCAGCTGTGTGTAAATATTCATAGATCTAATGAGAACACTTTTCTGTATTTTATGAGTTTGGACTACAATGTCTCTACCTTCCCTTTCCTTCCTTTTAACTGTCCCATGCACCCCTCCCCCCTCTCAAATTCATGGTTTCTTTTTACTTATTGTTATTAAATGCAGTATTTGATGTTTTAATAAAGAAAGAGTAAGATGAACAAAAAACAGCCCAAATCTGCCACACAGCGTAGTTTCATCCTTTTCTGATCCCATAGTCTTCTCCTCACTGACTAGCCTTTGTTTCTTCAAGTCTATTCTTTTTCTTGAAAATGTTCAGATATCCAAAGTTTTCTAAACAGACCCATCTGCTACATTTTCCCTCTTCTTGCCATTTTGTAGATCTTTGTCATTTTCCCTCTTCTTGCCATTTTGTAGATCTTTGTCATTTTGATAACATTTACAAGAGCCAATTTGAAGTCACAAGCTTAAATGACACAGAAAGGAAACTTTGATCTCAGAAGGTGGCACATACCTGCTCAGTCTATTGGTATTATGGGGTGTGATTTTCTGTTCCTGTATCTGTCTCCCACTAATGTGTAAAAATGCCTTCAGATGAGGGCAGAGATCTCTTCTCTGAGATTTTGTTACTACTTCAATCTGTGTCACACAGGAGAATTCAGTAGCTTGTTGTTGACCTGAAAACCATATAATCCATTTTGAATCTTTCAGAGTAGCCAGAGGGACAGAATTGAAAAAAGGTGAGATATCCTATTTCCTGAGGGCAGAGGCACTAGATTGTATGACCTCTTGAGAGCTCTTCTTTCTCTATCTCTCAGAGCCGAGGGTCGAATGGCTCCGGTAACTATCATGGTTTTATTTAGTGACTCATGTACAAGTTGATACAGAACTGAGATTTCTCTTATTTCTGTTTTTTCTTTACTTTTCCTCTTCTAAAAATTAATTCATAGGTTCTCATTTTGCAGTCTTTTCCAAGTTATTGCTATCTTAGCTGACTTGATTAAAGTGAACGATTTTTAACTCTTATGTTTGAGGATCAGATTTATCAATTTTATATCAGTAAATGAGATAACATAGTGTTAATATCCTGAAAAATAACTCTGCTGATATAAACTTGTTTGCTTTGTGTGTGATTTTTGATATGATAGCACATGGTGCTTTGTTGTAGAATCAGAAGCTAAAACAACAGAAATGATCAGTTATGAAACAGATTAACTTGATCTTCTGGGATTCAATCTGGTGGAGGAAGATTTAACCAGGAGAGAAAAGTTAATCTTAAATCAAAAGAAGAGAGGATCTAGCAGGTGCCTCTATACACAATTGATCAAAATTAACTATTTTTTACTCCCACACTCTAATGTACTAATATCCAAAGCTATTTGTTCTTTATTGAATAAACTATCAATGCTGATAAATCCACTTATTTCAAACATTAAATTTTAGGCTAAAAAATTTAGGCTATTCTTAAATGCTCAGTTTTCTAAAACATTATATTATTGAAATCCTATGATTTTTTTTCATAACCTATAAAAATAATCCACCAGTTATTGTGCTTCTATAAAGGAAGAAAAAGTTTCATCTATTCAAAAGAAAGGTATTCGACATCAAGTTTCTTTTAACCCTTATTTCTTGTTACAGTTCTGTGATGATTTGAATGAGAATCACCACCATAGGCTCATAGATTTGAATACTAGGTGCCCTGTTGGTTAAACTGTTTGGAAAGGATTAGGAAGGTGTGGCCAGTGTAGGAGGAGGTTTGTCATTGAGGATGAGCTTTGAGATTTCAAGAGGCCAAGCCATATCCAATGTCTCTCATTCTCTCACACAGGCTTATGGATAAACCAACCATGAGCTCTCAGCTGTCTTCCCGGCACCTGCCTGCTGACCTACTGCCCCCCAACCCCCAACACACATACACACACACACATACACACACACTGTGACAGTGGTGGACTCTAACCCTATGGACAGCGGAGGCGTTCAAAAACTCATTTTCCTGTAAGTTGCCTTAGATATCTCTTCCCAGCAACAAAGCAGAACTAAGAAAAACAGAAATACGTGGTTTCCTTCAGCTTACATTATCTTTCAAAGGTGCACAGTGCCCAGTTCCCCCTTCAGTTCAGAGCACAAGACACAAAGTTCATTCTTTGTCTTTTTTTATTGGATATTTTATTTATTTGCATTTTAAATGTTATCTCCTCTGGAGACCCCCCTATCCCATCCTCCCTCCCCCTGCTTCTATGAGGGTGCTTCCCCACCCACCTACCCACTTCTACCGCGCAGCCCTGGCATTCCCCTACACAGGGACATTAAGCCTTCACAGGACCAAAGGCCTCCCCTCCCACTGATGTCAGATAAAACCATCCTCTGCTACATATGCAGCTGGAGCCATGGGTCCCCCCATGTGTACTCTCTGTGGCTGGTGGTTTTGTCCCTGGGAGCTCTGCTGACTAATTGACCTAGACTCCTTTCACATCCCGCATGATTGATTCACAATTCATGTTTCGCCCCTGGCTTCTTACAGCAGGCAACACGATCACAGCACGGGAAAGGCAGGAACTCTGTGCCCCTTCCCCACACCTTGCTCTGTGCATTTTGTGACATCCTTTAACATGAGCAGGTAAATCCAGTTAGTCTCCCTGGTTCTATGAGCCACTTGGGGAAATTAATCGAGGAAGAAGTTGTGAGAATACTTATGTGTGACTAGTTGCTCAGAGGCACAGGTATAACACTCCCACACCCACAACTGACAATTTGTTAGACTCTAAAGTCTAACAAATTCAGTTCTCAACCTAGGAGGTCTACTTCTACCTTGAACCCACTCCACCACAACTGAATTAGGGCAAAGGATATTTGACTGCTACTTGTTGCTCAGTCACTTGTTTGTTTGCTTATTGGCAGTTTTTTTCTTGTGTATGAGCAAAATTTCCCACAGCTCTGCCATCAGAAATCTTCTATATGCATTGTGATATAGGAGCAGAAATATACAGACACTAATTTGATAACAATGACTCAGAATAAAAATAATTATACGATCCAATACTGGTCAACCTTGAAGCCTGCTCTCTAAAATTATGCTGTTACATTTTATGGTGATTATTTTCACAACTAAAATGATCGAAAACCAGCTAGCATTCTTCAAAATTGTGGTCGTGGAGTATTTTAGCTATGGCTACAAAGAAGGGAGTGTTATTCTTAATGTAGTCCCACGTAGGCAGGAGCTGGCAAAGCCAGCCTTTGACATAAGCTGAGGAGGCAGCTGACGATTGTGGCTTGAGAAGTTTGAAATGTTTTCTTCTGTTTCTTCCAAGGCACCTGGAATCTCCACATTGCTCACTCTTTGGAGTTACAGTGAAAATGTTATCTGCAAAGTATAACACTCTACATAAAATGATTTTCTAAAACAAGTTACCCTAGAAGGGTATGTGTTGGACAAACTGAAAAGAAGGAGTCTAATGACCAGGAACAAGGTAGAGACAAGTACTCAGCAAGCTAGGGCAGATGGTTCAACTTACTCAAGATAGGGGTCACAAAACGCAACTGAGTGGGCACACTGAACAAAGCAGAGTTTTCAAGGTTCTGAAAGGTAGGTCTAAGAAGTGGCACAGTGTTGGACGCTTTCCCTGAAATAGCGCAAGACAGTTGGAAAGAAATCTGACGAAGTTTGGAAATTTTGGAAGAAATTAACAAGAATGTTTTTGCTGATTCTGAAAGTCTTTCAGACACAAATGAAATGAGCCATTACAGAGAGCGAGCGGATGGGGAAAGGTCTGTGCAAAAGCATTCTGGGAAGGAGCTTCCCTGGGAGAGCCAAGAGGCAAAGAGCCTCTCCCCCGCCCCCGGCCCCCCCCCCCCCCCCCCCCCCCCCCCCGCCGCAGCTCACTTGCAGGACTTTCAGCCCCTGTGCTTTTAGCAGCACCCCAGACTGTCCTTAGGTTTGCTTCCATCTTAGAAAGACTCTCAGATGGCTCCCCTGTCTGTCTGAGCAGCAAATAAACAGAAAAAGAACCAACTCCTTGAGCTAATCCTTTAATTCTACTACATTGCAGGGCAAAAGACACATGACTATTAATCTCCCAGAGAAAAGAACAAGCTAGCCTAAAGGCCTTCTCATTTCCTACATTAAAAGACCTGGAAAACAGGAATTTAAAAAGAGCAGTATACAGCAAGCAGCTGCCAGGGCCTGGAGGCAGGGCTGGGCGGAGGGGGGGCAGTGGTCATATAAAATGTACTGTTCTTGCCACTAGAAGAAAACTTTATTCTCAGCTTATGCCTTGCACAAGAGCACTTGGAAGAAGTGACATTACTCATTATCAGGCCACTTTACAGGGAGTCCAGCATAGTTCCTGCTCTCTGTTCCCATGGTGAATTAGGAAAGGAAAAAGAAAGCTTTAATTAGAAGAATGGGTAAGGAGTAGAAACGGCCTCTTGGTTTGCTGCAGTCAATTCTACCTTAGCGTAGTTTCCAGTAAACAGTTCATTTGTCTATTGACAATGTAAAGTCCTGATGTCCTTCTGCTTGTCTCTTCCTCAAGCAAAGCACATCTGGCCTACAGCACACAGAGGAGAAAAAAACACATAAAGTCAAATTTAAAAATTGACTATTTCATGACCTGAAAGACTTTTAAATCGTTAAGATATTTTATAACTTAACAGTGAACCCAGCACCCCCGTAATCACTAATGGTGAGCAGATTCATAGGATGTCTACCACCACCGAGTAAATTTTAAAAGGACAGTGGAGAGCAATGGTAAAGTTGTTTTCTTATTAGAAAGATGTATGAATGTTTTTCTAAATGTATGCCTGTGTACCGTGTATGTGCAATAATATATAGACCTAAAACTCACGGAGGTCTCTGTCTACCTCTGCATCTTGAGAGCTGGTATTAAACATGTGTGCCATGAAGAAAAAAAAAGAAAGTTTCCAATATGTCCCTTTTTTACCAAGATTATAAGTCTGCACAAATTTTACATTGAAATGTAAACTACCACAGCAAATGTAAGTACATTACAAAGTCATCACAAGAAATTTTCACTCCTTTGAAATTTTAAGTTTATTTAAAGTCACTACAGGAAAAGTATTAGAGTCAAGAGTTTTCTTGTCTATTTTGTATTCCTCATGTTGCTTGATCACAGTGAGCCCAGTCAAAGGTTCAGACTGGCAACACCAGTCTACAGGAGCTGGTGTTGCCCTTCATCAGAGACATGCCTAGGAATGGTGAGGTCATGGCAGTGAACTCTCTGAAATGTTTCTTATACAATACCCCTGTTACAAGACAAATAGTCATAGCAATTTCAATACAAGGCACTATGATCTATTAAAAGACTATTATATTTTGCCTTTTATAACTCCAGAAGATAAACCATGTAACTTGTCAAAGCAACCTCAAGGAAATTTATAAAATCTGAGTTTTCTAAAACAATCTTGCATTTTATCTTTAAAAAAAATAAATCTGTCAAAAAATTATAAAACTGTCTACCTATAGTCAACCTAGAAAGCAGCTACCTGGTTCACCACCGAAGTAATTTAGTCTTCAGGAGAAAGCTCCAGGAACATTAAACTCAAGGTGAATATGAAACAACTGTGTCACATTGAAACTGAAGCCTCATTGATTGATATCTGCCCACTGGCAGGTAAGGAAGTATTCCACTGAGGACAAGGATCTGCCTCTGGCTCATTTTACCTCTTGGAAGCAGTATAAGAATGTTGCACCCAAGTGTGCTTTAGTTTATTGGAAATCTGAGTAAACACAAGACATAAACTCCTGAAAATGTCATCATTTACTACAGAGGAAGTATAGCATGTTTGACAAATACTTAAGATTTTGGAAGAAACGAACCAAGAAAGCATAAGTGTTTTCCTTTGGCTTCCTCATCCCAGAAGAGGCAGGTCATGAATTCCATGGTGTATCTTAGGAAAGGGGAGGAAGAAACATAACTCATGGTCCAGTTCTTGGAATTACTCAGCACACAACAAAAGACAATGTGTTCTTGTTAACAACCAAAAGTGGAGAAGGGGAATGGCAGGCAAGTAGACACCTGCAGTTGCTATGGGTTTGCACTGACTGGTTTCTGCATATTGGGTAACTATCGCAGCAACATTAAAGTCTGAATTTAATCATTGACAATATTTGTATCAGGAGAATTAACAAACTCTCAGCTAGGAAACTATTATGTGGTTGTGAAAGTAATCACTGACTTATGATTAAATCTTTCTCATGTATACAATGAAAAGAATAGCAAACCCTGTGTAGCTTGGGTGGATGCAATGAGGAAGATTCCAGTTTAATAAGTCATATGACTTTCTGAGTAAATGATTCTTCATAAGTGCAATGAGTGGAGAATTCAATAATAAACTATAGGTTTTGGGCACTGAATTTAGTATTTGTTTCATCACAATTCCATTGTTTTAAACATACATGCAGTCTCAGAGTTCTCTCTTCTGTCTCATCTCACCCACATTCCTTGTGGTTTCCCATTTCCCATTTTGGATCCAGGATATTCTCTTCCACTACAAAACAGATGGCAGAAGTGGTAACATTTTCCCATCTTTAGAAACTTTAAGAGAGTTTCTCATTGGATCATTGATCTCTCATTTCATTATAAAATACCAGAAAGGGGGAAATCATTTGAAATGTAAATAAAAATATATCAAATAAAATTAAAAAAATAAATAAAATAAAATACCATTTCTAAACAACACTGTGTTTTACATTTCTGATCATATAATACCACAATCTAATTTAAGAATCATTGCAAAGTAAATAATTTACCTGAGTGATAATAAGTGTGTTCCTCAATCAGCTGCCTATCCTCACCAATTTGCTTCCTACACTAGTATCTGCCATAATCTAGAGGGCAAAAGGGAATTATAAACCATGTAAATAAAAAGTTTGGCTTCACTTGTGATTATATACTGATTCACGTTTATATTTATTAGGAATATCTTTCACTTAAAGAAAATTAGTATTTCACTGTGTTTTCCATTTTCTTTAGATGCAAAGTGATAACTAATAACAAATATTTACTAAATGCCACGATCACTAATAATGATACTGTACAGCAAAGCCACTTTGTGAACTTAGCAAAGACTTCTGCTCTACAGTTTGAGCATATTGGATACAAGGGAACAGAGAATCCCAAAACAGCTGTCATTTGCTGACATCATGGAAAAGGACAACACAAGCTCAGGAAGCACTGGTGAGAGCAGCCCCCATCAAAACTCCAAAGCAGGAGACATGACTGCTAAGAGACTCAGAGAAACATCCTCAGTGGATAGACACCCTTCCATTTGAACAAAGAAAGAGTAACAGGAATTAGCTGAGAATAAGCAATCAATCTTCCAGTTAAAAGTAATTTCTCAAAATCATAACTATTGCCACAAATAAGTAGCGGTCATGAGTACAACTAGAAAACTGTTGATATTTTCACTGCTTTTCTCTGGCAATCAAGTATGCACATCAACAGTGATTGTTTTTTAATCTGTGTACAGATAGAGAACAGATATAATACTGGGGGGAAGGAGCAGTTGGGTCAGTCAGGTGCTTGGTGAGTAAAAGCTTGGTGAGTTCAATGCTGAGATTCATGGAGTAAGTGGAAAGACAACACTTGAGAGCTGTCATCTGACAACACACACCCCATGGCATGTACACATGCACACTCACACATTGTCACCATATGCACACGTCATGTACACGTGCGCGCGCACACACACACATTGAAATGAAATCATGATTTTTACAAAGAAAATTTTTTTAAATAATCATTTGAGTGTTAAAGTCAAACCATTCCTAAAAGAAGCAAGTTATAATAATAAAAAACATGGTTTATTAATTCAGTGATATCAACTGGAACTGTGGGTCATTTCAACCCTCAACTAAGTGAAGAGAGTATGATTAGATATTTTTAAATAATGATAACTCTTTAATAGTAAACTATTGTGTAGAGCATGTCATTATGGAGAAGACAGAGCTCATTGCAAGCAACAATAATTTAGACATAAACAGTTTATTTCACTTGCAGTAGTCATTACGACAATTGTTTGATTATCTATGGCTTCTCAGCAAATTATATTACCCATTAACTTAGTGACTTAAAACATTATGTTTCACCGTTTAGTAAGCAATTTGTTTTATAGATTTCTGCTTGGCTGCAGTGAGGCGGTGCCTTGGGATGGGTACAGAGTACGATAAGACTCCCACTAGAGCATCTTCATACAGAAGACTGCATGAAGGGTGACATGTCTCTAACTAGCAGAATTCTCTCTCCTCCCTTCCCCTTTCCTCCCCTCCCCATCCTGCCTCAACTATCTCACTCCACTGCTGTTTTCCTTTTTCTTCTCTCATTTCCTGTTTCCTCCTTCCCTTTCTCCTAGCAATGTATTTATATGGCAGTTGAGAATCATCACAATGTCATGATCTCTGACTCCTTACATTTCTTATGTAGTAGATGCCTTTCCCCAAAATGTGAAAGATAGACAAACTCATGTTATCTACCGCAGAAGTTGTGCAGTGTCTCACTACCTTGGTCACACATGGCAGGTGTATGTACTACAGGGGAGAGGGCTCCATAGGGTAGGAGTCCCCTGAGAAGCCATCTGTATGGACTAATCACCACAGTAACTAACAAATGTTTATTATTTTTGCTACCAGTGGTAATAGTACAATTATTAGTTATTAATCGATCACTGTAAAAATAGTTAACTAGCATGGAAAGCATCAAAACTAGTTAAAAGGGTTTCCATTCTAGTAACCAAAAGCCAAAAGAAAAACTGGAAATGATGAATTCTGAAGCTTGAATAAGCTGACGTTGCTACTAATTTTTATTGAAATCCTAGGTGACAAAGTTCTTAACCCTTAACCCTAGAACTGGTATAACTGTCTAAAGATAGTACTACCTGCAATAACAAAGAACTATCAATAGAACTTCCAAGAAGAGTAAAATCCAGTAAGCTGTATTTAAACACCATGAAAGTATGAAATACTTTTTTCCGTTTTATTTTTTATTTTTTTATTCGATAAATTCTTTATTTACATTTCAAGTGATTTTCCCTTTCCTGGATTCCCCCTCCCCCAAAGTCCCATAAGCCCTCTTCCTTCCCCCCTGTTCCCCAATCCACCCTTTCCCACTTCCCTGTCCTGGTATTCCCCTGCACTGCTGCACTGAGCCTTTCCAGGACCAGGGGCCACTCCTTCCTTCTTCTTGGGCATCATTTGATATGTGAATTGTGTCTTGGGTATTCCAAGCTTCTAGGCTAATATCCATTTATCAGTGAGTGCATACCATGAGTGTTCTTTTGAGACTGGGTTACCTCACTTAGGATGATATTCTCCAGTTACATCCATTTGTCAAAGAATTTCATGAATTCATTGTTTCTAATGGCTGAATAGTACTCCATTGTGTATATATGCCACATTTTCTGTATCCATACCTTGGTTGAGGGACATCTGGGTTCTTTCCAGCTTCTGGCTATTATAAATAGAGCTGCTATGAACATAATGGAGCATGCATCCTTATTATATGCAGGGGAATCCTCTGGGTATATGCCCAGGAGTGGTATAGCAGGGTCCTTCAGAAGTATCATTCCCAGTTTTCTGACGAACCGCCAGACTGACTTCCAGAAAGGTAGTACCAGCTTGCAACCCCACCAGCAGTGGAGGAGTGTTCCTCTTTCTCCACATCCTCATCAGCACCTGTTTTCTCCTGAGTTTTTTTATCTTAGCCATTCTGACTGGTGTGAGGTGAAATCTTAGCCATTCTGACTGGTGTGAGTTGTTTTGATTTGCATTTCCCTGATGCCTAAGGATGTTGAACATTTCTTTAGGTGCTTCTCAGCCATTCAATATTCCTCAAGTGAAAATTCTTTGTATGGCTCTGTACCCCATTTTTAAGGGGGATATTTGGCTCTCTAGAGTCTGCCTTCTTGAATTCTTTGTATATCTTGGATATAAGCCCTCTGTCAAATGTAGTGTTGGTAAAGATCTTTTCCCAATTAGTTGTTTGCTGTTTTGTCCTTTTGACAATATCCTTTGCCTTACAGAAACTTTGTAGTTTTATGAGGTCCCATTTGTCAGTTCTTGATCTTAGAACATAAACTATTGGTGTTCTGGATGTAATGGACAATTTCCTAGACAGATACCAATTACCAAAATTTAATAAGGATCAGATAGACCATCTAAATGGTCCCATAACCCCTAAAGAAATAGAAGTGGTTATTGACAGTCTCCCAACCAAAAAAAAAGCACAAGACCAGATGGATTTAGTGCAGAATTCTATCAGACATTCAAAGGAGACCTAATGCCAATACTCTTCAAACTATTCCACAAAATAGAAACAGAAGGAACATTGCCCAACTCGTTCTATAAAGCCACAGTTTCACTGATACCAAAACCACACAAAGATCCAACATAAAAAAAGAGAACCTTAGACCAATTTCCTTTATGAATATCAATGCAAAAATACTAAATAAAATTCTTGCCAACTGAATCCAAGAACACATCAAAACAATCATTAACCAGGCTCAAGTAGGCTTCATTCAAGGGATGCAGGGATAGTTCAATATACAGAAATCCATCAATGCAATACACTACATAAACGAACTCAAAGAAAAAAAACACATGGTCATTTCATTAGATTCTGAAAAACCATTTGACAAAATTCAGCATGCTTTCAAGTTAAAGGTCTTGGAAAGAACAGGATTGTTTTTGATTGGCAAGATTTATATAGTTAAAATGGCCATCTTGCCAAAAGCAATATACAGATTCAATGCAATCCCCATCAAAATTCTAACTCAATTCTTCATAGACTTAGAAAGAGCAATTCTCAAATTCATCTGGAATAACAAAAAACCCAGGATAGATAAAACTATTCTCGACAGTAAAAGAACTTCTGGGGGAATCACTATCCCCACCCTCATGCAGTACTACAGAGCAATTGTGTTAAAAAACTGTATGGTATTGGTACAGTGACAGGCAAGTAGATAAATGGAATAGAATTGAAGACGCAGAAATGAACCCACAGAATTATGGCCACTTGATCTTTGATAAAGGAGCTACAACCATCCAGTGGGAAAAAGATAGCCTTTTCAAAAAATGGTGCTGGTTCAACTGGAGGTCAGCATGCAAAAGAATGCAAATTGATCCATGCTTATCTCCTTGTACTAAGCTCAAGTCCAAATGGATCAAGAACCTTCACATAAAACCAGACACACTAAAAGTAATAGAAAAGAAACTGGTGAAGACCCTTGAGGACATGGGCACAAGGGAAATTGTCCTCAACAGAAAATTTGAAATACTTAATGTTAGTAATTTTTTCAAGAAAGGATGAAAGAAGGCTTTGTTCTATTTTCATGGGGAAAGATGTTTCATGAAATTATGTTGGATTAATTGAATATTTTTAGAGAAAAATGAATTTTTTCTATCTCACAACATAACAAAAATCTTGAGAGTAGAGTTCTACATGTGAAGGTTAAGATAATTGGCACTTTCAATGACAATCACAGTGAATTAACTGATACCTGGACACCATAGCCACAATAAACCAGAATAGAAGTGAAACAACAAAATGTACAAGTTGGAATATAGACCATCTTGGCTTCTGTGGCCAAGCAGCCAGCTTGGCCAGGTGCACAGGGGACACCAGAGTGGGAGATCACTTAGGACACAGCCCTCCTGGGTTCGTTCTGCTCACTGGAGCTGGGCAGCTCTACAGCTGTCTGGGTACTTATCCTGCAGGGGAGCATCTGACCTGCAGGGAGTCCCGTGGTTAGATGGAGCCCTGAGGTCTAATGTTGCCACCATCTTGGCTCCTGTGACAAAGTGGCCAGCTCAGACGGGAATGCAGAAAACACCAGAGTGAAGGATTGCTCAGGACACAGCCTGCCTGGGTTCCTACTGCACATGGGAGCTGGACAGCTCTACAGCTACCTGGGCAAGTATCCTGGGGGAGGGGGGGGCATCTGAAATATAGGGAGTCCCATGGTTAAAGGGAGCCATGAGGTCTGACCAAGCAGCCAGCTCAGCCAGAGACCTGTGCCACATCTGACACAGGGAAGATCCCACTTCCTGACATTCTCTAGATTATCAGAAGGAGCAATTTAATCACCACTGCCCCTTTCCATCAGATGTGGTAGACCTGTGCCACATCTGACACAAGGAAGATCTTACTTCTTCTTCTTTTTTTTTTTTTTTTTTTGATGTTTTGGTTTTTTTCGAGACAGGGTTCCTCTGTAAAGCCCTGGCTGCCCTGGAACTCACTCTGTATACCAGGCTAGCCTTGGACTCCAAAATCTGCCTCTGTCTCTGCCTTCCAGAGTGCTGGGATTACAGGAGTATGACACCACTGCTGGGCAAGATGCTCCTTCCTGATACTCTCTCAAGAATGGACAGGAGCAGGTTATTCAGTAGAAGCGGGGCATTCAAGAACCAACATCAGCAGAGCATTTGAAATCTGGCAGCAAGCCTTGTCCTGGGTCGTTTGCCCTGTAGGGTGATCTGCGCTTGGAAGGGGTCCTCACTGCATCCACCATCTTCACTACCAGGCAAACCAGACAGGTACACAGAGACAACCTGAGAATAGCATTGCTTGGGATAAGGCACACCAGGGCTCCAATCGTACCCAAGAATAGGACAGCGCATCAGCAATCTGTGCCAGGGGAAACTCAGCCATCCAGGGGTATGGAAATAGCTTTACAGGCCTATAGGATGTTCAAGCACCAGCCAATGACAGCAGGACCAACTAACACCAGAGATAACCAGGTGGCAAAAGGCAAACATAGGAATGTTACCAACACAGATCAAGGCAATATGGCAGCATCTGAACCCAATTCTCCAACATCAGCAAGTCCTGGATACCCCAACACACCAGAAAAGCAAGATTTTGATTTAAAATCACTGGTCATGATGCTGTTAAAGAAACAGAAAAAGGACATAAATAGATCTCTTAAGGAAATACAAGGGAACGTAAATAAGTTAGAACCCCTTATAATGGAAACACAAAAATTACTTAAAGAAATTGAGGAGAATATGTGTCAACAGAAGCCAATAAAGAGGAAATGCAAAAATCGCTTAAAGAAATGATGGAGAAATTGAGTCAACAGGCAGAAGTCATGAAAGAGGAAACACAAAAATCTATTAAAGAAATACATGAAAACGCAAGCAAACAAGTAAAGGAACTGAGCAAAAGCACCTAGGATCTAAAAACAGAAGTAGAAACAACTAAGAAATAACAAAGGGAGACAACTTTGGAGATAGAAAACCTTGGGAAGAGTGGACTTCTCTACTACATGCAGATATGGCCTCATCTAAACTTGGCTTAGAAATAGCCCAAAGGCATCTAGCATAGTGGCACTGTATTCCAAGCTACTGTACTCCAAGCTACTTGGCTGAGGCAGGAGGATCCCTTGAATTTGAAATCCACTTAGACAACAGAGCAAGGCATTGTCACATAAAACTAATTTGTTGAATATGTAGGAAGAGAGTGAGCAGCAGTGTCTAGTCCCTGATTTTAGTGGGATTGCTTCAAGTCTCTTTCCATTTAGTTTGAAGTTGGTTACAGGTTTGCTGTATGTTGCTTTTACTATGTTTAGGTATGAGCCTTGAAATACTGATCTTTCCAAGACTTTTATCATTAAGCAGTGTTGTATTTTGACAAATGCTTTCTCACCATCTAATGAAATGGTCATGTGATTTTTTTTTTGTTTGTTCATATAGTGGATCACATTGATGGTTTTCCATATATTGAACCATTCCTGCATCCCTGGCATGAAGCCTACTTAGGAAGTCAAAGGGATACGAATTGGAAAGGAAGAAGTAAAAATATCACTATTTGTAGATAATATGATAGTATACTTAAGTGACCTGAAAAATTCCACCAGAGAACTTCTATAGCTGATAAACAATTTCAGCAAAGTGGCTGGATATAAAATTAACTCAAACAAATCTGTGGCCTTCCTCTACTCAAAGGATAATCTGAGAAAGAAATTAGGGAAACAACACCCTTCACAATAGTCACAAATAATATAAAATACCTTGGTGTGACTCAAATTAAGCAAGTGAAAGATTTATATGACAAGAACTTCAAGTCTCTGAAGAAAGAAATTGAAGAAAACCTCAGAAAATGGAAAGATCTCCCATGCTCATGCATTAGCAGGATTAATATAGTACAAATGACCATCTTGCTGAAAGCAGTCTACAGATTCAATGCAATCCCCATCAAAATTCCAACTCAATTCTTCATAGAGTTAGAAAGAACAATTTGCAAATTCATTGGGAATAACAAAAATCCCAGGATAGAGAAAACTATTCTCAACAATAAAAGAACTTCTGATGGAATCACCATCCCTAACCTCAAGTTGTACTACACAGCAATTGTGATAAAAAAAAAAACTGTATGGTATTAATAGACTGACAGGCAGGTAGATCAATGGAATAGAATTGAAGACCCAGAAATGAACCCACACACCTATGGTCACTAGATCTTTGACAAAAGAGCCAAAACCATCCAGTGGATAAAAGATAGCCTTTTCAACAAATGGTACTGGTTCAACTGCTGGTTAGCAAGCAGAAAAATGCAAATTGACCCATGCTTATCTCCTCATAAAAGCTCAAGTCCAGTGGATCAAGGACCTCCACATAAAACCAAATACACTAAAACTAATAGAGAAGAAAGTGGGGAAGAGCCTCAAGCACATGGGCACAGGGGAAATTTTCCTGAACAGAACACCAATGGCCTATGCTCTAAGATCAAGAATTGATAAATGGGACCTCATAAAAGTGTGAAGCTTCTGTAGGGCAAAGGACACTGTCCATAGGACAAACGGCAACCAACAGATTGGGAAAAGATCTTTACCAAAACTATATCTGATAGAGGGCTAATATCCAATATATACAAAGAACTCAAGAAGTTAGACTCCAGAGAACCAAATTACGCTATTAAAAATGGGGTACAGAGCAAAACAAAGAATTCTCAGCTGAGGAACACCAAGTGGCTGAGAACCACCTAAAGAAATGTTCAACATCCTTAGTCATCAGCGAAATGCAAATCCATTTGCCCGAGAATTTCATGAAGTCATTGTTTTTAATAGCTGAGTAGTATGCCATTGTGTAAATATACCACATTTTCTTCATGCATTCCTATGTTGAGAGACATCTGGGTTCTTTCCATTCTGACTTAGCCATTCTGACTGGTGTGAGGTGGACTCTCAGGGTTATTTTGTTGTAATCGCAATCAAAATCCCTATTTTTCACAGAAATAGAGATGATTGCTAAAATTCATGTATAGGCACAAAAACTATAGCTAACAAAAGCAACCCTTATCAAGAAGCATAACAGTGGAGGCTTTACCATACTTTTCACAAGTTATACTACAGAGCTACAGTAATAAAAACAGCACAGTACTGGAGCAAAAATAGACACATAGATCAATGCAATAGAAAAACCTATTATTTTGTTGTTCTAGAAATGATGATAGTCATAAGTGCTCTATTTGATGTAAAGCTAATTAATACTCTATGTGAAAAAAGTATGTAAGTTGTAAAATGGAAAAGTATTCAACATTATAGCATTAGTATCTTCTTTTTTATTATTTTTTTAATTTATTGATATATTTATTTACATTTCAAATGATTTCCCCTTTTCTGGACCCCCACTCCCCAAAAGTCCCATCCCTCTGCCCTTTTTTTCCCACCCAACCCTTCCCACTTCCCTGTTCTGGTTTTGCCCTATACTGCTTCACTGAGTCTTTCCAGAACCAGGGGCCACTCTTCCGTTCTTCTTGTACCTCATTTGATGTGTGGATTATGTTTTGGGTATTCCAGGTTTCCAGGTTAATATCCACTTATTAGTGAGTGCATACCATGATTCATCTTTTGAGTCTGGGTTACCTCACTTAGTATGATATTCTCCAGCTCCATCCGTTTGCCTAAGAATTTCATGAATTCATTGTTTCTAATGGCTGAATAGTACTCCATTGTGTATATATACCACATTTTTTGCATCCACTCTTCTGTTGAGGGATACCTGGGTTCTTTACAACTTCTGGCAATTATAAATAGGGCTGCTATGAACATAGTGGAACATGTATCCTTATTACATGCTGGGGAATCTTTTGGGTATATGCCCAGGAGTGGTATAGCAGGATCTTCTGGAAGTGAGGTGCCCAGTTTTCTGAGGAACCGCCAGACTGATTTCCAGAGTGGTTGTACCAATTTGCAACCCCACCAGCAGTAGAGGAGTGTTCCTCTTTCTCCACATCCTCGCCAACACCTACTGTCTCCTGAATTTTTAATCTTAGCCATTCTGACTGGTGTCAGGCATTAGTATCTTCTAAAATTGATTTTAGAAGAATTGACAGAGTCACTTGAGTAATATTTAAAGAAAACATTACAATAGAGTTGGTATGAAGACCTCCAAACTTTGATGGAAGCATTTTCTGTTTTTTTTATTCTTCTTCCTTCTCTTCTGTTGGTTTTTCATTTATTTTCCTTCTTTGTTTTATTAAAAATTGTTTCTTTTTCACATAACACATCCTTATTACAGTTTCTTTTCTCTCTATTCCTCCAAGGTCCTCCACCTTTCCTCCCAACCAGATCCACTCCCTCATCTGTCTCTCATTAGAACAGGCTTCTAGGAGATAAAAACCAAACATAAATATAGTAAGATAAACCAAATAATATGAAATAAAATATAATCAGATTAAACAAAACCATCACATTGAGGCTGGACAAGGCAACCCAATAGAAGGAAAGGAGTCCTAAGATTAGGTACAAAAATCAGAGACTCACACACTCAAGAATCCCATAAAAACACTAAACTAAAAGTTGTAATACATAAGGGGAGGATCTTGTGCAGACCCACGCTGGACTTGTGTGTGATGCTTCCATCTTTGTGAGTTCATATGGCTGTGCTAAGTTTGTTCAGAGAACTTTACTTTCCTTGTGTCCCCTCTGGCTCTTATGCTTCCTGCATCCTCTTCTGTGGGGTTCCCTGAACTCTGAAGTAAGTGTATGATTAAGACATCTCATTTAGAGTTGTGTTCCAAGGTTTCTAACCCTCCGTGCAATGTTCGGATGAGGGTCTCTGCACCTCTCTTTGACAGAGCATTTTTTTTCTTTTTTTTATTCGATATAATTTATTTACATTTCAAATGATTTCCCCTTTTCTAGCCCCCCCCCTCCCCGAAAGTCCCTTAAGTCCCCTTCTCTTCCCCTGTCCTCCCTCCCACCCCTTCCCAGTTCCCCGTTCTGGTTTTGCCGAATACTGTTTCACTGAGTCTTTCCAGAACCAGGGACCGCTCCTCCTTTCTTCTTGTATCTCATTTGATGTGTGGATTATGTTTTGGGTATTCCAGTTTTCTAGGTTAATATCCACTTATTAGTGAGTGCATACCATGATTCACCTTTTGAGTCTGGGTTACCTCACTTAGTATGATGTTCTCTAGCTCCATCCATTTGCCTAAGAATTTCATGAATTCGTTGTTTCTAATGGCTGAATAGTACTCCATTGTGTAGATATACCACATTTTTTGCATCCACTCTTCTGTTGAGGGATACCTGGGTTCTTTCCATCATCTGGCAATTATAAATAGGGCTGCTATGAACATAGTAGAGCATGTATCCTTATTACATGGTGGGGAATCCTCTGGGTATATGCCCAGGAGTGGTATAGCAGGATCTTCTGGAAGTGAGGTGCCCAGTTTTCGGAGGAACCGCCAGACTGATTTCCAGAGTGGTTGTACCAATTTGCATCCCCACCAGCAGTGGAGGAGTGTTCCTCTTTCTCCACACCCTCTCCAACACCTGCTGTCTCCTGAATTTTTAATCTTAGCCATTCTGACTGGTGTAAGATGAAATCTTAGGGTTGTTTTGATTTGCATTTCCCTAATGACTAATGAAGTTGAGCATTTTTTAAGATGCTTCTCCGCCATCCGAAGTTCTTCAGGTGAGAATTCTTTGTTTAACTCTGTACCCCATTTTTTAATAGGGTTGTTTGGTTTTCTGGAGTCTAACTTCTTGAGTTCTTTATATATATTGGATATTAGCCCTCTATCTGATGTAGGATTGGTGAAGATCTTTTCCCAATTTGTTGGTTGCCGAGCTGTCCTCTTGATGGTGTCCTTTGCCTTACAGAAACTCTGTAACCTTATGAGGTCCCATTTGTCAATTCTTGCTCTTAGAGCATACGCTATTGGTGTTCTGTTCAGAAACTTTCTCCCTGTACCGATGTCCTCAAGGGTCTTCCCCAGTTTCTTTTCTATTAGCTTCAGAGTGTCTGGCTTTATGTGGAGGTCCTTGATCCATTTGGAGTTGAGCTTAGTACAAGGAGACAAGGATGGATCAATTCCCATTCTTCTGCATGCTGACCTCCAGTTGAACCAGAACCATTTGTTAAAAAGGCTATCTTTTTTCCATTGGATGTTTTCAGCCTCTTTGTCGAGGATCAAGTGGCCATAGGTGTGTGGGTTCATTTCTGGATCTTCAATCCTGTTCCATTGATCCTCCTGCGACAGAGCATTTTTTTAAAACATGCATTTCTTTACCTTAAAATTTCATTTTACTCATCCAAGGAAACAGACTAGTACTCAGAAGAGGAATGGAGATACATTCATATGTTTGGTGATAGAGCTCTGCCTGGCATTCCTGAGGCCCTGGGTTTTCTGCTCAGGATTGCAAGCAAGAAAAAAAAATCCCTAAAGAGAACAAAGCTTAAATTCTGAGCTCAAGAGGATTCTTTTAAATGCTATGAGGATGGAAATATGTAGAGATTAAAATGGATAGTAATTTTACCAAAAGAAGAATTTATTCTTTCACCCATCTCGCTTGAATGCAATACAGTCCTGTTATGTGCTATTCATTCTCAAATGCCAAAACATCCCTGCTGAGATTGCTGGCGTTTGAATAGCGTTCATCCTTTCTAAAACTCAAGTGGAAATGTGATTACTTTTGTAATGGTGTTAGGAAATGGCATTTTAAGAAGTGACTAATTCATTAAGAGTATTAATGTCCTTCTCCTGAATGTAAATTTTTCTTCTTTTCCATCTTTGGTTTGTGTGATTTTTACACGCCTGCTCCTCCTTGAACTTCCTGGTCCTCAATTAGATGTCACTTTCAAACATTGCTGCTTCCTTCTACAAACTAACCTTACCTTCATTGCTTGGAATTAAAAGTATGTAATTACTGAAGGTGTGCCTGCATTCCATCTAGATCATACAGATCTGGGTTCTTGGATGTGGTCCCTTGCCAGGGCAACCAGATTGCTGGATTAAAATTCTTCTACAATATTATCCTTATTGTGATCATAAATGTCCAGGTCAGCATCATGCATCACTAAACTCTCTTTTGTTCCTTAAATGTATAAAGACCAAAGTACCCAAGGGGCTAAATTAGTGAGAAGCATTTACAAATGGATAGGAAAGCAGAAATACAATGAAATCATGTACCCACCCAGAAATTTCATATTACCCCAAAACTGTATTTGGATTTTTGAAATTCAAGTTGTCAACAGAATAAAACTATTTGTTACTGAGGTATGTAATTAAAATATATGCTTTTTCAATATGTTATAAACAAAGAAATTTAATCACAAAAGCAGAAGAGAAAAAAGTAACCCATCAAACTGCTATTGTGGCCAATTCATGCCTATTCTTAGAAAATACATTTTTTCAAGCATAGTGAATTAAATTAACTTTGTAAATGGGAAAAACATGAAGTTCAATTGTGGCTAAAATCAAATTTAAAATATTTATAAGCAGCAACTATACTGAGATTCTTCTAATACTTAAATTTCCCTGGGAGGGCAGTATCTATCTGCCCACCACAGCATGGACATGCTTTCATAAAAGCAACCCTTTTAAGGGATTGACTTCTATCTTGATTTAACTCACTGGCAACCAGACCTTCAGGAATCCTTAACTCAGCTTCCAAAGAAACTGACAATGCACACAAATTGCTTATGGGACTTAATTTCACTATCATCTAACCTATCAAGCAGCTTGCAAGATAGCAATACCCCAATTACTGAGAGTGGAAGGTGTACGTTTCTGAATTATCACAAGCATCAGCTGAAGCTCAAGTTACAGGATCTTCTCCATCTTGCTGATACAGTACAAGGTTGCAGTATACAATATCTCCAGTTCAGTCTCTGTGGGAGGGACTGGGCAGAAGCATTCTCCTAGGTAGGGCATAGCCTTCTAGCTACCTAATGATTACATGAGAGTCTGTGTGAGTGCTTTAGAGTTACATTTGTATCATTTAGAAAAACAAACTCAGTAGGCCTCCAGATTCAGTATAATCTGAAACTTTAATGATAATGGGAAGTACTTGGAAATGGTCTTCCTATGTAATGACAAGATCATTGAAAGCAAATCCATTTGGAAATTCCAGTGTCAATTGACTATTTACACTTCAAGCAAAACAATGAAAGAGACCACAAATGATACTTATCAGCATGTTAGTGTTTACTTACAGGTTTAATACTACATGGGAGTCTATCATCTGTTCTCTCTCTCTTTCTCTCTCTCTCTCTTTATTCATAAACAACAGAATTAAGAGTCTCGGTGAAATCAAGACTTTAGATTTGGTCTTAAGCTTCAAATTTTGTTTCAAGTCAAGTCTGTGTCTCTCACTGTGTGAGTCAGCTTTTCCTTGAGTAAAAAACCTCCCAAGATGGGAAACTTGGGAAGTGAAAAAAAATTACTTAGCTTGCAGTCTTCATGCTGAAGTCCAAAAGCCAGAGCTAAGACTTGGCATGGGCTGCAATAGGCTGCCTCACCACACGATGCAGACAGCAGTGGCATGGAGTATACAAGAGTCACCTAGCAATCACATCCCTCTGGAGGAGCAGAGAGACTGAGATAAGCCAGGCTTCCTCCTGTATTAGCAATCTTCTCAGGGGAACTCAAAGAGTTACATCAGGACTACATACGCAACCACTTCTTTTTTTCAGTATTCTATGCTGGCTTTTTTTATTTTTGAAAACTTCTAACATGTATAGAATGAAATATGATCATATCTACCCCTGATTGCTCCCACTAACTCACTCCATGTCCTTTCCCAGTAAATCTCCTTCATAACTTCATGTCGTTTGTTGATAGCCCACTAAAGCCAACTAGTGCTATCTAAACACGCACAGATGTGGAGCCATCCACTGGAGCAGAGGAACAAGCCAGTGTAGACCCCACTTCATCCCCAAACCACTGCCCTAAAGACCAAACTTCCAATCACATGAACTCTGGTGCAATACAAAATTGAACCAGAGCTAGCCATGATAGTTGCCTTACTTATCTTTTTTCTTTACAGATGTGCCAGGTGTTTCATTACTGCGCTCATGGTCATAAAACCTTTGACGCATTGATTTTGTGTCATTTTTAAATTATCCCACAACCTCTGATTTGATTTTATCTCTATAAGGAATTCTCTCATAAAATAATATTATTGGCTTCGTTTCTCATCTTCTTGCTTTCAGCAAGTTTATTTCTCATATGCCCCAAATTTATCCTCGAAAAATCAAAACAGCAAGATTGTCTTGCTCTAAGCAAATAATGTGATGAGAGTGTGTTGTCATGGGCAACATGTTCCTTGAAATTCTTTATTTGTGACCTTAGTGACAGGAGAAACACAAATGAGGTCCTTTCAGGAACATTAACATTTTTTGATCAATGAAAGGTTACCTGTTTAGTATGCTAATCATTAAATAATTGTTAGTTAAAAAATTATTGAAGAAGCAAAAACATATTCTTAGAGTTCTGTAACTCAGCCCTCAACAAAACCATTGGAATAATGGAATTGCACTGTGGGTAAAGAACTACTAATTTCACCTTTAATTAAGTCCAAGATTATTATTTTGTATGGCAATTAATTTTAAATAAAGTGTTACTGAAATAAAACTATCACATACATTTATATGTTCTTTTATAAGAAGTCACAGTCCTAAGCTATACATCAGACCCTGTTTCATTGTGTGTTAAATTCATTTTGGGAGAAGCTTAAAGATTACTCATCATATAACTTATCCATCTTGGTTCATTTCTCTCTTGCTAACTTCCCAAGGGAGGAATGCATCACTCTGCCAGTGCAACTGTGACTCTCATTCTGCTACACAACACCTTTACTGTGTCTCCTTCAGCAGGGAGAACTGCCAGTATCCTGATGGTTATTTCCTTTTTTATAGGAAAGGTTTTTAAGTTAATGTATAAGCCTATAGGATTCATCATGCAAGTGTACATCTTTATACTTTGGTCTTATTCAGGATTATCTCCTTCCTGACACTTGTTCATCTTCCCTAGCCCTGTTATTCCAGTATTTTCTATCTCAATGCTATCACCACTTAAGTGTTCAAGCTAGACATCATGAAATCATTCTACTTCCTCTTCCTTCTCTTCCTCCATACTAAGGACGTTTCTAGCATGGTGCATCCATTCAGCTTCTGATGGAGGTTGTAAACAGAACCTTTCCTCAACTTCTACTGCCTTAAAGTCAGCCATGTTTATGTCTCATTTTTGTCTCTTAGTAGCTAAATAGTCAGGGGGTTGAAGAAACAACTGATAATTAACTAGATCTTGAATACCTGTAATAATAACACTGAGAGTTGTAGGCCAGAATGAGCTACATAGTAAATTCTTGGGCAGCCTAGGCCAAAGTGAAATGGTAAAATTTTGAAAGGCTAAATAAATATGTAATTCCAGTCTCATGCCTGCCATCCACTCAGAAGACTGAGGCGTAAGAACAGTATGTTGAACCTGATAGCAAATTCCATATCAACTGAGGAGGCATAGAAAAAAACCTTGTTTAAAGAATACAAACCAAACATGCCCTTGTTTTCTCCTCTTTCACACTGAAGCCTAAGTTATGATTTAAAAAATACTTTCCTGCAAAATATTAGGTAATCCCGTATGTTCTCAAGGATAAACATACCATTTAAAGCACCTCTCACATAAAGGCATCAGAATGTGTTCATATGCAGATGTTTAAAAAAAATGGAATCTTTGAACATCTTTCAAGTGCTTCTTGGCCACTAGAAAGTCCCCTATTGAGAAGTCTCTGTTTAACTCTGTACCCCATTTTTAATTAGGTTACTTTATTTGTTAGTGTTTAATTTGTTGAGTTTTTTATATATTTTGGATATTACCCCTCTGTCAGAGGTAGGGTTGGTGAAGATCTTTCCCATTCTGTAGGCTCTCATTTGGTCTGTTGACAGTGTCCTTTGCCTTACAAAAGCTTTTCAGATTCATGAGCTCCCACTAATTTCTTGTTTATCTTAGTGCCTGAGCTGTTAGTGTTCTGTTTAGGAAAGTGTCTCCTGTACATATGAGTGCAAGGCTATTCTTTGTTTTCTCTTCTATTAGATTTAGTGTAGCCAGTTTTATCTTGAGGTCTTTGATCCACTTGATCTTGAACTTTGTGCAAAGTGATAAATATGAATCTACTTGCATTCTTCCACATGCAGACATTCAGTTAGACCAGCACTATTTGTTGAAGATGCTTTCTTTTTTCCACTGAACATTTTTGGCTTCTTTTTCAAAGACAGTGTGTGGGTATATTTTGGGGTCTTTGATTAAATTTAATTGATCAACCTGTCTTTTTATGCCAATACCATGTAGTTTTTATTATTATTGCTCTGTAGTACAGCTTGAAACAGGGATGGTGATGCCTCCAGAAGTTCTTTTATTGTACAAGATTGTTTTAACTATCCTGAGATTTTTGTTTTTTCCATATGAAGGTGGGAATCACTCTTTCAAGGTCTGTGAAGAATTGTGTTGGAATTTTAATGGAATTGCATTAAAATTGCTTTTTGGTAGATTGCTTTTTGGTAAACTGGCCATTTTTTCCTATGATCATTCTATTGATCTATGAGCACAGGAGAGCTTTCCATCTTCTGATATCTTCTTCAATTAATTTCTTCAGAGACATGAAGTTCTTGTCATACAGGCCTTTCACTTCCTTGGTTAGAGATATACCAAGATATTTTATTTTGTTTGTGACTATTGTGAAGGATGTCATTTCCCTACTTTCTTTCTCAGCCTGTTTATCATTTGTATAAAGAAGGGTTACTCATTTTTTTAGTTCATTTTGGATCCATCCACTTTGCTGAAGGTTGTAGGTGTTCCCTGATAAAATTTTAGGGATCACTTTGACCTATTCCTTCCCAGTTTGTATTCACTTAATTTCCTTTAGTTAGCTTATTACACTAACTAGAATTTCAAGTACTGCACTGAATAGACAGGGAGAGAGTGAGCAGCTTTGTATCAATGTTCATGGATTATATTGGTGGATTTTTGTATATTGTACCATCCCTGCATCCCTGGATGAAGTCTAATTGATCATAGCGGAGGATGTTTTTTATTTGTTTTTTGAGTCAGTTTAGGAGTATTTTATTGAGTATTTTTGTATCAATGTTCATAAAAGAAATTGATCTGAAATTCTGTTTTTTCTTGAGTCTTTGTGTGGTTTAGGGTGACTGTGGCTTCATAGAATGCTCAATGTCCTTAGTCATCAGGGAAATGTAAATCAAAAGGATTCTGAAAGTCCATCTTACACCTGTTAAAATGGCTAAGATCAAAAACACATGCTGGGAGAGAACATGCTGGCAAGGATGTGGAGTCAGGAGAACTTTACTTCATTCCTGGTGGGAGTGAAAACTAGTACAATCACTGTAAAGATAAATCTAGTGGTTTCTCAGAAAATTTGGAATAGTCCTACCTGAAGATCCAACAATATCACTCCTAAGTATATATACAAAAGATGCCCACTATACTACAAAATACTTGCTCAACTATATTCATAGCAGCTTTATTCATAATAGCCAGAAACTGAAAACAACCTGCATGCCCCTCAACTGAAGAATAGATAAAGAAAATGTGGTACATTTACACAATGGAATACTATTATTCGGCTATTTTAAGACATCATGAAATTTGCAGGCAAATGGATGAAACTAGAAAATATCATCCTGATTGAGGTAACCCAGACCCAGAAAGTCGCTCATGGTATGTACTCACTTATAGGCAGACATTAGCCATAAGGAACAGAATAACCAGGCTACACTCCACAGACCCAATGATGCTAAGTAACAAGGAGGGCCCAAGGAAGGATAATTAATCTCAATCAGAAGGGGAAATAAAATAGACATCTGAAGTAATTGAAGGGAGGGACCTGGATGGGAAAGGGATAAGGAGGGAAACAGGGATGTGGATCAGGAGTGGGGAAGGGGAAGGCTGGGAGAGAAAACAGAAATCAGTGGAGGGGCATCTCTGAGATGGGGGGCTTTCAGGAGTCTATGGTGGTGGCTCTAGCTGAGACGTCTACCAGTGAGAGATGACGAGGCCAGCTCCTGTAGACAGACAGTGCTTCCAGTGGAGGGAGGGAGACACCAACCCACTCACAAAACCTTCAACCCAAAATGTGTCTTCCTTACAAGATGTGCAGGGATAAAAATAAAGCAGAGATCGAGAAAATGACCAACCAATGGCTTGCTGAACTAGAGGCCTACCACATGGGAGAGAACCAACCTCCGATAGGATTAATTATGCCTTGTTATGCTTGCAGACAGGAGCTTAGCATGACTGTCTTCTGAGAGGCTTCATCCAGCAGCAGATGGAAACAGATGCAGAGACCCACAGCCAAATAATAGGAAGAGCTTGGAGAGCCTAGTAGACGAGAGGCTGCTAGAAGTGAGGAAGCCAGAGGGTCGAGGAGACTACAAAAAGACATACAGAGTAAATTAACCTGGGCCCACGGGGGGTCACAGAGACTGAACTGTCAATCAAAGAGCATGCACGGGCTGAACCTAAGGTGCATTACATAGATGTAGCAGATGTACAGCTTGTTCTTCATGTGGGTCCCCTCACAATCAGAGCAAGAGCTGTCTCTGACTCTGGTACCCACCTTTAGACCCCTTTCCCATAACTGGGCTGCCTTATCCGGCCTCAGTGGGAGAAGTTGCACTTAGTCCTGTTGCAACTTAATATACCAGGGTGGGTAGGTACCCACAGGGGGCTACTCCTTTTCTGAGTAAAAGGAGATGGAGGAATGAGAGAGGAGGAAGTAGGATGGGACTGGGAGGAGAGAAGGGAGGAGGGCTGCGGTCAGGCTGTCAAATGAATAAATTATTGAGGGAAAAGGTGGAATCCTGTATCTTCAAGGACATTTAATAGGGAAAATGTAGTATACCAGTGTAGTGTAATGAGTGCTGTAATAATATGCAGTGCAGTAGTAGTGGTGCATTGCTCAAAAGGCAGAGTGATCAATTCTATATGATGACACTAAAGAATAGATATATTTTTATTACTTTTAGTTTTTTCATAGTCAGGTCGTTACCCTCCCCTTGTTCTGTCCTCCCACAGTTCCTCATCTTATTCCTCCTCCATTCTGGCTCCAAGAGGATGTTCCCACCCCTACCCCCACCATTCCACCCCCCACCAGGCCTTTCTACTCTCTGGAGTTTCAAGTTTCTCAAGGGTTAGGCACATCTTCTGTCACTGAAGCCAGACCAGGCACTCCTTGCTGTATATGTGTCAGGGGCCTCATAACAACTAGTGTATGCTGCCTGATTGGTGGTAGAGTGTCTGAGAGTTCTCAGGGATCCAGGTTAGTTGAGACTGCTGGTCTTCCTATGGGGTCTCCTTCCTCCTCACCTTCTCCCAGCCTTTCCCTAATTCAACCACAGGGGTCCCTAACTTCAGTCCATTGATTGGGTGTAAGTATCTGCATCTGTCTCAGTCAGCTGTTTATTGGGCCTCTCTGAGGATAGCCATGCTAGGCTCCTGTCTGTAAGCAGGATCCACAGCATCAGAAATAGTGTCAGGCCTTGGAGCCTCTCCTTGAGATGGATCCCAAGTTGGGCCAAGTTGGACTGCCATTCCCTCAGTCTCTTCTCCATTTTTGTCCCTGCAATGCTTTTAGACAGGAACAATTCTGGGTCAGAGTTTTTGACTGTGGGATAGCAACCCCATTTCTCCACTTAATGCCCTGTCTATCTACTGGAGGTGGACACTACAAGTTCCCTCTCCCCACTGTTGTGCTTTTCATCTAAGGTCCCTCCCTTTGAGTCCTGAGAGTCTCTCAACTCCCATGTCTCTGGTACATTCTAGAGGGTCCCCCACCTCCCACCCCCAAAGTTGCATAGTTCCATGAATTCTGCTGGCCCTCAGGACTTCTCTCCTGTTTCTCCACACACACACACAATCAATACCTGATCATGTCCCCCTTTTCCCCTACCCCTCCCATCCAGTCCCTTGTCCCTCTGTCTCTGGTGAAAGAATAGATATTTTTGACAATTTGTTAAGGAATAGAAAAGCTTTACCAGGTAAACAATGATAGAAGCCTTCCCAGCCCTGTACAATATGTACAAGTGTCAATGCCTGAAAAAGTGCTGTTTCTGTGGAAACCTTACATTATTGAACACCCAATAGGGATATATAAAAGTATTATATGATACATATATGAGTTATATGAGTTATTCTCATGCTTAGCACACCCTTACTTCTCAACAAATATTTGCTGGGCAAATGATTTTGTTCCTTATTTACATACAAAGGTTTATGCATCATATTGGAAAGTATGGAAATAGTTATTAAAATAATATATAAAATAACTGATATGTACCCAATAAAGAGATTCTGATTAGAAGTAGGAATCTCAGAATCTCCCACCCTCCTTAAACATGGGAAGTGGGGAGCATAGTAGTATCTCATTGGATGGTAGAAGTTTCTCTTTAAAAAGTGAAAGCCCTTATCAAGTCAATACTAGGATGTCTAGGTCTAGAAATACGTGACTCTACCTTTGGAAAAGCAGGTCTGGGACCCCCAGGACCATCATCAATGTAAAGAGAACCACAATTATCTTTGGCAGAATAAGCAGAGTGATTCACACCTGGAAATATGTTCTAGAGGTCCTAATTTCTGAGTAGAAAATGGACATCCCTTAAATAAAAACAGTACTAGCTCTAGGCTGAGAGGTATCTGCTCAGAACTAGGGTCTACAACATTGTATCAAAGCTCTTTTGCTCATGTAGTGCTATTAGTAGATGATGCTCAATCATTCTTTAGGCTAATGACAAAGCTTAGTTGGTAAAGTCCTTGTCACCTAAGCAAGAAAACCCAAGATCGATCCCCACAACCTGCTCTTGTCATCCAGGTGCTGGGAAGCCAGATATCTGGGGACTTCTTGGTCAGCAAGCTCCAGACCAATCAGGAACCCTGTCTCAATAAATAAGGTAGTCAGTTCCTGTGAAATAACACCCAAGGCTGACCTTTGGCTTATATACACACACACATACATACATACCTACATGCACATATACACACACTAGATAGATAGATAGATAGATAGATAGATAGATAGATAGATAGATAGATAGATAGATAGATAGATTAAATAAGTAGAAAGCACTACTTGTGACTTTCTAGGAGAGCCTATGGCATTCCTAGAAAATAAATTTATTTTCATTATGGAAATTTATATTCAATATCTAACAGCTTTTCTAAAATCTATATATGACAATTTTAGTAAACTTTACAGTGGTATCATCTAGTTTACCTTTCATACTGTAACAATAATACTAACATTAATCAAACATTGTGTTTGTTCCTCAACACTTCCATTTCTTTGCTCCTAGGAAAAGACTAATTCTAGCCAGGAAAATGAATTCAGAAAATTGTATTCATGATTGTCCAGTATGAATGCACAACACCATTTTAGATAGTACCACTATAAAGTATGAAGCCTCTATCAGCCCGGGTACAGACCACTGTCAGTAAGAATAAAAAGTAAGAAATAAGCTGTGTATAAAATCACAAAGATTTACCATAAATACAATGGAGTCTAGCCTGATTACTACATATTACTCAACTATTGGGTTTCATTTCATTTCAACTATTCTAAAAATATTATCTCAAAGGACATTTATTGAGTATCTATACTCCACTTATTATAATGAAAACATTATTTAGAGCAAGTGCCCTGGTAGAGTTTTTAACACCAAAATTAAGAAAATTATAATTATCAATAATGACTATGAAACAGAGTAAAGTTTGACAAATACAGGAGACAACACCATGACGATTTTAAGAACGTTGTTGCTGTATACAAAGTTTTCTAAACAACAATGTTGGAAAATGTTTGCCTTAGCTAGGAATAAATGAGTTGTTTACATGTGCCCCTTCTTGCTTCCAGTTACTTAGAATGTGCAGCATTGTGGAAAAGAGCACCAACAATTTTAGCATTTCTAAGGAAACATGAATGAAGACGTGAACAGTCACAGCCAACGGCCACTGTCATGGCAAATACAGTAACCAGGCCATGCCCATCGAGAGAGATCAGCCAGCGTCAGCTTCTGGTCATTATTTTAAAGGCATTTAGAGGACAAAGCCAAATTGGTTCTTGTCATTTTCTCAAGCAAAACTCTGAGGCAATAGTTTCTCATTCAATTCACCATTTAGGAAGGTATTTAGAAAGCAAGAAAACTAACTGTTGAAAGAAATCATTTGCTCAACACCTAAACAGTAATGAAAATTAATTGATTAATTAATTCATTGAAAATTCTTCATGGCTTTGTAAGCTTCCAGAAGAGTCCAGTGCATGACTTAGTAGACTGCCTATGGTACTCCTACATAATAAGATTGTTTTGTATATGAAAATTTATATTAAAAAAATGAAAACAAATTTTAATTTTTATTATTATGTCTCAGATAATTATGCAAACATGGGTTATAGAGAAGAGAACAACTTAAATCATATATTAGATAAACATATTAGGATCAGAAGTCAAACCTAGATTTCCTCGTCTAACTAAATTTTATCTTGACCATGTAGTATAGAATGCAGTTTTATAATCTTCATTGAAAATTTTTATTTACTTTTGTTCTTTCACAAACATATTATAAATTTACCTACAATCTTCGTACAATGTTTATACCATTAGGAACACAACATCCCAGAACGGATGGAATCCAGCATCCCAGAAAAGCTATTCAGTCTTTAGCAAAATATCCCCATAGTTCAGAAATTCCTCCAGAGTTTCTCTGCTCATATGATTTTAATTGGAGACCTTAGTTTTGTTAAAACAATGTCAAATCATTTTTTATGAATCTTAAAAATCACAGAGCATCCTCTTGAATTGTCACACCTTCAGTATTCAGAATGCACCGTGTAATCTACAGCTGTCACTTCGTGAAGCCATTTCCAGCAAAGGAATATAAACTAAAACCTCACTGTCAGACAAGTTCCTCGGAGATGTATTTTTTGCTTGACATGGTATATTCAATTACTTGTACTGTTTAGGCAAGTCCTTTCACAGTTTGCAGGTCAATTTTAACATCAACCAGAAAAATTAAGATTTATGATCCGTTCATCTCTAAAGAGCTGAAGCAAGGGTTTTTCCCAAGGAACATGAGTAGTTTCTATTCTTTACGATGCTTGCTCGCCCTCTCCCTCTCCCTCTCCCTCTCCCTCTCCCTCTCCCTCTCCCTCTCCCTCTCCCTCTCCCTCTCCCTCTGTCCCTCTCCCTCTCCCTCTCCCTCTCCCTCTCCCTCTGTCCCTCTCCCTCTCCCTCTGTCCCTCTCCTTCTCCCTCTGTCTCTCTCCCTCCCACCTTTCTCTCTCTTTCTCTCTCTCTCCATCCCACACTGTGCCTTCCAAAAACCCCAAAGCACCATGAATAAGCTTTCTGGATGTCACACAGTATTGAACTGGGTCTCCAATGCCTAAGGCAAAGCTTTAGTGTTCATGTCACAGGATCACATTCAGATTAAAGTTTTGCTTTCTCCAAGACAGAAACCATCTTTGCTAACTACTTGATACAAACTAGTAGCTGACGAATGACATTGTATCCCAACAATGGTATTGTAATACCAGAGATGTTAAAATAATTCCATGTGGGTACCCCCTATAGCCACACCTTAATATTTCCTAAAAGTCTAGTATCTCAAGGCTCCTCAACACAGTTTGTTTTCTAATGTACCCCCTAGTTCTTCAATATTATTGATATTATTTATATTGTACATAGATGTAGCTAGCCTGGTGGTATTTGGTATGTATGGATTTTTATCAGTTACAACAGATGCTGGCTCAGATATTTTAAGTCCTCTATCGAATTTCACATGAGGTTCTCACCTATTTCTTCAATATTCTAAGCTAGTATTGCTTGTTGAAATTAATTTAATTTATTATTTCCTGACAGAAGATATTTTTTCTGTCCTTAATATAACTTTTTTACAAATTCCTCATCTATTTAAAAGGAATATTTCTAGAGGAAGGTGTGGCAGTTCCTACATGTTATCACCCAGGAGGTCAAGCAAAGAGGACTGCACAGTTCCTCCTTGGATACACGGTGAGATGACCAAGGCCACTGTTGAGTATAGTGGGAGACCATGTCTCAAAAACTGAATTAAAAATAGTTCTAATACCTAGAAAATATTTACAGTTATTACTTATCTGAATCTCACAGAAATATTATTCAGAGTTTTTAATTCAAAAAGCAGGACCCAGTTTTCTCAAATTCTTAACTTTCTCATTGGACAAGGTTTCCACTTATTAATAGTATTTCCTAATATGGTTTCTCACATAATAGTATTTTTAAGTTGTTGCTTGGGGACAGAAGTACAGTTACATATCCACAAGAACAACCCTCTGTTTTAGTAAGAAATGTGCTCTTTCCTGTGTTCCATCCTCTCAGTTTATCACTTACTTTCTTTCATTTGATAAGATGTGCCAGAAATCATTCATCTTCATCTCTGTGAAAGAAATCAAAGAGCAAACAATGATGCATCCAGCTGAAATTCAGACTGTTGAGGCCACGTGATACCAGAATGTTAATTTCCCAAATGAGAAACAAACTCCTGGATTTTCTGCAGAACTCTTCAATTTTTATATGTTCTGGATATCAAACTATAATCAAATACTACCAGTCCAAACCAAACAAGTCACAACCACATTTATCTTATGACTGACTTGTGATGACTTGGGATTTCATATCAGAGTAGTCCATATCTTTATTTAAATGCCCTAAGTCTAACTAACCTCATATTTGGCTATAGAACCTGATCTTACAAGTTCTCATATAAATCAATTATGCATGGCCACTAACCATCAAGAGCATTATTGTCATTCAAAGAAATAGTGAAGCAATGAATTCATCCAGCAACATCAACAGTATATTAGTATGCTATCATCAGTAACTAGTGAAATGATTTAATATACTAAAGGAATTTTAATAAGTTATAGTATTTCAATTGTGTTCTATATAATCTGTCTTACCACTGGATACAGTAATGATTAATGTGTTCATCTTCCATTGAAATCAATTATTTTTCATGACATACTGTCAACAATACCTTCAAGAATGTTTAATTATAAGTCCTACCCAAAAATTTTACAAACCCAGATCCATGGACAGTGAATAGTAGATATTTGTGAACCATAAAAAATAGTGTATAAAAACTTAGCCTCTTTAAACTACTCTCTAGTGACTCAAATTAACACATAAATGATTGTGTCATAATGAGCTGCATGTGAGGCCATCAAACTTATTTGCAATTTAACACAGAAATATAGAGAGTTAGTGTGAATCAAAGAATAAAATTCAAAACAAAGTCCACATAATGAAATGTAGAGAACAAATGGTAAGAAGAGGAGACTACAGTGAGTAAAAGATAACTGTTTTAGAAAAACAGCACAGATTAGATGATACACACACACACACACACACATACACACACACACACAAAATATGTTTTACGAAGTTATATTTCCCCTTAGCTCACAATATCATCTCTTAAGTTCATAGCAAATTATAATTATTAAACTCAAGTCTCCAGAAAAGCTTAATGTTGTAACAAAATGATTTGTCAAATGTCTTCTAATACAAATTATCCTGAGTTCAATTGACAGGTATCAGAAAAATGCATGGAGCCTCCTAAACTTGCATACAAAATTTTATATGGTGATAAAATAGTTGCCTTGTATGCATAAAGCACCACATTCCATTGCTCCATATAAAACTAGTGTAGTGATCTATAATCTCAGCATCTGGGACGCTAAGGCAAGAGAATAAGAATTTAAAGGTCATCTTTGCCTACATAATGAATTTGTGGTTAACCTTTACTAGAGGTGAGAAAAGGAAGAGAAGAGGGAGACAGGCAGGGAGGGAAGGAAGGAGAGGGGAAGGAAGAAAGGAGGGAGGAATAGAGGGAAAATGAAAGGAATGAAGGAAGGAACAAATATACTTGATCTGTATTTGTGGCTGAAAATCTAAAATAACAAGACATTATTAAAAGTAATTATATTCAAGCAAGCTCTTAGTAATTGTTTTGCCAGGTTCTCATTAAGTATGTAATTAGAAATTATAGCTATTCAATAAACTCATTACAAAAGTTACTGTACTATTGTAGAAAAACTCATGAATTTAGGAACCAGACAAATTTATATTTTCTAAGTACTGTAGCTAGTTGGCCACCTAGAAAGGAAAACTCCTGTGAACAAAACTTCCCAGAAGACATCTGCATCTTCAAAGTGGACTCTTCTGCGAAGCTGACTACTGACTAAACCTTTGATAGAGAGAGAGTTCAGAATAATGTATGTCCAGAGGTTGATTACAATTTATCTTTGTCTGTCTTTAGCCATCTAATAGCCATTCTTTGCCCACATCTTTATAGGACTTACAATCCTGTGTCTAACAGATAAAGAACATTTTGGAATAAATTAATTTAACAAGACCCTAGTTTCCAACATCCAAGGAGCTGAAAATGCAGACCAATGACATGGAAGGTCTACAGCAAAGTTTGTCCTTCTCTAATTATCCTTGCTGACTTTTTAACCAATGTGAAAAAGTATCTTGACTTACAATCTTCTTTATTTTGAAACTATAAAAAAAATCATGGAATTTGGGGTAACCTAAATCTGTGTTCCCAGGCCATGGGCATATGATCATAATTGGCTGCAGAATAAATTTCACTGCAGAATAAATTGCCTACCACTTTTGCAGTAAGAGTTGTGTTTTTGCATGTGCACACTCTGGGGAATGTGTGGGAGTGGTGGGAGGGGTAATAGTAAGTAGGGCAGAGGAATAGAGATGGGAAGGAAATGTGTTCAAAATACACTATGAACATGCATCAAAATGTCCCAATTTCAACCCTTCATAATTAAAAATAGTCTCCTGGGGGAAAAATCATCTTTTCCAAATAAAACCAACTTTTAAAAAACTAAGGTGGATAAACAAAAGAAATTTTTCTGAAAAATCATTGAGTCAGAGAATAAGTATGCTAATGCCACTTGTACCTTGGGACATTTCACACGAATGACACATGTATGACAAACAAAAAAAGCTGAGCTTTCCTGCCTTGAACTCCACAAATAAAACAACTACTCATTATGTGTTTCAGCTCAAATTTTTTAAAAAAACAAAAATGAACATATAAAATGTATCCATTTGGCCTAACAGGTAAAATCACTTCTCAGAAAAAAACAGCTGGTACAATAACAAGGTTTTTTTTTATTCAATATAATTTTTATTTACATTTCAAATGATTTCCCCTTTTCTAGCCCCCCCACTCCCTGGAAATCACATAAGCACTCTTCCCTCCCCCTGTTTTCCCACCCAACCCTTCCCATTTCCCTGTTCTGGTTTTGCCTTATACTGCTACACTGAGTCTTTCCAGAACCAGGGGCCACTCCTCCTTTCTTCTTGTATCTCATTTGATGTGTGGATTATGTTTTGGGTATTCCAGTTTTCCAGGCTAATATCCACTTATCAGTGAGCGCATACCATGATTCATCTTTTGAGTCTGGGTTACCTCACTTAGTATGATGTTCTCCAGCTCCATCCATTTGCCTAAGAATTTCATGAATTCATTGTTTCTAATGGCTGAATAGTACTCTATTGTGTAGATATACCACATTTTTTTGCACCCATTCTTCTGTTGAGGGATACCTGGGTTCTTTCCAGATTCTGGCTATTATAAATAGGGCTGCTATGAACATAGTGGAGCATATATCCTTATTACATGCTGGGGAATCCTCTGGGTATATGCCCAGGAGTGGTATAGCAGGATCTTTCGGAAGTGAGGTGCCCAGTTTTCTGAGGAACCGTTAGCCTGATTTCCAGAGTGGTTGTACCAATTTGCAACCCCACCAGCAGTGGAGGAGTGTTCCTCTTTTTCCACATCCTCGTCAACATCTGCTGTCTCCTGAGTTTTTAATCTTAGCCATTCTGACTGGTGTAAGGTGAAATCTCAGGGTTGTTTTGATTTGCATTTCCCTGATGACTAGTGAAGTTGAGCATTTTTTAAGATGTTTCTCCACCATCCGAAGTTCTTCAGGTGAGAATTATTTGTTTAACTCTGTACCCCATTTTTAATAGGGTTATTTGGTTTTCTGGGGTCTACCTTCTTGAGTTCTTTGTATATATTGGATATAAGCCCTCTATCTGATGTAGGGTTGGTGAAGATCTTTTCCCAATTTGTTGGTTGCCGATTTGTCGTTTTGATGGTGTCCTTTGCCTTACAGAAACTTTGTAATTTTATGAGGTCCCATTTGTCAATTCTTGATCTTAGAGCATACACTATTGGTGTTCTGTTCAGGAACTTTCCCCCTGTACTGATGTCCTCAAGGGTCTTCCCCAGTTTCTTTTCTATTAGCTTCAGAGTGTCTGGCTTTATGTGGAGGTCCTTGATCCATTTGGATTTGAGCTTAGTACAAGGAGACAAGGATGGATCAAGTCGCATTCTTCTGCATGCTGACCTCCAGTTACACCAGCACCATGTGTTGAAAAGGCTATCTTTTTTTCATTGGATGTTTTCAGCCCCCTTGTCGAGGATCAAGTGGCCATAGGTGTGTGGGTTCATTTCTGGATCTTCAACCCTGTTCCACTGATCCACCTGCCTGTCACTGTACCAATGCCATGCAGTTTTTAACACTATCGCTCGAGGTCAGGGATACTGATTCCCCCAGATTTTCTTTTGTTGTTGAGAATAGTTTTAGCTATCCTGGGTTTTTTGTTATTCCAGATGAATTTGAGAATTGCTCTTTCTAACTCTATGAAGAATTGAGTTGGGATTTTGATTGGTATTGCATTGAAACTGTATATTGCTTTTGGCAAAATGGCCATTTTAACTATATTAATCCTGCCGATATCCATGAGCATGGGAGGTTTTTCCATTTTTTTGAGGTCTTCTATATCCTTCTTCAGAGTCTTGAAGTTCTTGTAATACAGATCTTTCACATGTTTGGTCAGAGTCACCCCAAGTTACTTTATACTGTTTGTGGCTATTGTGAAGGGGGTCATTTCCCTAATTTCATTCTCAGCCTGCTTATCCTTTGAGTACAAGAAGGCTACTGATTTGCTTGAGTTGATTTTATAATCAGCCACTTTGCTGAAGTTGTTTATCAGCTGTAGGAGTTCTCTAGTGCAGTTTTTTGGGTCACTTAGGTAGACTATCATATCATCTGCAAATAATGATAGTTTGACTTCTTCCTTTCCAATTTGTATCCCTTTGACCTCCTTATGTTTTCTAATTGCCCGAGCTAGTACCTCAAGTACAATATTGAAAACATAAGGAGAAAGGGGGCAGCCCTGTCCAGTCCCTGATTTTAGTGGGATTGCTTCAAGTTTCTCTCCATTTAGTTTGATGCTGGCTACCAGTTTGCTGTATATTACTTTTACTATGTTTAGTTTTGGGCCTTGAATTCCTGTTCTTTCCAAGACTTTAAGCATGAAAGGATGCTGAATTTTGTCAAATGCTTTTTCAGCATCCAATGAAATGACCATGTGTTTTTTTTTCTTTGACTTGGTTTATGTAGTGGATTTCATTGATGGATTTCCGTATATTGAAGCAACCCTACATCTCTGGAATAAGTCTACTTGATCATGGTGGATGATCGTTTTGATGTGTTCTTGGATTCGGTTGGCAAGAATTTTATTGAGTATTTTTGCAACGATGTTCATAAGGGAAATTGCTCTGAAGTTCTCTTTGTTGGATCTTTGTGTGGTTTTGGTATCAGCGTAATTGTGGCTTCATAGAAGGAATTGGGTAGTGTTCCTTCTGTTTCTATTTTGTGGAATAGTTTGAAGAGTATTGGTGTTAGGTCTTCTTTGAAGGTCTGATAGAATTCTGCATTCAAGCCATCTGGTCCTGTGCTTTTTTTGGTTGGAAGGCTTTCTATGACCCCTCTATTTCTTTAGGGGTTATGGGACTCTATAGATGATCTTTTTGGTCCTGATTTAATTTTGGTATTTGGTATCTGTCTAGGAAATTGTCCATTTCCTCCAGATTCTCCAGTTGGGTTGAGTATAGGCTTTTGTAGTAGGATCTAATGATTTTTTTAATTTCCTCAGTTTCTGTTGTTATATCCCCCTTTTCATTTCTAATTTTGTTAATTTGGACACTTTCTCTGTGCCCTTTGGTCAGTCTGGCTAAGGGTCAATCTATCTTGTTGATTTTCTCAAAAAACCAGCTTCCGAAGACCTCAAAAAATGGGAAAACCTCCCATGCTCATGGATCGGTAGAATCAATATAGTTAAAATGGCCATTTTGCCTAAAGCACTATACAGATTCAATGCAATACCCATCAAAATCCCAACTCAATTCTTCACAGAGTTAGAAAGAGCAATTATCAAATTCATCTGGAACAACAAAAAACCCAGGATAGCTAAAACTATTCTCAGCAACAAAAGAAAATCTGGGGGAATCAGTATCCCTGACCTCAAGCAATACTACAGAGCAATAGTGTTAAAAACTGCATGGTATTGGTACAGTGACAGGCAGGAGGATCAATGGAACAGGATTGAAGATCCAGAAATGAACCCACACACCTATGGCCACTTGATCCTCGACAAAGAGGCTGAAAACATCCAATGGAAAAAAGATAGCCTTTTCAACAAATGGTGCTGGTTCAACTGGAGGTCAGCATGCAGAAGAATGCGAATTGATCCATCCTTGTCTCCTTGTACTAAGCTCAAATCCAAATGGATCAAGGACCTCCACATAAAGCCAGACACTCTGAAGCTAATAGAAAAGAAACTGGGGAAGACCCTTGAGGACATCGGTACAGGGAGAAAGTTTCTGAACAGAACACCAATAGCGTATGCTCTAAGAGCAAGAATTGACAAATGGGACCTCATAAGGTTACAGAGTTTCTGTAAGGCAAAGGACACCATCAAGAGGACAGATCGGCAACCAACAAATTGGGAAAAGATCTTCACCAATCCTACATCAGATAGAGGGCTAATATCCAATATATATAAAGAACTCAAGAAGTTAGACTCCAGAAAACCGAACAACCCTATTAAAAAATGGGGTACAGAGTTAAACAAAGAATTCTCACCTGAAGAACTTCGGATGGTGGAGAAGCATCTTAAAAAATGCTCCACTTCATTAGTCATTAGGGAAATGCAAATCAAAACAACCCTAAGATTTCATCTTACACCAGTCAGAATGGCTAAGATTAAAAATTCAGGAGACAGCAGGTGTTGGAGAGGGTGCGGAGAAAGAGGAACACTCCTCCACTGCTGGTGGGGTTGCAAATTGGTACAACCACTCTGGAAAGCAGTCTGGCGGTTCCTCCGAAAACTGGGCACCTCACTTCCAGAAGATCCTGCTATACCACTCCTGGGCATATACCCAGAGGATTCCCCACCATGTAATAAGGATACATGCTCTACTATGTTCATAGCAGCCCTATTTATAATTGCCAGATGCTGGAAAGAACCCAGGTATCCCTCAACAGAAGAGTGGATACAAAAAATGTGGTATATCTACACAATGGAGTACTATTCAGCCATTAGAAACAATGAATTCATGAAATTCTTAGGCAAATGGATGGAGCTAGAGAACATCATACTAAGTGAGGTAACCCAGACTCAAAAGGTGAATCATGGTATGCACTCACTAATAAGTGGTTATTAACCTAGAAAACTGGAATACCCAAAACATAATCCACACATCAAATGAGATACAAGAAGAAAGCAGGAGTGGTCCCTGGTTCTGGAAAGACTCAGTGAAACAGTATTTGGCAAAACCAGAACGGGGAACTGGGAAGGGGTGGGAGGGAGGACAGGGGAAGAGAAGGGGGCTTACGGGACTTTCGGGGAGTGGGGGGGGCTAGAAAAGGGGAAATCATTTGAAATGTAAATAAAAAAAAAAAAAAAAAAAACCAGCTTCCGGATTCGTTGATTCTTTGTATGGTTCTCTTTGTTTCCACTTGACTAATTTCAGCCCTGAGTTTGATGATTTCCTGTCTTCTACTCCTCCTGGGTGAATTGGTTTCTTTTTGTTCCAGGGCTTTCAGGTGTGTCATTAAACTGCTAGTGTATGCACTCTCCATTTTCTTTTTGGAGGCACTCATGGCTATGAGTTTTCCTCTTAGCACTGTTTTCATTGTGTCCCAAAGACTTGGGTATGTTGTGCCTTCATTTTCATTAAATTCTAAAAAGTCTCTGATTTCTTTCTTTATTTCTTCTTTGGCCAAAGTGTCATTGAGTAGAGTATTGTTCAGCCTCCATGTGTATGTGGGCTTTCTGTTGTTTTTGTTGCTATTGAAGACCACTCTTACTCCATAGTGATCCGATAGGAGGCATGGGATTAGTTCGATCTTCTTATATTTGTTGAGGTCTGTCTTGTGACCAATTACATGGTCGATTTTGGAGAAGGTTCCATGAGGTGCTGAGAAAAAGGTATAATCTTTTGTTTTAGGGTGAAATGTTCTATAAATATCAGTCAAGCCCAATTGGTACAAAGCTTCAATTACTTTTATTGTGTCCCTGTTTAGTTTCTGTTTTCCTGATCGGTACATTCAGGAAAGTGCAGTGTTGAAGTCACCCACAATTATTTTGTTAGGTGCAATGTGTGCTTTGAGCTTTAGTAAAGTTTCTTTTACGAATGAGGGTACCCTTGCATTTGGTGCATAGATGTTCAGAATTGAAAGTTCTTCTTGGTGGGTTTTTCATTTGACCAGCAAGAAGTGTCCTTCTGTGTCTCTTTTGATGAATTTAAGTTGAAAGTCAATTTTATCTGACATTAGAATGGCTACTCCAGCTCATTTCCTGAGACCATTGGCTTGTAAAATTGTCTTCCAGCCTTTTACGCTAAGGTAGTTTTTGTCTTTAACATTGAGGTGTGTTTCCTGTAAGCAGCAAAATATAGGGTCCTGTTTCCTTATCCAGTCTGTTAGTCTATGTCTTTTTATTGGGGAGTCGAGTCCATTGACGTTAAGAGATATTAAGGAATAGTGATTATTACTTCCTGTCATTTTCGATGTTATTTTTATATTTGAGTGGTTATCTTCTTTTGGGTTTGATGAAAGAAGGTAACTATCTTGCTTTTTCCAGGGTGTCGTTTCCCTCCTTGTATTGGAGTTTTCCTCCTATTATTCTTTGTAGAGCTGGGTTTATAGAAAGATATTGTGTAAATTTGGCTTTGTCATGGAATATCTTGGTTTCTCCATCTATTGTGATTGAGAGTTTTGCTGGGTATAGTAGTCTTGGCTGACATTTGTGTTCTCTTAGAGTTTGCATGAGATCTGCCCAGAATCGTCTAGCTTTTATGGTCTCTGATGAGAAGTCTGGTGTGATTCTGATAGGTCTTCCTTTATATGTTACTGGGCCTTTTTCTCTTGCTGACTTTAATATTCTTTCTTTGTTTAGTTCATTTGGGGTTTTGATTATTATGTGACGGAGAGTTATTTCTGCTCAGGTCCAGTCTGTTTGGAGTTCTGTAGGCTTCTTGTATATTCATGGGCATCTCTCTCTTTAAGTTGGGAAAGCTTTCTTCCATAATTTTGTTGAAGATATTTTCTGGCCCTTTCAGTTGTAAATCTTCACTCTCATCTATACATATAATCCTTAGGTTTGGTCTTCTCATTGTGTCCTGGATTTCCTGGATTTTCTGGGATACAAGCTTTTTGCATTTTTGCATTTTCTTTGACTGTTGAGTCAATGGTTTCTATGGTATCTTCGGCATCCAAGATTCTTCCATCTCTTGTATTCTGTTGTTGATATTTGCATCTATGGCCCCTGATTTCTTCTCAAGGTTTTCTATCTCCAAAGTTGTCTCCCTTTGTGATTTCTTAGTTGCCGCTCTATTTTGTTTTTTTATAAAGCCACCCCCAAACAAAACACCTGAGTGCCTGTGGACAGCAGGGAAATCTTCCTGTGTTTAGTATTTGCATAAGATATTAGTGTTATAATCATGAAAGGCACAGATTTAGTGCTGGGATTTAGTACTTGCTTTTTGTTGTGTTCTGTTTTGTAAAAATGATGAGATTTAGAAAATAAAATCTTAATATTAAATAAAAAAGAAAGCCATGAACATACATAGGAATTTTCACATATTTCCCTCTGAACCTGATAGAAAAGGGAGAGAAAACTTATAAAATCTAGCACTTTAGCAGTAAGTAGCAAACTTACTGCAATGCCTACCTAGAGGAGACTGGTATTACACAGAACTCCCCATCATCCAACCACACCAAAGCCTTCAAGACAACTCAAAGAATAAAGTACCTGCTGAAGGGAACCTTTTCTATTCACAGTGCTCTTAAAATAAGACCCATATGATTCCTAAAGATAAGCCAAAGAACCATGCAAATTTTGTATAACTAAACTGCGAACGTTTGCCAAAGTTTGGAACTAAACTCCCTAATAAAAGTCTATAATGTGCCGGTGTCTTTTCTTTTGTTTATTTTTGAGATAGTATTTTTACTTAAACATTTCTCTGTTCCCTTTACTTCATTTAAACCCTCCCATTGCTCCTCCCTGCTCTCTTTCAATTTCATTATGCTAGATTTTTAAAAGAAAAATGCAATTCTAAAGACATCAGACAAAACACTTTGCAAATGTAAGTCACTGTCAATTAAATTACTTATATAAATAACAAGAGATACCCTATATTTGCCAACTGGTTTTAAATCTCTAAGAAAGAATAAATTCCTGAGTCCAGAGAGATAGCTTACCAAGGAAAGGCATTTGCTGCCAAGTCTGAAGGCATGAGGTCAAGCCTCAACCCTGAGGCTTGAAAAAAAGAACTGACAACAAGCAAGTTCTCTTTTAAGTTCCATGCATACATACACCATAGGATTCACACACACACACAACACATTTTAAAATAAATGTTAACAAATATTAAAATCAAAGAAAACTTATGAGACCAAATGAGAAAAAAATACAGTAAGGGAAAATTTGTTCTACTGGACAGTAAGACTAATTACAGTTTGCAATGAATAAAAATATATCACTAACACATACAAAAATAAGATAAATCTCCTGCCCTGGGATCCAAATTCCAGCCCACAACCACAACAGAAGACTCTACCTGAGGCCATGTGGGCACTAGGAACCCCAGGTACCTAGAACCCCAGAAACCACCAGTATCAAGAACCCCAGAGACTAAGCCAGTTCCCAGAACTTTAGAACTCTGAACTTGGGTTCAGAGACAACCCAAGCAACCAAAGACCCAAAGATCACACAGGCATCAACACCTCAATGGAGACACATTACTGGATTTGAAGACTTACTACTAGTAAGTTTTCAAATTTGAAGACTACTTGTCTTCAAATCCAGTATTTCACTTATTCCAGAAGACCAAAAAGGAAACAGAATGTAAAAGAAAAAAAATCCATCCAACAAAAATAAAGTCAGAAATCAGCGCATAAATCTATAATAATCCATACCCCCAGGTAACTATAGGCCAAAGAACACAATCAACAACACTCAGGGCAATATGGCACCACCAAAGTTCAGCTATCATACTACATCACACTCTAGATATTTGAACAGGCTAAAGCAAAAGAAAATGACTTTAAATCTAACCGTATGAATATGATAGAGAACTTTAAAGAGGAAATACACAAATTCCTTTAAGAAATCAAGGAAAACAAAACAGGTGAAGTAAATGAATAAAACTGTACAAGACCTGAGAGTGGAAATAGAAGCAATAAGGAAAACACAGAATGGGGGAATCCTGGAAACAAGAATCTAGGTGCTTGAATAGGAACCAGACTTAAACATCACCAATATATAAGAGATGGAAGAGAGAATCCCAGATGTAAAAGATACAATAGAAGAAATTGATACATCATCAAAGGAAATGTTAAATCTAAAAAGTTCCTGATACAAAACATCCAAGAAATGCAGAACCCTATGTAAAAATAAAAGTGAGAATAATAAGAATAGAAGAAGTAAATTTCCAGCTCAGAGGTCCAGAAATATTTTCAAAAAAAATCATAAAAGAAAAAAATTTCTTACCTAAAGAAGGAGATGCTTCAAAAGGTCCAAGAAGCTTACAGAATACCAAGCATTTTAAACAAACAAGGAAAGTTCCAACCCAACACAATAATCTCAACAGTCTCAACAAATCAATGTACTCAATTCCTCCAATACAAAAGACATAGGATAACAGAATAAATAGAAAAACAGTTTTCATCCTTCTGCCGCATAGAAGAAACACACTTCACCATCAAAGATAGACATTCTTTCAGAATGAAAGGTTGGAAAAAGATTTTCCAAGCAAATGGACCCAAGAAGCAAGCTGTTGAAGCTATTCTAATATCTAACAAAACTGACTTTCAACCAAAATCAATTAAAAGAGAAAGACATTTCATACTCATAAAAAATATTCCATTAAGATAACATTTTACTTCTTAACATCTATACCCCCAAATACAAATGTACCCACATTTGTAAAAAGCAACATTGTTAAAGTTTAAATTTTTCCCAAACAATACACACACACACACACACACACACACACACACACCCCTTCTCAGAACCTCATAAAACATTCTCAAAAAAAAAAAAAAAAACTAAAATAATCACATGCATACTATCAGACCACAGACCAGAAATCTTGATTTCAAGAAAACCAGAAACAACAGAAAGCCTACAAACTCATAGAAACTAAACGACTCCCTATGGAATGAATAGAGTCAAGGCAGAAATAAAGAGAGAAATTAAAGAATTCCTAAAATTTAATGAAAACACAGCATACCCAAACTTAAAGAACACAATGTAAGTCATGCTAAGAGGAAAGTTCATAGCACTAAGTTAAGAAATTGGAGAAATTGCATACTAGCATTTTAACAGCACAATCAAGTAGAAACAAAGAGAACCATACAAAGAATCAACAAAACAAGGAGGTGGTTCTTTGAGAAAATCAACAAGATAGATAAACCCTTAGCCAGACTGACCAAAGGGCACAGAGAAAGTATTCAAATTAACAAACTTAGAAATGAAAAGGGAGATATAACAACGGAAACTGAGGAAATCCAAAAAATCATCAGATCCTACTACAAGAGCCTGTACTCAAAACAACTGGAGAATCTGGAGGAAATGGACAATTTCCTTGACAGATACCAAATACCAAAATTAAATCAGGACCAAATAGATCATCTAAACAGTCCCATAATGCCTAAAGAAATAGAAGGAGTCATAGAAAGTCTTCCAACCAAAAAAAGCACAGGACCAGATGGTTTCAGTGCAGAATTCTATCAGACCTTCAAAGAAGAGTTAACATCAATACTCTTCAAACTATTCCACAAAATAGAAACAGAAGGAACACTACCCAATTCCTTCTATGAAGCCACAATTACGCTGATACCAAAACCAAGATCCAACAAAGAAAGAGAACTTCAGACCAATTTCCCTTATGAACATCGATGCAAAAATACTCAATAAAATTCTTGCCAACCGAATCCAAGAACACATCAAAACGATCATCCACCATGATCAAGTAGGCTTTATCCCGGGAAGGCAGGGTTGGTTCAATATACGGAAATCCATCAATGAAATCCACTACATAAAAAAACTCAAAGAACAAAACCACATGGTCATTACATTGGATGCTGAAAAAGCATTTGACAAAATTCAGCATCCTTTCATGCTTAAAGTCTTGGAAAGAACAGGAATTCAAGGCTAAACATAGTAAAAGCAATATACAGCAAACCGGTAGCCAGCATCAAACTAAATGGAGAGAAACTTGAAGCAATCCCACTAAAATCAGGGACTAGACAGGGCTGCCCCCTTTCTCCTTGTCTTTTCAATATTGTACTTGAGGTACTAGCTCGAGCAATTCAACAGCATAAGGAGGTCAAAGGGATACAAATTGGAAAGGAAGAAGTCAAACTATCATTATTTGCAGATGACATGATAGTCTACCTAAGTGACCCAAAAAACTCCACTAGAGAGCTCCTACAGCTGATAAACAACTTCATCAAAGTGGCAGGTTATAAAATCAACTCAAGCAAATCAGTGGCCTTCCTATACTCAAAGGATAAGCAGGCTGAGAAAGAAATTAGGGAAATGACCCCCTTCACAATAGCCACAAAGAGTATAATGTAACTTGGGGTGACTCTTACCAAACATGTGAAAGATCTATATGACAAGAACTTCAAGACTCTGAAGAAGGAAATGGAAAAAGACCTCAAAAAATGGGAAAACCTCCCATGCTCATGGATGAGTAGAATCAATATAGTTAAAAGGGCCATTTTGCCAAAAGCAATATACAGATTCAATGCAATAACCATCAAAATCCCAACTCAATTCTTCACAGAGTTGGAAAGAGCAATTATCAAATTCATCTGGAATAACAAAAAACCCAAGATAGCTAAAACTATTCTCAGCAACAAAAGAAAGTCTGGGGGAATCAGTATCCTTGACCTCAAGCAATACTACAGAGCAATAGTGTTAAAAACTACATGGTATTGGTACAGTGACAGGCAGGAGGATCAATGGAACAGGATTGAAGATCCAGAAATGAACCCACACACCTATGGCCACTTGATCCTCGACAAAGAGGCTGAAAACATCCAATGGGAAAAAGATAGCCTTTTCAACAAATGGTGCTGGTTCAACTGGAGGTCAGCATGCAGAAGAATGCGAATTGATCCATCCTTGTCTCCTCGTACTAAGCTCAACTCCAAATGGATCAAGGACCTCCATATAAAGCCAGACACTCTGAAGCTAATAGAAAAGAAACTGGAGAAGACCCTTGAGGACATCGGTACAGGGAGAAAGTTTCTGAACAGAGCACCAATAGCATATGCTCTAAGAGCAAGAATTGACAAATGGGACCTCATAAAATTACAAAGTTTCTGTAAGGCAAAGGACACCATCAAGAGGACAAATCAGCAACCAACAAATTGGGAAAAGATCATCACCAATCCTACATCAGATAGAGGGCTAATATCCAATATATATAAAGAACTCAAGAAGTTAGACTCCAGAAAACCAAACAACCCTATTAAAAAATGGGGTACAGAGTTAAACAAAGAATTCTCACCTGAAGAACTTCGGATGGTGGAGAAGCATCTTAAAAAATGCTCAACTTCATTAGTCATTAGGGAAATGCAAATCAAAACAACCCTGAGATTTCACCTTACACCAGTCAGAATGGCTAAGATTAAAAATTCAGGAGACAGCAGGTGTTGGAGAGGGTGTGGAGAAAGAGGAACACTCCTCCACTGCTAGTGGGGTTGCAAATTGGTACAACCACTCTGGAAATCAGTCTGGCGGTTCCTCCAAAAACTGGGTACCTCACTTCCAGAAGATCCTGCTATACCACTCCTGGGCATATACCCAGAGGATTCCCCACCATGTAATAAGGATACATGCTCTACTATGCTCATAGCAGCCCTATTTATAATTTCCAGATGCTGGAAAAAACCCAGGTATCCCTCAACAGAAGAGTGGATGCAAAAAATGTGGTATATCTACACAATGGAGTACTATTCAGCCATTAGAAACAATGAATTCATGAAATTCTTAGGCAAATGGATGGAGCTAGAGAACATCATACTAAGTTAGGTAACCCAGACTCAAAAGGTGAATCATGGTATGCACTCACTAATAAGTGGTTATTAACCTAGAAAACTGGAATACCCAAAACTTAATCCACACATCAAATGAGGTACAAGAAGAAAGGAGGAGTGGCCCCTTGTTCTGGAAAGACTCAGTGAAGCAGTATTTGGCAAAACCAGAACGGGGAAGTGGGAAGGGGTGGGTGGGAGGACAGGAGGAGAGAAGGGGGCTTACGGGACTTTTGGGTAGTGGGGGGCTAGAAAAGGGGAAATCATTTGAAATGTAAATAAAAACTATATCTAATAAAAAAATAAAGAAAATCGGTAAATCTAATCCACCATATAAACAAATTGAAAGTTAAAAAAATCACATAATCATCTCATTAGATGCTGACAAAACCTTTTACAAAATTCATCATTATTTCATGATAAAAGTCTTAGTGAGATAAGCAATACAACAGACATACCTGAATATAGTAAAGGCGATTTACAGCAAGCTGATAGCCAACATCAAATTAGGTAAAGAGAAACTTAAAACAATTCCACTAAAACCAGGGGCAAGACAAGGCTGTCCATTTTCTCTGTACTTATTCAATATAGTAGAAGTTCCTCCTAGAGAAATAAGACAACTAAAGATCATCAAGGGGATATAAATTGGAAAAGAAGAAGTCAAGGTATCTCTATATTTGCAGATGATATGACAGTATACATAAGTGGATACAAGATTAACTAAAAACAAAACAAATTAGTAGTCCTGCTATATATAAATGATAAATGGGCTAAGAAAAAAATCAGAGAAATAGCACCTTTCATAATAGCCGCAAACAGTATAAAATATCTTGGGGTAACTCTAACCAATCAAGGGAAAGACCTATGTGATAAAAACTTCCAGTCTTTGAAGAAGGCCTTAGAGAATGGAAAGACCTCCCACTCTCATGGATCCTTAGGATTAACATAGTAAAAATGGTCATCGCACAGAACACCAATAGTGTATGCTCTAAGATCACGAATTGACAAATGGGACCTCATACAATTACAAAGCTTCTGTAAAGCAAAGGACACCATCAAAAGGACAAATCGGCAACCAACAAATTGGGAAAAGATCTTCACCAAACCTACATCAGATAGAGGGCTAATATCCAATATATACAAATAACTCAAGAAGTTAGACCCCAGAAAATCAAATAACCCTATTAAAAATGGGGTACAGAGTTAAAGAATTCTCACCTGAAGAACTTCGGATGGTGGAGAAATATCTTAAAAAATGCCCAACTTCATTAGTCATCAGGGAACTGCAAATCAAAACAACCCTGAGATTTCACCTTACACCAGTCAGAATAGCTAAGATTAAAAACTCAGGAGACAGCAGGTGTTGACAAGGATGTGGAGAAAGAGGAACACTCCTCCACTGCTGGTGGGGTTGCAAATTGGTACAACCACTCTGGAAATCAGTCGGGCGGTTCCTCAGAAAACTGGGCACCTCACTTCTGAAAGATCCTGCTATACCACTCCTGGGCATATACCCAGAGGATTCCCCAGCATGTAATAAGGATACATGCTCCACTATGTTCATAGCAGCCCTATTTATAATACCCAGAATCTGGAAAGAACCCAGGTATCCCTCAACAGAAGAATGGATGCAAAAAATGTGGTATATATACACAATAGAGTACTATTCAGCCATTAGAAACAATGAATTCATGAAATTCTTAGGCAAATGGATGGAGCTGGAGATCATACTAAGTGAGGTAACCCAGTCTCCAAAGATCAGTCATGGTATGCACTCACTAATAAGTGGATATTAGCCTGGAAAACTGGAATACCCAAAACATAATCCACACATCAAATGAGGTACAAGAAGAATGGAGGAGTGGCCCCTTGTTCTAGAAAGACTCAGTGTAGCAGTATAGGGCAAAACCAAAACAGGGAAGTGGGAAGGGGTGGGTGGGAGAAAAGGGGGAGGGAAGGGGGCTTATGGGACTTTCGGGGAGTGGGGGGGCCAGAAAAGGGGAAATCATTTGAAATGTAAATAAAAAATATATCGAATAAAAAAAATGGTCATCGCACCAAAAACAACCTACAGATTAAACACAATTACTATAAAATCCCAACACAATTCTTCACAGACTTTGAAAGCATAATATTCAACTTCCTATGGAAAATCAAAACAATGAAAACAGGATAGTAATGACAATCCTATATGATAAAAGAACTGGGGAAGTATCACCATCCCTGATATCAAGCTGTACTACAGAACTCTAGTAATAATAATCACTTGGTATCGGCATAAAAACAGAGAGGATCAATGGAATTGAATCATAGTCCACAAGTAAATCCATACATCTATGGACACCTGATTTTTGATAAAGAAACCAGAAATATACAATGAAAAAGAAAGCATCTTTAACAAATGGTGTCTGTCTAATTGGATGTCTAGATGTCCACATCTATCACCTTGTACAAAACTCAATTCTTGGCCAGGCAATGGTGGTTAGCAACTTTAATCCAAGCACTAGGGAGGCAGAGATAAATGAAAATCTGAGTTCAAGACTAACCTGGACTACAGAACAAGTTCCAGGACAGCCAACGCTACACAGAGAAACCCTGTCTTAAAAAACAAAGAAATGAACAAAAAATCCTCAAGTCCAAGAGGATCAAAAACCTCAACATAAATCAAATACACTGAATCTGATAGAAGAGAAAGTGGAATAGCCTTGAATGCATTGGCACAGGAGACAACTTCTTGAAGAGAATGCCAATAGCACAGGCACTAAGATCAACAGTTAATAAGCGAGACCTCAGGAAACTGAACACCTTCAGTAAGACACAGAATACTGTCAACTGGACAAAACAGCACCCCATAGAATGGGAAAGATTTTTATTAACTCCACATCTGATAGAGGACTAATAGCCAAAATATATAAATAACTCAAGAAACTAGACATGAACAAAACAAATAATCCAATTTAAAAATGGAGTATAAATCTAAACAGAGAAAATGTTCAGCATCCTTATTCATCAGTAAAATGCAAATCAAAGCAATGTTGAGAGTCCATCTTATACCTGTCAGAATAGCTAAGATAAAAAACACAAGTGACAGCTCATGCTGGTGAGAATGTGGAGCAAGAGGAGCACTCCTCCATTGCTAGTGAAAGTGCAAACTTGTACAGCTATGCAAGTGCAAACTTGTTCACAAAATGAAAAACATTTGGAACATTTTTTTTCCAAAAAAATTGGGACTTGATCTGCTTCGAGACCCAGCTATACCACTCCTGGGCATATAGTCAAAGAATGTTCTATCCTACCACAAGGACACTTGCTTAACTATGTTTGTAGTGGCTTTATTCATAATTGCCAAAAAGCGCAAACAACTTAGATACTCCTTAGCCAAAGATCGTTTAAAGACAATTTGGAGTATTACTCAGCTGTTAAAAAAAAGTGATATGAAATTTGAAAAAGAACTAGATGAAACAAGAAAAAAATCATCCTGAGTGAGATAGCTCAGACACAGAAAGACAAACATGGTTTGTACTCACTCATAAGTGGATAGTAGCTGTAAAATAAAAGACAACCATTCTACAGTCCACAGACCTAAAGAAGCTAAGTAACAATGACGGCTTAAGGTGAGATGCAAAGATGATCGTGGGAAAGGAAGATAGAATAGATTTCAGCAGTTTACTGAAATCTATTTTCAGGTAGTGTTGGGAACAGGATGGATCAGGTTTGGAGGGAGGGAGAAAATACTGGGAGAGACAACTGGAATTGAGAGGTATTTCAGAGATGAGGTAGCAATGGAAACTAAGTGTGACCCTAGCAGAGACTCCTGTTAGTGGGGGACATGGAGCCTGAGCTGACCATCTTGTGTAATCAGGCAAGGCCTCAAGTGGAGGGATTGGGACACCAACCCAGCCACAAAATTTCAGCCTACAGTTTGTCGCACCTGCAGAGAGACCAGAAAGACTTTATCCAACAGCTGACAGTAGCGTATATGGAGTCCCACAGCCAAACATTAGGCAAAGCTCTAGAATTCTGGGGAAGGGAAGAGGTGGAGGAAGGATCAGAGGATCAGAGGAGTCATGGATAGCACAAAAACATGGTCCATAGACTCACCTGACCTGAACTCATGGGGGTTCACTGAGAGCAGGGAGCCTGTAGGGATCTGGCCTAGTTCCTCGGAATATATGTTATAGCTGAGTACCTTAGTGTTCTTGTGTAATTCCTAATAGTAAGACTCTTTTGCCTACATCTTGGACCCTATTTCTCTTAATAGGTTGCCTTGTCCTGCTTTGATGTGACTGACGGCATGTGCCTGTTCTTATTGTAGCTTGTTCATGCAGTGTTTGGTTGACATCTCTGGAAGACCTGCTCTTATATAAGGAGAGGACGGAGTGGGTGGAGTTAGAAGGATAAGGTTGTATCTGCAAGGAAAGGAGAAATGGGGGGAGTGTGACTGTGGAAAGAGGAGGGAGGGGAAGCTGCAGCTGGGATATAATATATGAGATATGAATAAAATTAAGAAAAAAAAGGAAAGAAAACACAGGACAGAATTTTTTTGTGGAAGCTGTAGGACTAAAAACTCATTTTGCATGGTAAGTTTTACAAGCCAATTATTGATTTATGCTTTCCTTTGGTTTAGTAAACTCATTTGGGGAAGTAACCCAGAGTTTTAATAAAAGTTTTATTAGCAATATTGCAAATGCCTACCTCCACTGTTCAACCAAAGGCCCTATTTATCATTCTGATTTAACTGTGGAATGTCAGCCAATGGGATAAAAATGGAGGTTAAAGACTTACTTGTTTTTTTAAAACAAAAGCAATCAGGCACTTACATGTATTCTCCCTGTCAAATGTTTTTAGCTTTGGTTAAGTGTCTAATCATCTCGCAGGGCACAGTTACATGGGGTGTGTTGAGAGGTGCCTCAGAGGACTAGAGTGCCTGGTAAACATTAGCATAGTCATTAATGACAATGGTGATGGGATGACCTAATCTGAGCACCTGCTCCTTCTAATTTAAATCCTACAACAGCTTAGTTGACTCTTACTTCCCTCCCCTCCCCCCCTTCCCTCCCCAGTTGCAAAGGAGGGCACAAGCTTTAAAAAATAAAAAAGACCTGACATCTCTTTTCCAAAGTCATAAAGATAATAAGTATTGATTCAACCACTAAATCCAAGCTTCTAAACCAAACTAATTACTATCCTCTTCACCATCCTTCCTCCACAATATTCAATACACTTGTCTCTTAAATACACTCAGACAATATAGATTCACTTTATCCTTGGTCCATTTTGGATGGTTTTATGAATAACTCTACTTTAAAAACCAGTACAGACAGTGGGACCCATATTTTTTGTTATCTAAGAGCACAACATATATGAAAACCAATTCTTTTAAATTTCCATGGTGACAGACAAAATGTGAGAATGAAACCCCATGTTCATTGTCAGGTAGTTTATTCAAATTCAGAATGGTCAAATGAGCAGGACAAGACTGCCTAGCTACACTGGACTCTGCTTCTCAGTAGGAAAGAGTACTGTACAATGCCCATTTAATTCTGATCTCCATCTTTGCTAAGGAACTAAAAGGAAGACTGAACTAATTTTGACCTTTGATAGTATTCATAACAGCCAAAATAAAATCTCTCCATATAGAGTTGGGTTTTGCATATAAATATACACATAACCACATACATATATGTTATATATACATACAAACACACACACACACATACACACACACACACACACACACATATTTGGTTTTATATTAATTGTTGCTTAAAACTCACCTCCACTTATCAAGAAAAGGAGGAGAGTTTGAGTGACAGGTTTAACCACATGATTCTCCTCTGGATTCTAATTGGTTTCTCCTACCCAGGCCATCAATGCCCTAGTAGCATAAGCATTTCTGAATGTAGTCACAAGAAAGTTTTGTTCCAATGGGTACAGCCAATGTATTGACTGGTTTTGAAGTAGAGAGAAAGAATAGTCTTTCATAATATCATAATAGCCTTCTCAGTAGTATACAACATCCAAAGTAATTTCAATTTCCCCACATTTATGAAATCTCAGGTTGAGAAATTAACCAGCTGATTTACACTGCTGACGAGAAAGGTCACTAAAAATTACCAGTTTGTGGCTTGTGTGGAGCATGAACAAACGTTTAAAAATTCAAAGACGGAATCTAAGCTCAGCTGGAGCTAGCGGAAGGACTGGAGGAGCAGAGGGGGATTGCAACGCCATAGGAAAAACAAGTTGGCTGGTCAGACCACCCAATGCTCCCACGAACTAGACCACCAACCAGGGAGTGTACAAGGAGGGATCCATGACTCCAGATGTGTATGAAGCAGAGGATGGCCTTGTGTAACATCGATGGGACAGGAGGCCTTTGGTCCTGACGAGGTTTGATGCCCCAGCATAGAGCAATGCTGGAGTAGTGAGGCAGGAGAGGGTGGGTGAGAGGAAAAGCACCTTCATAGCGGCAGAGGAGGGGGGAGAGGGCAGATGTGGGGTCGAGGGTCTGTGGAGGGGTGGCCAGGAAGTGGAAGATTATTTGAGATATAAATGAATGGATTGATTAATAAAAAATTAAAAAACAATTCAAAGATGGTAGTCGACCAAATAATCTTTTTCTCAATGGTTGCTTTTTATACACATCTTTTACTCTAAATTGTAAAACAGGGGAAAAGCACCAAATACTAGTAAAACTTCAAAAATCTGATCCTTCATGAGCAGAGGGATGAGACTCCAATTTTGCAATATAAAATTAAATCTGTGTTTTCCTTCTCTCTAGTGGAGCAAGAAAGGGCAGAAAGAAGCTTAGATTCTATTTACAAGGAAAATTTCATTTTAAATGAACGCCATTAAATACTGGAATAAGGATAAAGGTCAAAAAAGAACAAAGTTGGGCTTTATGTGGGAAACAGAATTTCTGTCTCTTGGAAAGATTCAGTTAACATAAAAGGAAATAAACACCTATTAATCTAAAAGTTCTTAGTCTACATTGCCATGTTAAAATATGGGCCCCTTCTCCCTAGAGGCAAGGAAAACAAAATGGCAGAATTTAGTTGTCATGGAAATCAAAACTCAGAAATCAAATCGAAATTTTTCCACCTCAGAAACACCATCCTCACTAAGTCGGTAAACAGAGACAACAACAGCCTTTACTTTGAGGACCCAGAATGGGAGGGAGAGAGCCAATGCTGCTGAAATCTCAAGGTGACACAATTCTAGAAAGCATCAAGCCTGCATCTATAATTTCACCCTGTCCATATCTCAAATATCACTCCTGCGGTGGTGTTATAAGAGCATCCTCTTCCCTCTTCTCTCGGTGTTCTGAGAGAAGGTGGGGTTATCACCCTGGTTAGCAGTAGTCTTTCTCAGATTCAGGATCTGACACACAGAAGGAACTTAAGGTTATAGTTTAGAGAAACACAAATATCAAAGTAGTACACCAAGTTTAAGCCAAAGAGTTCATTTTGTCTCATATTTCACACAAATCAATCAGGTGGATAAATCTTCATCCTAACCCTCACCAAAAGTGAATTCTCTCGTATGTTTAGTCTCGTCTTATTAGCCAGCACATTGTCTAACATTATGACTCTGGTCTTTCCATTTTCAACTGTATGAGAAAATGAAACTATATGACTCTGTTTGAATGTATGTATTGAAAGAAAGGTCTAGTCTTTAGCCATTTAAATAAAAATTTCCTCAAGAATAATATGTAGCACGTCCTTAAAAATAAAGAAACATTTCTATTTCAAAATTACCATATTTGCGCTTTTCTGGAAATTCGAAAGGAAACCGATTTCACCTTCACTGTTTACAGTTCACTGGCACTGATGTTAATAAAAGAAGGCTTGGGAATGGACATGAAATTGGTCTTTGTTGTTGCTCGAGCCTGCAGTGGGACTAGCCAAGAACATGAGTAAAGACATAATGAAGAAATTTCATCTGGGTGATTCCCCCACTGAGTAACAAGTCTGTACCAGAAACGTCCAGTAATACTGCCTACTTCCCTCATCCCTCCCTCCCTGCAGTAGTACATACCTACTTCATTCCAAGTTCACAGAGGCCAAGCGTTGAACTGGTTAACCTTTTCAGGCTGTGTATTTTGGTATGGGTTTTTCCATATAAAACTTTATTGAGATACCCCTCTCAAAATACATTTGCCTTTCAATCGCATGCCATTGACCTGTCTCTATAATAAAACCATGCAGAATTATACATTTTGTAATTTCCAGGATTCATTTCAGGGCTGCTCCTGCTTATTAAGGCTCTCCCCAGTACCAACGTGTTTCTAAAATGAATGCTTTTCTCAAGGAATAATTATGACTTCTCATATATAGACAAGTGCACAGTGGAGTTAGATTAAATACATGCAGGCGAATTATGTAGTTCATTACTTGAGGTTCAAATTGTTCTCAAAATTCTAAAAAAGAGAGGAAAATGTAATGCTTGTGGTAAGAAAGTAGAAAGGAATATGAGGGAAGAGAGTAGCCAGAGGAGGGTGGGAAAGGCAGTGGGGGACAGGAGCCAATGAGAACAGTAGACAGTGGTGTATGTTAGGGGAAAAGCCATACAAAACCCATTACTTTGTTTGCTAACCTGAAATTTTACTTTTAAAATTTTGTATTATAAATGGCTTAAGTCATAAATTCACAGGCTCATGAATTTTACTGAAATAAAAACAATGCCTTCCTTTTCCTGAGAACTTTCCAAAATATACAAAAGTTCTTTGGGGCTAAATATTCAAATATTTTTATGTGTCTCTGATGATGGAAGTCACAAAAGGATGAGCACAAGGTGTGCTGGGACCTAATCTACTCAAATGTATACATTCTGTGTCTACAGTAAAATGACTTCTTCATATCCTCTCACACCTACACAGGCATGCGCACACACACACACACACACACACACACACACACACACACTTCTTTTCTTATAGGGACTAGCAAACAAGAAGACACTAGGAGTAGCAAAGTCATGAGACTCCGGCTGGACTTCAGGCCCATAGTGCTCTTCGATGGAGAAGACTTTCTGATGCTGTTCATTTCGAATGTTGTAAGAACTTCACAGTCTGATGATACACAGGAATACCATGTCTGTAATCTTAGTACTGAGTCGACAAACCCACAACACATAGTGTGACACTTCCATCCAAGCCTTCAGTGTTGGAGGAGGCTTTAAATGTAGGTCCAGCCCACTTCATGAGTCTTGAATTTTGTCAGCAGCAGCCCGTTGACAGGACAACCCAGCTACACAAATGTAGGAATACATTTGTGGGATATTTTAACTTTGTTTTTTTTTCCTCAAATTTTAAAATTGAAAACTGCATTTCCTACCTGTTAGCTTTCTAAGTAACCTTTTCATGAATGGTTAAAAGATATGTTGAATTTGACATTTAAAGCACCAAGGCAACAAAAAAGTCATGTCTCTAGCTAACATCCCCCCAGAGTAGTAACCTAATAAAACAGAAAAATTGCCTGCAACCATCCATAGCAGAGACAACTATGGCCACACCCTGAACCTCCCTGCATAGGTGACGAGGCAAATAGAATATGCTTTCTCCAGGTCTTCCTTAGGCTGGAGTGTCAGAGACCATGGAGCAGGAAGGTTGGACGCCCACCTATGTTTGACAGTGATCACAGTAGTGCCAGGGAAGCACTCACAGGAACAGGAAGCTTCCCATGTTCCAATCTGAGAAGTGTCAGAGCAGGAGAGTTGAAAGTCTGAATTCCAATGCACAGGCAGTAATAACAAAACCTTCTACTAGTTGCCAGTTTCCATGGAGCTGAATGAGAACCTGTACTCCCTCCACTCCCCTACTAGAACAACAATAAGGCTGTGTGCTTCTTCGTTCTCAGGCACCATGCCAGACGTGTCCTACGACATCACAGGATCTAAATAAACTCCATCGTCTCATTAAACTCAAGAGCCAATGCATGAATAGCCAAAGATTTTTGCGAGCCTCTCATTTGATTATTAGTAGCATGAAGTCAGACACTGTGGGCGTATTTACAGCACAGAAATGGGAAAGCATTATGAAATAGAGCATTTCATTTGAAGAGTAGTTACAGCATATCACTAAACAGCAAGTCGCCCAAGTTATAGATTTATTCGTGTTGGGATCTCTGCCACATATCTCACTATCAGCATCTCTTAATCATGAGACATTTAAAACTTTCAGCAAGAGTTAAAGTGTTCAAGTCTATGAGTACACTGTGTTCTTCTCTTGCCTCTGTGTGTGTGTGTGTGTGTGTGTGTGTGTGTGTGTGTGTGTGTGTGTGTATGTGTGTGTCCTCAATTGTCACGAACACTACCATCTTCACTGCCTCCACTATCATCCTTGTATACATTGGCATCTTCAGATCTGCTGCTATGTCTTTATTTACTCTTTACTATTTACATTTTCTATTAATGGCTCATGCCACATTGTGCTGTAATTTCTTTTCTACTCCCAAGTCTGTAGCCAAGAATTCCTAGTGAGGGCCTCCTTAACCTTTTTCCATTTTAGCAACCCCTTTTCCCAGCTTGTAAAATGGATGCACAAATCCACCATTAGTCAGAAATCATAAAGACATTCATTTCCATGCATTTCTTTGGTATGTGCATAATTTGGTCATTCATTTAAAATTAAAGCAAATTTGCATACTAATGAAATAGAGGTGCATGTTGACATTTACTTAAAGAATTAGTTATTGGGTCAACCTTTAGTACAAAAATATAGAACATCTTCATAGTTTTCCTGAGTGAGTTGATACTTTAATTTTAGAAACATCAGTGCTGAGAAATGACACTTTGCACATACACGTATATGTATATATGCATAGTACAGAATGGCAGAAATAAGTTTAGGACTTATTGTGGGACAATGGACTGTGCCAGGAAACTTGGTAAGATTAGCCGGGTTCACAGTCCTGAGACAGTAGGTGGCTCCCTGCTGCTACCAGATTCCTGGCCTGGAATACAAGCCACACTTCCCACGTAGGAAACATGACCTGTGGTCACGTAGGCAGGAACAGAGTTCTCCACACTAATGAAGTATCTAGAGGCCCTGAGGATTTAGGCAATAAGCTTCCCTTCTCAGAAATTCCTCCCTGTAAAAGGTATTTAGTCTCTGGTCCACCCTGAGGAGGTAGTAGGCACCCATTTCTAGGCTGAATAATCAATAAACAGTTTGGAACCAAGGACTGTCTCTTTCATCGAGACCCACCATGGGGGGCATGGAAGACTTTGCCTAGAGAGCCACGTTGCCTAAGCCCCTTATAAAAGGCCCCTCTGTACTCCCAGATAAGCTAAGGCCCCTCTGTACCACAGCTAAGCGAAGGACTTTCACCAATGAGCTAAACTGAAGTTCCCCTTCCCCCAAGATCCGGGGCTCACCCTCAGCCCACTGGCCCACTGACCCACTCCGTTCCTAACTTCTCAAGACCCAGTGGTTTCTGGATGTCCAGGAGTTTGGGAGCCCCCGACCCCTTCATTCCAGGACTCCACGAAGTTTCCAGCAGTGACTGGACACTCAGGAGCTTGGTATCCCCAGTTTCGGCCTCCCACATGCATTTTCCCACCCCTTGAACGGTGTGTCAGCGCTTTCCTTGAGCCCAGCATCCAACAGCTGTGGTGCAGGGTAAAGGCAGTCTAGGGCTCAGCATTCCACCTGCCCAACTGCATTACCACACTCCAGCAGCAGGGCAAAACATGAAACTATAGGCTATCTCAAAAGTTGCTAAAAAATTCTGTCATAATCTAAAGCCAAATTTTACTTAATGTTTTCTTGTTTTTAAAACTCAGCTCAGGTGTTCCAGTAAATTTTAACGCCAAGCCCTCTAATACAGTACAATACAAAGACATGCGGATTTGATGTAATTATTTTCCATTATTAAACAATTGTGTTTCTATAAGAGTGTAAAATAGAATTTTACCACACAGTGAACCCACTGTGATTTATAGTTTGCCAATACTCAAGTCTGAGGTGCTTCAAGCACAGCCTGTTTGTGTTGTGTGGCAACATGCATGGAGCAAAGTGCACATGTTGTGTGCTCAGAACCAAGAGTGGGGTGAAGTCATGAGCTGCCTCTCACGTACAGGCTGTCGGAAACACTTCAGATTCATTACATAATTGGAATTAATTTTCTGTCATTACGTATTCAGAAACTTTTTACTGTTGCAAATTTTTTCATAACCCCCACATTCAGTTATGTTGCCCCAAAATGGGGTCACAAGTCATCATTTAAAAGCTGTGCCCTGGGATCACAGTGGATGCTTAAGAACCGTGTCCTTAGTCTACAGTCAGTCGGTAGCACACAGGGGCCTTTGATCCCGATGAGTAGAAACACTCCTAATTAAGTGAGATGCACCAGAATGTGTGACTCACTTACTGACAAGTCAGTGTATCTGCAACTTCATTAGTATCATTGCATTTCACAAAGTAAAAATGGCTCTGACCACATATATGTTTGGATATATGTGTATTTACCTTTTGAACACTTATCTACCAATGGGTAAAGCTCAGTTTACTTAAGCTCAAATAACTGTTAAACAATGCTTATCGTGGTTAACATTGTGGTTATCATGTTTCCATTACTTTAAATTCCCATGGTGCCTGGTAGAGTCATACCTGGTAGAGCCCCTGAAGGGGTTTGGGGCTCCCAAACTCCTGGACATCCAGAAACCACTGGGTCTCGAGAAGTTGGGAAAGGAGTGGGTCAGTGGGCCAGTGGGCTGAGGGTGAGCCCCGGATCTTGGGGGAAGGGGAACGTCAGTTTAGCTCATTGGTGAAAGTCCTTAGCTTAGCTGTGGTTGTCTGGGAGTACAGAGGGGCCTTTTGTAAGGGGCTTAGGCAACGTGGCTCTGTAGGCAAAATCTCTGTGTAGAGTGTGATACCTGATTCTGATTGATTCTCATTATCCCATGGGGTTGTTGTTTAGTGGTCCATAGGACATTTGCTTAAAGAAAAACTATTTAAAGGCACATTGTAAAATCTTCATCCTGATTCAATTCTGAACATACAGTGATCTTTGTTATTCCAAAAGCAAAATAGAGAAAAATCCAATTTCTAAATCTTTTCTGGTGTGCAAAAGACATTCTTTTTTTTTTTAAATCACTTCTTTAAAGGATTCATTTTATTTTTATGGTTTGTGTGTGTGTGTTTGTGAGAGAGAGACAGAGAGAGAGAGAGAGAGAGAGAGAGAGAGAGAGAGAGAGAAGTGCCTGTAGAAGCCAGAAGATAGCAGGTCTCCTGGAAATGAAGTCGGTTGCAAGCCATCCCTAATGGGTGCTGGGAATTAAACTCAGGTCCTCTGGAAGACAGTATGTGCTCTTAACCACGGATCCATTTCTCTAGTCCAAGAGGAAACATTCTTCAAGTTTCTGTAGCATTATACTTATGTGCACCATGAAGATCATTCAGTCATCACACTGTGTATGCACAGTGGTCCCACAGGATTAAATTGCCCAATGAAGTTGTAGCCGTCTTAGTTCAGACAAATGCGTTCCAAGATATTCAAAATGATGGACTTGCCCGTGGGTTTTTCTCTTAGACTTTATGAAGGCACACATGACTGCACCTCAAAAGGGGAAAGGTCTTTATCATGATCAACAGGCTGCACTTTACTTCATGCTGGTATTTTTGTGTGTGACGCAGATGCCAAAAGCTCATTCAGATAAGTACTTGTAGTTAATGAATCATAAGAAACCATGAATGAAAATTAACATTATCTAATAATCAACATGAATAAAATTTACCAAGGAATTCTGCTATTATACCAAGCACAGGAATCATTTGATCAGTCACTTTCAGTTCAGGGTTATATACATCTTAAGACTTTTACATCTAAATTGAGCTGTAGTTTGTGAACATTGATAGAAGCTTATTTTAACTGCATCAATCACTAACAACTTGATCTGCTTAGCACACAGACAAGCATGACATATATGGTTAGCTCCCTTGTTAATCCTTGTGAACCCTTACTTTACCAGAAGATAGATGTCACTATTTTGCAGATGACAAGACTGGTTTTGGTCACATTAAAAAGTAGCAAAATAAGTGTTTTTCAATATGTCACCCTAACTGCCAAGCTCAAGCTTTTCCTATTATTACAAAGTACATAATCAGAGATATCTGTTATCACTGAATGTGTGATATAATAACATTAAAAGATGCTGAATCTTTTATAACTCATGACTGAAAGACAGAAAGTAAGACCAGGAAGTTGGGTAGGCATGGAGGTGGGGAAGATCTGGGAGGAGTTTGAAAAGAAGCAATATAATCAAATATACCAAATGAAAATTTTTAAATAAAAATTAAAAAGTAACTCAACAATCAAAGAATAATCTCCCTTGAAATGTTCATGAATCTTACTCGTTTTCCACATTTTAACCTCAAAACATGACTTCTTTACCACTATATAGAACACAATCTGCTCAGTTGTCTCCCAATGTGGAATGAGAGCTTCCTCCTGTTTGCCTGCAAAAGACAGTCTCCTGTTGCTACCTTTGCATCAAGATGTAGAACTCTTGGCTCCTCCAGCACCATGTCTGTCTGGACAATGCCATGTTTTCAATCATGATGGCAATGGACTGAACCTCTGAAACTGTAAGCCAGCCCTAATTAAATGTTTTCCCTTATAAGAATAAAAAAAAAAACACAATTAAGTACATTCATAGAATGCTCTTTATTTTCTCATACAATAAAGTTCACAGCACAGCACCCTGCTCCATACACACATTTCGTATGCACATTGCATACTCAGCTTTAATAGAAAATTTTAAAATATGAAGAGCAGATTAGGTTTTTGCTCATATCACATGAAGTTAACATATTTTTTATTTTTTGTTTATGGACATACATATAAACTCTTGTTTCTTATAGAGTTATTTAGGAAACATAAAGAAAAGCTAGATGTGAAAACCCATTAGGATATAAATTGCAAGCAGGTGTTGAAGCATTCCTGGATATATCAGCATTTAGAAGCTGGTAATTCTTAACCTCAGGTAATTCTTAAGAAGTTATGTGGGATTGTCTGGTCAAAGGACCCACTGGTGAACTTGTCTTAAAACGTTCTTAATGACAAGTACAGGGTTTGAGAAAAATGCCATACAGGTGTCTGGGGTCACCAAAAGAATTCCACCAAAATAGTTCAAATGTCCCACTATTCTGAAATCCTGCTAGTGGTTGTCTAAAAGAACTTTAAAGTCGTCACTGGAAAAATCTATGGTTCTTGCACTGTAGAGTAGGTAAAGTCATAGGACAAACCACTTCCTGAAGACTGGAGAGATGGACAAATGAATAGAGACATCAAAAAATTACCTGGGCAGAACCTCAGGCACAAACCTCTGTGGAAAGCAGAACAAGGGTAGAAATATCTGGATTGTAGTTGACATGTTCCTGGAGGCTCCGTGCACGGGAGTCTGAGTTAAACTCCAGAACAACCAAACAAATGAAGGACATGAAGTGGAGTCAAAGATGTGGAGGGAAAAAAAGAACCCTTCACAAGCTAGATGGGAATGTAAATTAGAAAAAACAATCACTCTAGAAAAATGAGGTGAGAGACTCTCAGGAGTTAATGGGAGTCATCTTAGCCAAAATGCACAACGGATGGGGGCAGGGAGCTCGAGGAGTCTCAAGTGGAGGGACGGATGGGGTTACCATCTCATGGTCAAAGTTTCAGACCCAAAATTGTTCCTGTCTAAAAGAATAGCAGGGGCAAAGTTGGGGAAGAGACTAAGGGAAAGACAGTCCAATGACCAGCCCAACTTAGGATACATTTCAAGGGAGGGTAGGGGAAAGACCTTACACTATTACTGATGTTATGATGTGCTTGCAGACAGGAGTCTAGCATATCTGTTGTCTGAGAGGCACTACCAGCAGTTGACTGAGGCAGCCACAGATGCTTACATCCAACCATTGGACTAAGACCAGGGGCCCCTGTGGTTGAATTAGGGAAAAGCTGGAAGGAACTGAGGAGGAGGGTGACCCCATAGGTAGAACAGCAATCTCAACTAACCCAGACCCCACCCCCAGATCTCTCAGACCCTGAGCCACCAACCAGGCAACATCCAAGGCTCCCCAGCACATATATAGCAGAGTACTGCCTGGTTTGACCTCAGTCTCTCAGGAGACTTGAGGCCCCAGGGAATGGGGAGGTCTGGTGGGAAAGGACCAACCATCACTGGGGCATGGGGGAAAAGGAATGGGATAACAATGAGGGGAAAACAGGATAGGGATAACAGCTGGATTGCAAATAAATAAAATAATATTTTTTAAAGAATCTGCTCCTTTCTGTCTCAATAATTGCTGAACTCCTAAAATAAAATTATTTATTCAGAAAGAAGAAAATGAAGGCATTAAAGTAATCTGAATGCAAAACAAATAAATCTAACTAGGAAAGAAGAAAATCATCATCTTTGTTTGTACATAGCAAGATTCTATATATGGAATCCTAAATCCTAAAAATCATTACAAACAAAAGTCATGTTAGAACTAAAAATTTCAGTAAGGTTGTATGATATATAATTGATATTCAAACTGAAAAACTTGAATTTCTTTTCAACAAAAATGACCAAGCCAAAAAGGGAAGCAGTACTACTCATGATATCCTCAAAACCAACAAAATTCTTAAGAATAAATTAAATCATTGAAATGAAAGATTTTCACACTAAAACTGTAAAACATTGATGAAAGTCACAATTGAATGGGAAGATACTCGACGCTAGTGAAGAGGAAGACATAACATTGGTTAACTGTCAAAAGCACCTAAAGAAAACACAACTCATATCAAATCCACAGTGGTATTTTTCACAGATAATGAAAAAAAACTATACCTAACTTCACATAGAGCCACAGAAGACCCTGATTAGCCAAAGCAATCTTGACTTAAACAAAAAGAGTTGAAAGCATATTTTCTGGGGTCAAATGATTCAATGCTATAGATTTTAAAACAGGATAGTATTCACACAAGAAAGAGACACAGACCAAGAGCAGAACAGGGAGCTCAGAAATAAGCCCCAGCACATGCTATCAGCTAGCTTTCAATAAGGAAAGAATGCAGATACATGTGATGACATATGACATGTAGGAACCTTTGCAACACATTGCATATTGCTTGATTCCACTTATACTAAGAATCCAAAACTGAAATTGACAGAGATCAAAAGAAGTTCTTAGATTCAAGGACAGCAAGAATCCGGTCTGTTCTACACAGAAACTTCCAGGGCACCCAGGGCTTCCTGGTTAGACTATGTTACAAACACACAATAAATAAATAAATAAATAAATAAATAAATAAATAAATAAATAAATAATCAAAATAAATATAACAAAAACTAGTAAATTAGAAATTTGTTCAGCTTGGCTTATATATTTAAATCATCATGGTAAGTTTTTAAATATATTTATGTTTAGGACAAATTCTTTTTTTTTTATTTTCTAAATTCTTTATTTACATTCCAAAACACTTTCCCCTTTCCCAGTTCCTCCTTTCCCATATGTCCCATAAGCCTTCTCTACACCCATACTCCAATCACCTCCCTCCTTTTTCTCTGTCCTGGTACTCCCCTACAATGCTAGATCAAGCCTTTCCAGGATCAGGGCCCTCTCCTTACTTCTTCATGGGAGTCATTTGATATACGACTTGTGTCTTGGGTGTTCAGAGCTTCTGGGCTAGTTAATATACACTTATCAGTGATTGCATTCCATGTGTATTATTTTGTGATTGGGTTACCTCACTTAGGATGATATTTTCCAGTTCCAACCATTTGCCTACAAATTTCATGAATTTATTGTTTTTAATTGCTGAGTAGTATTCCATTGTGTAAATATACCACATTTTCTGTATCCATTGTTCCATTGAGGGACATCTGGTTTCTTTCCAGCTTCTGGCTATTATAAATAAGGCTGCTATGAACATAGTGGAGCATGTGTCCTTATTACATGCCCAGGAATCCTCTGGGTATATCCCCAGAGGTTCCAATTAACTATCTTAATGTCAAAGCAGCAGAAGATTCTCGGAGCTTTCTGATTAATTCTAATGTGCAGCTGTGATGTAGGGGTCCTGTAGCAAGTAATTGCCCTTCTGTAAAGCCCTACCAATATGGAACATTAATCTCACTACCCCAGCTCTGCTCATCTATGAGGCTAAACATTCACCGTGTTCCCAACATCACATTTCACAATGAGGAGACAACAAATTAGAGATCTCATTTCTGTCCTCATGGACTGAGAAACAAGCCTTCAATCTGAGAATCATAATTGTGTATACAATGGAAGCAAATAAAAAGTTACTGTAAATACAGAAAAGGACAGACCCATCAGAGCAAGAGATAAAGGTCAAGGAAAGCTTAAGACATGGTGGTTCTTAATCCTCGAAGATTAGGGGGAAGGAAATGGCATATGAAAATGCTCAGAATGGAAAAACACTTGGGTGAAGCAAATAATTCAGTACAGCTGAAAATTTTGGTAAAGAAATTAAAATCAAAATTATTTTTAAAAAAAGGTATTGTGGCATTGTGGGGTTAGACTCAACTATAAATAGCAGTGGCGGCTTTCCTAGAGGACCCACATTAAATTCTCAGCTCCCAAAAGGCAAATCATCATCACTGATACCTCTAGTTCTCAGGATCCAACCAGGTCTTCTGGACTTTGATGGTGCCAGATACACATGTGGTACATAGCCATGCAGACAGGCATAACAGCACTACACATAAAATAAAATGTTAAAACAAAATATATTGGGAGATCAGCAGTTAGCACTTACCTGTCAGGCACAACACCTGGGTTCAGTCTTCAGCTTCAAGGAGGATAAATGTGGAGAAACTGATGGTGAAAGAAAACTTGCAAAGAACTTCATACAACATGTTTGGGAGCCGTGGAATAGCAAGGACACAGTCACATTTTCTTTCAAAAGGGCACAGATAACATTTAAACAAAGAATTAGGGAAACTCCTCTACTCCTTCACGTGAGAATGTAAGAGAAAATCTCAGTAACATTCAATTAAGCGAAGATTTCTTGGATAGCAAACACCAAAAATTTGGTCCACACAATTAAACATTGGTGAACTAGGCTTCATTGGTACTTTAAAGTATAGACCAGGGGAGATTACTTGTGAATTGTATATATGGGGCATAATCAGAATACTAGTTAATTAAAATGTCATACTCAATAAAACAACCTAATTTACAAAGATCTTTAGCACATGCCTTACCAAAGGAGAAAGACACAGAGGGTAAATAAACAAAGAGAGTGGGACTGGGCTCAGTGGTAGAGCACTTTGCCAGGCATGCATAGAGCTCTCAACTCTGACTCTCACCTCTCATACCATCATTAACACTAACACCTACATCACCACGAACACCTACACCACCACCAGCACCAACACCTACACCACCACCACCATCGAAACCACCACTAACACCACCTACACCACCACTAACACGTACACCACTGCCACCACCACCAACAACAACAACAACCAACACCAACACCTACACCTACACCTACACCACCACTGCCATCGAAACCACCACTGACACCACCTACACCACCACCACCACCACCACCACCACATCAGCAACAAGGAAGAAGAAAATTTGAAAGAAAAATCAAAGGAAAAGAAGGACGGAAGGAAGGAAGGAAGGAAGGAAGGAAGGAAGGAAGGAAGGAAGGAAGGAAGGAAGGAAGGAATCAGCATATGGAAATATGGCCATTGGAGATATTAAAACTATAGTAAGCTAACTGACATCACTCTCACAAGGTAAGATCTGTAAGGAAAAGACTGATTTTCCAAGAGTTGCTGGCAATAGGGAGGTGTGAAAAACACCATGCCTCGCTTGTTGTCTATGTGAAATGGTACAACTTTGCAAAGTAATGTGACAGTTTCTTAAAAACATAATCATATTTCTTTCATTTGAGTTAGCCAACCTATATCGAAATACACTCTCAAGATAGGTGAAAACAGAAATGATTTTTTTTAATATTTTTATTTTCTATATTCTTTGTTTACATTCCAAATGATTTCCCCTGTCCCGGATCCCCCCTCACCATATGTCCCATAAACCTTCTTCTCTCCATCCATTCTCCAATCACCTCCCTCCTTTTTTTCTCTGTTTATATTCCCCTCCAATGCTAGATCAATCCTTTCCAGGATCAGGACATTCTCCATACTTCTTCATAGGAGTCATTTGTTATGCGATTTGTGCCTTGGGTATTCAGGGCTTTTGGGCTAATTAATATCCACTTATCAGAGATTGCATTCCATGTGTATTCTTTTGTGATGGTGTTACCTCACTTAGGATGATATTTTCCAGATCAAACCATTTGCCTAAAAATTTTGTGAATTCATTGTTTCTAATTGCTGAGTAGTATTCCATTGTGTAAATATACCACATTTTCTGTATCCATTCCTCCTTTGAGGGGCATCTGGGTTCCTTCCAGCTTCTGGCTATTATAAATAAGGCTGCTATGAACATAATGAAGCATGTGTCTTTATTGCATGTCGTGGAATCCTTTGGGTATATGTCCAGGAGAGGTATAGCAGGGTCCTCCGGAAGTGTCATGTCCAGTTTTCTGAGGAACCGCCAGAGAGATTTCCAAAGTGGAAATCTTACAACCATCTTACAACCCCACCAGCAGTGGAGGAGTGTTCCTCTTTCTCCACATCCTTGCCAACACCTGCTGTCTCCTAAGTTTTTGACCTTAGCCATTCTGACTGGTGTAAGGTGAAATCTCAGGGTTGTTTTGATTTGCATTTCCCTAATGACTAGTGAGGTTGAGCATTTTTTAAGATGTTTCTCCGCCATCCGAAGTTCTTCAAGTGAGAATTCTTTGTTTAACACTGTACCCATTTTTAATAGGGTTATTTGGTTTTCTGGGGTCTAACTTCTTGAGTTCTTTGTATATATTGGATATTAGCCCTCTATCAGATGTAGGGTTGGTGAATATCCTTTCCCAATTTGATGGTTGCCGTCTTGTCCTTTTAACAGTGTCCTTTGCCTTACAGAAACTTTGTAATTTTATGAGGTCCCATTTGTCAATTCTTGATCTTAGAGCATAAGCTATTGGTGATCTATTCAAGAACTTTTCCTCTATGCCCATGTCCTCTAGGGTCTTCCCCAGTTTCTTTTCTATTAGTTTAAGTGTGTCTGGTTTTACATGGAGGTCCTTGATCCACTTGGAGTGAAGTTTAGTACATGGAGATAAGAATGGATCAATTCGCATTCTTCTGCATGCTGACCTCCAATTGAACCAGCACCATTTGTTGAAAAGGCTATCTTTCTTCCACTGGCTGTTTTTGGCTCCTTTGTCGAATATCAAGTGAACATAGGTGTGTGGGTTCATTTCTGGATCTTCAGTTCTATTCCATTGGTCCGCTTGTCTGTCACTGTGCCAATACCATGCAGTTTTTAATACTATTGCTCTGTAGTATTGCTTGAAGTCAGGGATACTGATTCCCCCAGAATTTCTTTTGTTGTTGAGAATAGTTTTAGCTATCGTGGGTTTTTTGTTATTCCAGATGAATTTGAGAATTGCTTTTTCTAACTCTGTGAAGAACTGAGTTGGGATTTTGATGGGGATTGCGTTGAATCTGTAGATTGCTTTTGGCAAGATGGCCATTTTAACTATATTTTTTTTGAATCTTTTTTTATTCGATATATTTTTTATTTACATTTCAAATGATTTCCCCTTTCCTAGCCCCCCACTCCCAAAAAGTCCCGTAAGCCCCCTTCTCTCCCCCTATCCTCCCACCCACCCCTTCCCACTTCCCCGTTCTGGTTTTGCTGAATACTGCTTCATTGAGTCTTTCCAGAACAAGGGGCCACTCTTCCTTTCTTCTTGTACCTCATTTGATGTGTGGATTATGTTTTGGGTTCTGCCGATCCCAGGTCAAAGGAAAAATACAAGAAGAACTCTCAATCCTGAACATCTATGCTCCAAATGCAAGGGCACCCTCATTCATAAAAGAAACTTTATTAAAGCTCAAAGCACACATTGCACCTAACACAATAATTGTGGGTGACTTCAACACTGCACTTTCCTCAATGGACCGATCAGGAAAACAGAAACTGAAGAGGAACACAATGAAACTAATTGAAGCTTTGGACGAATTAGATTTAACAGATATATATAGAACATTCTATCCTAAAGCAAAAGAATATACCTTTTTCTCAGCAACTCATGGAACCTTCTCCAAAATCGACCATATAATTGGTCACAAGACAGACCTCAACAAATATAAGAAGATCAAACTAATCCCATGTCTCCTATGAGATCACTACGGAGTAAAAGTTGTCTTCAATAGCAACAAAAACAACAGAAAACCCACATACACATTGAAACTGAACAATATTCTACTCAATGATAACTTGGTCAAGGAAGAAATAAAGAAAGAAATTAAAGACTTTTTAGAACACAATGAAAATGAAGACACAACATACCCAAATCTATGGGACACAATGAAAGCAGTGCTAAGAGGAAAACTCATAGCCCTGAGTGCCTCCAAAGAGAAAATGGAGAGAGCATACACTAACAGCTTAATGACACACCTGAAAGCTCTGGAACAAAAAGAAGCTATTTCACCCAGGAGGAGTAGAAGGCAGGAAATCATCAAACTCAGGGCCGAAATCAATCAAGTAGAAACAAAGAGAACCATACAAAGAATCAACAAAACCAGGAGCTGGTTCTTTGAGAAAATCAACAAGATAGATAAACCCTTAGCCAGACTAACCAAAGGGCACAGAGACAGTATACAGATTAATAAACTTAGAAATAAAAAGGGAGATATAACAACAGAAACTGAGGAAATTCAAAAAATCATTAGATCCTACTATAAAAGCCTCTACTCAACACAACTGGAGAATCTGGAGGAAATGGACAGTTTCCTAGACAGATATCCGACACCAAAACTAAATCAGGATCAAATAGATCAACTAAACAGTCTCATAACACCTGAAGAAATAAAAAAAGGTCATAGAAAGTCTCCCAACCAAAAAAAGCACGGGACCAGATGGCTTCAGAGCAGAATTCTATCAGACCTTCATAGAAGACCTAACACCAATACTGTTCAAACTATTCCACAAAATAGAAACAGAAGGAACTCTACCCAACTCGTTCTATGAAGCCACAATTACACTGATACCAAAACCACACAAAGATCCAACAAAGAAAGAGAACTTCAGGCCAATTTCTCTTATGAATATTGATACAAAAATACTTAATAAAATTCTTGCCAACCGAATGCAAGAACACATCAAAACGATCATCCACCATGATCAAGTAGGCTTCATCCCAGGGATGCAGGGATGGTTCAATATAAGGAAATCCATTAATGCTATCCACTACATAAACAAACTCAAAGAAAAAAACCAAATGATCATCTCATTAGATGCAGAAAAGGCATTTGACAAAATTCAGCATCCTTTCATGCTGAAAGTCTTGGAAAGAACAGGAATTCAAGGCCCATACCTAAACATCATTAAAGCAATATACAGCAAACCGGTAGCCAACATCAAACTAAACGGAGAGAAACTTGAAGCAATCCCACTAAAATCAGGGACTAGACAAGGCTGTCCTCTCTCTCCATATCTTTTCAATATAGTACTTGAAGTTCTAGCTATAGCAATTAGACAACATAAGGAGGTCAAGGGGATGCAAATTGGAAAGGAAGAAGTCAAATTATCACTATTTGCAGATGACATGATAGTCTACTTAAGTGACCTGAAAACCTCCACCAGAGAACTCCTACAGCTGATAAACAACTTCAGCAGAGTGGCTGGTTATAAAATCAACTCAAGCAAATCAGTTGCCTTCCTATACTCAAAGGATAAGCAGGCTGAGAAAGAAGATAGGGAAATGACACCCTTCACAATAGCCACAACCAATATAAAGTATCTTCGTGTGACTAACTAAACAAGTGAAAGATCTATATGACAAGAACTTCAGGTCTCTGAAGAAGGAAATCGAAGAAGACCTCAGAAAATGGAAACAGAAATGATTTTTAACCTGATTTGTTATCTGATGGTTTTCACAGATGTGACTCCTGTGTTCTGCTCCTGCTTGCTCTCCTTGCCCCATCCTTCCTTGTCTCCCTCCCACTCTTATTAACCCTTTCTCTCCCCTATAGGTCCTTTCCCATGCTCTTGATATTTTTACTTGTTTTGTGACCCACTGACTTTAACACATGCTATGTGTGTGACCACAACTGTAGAGCTATTGAGTGGTGCTCAATGTTCTCACCAGTGGCTACACTTCTAAAAATGACTCCTATGCCAGAATGTTCCAGCAACCCACAAGTTCAGCAGGGAGGGTTAGGACACCATGAGCCCCTCTTGGTCACAGTTGTGCATGTGAGTTTTATTTGTAACAAGCAAGAAACCGAATGAACATCAGCACATGAACAGATAAACAAATGTTGTGTGTCTCTAAGACTGTGGCAACATTCACAGGCCTGCCGAAGATTAAGTAAGATGGGGTCCCAGCTCTGAGAGAGAAAGTGCACACTCAGAACCTATCTCTAACTGGTAACCACACACAAAGGAAAATTTTCTCCAATGGAGTTTCAGTGGGGACACAAACCACACTTAAGGGCAAGCTCTGTCCCCAGCAGTAGACGGCCAACACAAAACAAATTCAATTTTTTTTGTTTTCCTTTGTTTTTTTTTTTCCTCATACTTTAAGCATTTTCTTCTTACAGAACTTTTTCTTATACAGTATGGTTTCTGATTTTGTGTATCTGTGGGATTTCTCAGTGTGTGTGTGTTTGTATCTATATGTGTTTCTTGCTCTTCTTAAAATTTTTTTTACTCTTTGTTTTATCTTATTCAGGTTTGTTTTCATTTTGTCTTATTTTTGTGCTCTCTCTCTTTCTCTCTCTCTCTCTCTCTCTCTCTCTCTCTCTCTCTCTCTGTGTGTGTGTGTGTGTGTGTGTGTGTGTGTGTGTGTGTGTGTTTTCTAATGAGAACAAGCAAAAAACAAGTTGTGGATTTGGGCAGGAGGGTAGGATATAGGAGGAGTTGGGGAAGGAGAAACCATAATCAGAATATATTGTGTGGAAAAATCTATTTGCAACAAAAAATAATAACGCTGCTCAGAAGTTGTAAAAATAACATTGATGGGGTTGTAAAGATGAATCGTCCATTAAGAGCACATCTGCTCTTACAGAGGACCCAGGTTCCATCCCTAGCACTCAAACACCTCCTACAAGCTCCTACCTGCTACCCAGTTCCATTGGTCATTGCCCTCTTTTGACTTCTAGAGTTCCTGAACATACATGGTGTCCTTAAACTCACACGGGCACAAACATATACATAGGTAATATGCACATGAATTTTTTTTTAAATCAATGATAGGCACATGTGTCAACATGAGTGAATCTCAAAATAATTATACTGAATGGAAGAAGCAAGAGCACAACCCCCCCACCCAAAAAAATGCACTGTATTATTTCAATTTACATAAAGCCCTAGAAAATGCAAACTGATTGTTAGCAATGGTAACTAAGGCTTGGTACTTCCCAGGTGCTGAAAAGAGGTGGGTGAGGAACCAAAGAGAAAGGTAAAAAAAGGCAGGTGAGGATGAAAACATCATGGGTGATGGACTTCTCCACTGTCTTGACTGAGAGTATGGTTTTACAACAGTAATTTACCCACCAGAACATGTCAATATGTACACTTTTAAGTGTGCAGCACTTGCTGTTTGATAAGTATACTTCCATGAAATGTTCAGAAGAAGACTGAACCAGGGAAAGCATTCAGAGCAAGGCAGGGAGCAGGTGAGAGATGCAATGAGTATCCAGTAACTGACAAGACTGAAGGTGAATGAAGGGGAACTACAGGGTAAAGGAGAGGGTTAGAGAGAGTTTGGAATAAATCCTAGTTGGAGATTTCTTTCATCTAGACTTCTAGACCTGTGACTTGGAACCTAAATAGCCACCAAATCAGATGCAATCATTCAAAGTCCCATTTCCTACATGTGCAGTGTCTTTAGCAATAGGGCCCCATCCTCAACTCCTGAGAGGCGGGGTACCGAGTGAGCCAAGGGTTCATTGACAGTCTACATTGTTTTGGGATTGCCTATGTTTTCCAAGCACTCAGAATGAGGTTTCTCCTGCTCGGTATGGGTTTTTTTGTTAATGTGTGGAACATTGTCAGCCCACCTGGCTTAACTTCCTTTAAACTATAAGTACATACATATATATGTATATGCCTACACTTAAGTGTATTGTGTATAATTCTAGGTGAAATTGCAAGCTTCCAAAAGTGGGAATCATTTAAACAGTCCTACCCAGCGTCAACACCAATGAATCATAATGACGGCAAGCATTGCAAATATAACAAGCATGGCAAGATACCACAATGATACAATAAGTGGCATTCCTAACCTAGTGGTAGCTAACAGCCATCTAATTAGACTGAAGGCCCTATCAACAGGAGGGAAGCCTTGCATGGTACTAAAAAGCTAGCTGGCTTCCCAAAACTAATGAAGTCATAGATTTTAGAAGAAAATCCACTCTGACCACTTTGCTAGACCAGCATAATTTCTTACTACATTCTAAATCTTATCCTTCTATCCACAGATAAGTGTGGCCACCACCTCTCATCAAGGAAACTTCTCTTTACACAGATGAAGACTATCATGGAAAACTACAATAGCACACAATGCAGAGAGCAATGGGTCATGAATGGTTGGATGCATCTACATCATACCTCCTGCATTATTGGTCCAAGGAATGTCAGAGGAGACATGAGGGAGAGATTCTAAGAGCCAAAAACTGAATAAGAACAATATCAATGAACATGGTGATGTGGAGGGGGAAATTTCTCAAAGTCCTAGGGAAGAAATCACAGGCAACTATTGACTGCTGGGAGGAGATTAACCTAGCCCAGGGATAAACCCCTTATTGATCCCTAAAACATCTGCACACAAACAACAATAAAAACACATATGTGTGTATATATATATATATATATATATATATATATATATATATACACACACACACACATATCCCGCTAAGTATGTTTTTACATATATGTATATATACATATATGTAAAAATAATAAAGAAAGGAAAAAGGCTATCAACTTGAGAATGGGGACAAGGGAAGGATTGAAAGGGCAGTGCCCAGGAAGGGCTCTAGGAAGGAAAAAATGATGGGAAAGTGGTATGATTTTATTTCTGTTAAAAACATAATTAAAAGATAAATTACCCTTCAAGCAACATGTGAAGTATAGAGTAGCAACATGTAGAATAGTGGGGAGGGGAAGACTGGATACAGTAAGTTCAGCTTGGGCTGAGACTTCTCTGGCTTTAATATCCCGAGTTATTCTCAGCCATATCTCCGAACAATTACTCCTTTAACTGGCTCTTACATTTGGTTTGAATGAAGTCATGCTGATTTTCCCTTGTTCCTCTTTCTTTCCATCTGTCTCTTTTCTCCGTGACTATTTAAACTTGGATCACAGAAAAGCAGAGAGCAAGAGGTTGATAAAGTATTGAAGGTTCAGACCTTTAATTAAAATTTCTTTAATCTGAATTTTTGCAAATAGTACATCACTTTTATAATATTGGGGCTATGACTAGTGATGAACATCTATTTCTCAGCTCTATTTCTGCATCTATATAGTGATGAACATCTATTTCTGCAGGCAGAGACTGCAGAACCATGAATATTAAACCATCCTGGACTGAATAATTAAACCCCGTCTCAAAATGCAGTCAATCAATCAATCAATCAATCAATCAATAAAAATTCAATAGAGCATTTTGCTTAAGTCAGGCATTTGTAAACAACAGAAACAAATGGAGACTTGGTCACCTCTTGGTCACAATGGACATTTCATAGTATAATAATTAAACAGTGTCCTGTCGGGGCATATAGCAGAAACAGAGCAGAAAATATTTAATAAGGACATCTTGGAGAAGTGATTCTTGACCATCCTCCCAAATGATGTTCATACAGATGTTTCAGGAAGAGTGGTTGTATTTGCAAAGACCCTCTAAGAAAAGGGGATTCTCTGAGAACTGAAAAGCTTTGGTAGAGAAACAGCCCAGAAAACATCTAAGAAGACAGACTTCTAAAATGACAACAGACACCAGACTTCAAAAACTACATGTTTATACTCCTTGTGTATTTTCAATTCCTATTATATGCTTATGGGGCTAATTTCAGGGCTTGGGCTTCTAGCACTGTAGTAGGACACGTGTTTCCTATGCACAAGGCCCTGCCTGGTTCCATGCCCAGAACACAGAAATAAAAAAAAAAACAATGGCTAATATTTCCATTCATTTTATGTTTTAATAAGGGTGTTCTACCAAACCTGTCTCATTTGTACTTACAAAGAAATGCAACTCTAAATTCAAAGATATTAACATGTAGTAAATTTCTTCTAGTCAAGTATTAACTTGTAATCAGATTAAAATCAAAATGTAATAAACTTCCAACCTGTTATTAGCTGACTTTAATTCAAGAACTTAATTGTTTTTAGTTTACCTCTTTAAATTGCTTAGTGAATAACTGGACCTTCCTACTGAGGGGTCAGGCAGGGAAGACAGAGGACAAGAAGTTAGTTTAAGTGACACCAATGCCAAAATATTATCTCTTAGTAAAAAGGAGATGATAAAAGAGGGGTCAGCAAATATCTCAAAGAAACCATGCTCAAAATACATAAATGATTTTGTTCTTAAATATTACAAGGACAGTGTTGGAAATTATGCTAAAATATACATCTGTTTGAATTTTAGGCCTAAAGGATTTAAGTTTTATTGCTCAAGCAAATGAGTAACCACTGGAAGTTTTTAGTTCTTGTTTATTGTTTTATTATGTTTTGTATGATGTGTTTATGTGCACATGCCCAGGCACATCAGAAGACACCTTTGTGGACTTGGTTCTCTCTGCCCTCCCTCTTCAAATGAATTCAGGGAATCAAATTCAGGCCATCAGGCTTCTACTAAAAATCCCACTCAGACAGTTTTTAAAGAAATTAACAGGTATCCTCATGATTAAAATACAGCTGATTATCATATATTGACCTGATAATTATAGACCAATAACTGTCAGATTCATCATTACAAAATATTAAAATGTGAAAAAAAACAGAATGCAGAATTGATGAGAATTTGTATGAATGTAAAGAGCAATAACTGTTAAGATTCATCATTTCTGCAATACTAAAATGTGAGAAAAACAGTGCAGAATTGATGAAAATTTGTATGAATTGCAAAGGTCTGGTAACTTTAATTATAAAAAATGAAAATACATGATATTTTAAAGCCTCTCATTTTGAAGATTTTTTCTCTTAACTAAAAAAGATAGTCTGTGGTTTTTTTTTAAGGTGGGTATACCATTAAGATAAATTAAAATGCATGGGTTTGGAGCCAAGTTTTGTGGTATACAACTTTAATCCCATCAATCAGTAGGCACAGAGGTAGGTCACCATCTAAGAGTTCAAGGCAAGCTTGGTCTACATAGTGAGTTCCAGGACAGCCAGGGCTATGTAGAGAAACCATGTCTAAAACAAACAAACAAACAAACAAACAAACACAATAGGTGGGCTTTGTACTTTGTAACATTTGGTAGTCTTTGTAACTGAGGGATGAAATTAATGAGACCAAAGTTTTAATAATTACTGGAAGTGTACTAGTTTATCATCATTAAATGCATTTCTATGTGACAGAAAGATGTTAAAGGCATGAACTTTATTATAAAGAATTATTATGAAGTTTGGTTCCTAGAATACATGTCAGATGAATCACCAACCCCCTGAAACTCTTTTTACAAAGATCGAGATCTTTTCCTTGCCACAGTGGGCAATGTGCTCAAATACACATGCGTGCACACGTGCGCGTGTGCACACACACACACATACACACACACAATTAAAAATAAAAATAAATCTTTAAAAATAAAATAAAAAGAACTTTACCTCTCAAGGCCATAACCTATACTTACTACTAGAAATTTCTTGTTCAAAGTCATATTTTTCCCAAGATAGGCCGGAACAAGCAGTCACGAAATTGTAGAATTAAAGAGATGGAAAGGGTCTAAGAATATAATGTCAAAGGACCTCCAAGCCAGTATACTTCTTATAACTCTTTTCCCAGTCAACCATGTCAGCTTCACTGAGACATTATTTCTGCTAAGATTTAAGCCAGTTAGGGCAGAAATACTCTGTCTCTTTCACCATTGTAACCCCGGGTTCTATACTGTGATCAATAAAGTGCTTGAATGGATGAGTGTCCCTGAACAACTGTGGTGACAAACCATTTATATACAAGTGTGCAAAGGAGAGAAGTCTCTTTAAACTGTGAAAGATACCTCTAGGGAGTAAACTGGCCTTCCAATACAGTCTGCCACTGTAGTGGGTAAGGCACTCCTTGGGTAAGCCAGACAGATCCATGAGGGCAGCTCCTCCAAGTCAAACTTTGCTATCTAAATCCATGTTTGCTCTCTTCTGTATAACCTACATTGATCAATCAGCTCTTTAGAAATGGGAGCACCCTGAAAGAAGCATACTTTCCATGATACCTACCTACTCGAGAATAGAGTCCTATTACCAAAACATCCATCTATACTTCAACTCCTGGGGAAGGGGGATGTTGAACCTTTCAGAAAACACTAGCAGGTAACATCATAAATCTCTCCCTAGAAGGCTTGACTAAACTATTAAAAATCCTATGTATGGATAGGTTCATAAGAGAGTGTGATGGAATCTTCCACGTACTTGAACCCATAGTAAAATATCTGAGCATTTTCTTTTCTGCTTGAAGGCTAAGAAAGCATTCATTCAACCTGTAACATTCAGGTTCTTCCATGGGCATAGTTATTTGAACTGCCAATAGGACCTGAGTCTGAATGGAGTGGCAATGATTCAGTAACGTGAAATGGGAAAAAGTTTACTTGTGCTGGAGATTATTTCTCCTTTTATGACGTGTTTGATCATGAACCTGTTCACCTTAATGCTGGGTAATGAGGCCTAACAGGCAAGTCACAAAAGTGCTTTGCAATGCTTTTGGAAAGGTTAATCTTATGGAACAATCTCATTATTCAAAGGGTGTGGACTTCTTCCAGAATCCTAAAAAGTGAGAGAGTTCCTGAACATTTGAGAAATAACACCCTCCCAATCTTGGTTAATGAACTGAAAAATTCAGCAGGCAGAAAGTAAAAAATCATTCTTAAGTTACTTCAGAGCTGTAGAACTGAAACACACAATTGTTTAGTGTCCTTAAACTGAATTTAATTTTGAAGTAGTCCCCAAAAAATGTTTAAAAAAAGATATTGATTTGAAATGAGAGTCTAAGACCAATAGTACTTTAAAAGAAAAATGCATTTCATGAAGTTACATTTTTTTCTGCTAAAAAAATTTCCAGGAAAAATATCATCTTAGAAAACCAAAATGTAAATTTAAGAAATTGAAGACTATAACATTCAAAGATGTTGAGAATGTTATATTTATTGCTTGTTGTTAGTCTGAGTTGATACAAATTGGAAAAACTAACCTAGAAATGTTCTTTAAAATTTAAATTATGTATGCTTTTGTATTAATAATGACCAAAAAATGTATATCTAAAACAAGTATCTGAAGATATTTCTTGCAGCTGTTTGTCACAGTAGAACACTAGGAGAGATGAAACGTCTACAGTTAGGATGAGCAATAGAATATTAGTCAACTTTTTAAAAGCATAAATTAGGCATTGGTAACAACACTGGAAGTCTAAGGAGAAATGAAACACTAGCAGTTTGGATAAGTTTATTCTAGGTCTTAAAAAATTAGTTATTAAAATAGTCCCATTTCTATTTGTATTTGTGAACAAGATGTTTATATGAAAAAAAAATGTTACATAAATGTAGGCTAATGGAGGACATGTCTACCAAAGAACAGACATTTTTATATGAGGATATGACTTGGATAAGCTGAGATTCAGTTTTACCTGGAAATTAGGAGGTATATGCACAAAAGTAACTTACATGTATTGGGTCATGTGGCTACATCAATGTAAGACTAAGCCTCAAGAAGATGAGGAGAATACTTTTGATTGCATTACTTCCAGGACCTAACAGAGTACCTGACCCAAAAGCTATTGATTAGTATTCACTGAATGGATCAAAATATAAACAACTGGGCATGCATATAATCCTTTTAAGTAAAAGCAATATCCTTATTATCCCCTTGGAATTTTGCTGACTTCTTGTATAATATCAGCCTAAGATATGTGTGAGAATCAGATAAGGTGATGAAAGTCAAAACTTACATCCATGAAAACTTTAGAGTATTATGGCCAAAAGACCTGTATGGAGAAAAAAGTCTCACAATCAATCCCACTACTAGATTAAACACTAATGCGGAGGCTTCCATGTTCTATGACACAGGGGAAACATGTGTAGCTTTATGAGCTTGTTTTGCAAGTTTGTGTTCTTGTAATCATACACTTAGGTTCATTTTCAGCAGAACGTAAGCTCTCAAAAGACTGGCAATTAGATACTTAGAAACATTTCCTTAAAAGATAACCCACATACAATATTTGTCATATTAAGATACCAATTGTAACATGTAGCTGGATATTTTCCCCACCTCTTAATGATTTCCAGTTTCTGGAAAAAATCCCTCACCTAGAAATAGGAGAGATGCAGCTGGTAAAATCAGTGAATTCGGCTGCTACTGAATCACTGGTTTGCCTGGTGACCGTGTGTCTCATTTCTTTCAGTTTCTACTTTGTAAGATGCAAGTAACTAACAGCATCAATAAAAGCACTTCCTTCCTAACATCTTAAATTCTTGTGAGTTAATTCTACTGCATTCCAATCATTCTACTTCAAGCTCAAAAAGTAACAACAGCAAAAGCAGCAGAATCCTGCATTCTGCTGTCTCCAAGGACAGCTCACATCTTAAACAGCCACGTGACGGTCTCCATTAGCGCAACATGAAGCATCATTACCATTAACCACCCCATCATATGCATTAATCAAATTAAACTAATACTTTACAGTCTGATTTTGTTCAAATAAATACTCGATGACACTAATAAATAATAAACAGACAAATCACCACTAAAATGGTTTATCAGTCAGCTTTCCCTTCCATCTTAAAAAAAAAAAAAATCAAACAATTCTAGGTATGTTGCTTTACTCTAACATTCTGGAGTAAAAGCCTCCCCTGGACCAGGGGGATGTGAGGAGAAATGAGTCTGAGTAAGGGTTCCCCACCACCTGCTGCTTCCTAGACTCCAAAACTCCAGCTCCAGCTATTTCCAGGGAAGAGAGAAATCTGGAGGGGAGGGGAAGAAGGTTGGTGAGAGCAAGAGGCGGGAGCAAGGAAAGGGAGGCAGGAGGAGGCGTGGCCCGGCCTGGGGCCGGCGGGGATAAATACAGAGAACTGGGTGCGGGGTGCGGAGAACTCCGGAGGACGCCCGAACGCAGCAGCACCGCGGACAGCGCCCGGCCGCGCCGCGCCCAGCTCAGCCAGCGCAGCCCTCTCGCCCTGAGCCCGGAGGTTCGCGCTCAGCGCTCTCCCAAACTAGCCGCGGCACCATGGCAGAATCCCACCTGCAGTCGTCTCTGATCACAGCCTCACAGTTTTTTGAGATCTGGCTTCATTTCGACGCTGACGGTGATTATTTTCTTTTTTAACCCTTTCAAGACTCGTCTCCATTCCTTCCCTGCCCTTCCCTTCCACTGTGCTTTTTCATCTCAACCGTCCTTTTCTGTTCTTTTCCGTCTTCCATCACCTTGCCTAATCTCCGTCTCCCCCTGACTGCCGACCCGTCATCCTGGAAGTTTGCATTGTGTGTACGCCATCCCCACGCTTTAAGCGTTCATCTTTCTAGGAACGGCAACGATGGGACAGAAGCAAAGACTGGGAAACCTTGTCCCCCAAAAGTTTCAAACACCATTCCCAGCAACCCTGCTACCCTCCTATACCCTCTACGCGGTTGAAGTTTTACACCTCCGAAGCCAAGCGCTGCCGCGGCTGTACCATTGCTGATTAATGGGTGCTCAGGCTACATAGCTTCCCAGGACGGCTGTTCTGGAAAGAACCGAGAAGAAACTTAGAGACATCTGACACCTGGGTGTCTCTTTGTCTTTTCAGGAAGTGGTTACCTGGAAGGAAAGGAGCTGCAGAACTTGATCCAGGAGCTTCTGCAGGCGAGAAAGAAGGCTGGATTGGTAGGCTTGAGAGTGTGCAGGACCCTTCACGCCATTCATACCCATTCTTGTGTTTCATAAAAGAGGTTTTGTGGGCGAAAGTAAAGGCTTACTTGCTAACAAATGCGAGAGAGAACGTATTTCCAAACTGCGTCAGGAGAAAAAGTGTGTGGTGTGATATGTGTGTGCGTGTGTGCGGGATGGCTAAAGAGAAAATCCCTATTGTCTCAAATCGGCCATATATATTCTATAACCCTCCTTTCCTTAATAGGTCTTTAAAGGAAATGTCGATGTGCAAGACCCTCCATCAGGTCCTCACCTCTACCACTGAGTTGGCTGTGTGATTTCTAACTTCTCTTTTCTAAACGATAAGGAAGGGGTAGAAATACATTCCTGCCCCTTGGTGGTCAGGAGCAGATCTGCAGATTCTGGTGCCAATTTCTGCTGCGAAGTCAGAGTAGCTGGGAACGGGGCGGGGGAGGGGTTTGCCTTGACCCTTGTTCCTGAGAAAAGATAGCCAATTTGTAATACCTGTGAGAATTTAGCCAAAAAAAAAAAAAAAAAAAAAAAAAAAATTTTCCTTTCATTTTTGTTGAAGAGAAACCCCCAAATTAAGAAAGTCATAAAACAAAGCACTGCAAGAATTTCATGTATTGTGGAAAGAAAAATATTCTAACGAGAAAGTACTAGTGATGGTTTTTAAATAAGTTATGGTTTTGACATAAGCCATTGGTTAAATAAGTTATTATTGTTGTTTAAGAATTAATTCCTTTGGGTCAAATTTATTTCTTGGGAAAGGATGATGTCAATGTAAAAATCAAATGTACCCAACCAACTTTCAAACATATGAGATGTTTGTATAAAGAATAGGTTGAGAATACAGGTCTGACGGCATTTACATAAGACTGCTTTTCAGAAAGCAAGATTAGATATGGAGTAATTAGCCTTTGGTGTTTTGGACTATAATTACAGAGAAAAATTTATATAGAGGTAATATACATATCATCCATAGATATTATATAGCATGCCACCATTTCTAGTGCTGTGTGTGTGTGTGTGTGTGTGTGTAAGAGCGAGAGAGGGAGAGAGAGAGAAAGAGAGAGGGGGAGAGAAAGAGGGAGGGGGGGAGAGGGCAAAAGAGGGGGATATTAACAGGACTGTTTTTGTTTTGTTTTGGGGGTTTGGGGGGTTGGTTTTTGTTTGTTTGTTTGTGGGATTTTCCTTCCATGTTGTTCTTCCATGGTGAGATTTGTATAGTAGGTATCCCTAATCAACAGTAAAACGAATCTCCATAAAACTGTAAATGCACTCTGATGTATTACACGCAGAGCAGAGTATCAGGTTGTTAAAATTGTGCCAAACTGACTTTAAACCAGATCATGCTCTGGAATAAGATCAAAGAAAAATGTCTTCTATGCACTTTGCCCTCTTTTTCCCTTATGCATTAGCATGCAAATAAATTTGCATAATAATATCACTGTGGTTCTATAGATCATTAGCTGATAAAACAGAAGGAATTTTCTTCCTCACTTAAAATACCTTAAATGTATATGGAAAGTTTTATTTTCCACAGAAATTATAATTACAGTCTTGGATGGTGCTTCTAAAGGCTACATGATTATATTTTAATCTTCCAGAAGCAACTTTCATATTGAAATTTAGTTCTATTCTATAAATAAAATTCATGAGATCGGTGCTTTTCATCTCCTCACTTTAATACTTTCCTTTTAATTTAAAAAGTTCAGGTGGAAATTATAGAACTTAGAGCTTATTTCTTTTCTCTAGAACCTAATTTTGGTCCATAAGAAGGTCTAATTAGATTATAATTCGATGATATTAATCTTTCATATAAGCATGTGGTCATATCAAATTGCTTGGTACCTTGATACCTGAGAATTTTTTCTGAATTACATAATAGGCTTTGGTTGGCTAACTAAAAATCTAAATTAATACCTAGAGAAAGAATTCATATATATTAGGCACATTTCATTTAAACTAGTGATCTATTGCCATTAATCAACTTTTATGTGTTTGTTCACTATAAAAAACATATATGCTGAGCTGATAAACCAGACTTCTCATTTCTGACTTACAAGGACATAAAGAAGCATTGATTTCACTCATCACATTAATAATGTGAATGTTTTCATTTTCACCAAGTATATATGATAGTCCAGTGTCTTATTTCCAAAATCACTACCGTTGTGCAGTAAACAATGTGTTGTCATTAAATTTATGCTCATCTTTATAAGTCTGCAATTGATGATGGTGGTGGTGGTCATGGCATGATCCTTAGGATTTAAAACATTGATCACTCCCAGACACTTCCCAAGGTAAATATCAAGTCTGCCACTTGAGCTAGTGGTATTCCGTAATTTTAATATTCAAAATAAAGACTTTGCTTTTTTGTTCACTTAAAACTCTGTGTAAAGGTCTGGGACTGATATTCCCATGCTTACAATGTTGAGCTATACACTTTCATTTTCTTATAATTGTTTCTAAACCAAAATTTAATAAATGCAAACTGAAAATTACCCATAATAGAAGGGTTCTTTTAGGACCACAGTGTGGCTAAATTCATTTATGCTTTCTACCTTAGCTCTACTATACATTTACAATGGCTTCAAATGGGTAAGTGTTGGCATTAATGTTTCAGAGCGTCACTGTGGCCCTTACATTGTATTAGACCAGCTACAAGTTTACTGCTACAGTAAACTTGTGTAGTTGGCACTGCCATCTTGTTCATTAAAGTGAAAATTAAGACCTTAATTTGCTTTCTCAAGGAGAGAGAATAGGGCATTAGTAAGAACTGACCTATTTTAAATAAATCAGTTCATGTAACAGAGATATTTTAAGTGGGCTTTGTTTGAGACTCACTTAAAATAGCTTACAGTTCATAACTCTCTAATGTGCTGATATGTAAAGGGATTATAAACAGGAATAACCACATTGAAGATGAGAAAGTCAAAGGAGAAAATAGCACTTACTTAGTCATGCTAAACATGTGAAAACACAAATTTGTCCAGTCGTTGTTCCCCTCACACTTTCCTCCCAACATTTAACTCTCTAATTTTATTTAATGAACACACACCTGTTTCAAGTCAGAAGGATTCATTGTTTGCAAACTCAATGGCTCTTTCACATATGCAGATTTTGCTTTTTGGCGTCAAATACCTACTCCTATCTCCCATAGATAAGACATTATGTTAAAATAAGGAGATGTTATCAAACAAGACTGTATGGCGTAATAAAGTAACCTTCCAAAAAGCAAACATTTGAAAGTATATTAACAGCTATTCTATCTCATGCTTAATTTTTGTCAAGGGAGGGCAAACTATTATTATCTTTGTAATTAAAATTTACAGTAATTTATGAACATCATTATAAGAACTTTTTTTTACAAACATCTTAGCTAATTTATTTTTATAATTTTAGGAGCTATCACCCGAGATGAAAACCTTTGTGGATCAATATGGACAGAGAGATGATGGAAAAATAGGAATTGTAGAGGTAAGAAACCTATGCATTTGTCTGATTGAATGAATGAACATCAATGTTAAAATTTATCAGGTCATCTTACATCAGACATCTCAACCACAGAGGTCATTCAATGCCATTCATATAGCATCTTGTCTTCCCACACATCAAATTAAAGATGGTAGCAACTTAAAAAGAGACTAAAGAGTTTAATGTAGACTGGATCCTAGTATGCAGACTTAAAAGGGCAATACTCAATCTCTCTCACGTTCTGGTTTACTGACGGAGTGGGCCAAGCAAGCCCCACCTTCTAAGTGAGCATACTCTCACTGAATCTTCCATATCCTCCCCAGTACAAGGTCCAGCACTTAACAGTGTAAACTTCTCTGTGATATTTTCAGATCAAATATTCTCAGCCCCATGAAGTTGTCATGGCAAAAGAGTGCATCCTGGTTGGTTTCTGAAATTCTCTTTCAGATTGATAGATGGCCCTAGCAAAGACACGAGAACTTTCCTACAGTGAGTCAACACTTCACAATCTGGCATGTAGGCACACATTTGAATCTCTAGAGGTTAAAACTGTGCGTGTCAAATCTTGCCTTTTGACACTGACTTTTCCTCTTAAAGACATCTTATTGTGCCTATAAGTCATCAAGGAAAGGAAATCAATTATTCCTCTATCTATATTCTCAATTTACAAAATATATGTGGTATCCCTTACTCCTACTGGTGATGTCTTAGCTGTGTTTATCTCTACCACCTGCTTTTTTTAAAACTGGGTAGAAAGCTTTATCTAGAAAAATGAATAAGATCATATTTTGAAATATGACAAATCATAATTGTGTTCATAAAGCATTCTCAGTCTCTTCAGTTGTGAAGTGCCATGGACTTTTAAAAAATAGTTATAATTTACTTTTGATTCAAGGAATTAACCTGGTTTTCAAATAATTTATCTTATTAGGACACTTGTGGTACCAATGTGAAATACACATATTTTTAAACACCTACTACAAATAGAGTGAAGGGAGGGCAAACTATTATTATCTTTGTAATTAAAATTTCTCCCTGGAGCATACACTTTCCCCTTTTGCCTGTGTGCAACTCATTACTGTATAAATAGGTAATGGTTTTTGAACTTACAGCAGATATAAAGGCCGACTAATCAAGACAAGAATAAAATTATGTTTCTGAACATACATGAGAGGAGATAAATACTCAAAACTAGTTTGAAAATCTACAACACGTGGTATTCTAAGTTGGCTCTTTCATAGTTCTGACTACTTTATAATTCTAGGTGAAGAAAGACTATTTTCTTGTATTTAGCAATTTCACTTTGAATCAGTCTAGTGGACTCAATTATTTATTGTGTCGTTTGATGATATGAGGTTATGTCGTAAAAGCATGCAAGTTATTCACAAGATGTTGAATTTTTAATTAGGTAAAATGAGTGAAACTGGGTTATACTCTGTAAGATAGAGTTTATCTACTTCAGACTTATCATTTGAACTTCAATATCAATGAGAAACTGGCACCCAGCAAATGCATTGTTTTAAGATATGATAAAACACCAGCTTCCACGCATTTAAGATGATAACTATTAGAGGGAAGGCAAAGGGTTTTGAATGAAAAAAAATAAATGGAGGTATAAGAAGATGTGTGTGTGTGTGTGTGTGTGTGTGTGAGAGAGAGAGAGAGAGAGAGAGAGAGAGAGAGAGAGAGAGAGAGAGAGAGGCAAACCCTCCAAATAGCACAGCATAATGACATTGCACACTGTACCTTGTGAGCTCTCATAACAGTTATTAGCCAGGATTTGGAGAAGGTAGCCGAACAACATTATCTAAAGAGAAGAGCATTTCTAAATGGGAGAACAGGAAGGAGACCACCACAGTGGTTCATAACGTATGCCTAGGGAAGCTAAGTAAGGGCTGAGAGAAGTCCTGATGCATCCCTGGAAAACAAGAGTAAAATGTTACAGGAAACATACAGAAAACAGGGGAGATGCTGGGGATTGCAGACTCTCAGTTCACCCTATGGCATCACCGGAAGGCTGTTCATCCCGTGTCCAATATGGTATTACTTGCTAAGATGTCCTGTGTATAATGAAGCACTCCAATATAAAAAGTCTACCTAGCTATTTCCCAAATGTATTACAGCCCCCTTCCTCCTAGCAAGTGCACTAATCCTTCCTTAGTGTTCTGAGAAGGGGGTTCAACTAGCTTGTATATAATGCTCACTTGACTCCAGAACTCTTTGAAGTCTAATCAAAGCAAATTAACGTGCACACAGTATTCTGCTTCCCTGAGGGCACCCAATTGGATTAAAAAAAAAAAAGTTACCTAATTTTCAATGCTCTGATCTGATACATCAACTGATACTTTCTACAGAATGCACTTTACCTAAACATTAAAAAGAAAGAAATGTTGGGATGTCTAATATTCGGATTTTGGCAATTTAATGACTTTAGTAGAATGTTAAAATTTATGAAGGTGGTCCAGTAATAACAAAATTGTTAATATAAGTTTAAAAGACAAGCATTGAAAACTTGAGATAATTTAACAAATACTATTGCAGTTAGAAATGTTCTAAATTTATTAAGACTAATATAGTTCTGATGTTTGGAAGGCCCATTAAAATAATTAAGTAGAAGAACTAAATGATTTAGCAAGTCATGGATTTTTTTTTCTCTAGGTTTCACACGAGGTACACAAAGATATTTCCTTTTGATAGATGTCATATCTTTAAGTGCTCCCTCTGTTCCCTTGGGCAATGTGTGGGAGCCTATCAGCCTCTCTAGGCTTAGTGTTTCTATCTGTCCAGGTCAGTGCATACACTGAAAAAAAATAGATCTAAAAGCTATTTTAACCTAAAAACTGTAACAGCCATTGAAGAGAAGCAGAAACTCTTCCAGCCATTTCTCCTTTCTTCCAAGGTAGGATTTAAGCTTGTACACTTACTCAAGATGAACGTTATTTTTCTTCCCAGACTACTCATTTACTTTAGAATGATGGAAACTGATTAATGATAAAATCAGGTTTGAAATTTTGTTCTGGATAGACTTTTTTTAAATGATATACTGGAAACCCTTTTTGAATATAGGGTGCTGATGGTAAGAGATAAATGTCTCAAAATCAAAAAATGTTAGGTTATCTGACTTAAAAGCTGCCTCAAACTACAAACTACATAAATAGTTTCAGAGCATGTTTCCTGGACTATGGGAAAATTTGACTGTGTACTAACTTCATATGTCTATTATGAGCATGTGCCAAACAAGACAATTCAGGTCAAACAGAATACTGTAAAAGCATGCAATGCTCAGTTGGCATTATTACTAAATACAGAAATAAGCTACTGAAAAACCTACTCTATTGTCCAAAATGTCAAAACCTCTTTCTCTTTCTCACGTAATTTATTAAATTTGAGTTATTGAACTCAAATTTTTTTGGTTTTTTTTTTTTTTCCGAGACAGGGTTTCTCTGTGTAGCCCTGGCTGACCTGGATCTCACTCTGTAGACCAGGTTGGCCTTGAACTCAGAAATCCACCTGCCTCTGCCTCCCAAGTGCTGGGATTAAAGGCGTGCACCACCACCGCCCCGCTAACTCAAATATTTTTAAGTTCATCATTATTTACCTTCCACATTCCCTGGACTCACTTCTCCCTGGCGGGAAAATCCCTCCTTGGTTCTTCAAATGTAAAAAATGAATCCTTGTCTAACATGCTCATCAGGAAGGGTGATATATCCCAGAGTTGCATTCAAATGTGATGAACTCTGCTCTTTCGCATGTTGATGTGAATGTCTCAGCTATTTGTCTCTATGAAGTCTCTGTCCTTGGCTTCTCTTCTGACATGTGGTATTTTGCTTTATTTTTGTGCCTATGTCTTGCTTAGAAATTTTTATGCAAAGGGATTTTTAAAACCATCTGTCTTTCTATAAGAGTCTTACTATGGCAGGGGATGGGGGAGGGAGACTTTGAATCAATCACCAGAAATCAACATGGTGACCTAGAGTTTAGCAGCAAAAGAAGGCATAGCTAGGATTCCAACCTTCTCTCAAGCATAATGCAAACGGTCTATATTATGCTAGGGAATGAAGGGAGATGGAAAAGCATGCAAGTCAAAATCTTACTAGGGCTGAGCTCCCTGGAAGCAAACCTGAGTGGAATCACTATGAAAAGGATTGCTAGGAAGTAATTGGGAGAGCAAAGGCAGTAGGCCTGGGCACTAAGGAATCGGGAGCCTCACAAACAAAGCCTTAATGGAGACTTCCTCTGTAGTGAGCTCTGAAGTGGGGGGGGGGGGGTGTTCCTTTGGAGATCTCCTAAATTTTGACTGAGTGTAGGATTTTTATACTCCTATGTGGATTAACCATGAGATAGAGCCTCCTTGAACCTGGGGATGTCTTCAGCCCAGACACTTCCATGATGGGACAGCTGAGTGCGAAGTAATACTTTTGTAACCAGAAACAACTCAGGGCAGCATCTCCCTATCCACAGCCCAGTAACAATCCAAATTAAGTCCAAGGGAACTTTACGTCCAGAAGATGTCAGTAATTTCATTTGTTTTGTTTTCTAAACTAATATATAAAATTCATTTGTGTTTTAAATAAGATAGTACTATGATGACTATTAACAGTTTAATGAGATTTTTAAAAGAATGCTTTGCATATAGATATAGTCAGTATTTTTATAATTAAGATAAAAGAGCACACACAAAAAATATACATCTATATACTATCTATACAGTATAGTATATAGTATAGTATATATACAGTATAGTATATATACTAAATATACTATCCATAAAGAACAGTGGGGGTGGCGGTACACACCTTTAATCCCAGCTGTTGGGGTTTATATCTGGCTCTAAACAAAGTTAACATCATTCATTGCATCAACAAAATGAAGATGGTATCTTCAAAGACAGGCAACTAGCAAAAACATTGCTTCTCCACTTTCAGTGCCAAGCCACCAACTCCATAAGCAATGACTTCAGAAATTCCACCTGGACCTACAGATGTCTGCCTTACTTTCTGTTCATTCCTTTGGTTCACTCTACTTTTTTCTGCAACTCACATTAAAGACTGGGGAGTCCATAAGAGGGAGAACAGGTAGCCCAGTAACTAAAAAAAAAAAAAAAAAAAAAAATCACCAAGAATCTTGAAACCCCGCCAGGACTGGAACCTTCTATGAACATTATAACTTAGAAAATTTGAGAAAAAAATTGGTCTTACCTAGCATTCTATGGAAGTCCTTTGACACGTCCTACACATTGTCTTAGCTGCTATAGATGGAGAATCTCCATCTGAAATTTGAATAGACTTGTATGCACTGACAAAGCGGGTAACAGAAAACACAGGACAGCCACACTGTAGAATCTACCTTGAAAGGAAGTCTTTCTATTTACCTCAGGAACATATTATCCAAACATATGCATTGCTTTTTAAATGGCTACTTAGCCTTACAATGATATGTTATATGAGTAAAATTCATTTTTTAAAAAACATAAGATAGTATTATAATAAGGAGCATTAACAGTTTAATGAGACCTTAAAAGTGTTTGTATATACAGTCAGTATTTTTATAATTAAGGTTAAAGGAGCATACACAAAGAAATATAAATCTACACTATAAAGAACACCAGGTGTGGTGGTGCACATCTTTAATTCCGCACTCTGGAGGCTGAGGCAAGCAGATCTCTAAGTTTGAGGGCAGCCAGAGCTACACACAGAAACCTTGTCTAGGAAAGCCAAAAAGGAGAAGGAGAAGGCGAGGTGGAATTGGAGGAGAAAGAAGAAAAGGAGGAAAAGGAAGAGAAGGAGGAGGAAGAGTACTATCATTCTTCATATGTGACATTCTAGAACTCTTTGATCTTTATGTGAGCTACATAAACTTTGTAACACTAAGATGGGTGAATTTCCCTAACCTTATATCTAATCATTACTAACTATTGTATTCTTTTACTTTTTCAATATTTAAATAGTTGGTGGATTTTCAGAACTATGCTTTTCAAGAGAAATCACTATTTTTTTAGTTTAAGACAACATATATTCTATGAAATTCAAGCAATATAAAAATTATATTAGTAAAGGATGTTGACTCTATATCATGTCAATGAAGTATCTCTAATTTAAGAAAATCACAAGCATGTATCCTAAGCACCTGACATGCTGGGCTCTGTTGGCTCTGGATGGGCATAATATGCAGACAAGAAACACTCTCTGAGTTCTTGAAATGACCCAGGAAAGAACCCCTCAAAACATTAAAAGTTATATACTAATAAGTAAAGTTGAGAATGGTTATTTCCAGTTTCCTAGATGAGTGTGCATGTAAATCATACCTATGACATGACATTGCATAGCTATGATTACACACAACCTGCTAACATGTACACTTAACAAGTTCCATTGGTCAACTTGTCACATCGCTGACCTATTTCCTCGTTCTTTAAGACCCAGAATTTCTATTTTGTTACTGCTTTGTTCTCACCCCTCTCCTGGATAAATCTTTTCTCCCTCCTCACATCATTTGAAGTTCTAAAAGAGGCATTCTTCAGAATGCCTTCAGTGTTCTACACCCAGCTCTAGGAGACTGGCTGTTTCTTCCCTCTTTGAAGACCTGCTCTATGTCTGCAGTTCTCCCTCTCTTCTATTTCCCCATAGCTTCAGTGGAGACCTGCTTTCCGGGCCTAACTCTTGCTTCTTTAATAATAAAAATCATTTATAGCTACTTTCTACTAGTAGCCCACATACAGGTGCAGAGGAAAGAAAAATTCATAAAGAAGATGAGTTCTAGATTTCCCTGAGTAGGAAGAAGCACAGCTTCTCATAGCCACTGGTAGCAATCACCAACAAATGTGTCATTTACATTCTAAGAGTGAAGTAGCAACCAACTCATCCTACCATTGTAAGCAAGAAGTATGTTGCAGACATAATTTATTACCAGTCATAAGCTATAACTGAGTCTCAGAGTCTGCAAGTCACCAGATGGGATCATTCAATCTGTATGTCAACTCAAAGGTTGGGCTTTGAATTATATTGAACTGTATTATTTATAAAGAGCAGAATTTTGTGGGTAAAGTAATCAACTACACAAATAATACTTGAATGTTATAATGAGATGCCTGAAATATATATAATATTATATATAATCTCACACTACAGTGATATAAATATATTTATGGACCAAAACCTGATTTAATTTCTAAAATTACTGGCAAATCCTAAAGCGCTATTTTCTTCTTTTAGATGTGTTATCACCTACACATTGTACACACATATACATATACATACATACACATACACATACACATACATATATATATATACACACCGCACTAATTAAAATCTACCCAGACTAGTGGTCTTTACTTCTAGTAAAGATATTCTCCAAGATTATTTGTTTTGTCTTCTATATAAAGACTATGAACAGAATTGAGATTTTAGCCATTTTTCAAAGATTGAAAAGCAAGATAATTTATTTTTTATGAATATATTAAGACTTTATTAAATGATCTTATATTACAATAGTAGCAACTGTTCTCTCACAGCTGAGAGGCTGGGAAGCTGTGTGCCTTTACAGTCCATTTGGGTACTTAAAGTATGGAAGACTCCTAAAGAACTGGAAAAGCAAGATAATTTAAACTACATATTATATAATTTACATACCCATAAGGTAAAATGACATTTTACATTAAACTTCAAACCTTAATGGACCTAAAAGGCTGGAAACTTTTTAAGTGGGCATGATAACCTTGCCCATCATTTAGTTGAACACTTAGGAGATCTTATGACCTTAATATGAATTTCAAGCCCAGCTTCATAAATTGTGGATAACAACCCATACAGAACCACAAACAATTTGGCAGCAGTAAAAGTTTTCTGAATACACACACACAAAGAATTAATTCAAAATTAACAGTGTAATGAATCCAGGGAGTTCCTGGTGTGCTTGCCATGCAGAGAGTCACTGCACCCTGGGTACTGAAGCTCTTGGGCCTGAGGGTGTTTGATGCCCCAGTGTAGGGGAATGCCAGGGTGGGAAGGTGGGTGGGTAGGTAGGAACACACCCTCATAGAGGCAAGGGGAGGGATATGGGATAGGGGGTTTCCAGAGGGGAGACCTAAAAAGGGGGATAACATTTGAAATGCAAATAAAGAAAATATCCAATAAAAGAAAAAAAAAGCACCCCAGCTATCATTATGACGCACTATGAATTTCAGTCTTTTTATTCCACATAAGAAGTTTTCTGCTCTTGGATAAACATAGTAGTTTATCTATGGGAAGCAACAGCTTCTAATATTTTCCTACTGCAATTCCCTAACACGCATCAAATCAGTGTATCTGTGTATTGTATTACAATGTTTGGCTTTAACATGTTCTGTTAGAGGTGTCGAATTGAGTTTCACAAAAATTTGTTGAATGAATTCTGACTTGGGATTAGAACAGAATTTTCAACAATTTCTGTGATGGTACCAAAACATGATTGGGCTATTTTATACTTCATATTTATATGAAATACTGTTCACAGCACTGACAATTTATTGTACTTTAGGGAATTGCTACAGATAGATCAGTTCTAAAAGATTGAGGATGTTCTACATTCTGTAGTATTAAACATTCATCTTTAATAAATGATAAAATTATATAAAAAGTATGATTTTAAACTAACTTGTTATGGTTTATTATCAGTAACTGTTTTGTTTATATATTTATATCATACCTGCCTGGGGTCACTTAAAGCATTCTCAGGAGGAAAGAGGCTATGAATGGTAGAAATTTAAGTAGCTCTAATCTAGATATTTAAAGTGTAAGTGCCAAGACTAAGGAGTCACGCCTGTACTTCAGGGAATTCAACCACTGCTGAAAATCAGACAAATGTTATATGTGAAGATCCATTCTTTAATGATAAAGGGTCAGTAATTCCAACAGCACGTACTTTGAGCCTGGGACATTCATTTCTCCTTCACCTTCTTTTTCTACTGATGAAGGTACTGAGGGCCAGTGTAGCTAGGGAAGGTGCCAGGGACCACAGCTCATTAGCAGGAGAGCCAGAAATAGAAGCCACATCAGCAATGGGGCCATCAATCCAGCTCCCTCCTTCTCCACATGCAATAGATTATATTAGTCTTAAAATGGGATCTGTGGCTCCTTACTGAGACAGACAGACAGACAGACAGACAGACAGACAGACAGACAGACAGAGAGTAGGGAAGGAGAAGGGAGAGAATAAGGGAGAGAGGGAGGAAAGAAAGAAGAAATGGAGGAAGAGGTGTTGAGATTATGGAATGAGATCTGAGGGAGAATGTCACAGAATCCTGCAGTAAAGATCAAAAATCAACCTGAGCCCCATAATCAAGCAGAGATCACAATTTAAGAGTGTTCCCTGTTCCTGCCCAGTTTCCCCTCTTTATGGTGATGTGCCTTTCTGCCTCTTTCTACTGTTTACAGTTGTCTTTGGACCCTCTCCATTGTGTTTCTCTCCAGGATTATACTTGTATTTAATTTTTCTACCTTCCCTTCACCTTTATGCATGTTTCTCACAAGTTCCCATTTCACATGAAATTTACAGCCATGCCGTGTTCCATCCTGTGTATCCCCCAAAAGGACCAAGACCTGATTCATGGCTTAAAGGTTATGGAGAATGCATCTGCATGTATGTGCAGCAGTTCACATGGGGTCCACTACAGCCATCTCCTCTGCTAGGCATGCAGGTCCTCGGGGGCATAGATACTGACGTGCACCTTGGAAGTCTGCAGAAGCAAAGTCCCAGACAGGGAAGCTGAACTGTGTCCTTCCTCTCCTAGACAGCTGGTGTTTATCTGCTCCACTTTCTCAGCCAGTGGAGTTGCTCGTAGAGCATGCTGAAGGGAAACTGAAGCAACAGGGGACGGCACGGGGCCCTTTCCAGGCTCCTCATGTCTGTTTTTCCATCTTTTCCAGTTGGCTCATGTCTTACCCACAGAAGAGAATTTCCTGCTGCTCTTTCGATGCCAGCAACTGAAATCCTGCGAGGAATTCATGAAGGTAAAAATCCTCCTCCCTGTAAGAAAGATGCTGGGCATTGGAAAATTGTTGGGTTGTATAGATTTATTTAAATTGGGTTTTCATCTCCAAATTTCTTACAGACTTGGAGAAAGTATGATACTGACCACAGCGGCTTCATAGAAACTGAGGAGCTTAAGGTGAGTGAGTCAAAGCTAAGGTTCTGCATGCTCCTTCCAGATGCAAGCAAGAACTGCTGAGGGAGTCACATCTTAAAAAAAAAAAAAACACTCCTACAAAGAAACTTACGTTGAGCGGTGCACATTTGCACCCACTCTTTGCATCATTAATGAAACACCAGATCGAAAGACAGACTTCAAGTGCTTCCTGAGATTCTGTTCATCTGTGCCAGAGATTAGCATTTTCTCTGCTGTACCTACATTGTTACATAAGATAGATGGGTGATTGTCATACATACAGAGACAGAGAGATAGAAGTATCTAACTACACCAGCTAAGTAGGCTACCACTCTCTGTAGATTTGAAATACTATTTTATCAATCAATCTCCTAAAGAGACCAACGACAGAGACCCGTGTTGTACCTTATGCATATTTATTTCATCTTTGCATATGTTGTTTAAGCATCAGTCCAGTGACAGAAGGCCTGTAAAATGTTGAGAAACCTACTGAAGACCATTCAGACAGGAGACACCAGGCTGTAGTGTTTAATCCCAGGCCCATCCTCCACATTAAAGACCTCAGAGACAGCCTATAGCCTGCTGCCTATCAATTATCAACCTATTACTATAAATTATACAAACTGTGGAAAACTAAAATTTTGAAAATTAAAGCTATTAGTTCATACATCACATGATAGAATTCCTGGGTGATGAGGAGGCATGTGGGATAGAGATGTAAGGAAAAGTGATGTGAATTAAATGTAACCTCGGGACAAGTGACTGTGTGATTCTACTGTTTCCCATCTTCAAAGCAGGGGTAGCAATACCATAGTATCAGGTATGCTATAGAGTCCAAGTGAGATACTCCACTGCATAACAGAAATGGAATGCATTCACAAAGGATTTTACACTCAGTTCAGAAATGGGAACAAATCTTCCACCTCATTTCCTCCAGCCAATCAGAAGACTTCTTAGTCAGTAAGGTTTTACTTCCTATAACTTCAGAATATGGAGTAATTAGTGGTCTCAAGGGCTAGCAAGATGCCTGGGAGTGGGGGAGGGAGGGTTAAAGGCATCTGACAACTTGGCTTTGATCTCCTGAGTCCAAAATGGTGGAGGGAGAATTAATTCTCTGCTCTGCACATATGTGCCATACACCTGTGCACCTTCAAAACTGGCACATGTACACACAGTTTCTTTTTTTAGGTTTTAAAAGGGAAGCAAGTTAATATGGCTGAATACATGTGCCTTCTATGTCACAGACATAGTACCGCCTCTGATTGAATCTCAGCTTTGATTCTTCAGGAAATTTGTCAGGCGGTTTACTATGACTCCCAGGGTATGGAGAGATGGAAGTCCAGAATGGCTGGGGAACTTTTCACAATGATATAGTTGCTTATGAAGGGAACGTAGGCTTGGTCCTGGAGCGTCTGCTAACATCAATACACGTGTTTTTTCTACAGCACCGTGTGTCTCAAGCGTCACCCACTGTGAGCTGCTTCTGCTCTGCTATGTGGGAAAATGGGTGCATCGTTTTCCTAATCATACGCCAACATGATTTAAGAAGGGTAGGATGTTAGAGATTGGGCTGGTACATTTGAACCACTGTAAAATTGCTATAACAGACTCTTTAAAGTGCCAACACTTTTAATACAAAGTTCCTGAAAGCAATATCTTTCAGAAACACTGCTCTGTAGCTAGAGTCCACTGGCTGCCAGGGAAGCTATTGTGGCTTTACTCTTTTAGACAAAAAGAATTATTTTAAAAAACGCTATTACAGTATATAATGAAAACTGTGGCTCACTTCAGTACTGACCTCAAAATATTCTCAGTCTTGTTCTTTGTTCTAAATTTTATCCTGAGAAAGGAAATTCTAAATACAAGTCCTCCTCCCTGGAGAATTTTAAAGATACATTGGCATTTTTTTAATGGATAATTCAGGAAAGCTAATTTTAAGGAAAGAAAGCTAATTTTAAGATCCATAATAGAGTAAAACATCACTTGCTCTCGAATATGACTTTGAATCCTAGTGTCCCAAGGTTTCTCCGAGGCTATTTTTGTGACCACGATTCCACTGTCTGATGAGGCTTTTTATTTAACCCAATTAATCTCTGACAAAAAAAAAGCCTCAGAAAGCTCAAAAATAAATCTCATCCCCCCCACACACACACCAGATAACTTTGAATTTTCTATGGATTTCACTGTGGATCTGAAGCAGAATATTCGAAAGGATAATAAACGCATCAAACCAGAAGCATCCCTCCCTCGGAAAAAAAAAAAAAAAAAAGTAAAGAGCTTGTCCTCTTTAAGGAAGTTGCTGGAGCAGCTTAAAGATGCCGAAGAAACACCTCCATGACTATCTGGGTGCAGGTCTGCTCAGTTTCCGTAGCTGCGTTAATTCATTTGCTGAGGAAAAGAAAGAGTGGCAAATGAACGTCCGTCTGTGCAGGACACCAAAAGCTATTACGTCCCTCAGAATTCACACTGACGTTTGTATAGCAAGCCTTTGGAAAACTTATATTTAATTTTTATCTCTGTAAAACAAAAATTCAGATTGCTCCCGAGTTCTAACTGCTAATAGTAATTTGCACCCTTCCCACATTAATCTCGGTTTTAATACGATTCATGTGTCCCTCGAGAATTCGATGATACCAACTGTTGTACAGTCAGCGGAAGCGTCGGAACAAAGACTCTGCAAATTATAGCAAATACATCCCGGGGTGTGGCAGGAAATGTATTTAGATTATTTTCATATTTTCATCCAGCTTGCTGAACGTTTTTTACACAGGTTAGAGAGGTCCAGACATGTACCTTATACTCTGTCAGGAAGATCACGTGAAAACAGGTGACGAGAAGCATCCACAGTGGTCATGTTTTAAGTTTTAAATCCGATCCTTTTACATTACATAGTCCACACTCTCCTTTAATTACAATCATAAGAGCACAACATGACTCTGTCTGTGACACACCGGGTCTCAGTAAAAGGAAGATGCTGTGCCTGTCACAGGTGGATTCATTTTGGGAGGCCACGAGGACCACCTGACTTTCAGAGTCCTCTCCTCACCTGGTGCCACCGCAGAGGTTTTCTTTGCCTTCATCCAGGTATATTTTGTTGCAAACTACATGTTATCAGTGACATTTTCTGAGTGCTCTTTTTTTTTTCCAACAGAACTTTCTAAAGGATCTACTAGAGAAAGCAAACAAAACTGTGGATGATACCAAGCTAGCTGAGTACACAGACCTCATGGTAAGACTAAACTAGAACAGATGTAGGCAAGAACTCGTTAAGCATATTGTCTGTGGTTTTGCTGACTCACAAGAATACCTAGGATGGAATAAACAAACTGAAGCTTTCACATCGCATAACCACAAAGGAGCATTTCTGATAAAGCTGTGTCACATTTATCTCTAAAAAGATGGCCTTCCTTTAAAAGCCAGAGTAATTGCATTACTAAATGGTATAGCTTATACATGTTATATTTATACAGAGCATACAAGTGACATCATCACCCTTTGGTCATCGAAACTCTGAACTTACCATTGGCACATTTAGAAAACCATAGACTTGTTTTTTTAATTGGCTGATTGCTTTATTCATAAAATCACTTAAGATAAGTTTCCTTTCCTTTGATTTTATTATGTTAAAATATTTTATCCATGCTATTAATGAGCAGATCCAAACACTTCTTAAACTTGAAATTTTGGTAATTATATAAACAGTATTTATTGTAACAGTTGAATAATATAGCCACAAAACTTCTTTAAACAAAGGTGTCAAATGCAAATGAATTAATGGTGTTCTAAGAGAAAATAAACATTCATGAGGTTACTTGTCTTGAGTAGGAGGTTTATTCATCTTAATTCTTCATAAGATTTACAGTTCCAAATAATGTGTGTGTGTGTGTGTGTGTGTACTGAAAGTTATTATGTCTTACCCCATGGGTTAAGTAAATAAACCATGAGCCATTACTTCTGTGCTACGTTAGATCTGGGATACCCCAAGGAACAATCTTCTAGAGTTTTCTGTTCGCGTCAGTGCTGCTAAGGTTGACTTTCAGTGTTTTAACTCCTTAGTGCAGTTCTGTCTGCTCCTGCAGCATCAAACAGGTGGGCGACAGCCTTGCTGCATCCTGAAGACAAGACCTAAGCTGTCTTTGGTCCTCTCTTTGGGGAGTGGACACTAACCTACATTTATCAATTTTCTCATTTGTCTCTATCTTAAGGGATTCTATTTAAAGTAAAGTCGCCTTTACAGGTAGGAATCTGAAGCTGCCTTTCATAAAGGTCTCAGATGGGAGCTTCCCCCTGTTGGTCTGGCCCAGTAGATCTGATTAAATGTCATAAACCAGTTCCCACCCAGGAAGCAATTAATCAAGAACTAATTAAAACTTAAATATATAGGTGAGGAAGCATTTCCCTATGGGCACTAAATTCTGTGATCTAGTTGTTCAGTATCTTGGTAGACAGTATAACCATAATAGAATTTATGATCAATGGATTTGTAAAATGCTGTGTCAGTACAGAACCCTCAAAAAAAGATGCACTTACAAAAAAGAATTATTAGACCATCTCAAACTTTTCTTCTTTCTTTAGAAAGAACTCTCTATGCACTGTCATTACCGTGACCTTTTTCTCAAATATATTTTAAGATGCTACGTTAGTATTAGCATTACCTTTGTTGTGGTAATATTACTGCCTTCTAAAAATGTCAGTTTCCCAAATAAGTATATGTATTTATGTACGAGTGCATCTCAATATGTGATATTTAAGTGTAATCGTGAGTTAGGAAATATTGTGAAGTTTCTTGTAGCCAATGGAAATTAATAATTTGAGATTGTTCAAAATAACTTAGTTTTGCTTTTGCTGAATTTCATGCTTCAAATTTAAAAAAAAAGCAGGCTGGGGATGTAGTTCAGTATTAGAGCACTTACATTGCAGGTGCTCAAGATATTTGATTTTTGAATGTTTGTCTCCTTCATTCAATAATCTATAACTCATCGTCCTAAACAATAACAATGCCTTTCAGCTGAAACTATTCGATTCTAATAATGATGGAAAGCTGGAACTGGCAGAGATGGCCAGGTAAGTTTCATAACTGCACAGATGTTATTAGAATAAACAGAACCCCATCTAAAATTCTAGCCTATTAACATAATGGTTTTTCTCTCTCTTTCTCTCAAAAGGTTACTACCAGTGCAGGAAAATTTCCTTCTTAAATTCCAGGTAGTTGGCTTTTCTCTACAGTAAACAATATTTTCCTTAAAAATTCAAATGGTATGAGATTTGCCAAGAGAAACAAGTTGTTATACATTACCATTTTTTTGACTGGACCTCTCTTCTGACTCCTAGGGAATCAAAATGTGTGGGAAAGAATTCAATAAGGCTTTTGAGTTATATGATCAGGTAAAAGTATTTTCTTCCCTTTTTTTCTTTAAAAAAAAACCCTGTGAAAACAATATTTAACATGAAACCTATCCTCTTGTGAGTTTACGTGTGACATGTATTTATTAGCTATAGGAGCAAGGCTGTATGGCAGCTCTTTAGAGCTCACTTACCTTACACATTTGAGATTGGACATCCTTAATGGCCCCCCCATTCTTTTCTGCTTCCCTTTCCCTGAAATCTACTAGTCTGTTATTTCCACGAGTTTCATTATTTTAGAAACAGTGACAAGCTTATTTCTTCCTGCTGTCAAGGTTCACCTATATTATAATACATTACAGAGTGTCCTTTATAAATGTGGAATAATATTCTTTATTTATGATATCCTCGTATATACAATTTCATTAGGCCATTTCCACATGTTAGCTATTGTGAAGAAGTTGAATAAACATGGAATGTTAGTACCTGTAAGAGATCCAGAACTTTTGGATAAAAGTACAGAATTGTAGTGTTTTATGTCATATGTTAGTTCTGTTTTCAATTTGTTGGTGTATCAATGTTGCTGAACCATTTTGATTTTCTATTAACAGTGTACATGTTTCCAATTTCTTCATATCCTCACCAACACTTACTTTCTTTGCTTGTACTGCAATAGTCATTCTTGCAGCTGTAAAATGATACCTCATTTGTTTTCAATTTGCATTTCTGTGGTGAACAGTAACACTAATCACCTTTGCATAAACTGACTAGCCATTTATATCTTTTGGGGGGAGTATCTATTCACATTTTAGTCCATTTTTAAATCAGATTAGTTTAAAGCTGGTGAATGACAGATATTTCTTACCTCTTTTAATATTACATTTTTTAGGTAAGGAATTAGTGCCTACCTGATAAATTGTCTGCAAATATCTTCTCCCATCTGCAGGCTGCCTTTACCCTAGATGGCTCGTTGCAACCTCTCTTCTGAGCTCCACTGTCTTCCTATAGTTTATGTTCTATGATCATAACGCATCACTCACTGTTAAGAGTGATGTCGTGAACTTTCAATGTGTTTATGTTGTCTGGTTTGGGTTTTGGCTTTGTCACAAGGTTTCATGCTGTATGGCCTGAAATGCACTGTATTAACCATGCTGGCCTTGAACTCACCCATTTCTTATGCCTCCTGAGCTAAGATTAAAGATGTGTATCCCCATACTTGGCTCTAGGAGTTTGATATCTTCGTGATTTAAATATTTGCATTAAGTTAATTTTTCCCAGATAAATGTTAGGGTCCAGGTTCCTCCCCCATGCAAGGGGATACAGTTTTCCTCATACTTTTTGTTGAAGAGAATACTCAACCTTCTAGAGTAAGATGGGTTGATTCTATGCATGTGGACAAATTCCAAAACTCCTATTCTATTCTATTCTATTCTATTCTATTCTATTCATCTTTCTTTGTCTCGATATCAGTTGCTATGTAATTACAGTTGTAGTAACTGTAACTGAGTACTTTGTTTTGAAATGAGAAACTTCAGCTGTTTTTTCACATTTGTTTGTTTTTTTTTTAGGGGACTACGCCATAGCATGTCTTAGTCCCTGAGCCATCTTACCAGTCTGATACTTCCATTCTCACGCTTTATTTTTCTTTTTCCTAAACTAGTTCAGCTTTGGGTCGTTTGTGGTAATATGTTATTTTAGTTGTATCTTTTATATTTCTTCTTAAAATACCATTGGAATTTAGAAAGAGATAACACTGATTTTTAGAATTAAACATTTATTACTAGTTATTAATTGAATAACATGTTAACATGGTTACATCTTCCAATCCGTAAGTACGGGTGCTTCTCCCTCCATTGGCTTATGTCTGTGATGTCATTCACCGAGCTTTACAACTGTCAGTACACATGTGTTTTACTTTCATTGCTAAGTTTACTCTTAAGCAGTTTATTCTATTTTTAGTACTATTGCAAGAAGGATTTTAATTTCTGTTCCGAAACAGAACTGATGTTTAGATGTAGGTTTTCCTATTTTTATAACTTTGCTAAATTTACTCATTAATGCCAACGTGTTTTACCTTCAGAACGTTCTATATTTAAAAATCATATTATTGCTTCTTTCTCAATTGTTTTTCTTGTCTACAATTTCACCCTCTGGAAAACATGGAAAGCGCTCACCAAAAGAAAGCAAGTGCCTCAAACTAAAGATTTTTAAAAAGCATGGGCAGCTGAAATTACATGATCCAGTCATTCATTTAACAGAAATCTTGGAGAATATATCTCACATTCTATGATATGCTAGCCGAAGCCAAGCCACTGTGAGGATCTGAATAAGGAACCTAAACCCCCTGAGCCACAATATTGTTTGGAAATAGAAAGCAATAATGATATTCCCTGGCAGAGTTCAATGGAACTTAAGCTAAAGGAGGCATTCCATAGATGTTTCTCATATTAAAAATTTAGAACTTCATGTATGAAGAAAGATTGGGTGCGAGTTTGTTCGCGCTTTGGGCTTCTAATCACTCTCTTCCTGCACCTACTCTTTATAACTGCTGCCTGCTAGTGTGACATCAAGACAAGCACAGCTTCCCCAAGCCACAGTGTTCTCCCTTGTCATGGGAATATATTTAGTTTTACTCATTTACTTATTACAATGAAAGATACTCTAAACATAAAGTGAAATATTAAATGTGAGTATACTTTGAAATTTTCAACCTATTCCACAAATGTAAGTGTTCGCCTATTTTGGAACTGTCAAGGGCTCTACCCTAGCACGGCAATTCTTCTGAGAGCTCTCATTACTTCTAATGTATGCTCTTCCACTTCCTCTCCCCCAGGACGGCAACGGATACATAGATGAAAATGAGCTGGATGCTTTGCTGAAAGATCTGTGTGAGAAGAACAAACAGGTAATTTAGTAGTCATGTCAGTTATTTCTTAAGCAGACTGTAGGGAACCGCCCAGAAACAACCACACATCTGTTGTGGAAATATGTTGAAAGAATTTGCAGAAGACAGGTGCAGATTTTAATTCTTAACTCAAATTGAGTCTAGCACAAATCAGTAAGCTGAGACAAACAGATGTGATTTAGAAACGATCTGGTGACTATTCGCAGTGATAAAAGATCTCTTCTTAATGGATTGGTGTAGCAAGCAGTTCCTCAAGTTTTATCACTGGCCAGTGGTTACTTAATGCCCATCTTTAATTGGATTACAATGCTATCTATGTCCTATACAGGAGTTGGATATTAACAATATTACTACATACAAGAAGAACATAATGGCCTTGTCGGACGGAGGGAAGCTGTACCGGACAGATCTGGCTCTTATTCTCTCTGCTGGGGACAACTAGAGTTGGTGGCCACAACCACTTGCTAGTGATACATTGTATCTAAAACCATAACTGTGCGCTATAAAAGAGTAGGCTGTATTTTCTTTTATATCTGTAAATTCTACGCATATAGAGAATTATTCAGGATGTGTGGCACATTCTTTTCTGCTTGTTTCTATACTGTTTGTAATGTACAGTTTTTTGTAAGCGTATAATTGAAAAGGAGAAAGTTCATGCTTATGCCAGTAAATGCAATCAATTTTAAAAAATGAATCTAACATGATTTTGCTTTCATAAATACAGATGAACATTTGGATTTCCCTAAAACTTCTACCATCTTAAAAATTCTAGTGTCAGATGTGTAAATGTACATCTGTCATTTAGTAAAAGAATAACTCCTGACAAGCCAAGTGTGTTTATTTTAGGCAATCACAGGACTGTCCCATAAAGCACCTCTGTGCTGTTTCCATCTAGTGGAAGGGATGTGCTTCTGCTTCTGAAGCACCAAATATCAATAGTTAACTATGACTTTATTATAAAACAATCTCCCTAGAGATTTAGTTTCCTGATCAGTGACACGTCTACTGCTTGAATAGTTACCACATTATTGATTCAAGCTGGCTTGGTGGCAAGGGGAGGTAGCCAGATGACACATAAATCTGTCTGATTCTATGCCTATATTTCCAAGAAGTCTACTGCCAGAGAGTATGACCTTAGCCCATTTTCTAAATTATTTTCATGTGTTCCAGATGACATAGTAAACTGCTGTTTTATGTCATATTCTGTGTGTACTCTCTGATTAAATTCAATGTACTGAGTATTCTGGTGTCTAGTTTGCATACTTCCTGAATTTTTCTATGTAGAACTGTTCATTTCCACCAAGAGTATCTGCTGCCTCTGAAAATATTTTTTTCTAGCTATAACTAATCTATTTTTAATATGTAATTGAATTTTAATGTAAGATTCACAGCATCCTGACTATTGAATGTTATTTCATCAAAACTTATGTACTCTGTGGATTCTATATTTCATATTGAGATCAGCATTCAAAATAGTTCTATTTCTATCTGCAGAATTCCAGATGAGTTGAAGATAGTAATAGAAGAGAAATGCTAGTTTAATCGTTTATCTTATCTAGCAAATGATATTCTAAAACCTTCACTCTGACCCACATGCAACTCAATTTCATGTATCCTTTAGCTAGTCTGGCCTATGCTGGTTATTGGTGACAAAGCCAGATTAATTGCCTGGATTCTTTATTGTGAAGCAAGAGGCAGTGAAAGATGCTATGAAATTTATAGTTATCACCTAATGGAGGTTTAGGTCAGCTTGAATTAAGCACTTTTTCCAATTCATAAAAATAACAACAAGTGCGTTCTCTTTTCCCAGAAAAGGAATCTGTCACAAAAACAAACAAACAGCATCAGAAACCCACTGTATCCCAGAACAGGAAGGAGTGATACACGGGCTTTGCTGCCCCATGTATTTGGAAGCAGTGACTTTAGACTGAATTTAACTACCAAGAATAAAGAAAATTACATTACTCTCTCATATTTGTTTCTGCCCCAAAGTGTTAATTGTCATATAATCTATTATCAATTAGGGTAGAAAAGTTGGTATCTGAATCATCATATCCTGAGGGCTCTAATACAGATTTTGCTCAGTGAATGACTACAAGACGAAGAGGTATAAGAAGTTTTAAAGATTAACCAACAAAATTTGAGACCCAAATATTTAGAGATTTCTTTTTCCTCAAGTGATTTGGCCACAATTTTTATGCAAAGTCTAAAAAGGAAATGAGAACATACAAAGATATGTTAAATTTCATTTATAGAAAAATATCTTTTCAGTCAAAATAGTACCAAGTTTGGCATGCTTACTGACAGTAGTAGAGCAAAACCTACAATAGAAAATATAATATTGTCATAGTTCTTCTGATGCTATTTGTATGGGTTTGGGGGGTTATTTATCTATTTATTTTTGAAAAAGGGTCTCACCAAGTAGCATATACTGGCCTTGAACTCTTGATCTTCTTGCCTTAGCCACCCTTGTGACAGGATCACAGATGTATACCACCATACCCAACACTAGTAGTAGCATTTCTCAAAAGACCCTGTAGTACGGACAGAAACAACAGTCACAATTCTAGTAGCTGAATCATCATGCTGGAGTCAGGTTCCTGAATACTATCAAAATTCTTAGACAACAGTAAGTCAACAGATCCTTTTCTTGGGAAGAGAACAGAAAAAAATAATAAAAAGAAAACAAATCTAGAAATGTGAATGTAAAACTGCTGGTACAATGTCTGCCTCAAAATCTTGAACAAAATACATTTTAAGCTTAGTTTCAATATGAATATGAATGGTGGGTAGATATGCAGATAATACTGAAGGTATCTCTATTGCTCTGGGCACTGTGGGCACTGAAGTAGTTTTTTAGCAATTTAGAAGAAACATTAAAAAAACATACTTTATAACACACACACACACAAAGAGTGAAAAAATGTAGCATGTAACTGCCAAAAGACAGATAGCCAAAATACAGATTATTCCTAAATATCAACTTTAAAATATAACACGATTGAGAAATATGTGAGAAAATTGAAAAAAAAAACGAAATGTCATAAAAAGAAATTTCCTTATCCAATAAGCATAAAAATAACCAATTTTATTTTTAATCATAAGAAACCCAAAACTTTAAAAATTGGATCATACCAAGAGCTCCTAAGAAGGCTGATGAGGCTGTGGTATGGAGGAAATACCTTCATTAAGTCATAGCATAAACACTTTGGCAAACCATTTGGCAGTGTCCACTTGATTCCAACATTCCCCACTAAATATCCATTTGATACAGCTGAAAAATTTCACACCACCATACTATCAACATACTTGAGAACATGTGTATTTTCACCTGACAGACAAGTTCACAACAACATTATATTAAGGAACTACCAAACTGAGGTACATACACACTCCATACATTCAAAGGAATGCTATAGACCAATTCAGGTGCATAAGCAGCTTCTACACAGGTAGAAAGAGCTAGAAACAGAGCAGCACAAACTCAGTTGCATGTTTCAAAAGCAGGTATAACGAATCCCAAAGAGGAAGTAGCAGTTCCTGATGAGGAATAGGGGTGGGGTCTCTGGATACTTGGCAACATCTTATTTCAGAATATCATGTGTGTGTTGATTTTGTGATGATTCATTGTTTATATTCTTCTTAAATTAAAACATATATTAAAGTGGGCTTTTTCCATTTTAAGAATTTTATGAGTTAGCTTAGACCCTGTTATGAATTCAGGAGATCACTAACAGGATCACAGGTGTGAGCTTGACTTCATGACCTGGTACAAGCCATATAACATCCTGGGCCATTGGCGGTAGATTCTCTGAAAAGCAAAGAGTCTGAGAATGTTGTGTTAGACTTCTGCTGCTACACATTTCTCTTACTCAGAGTCAGTCGTGTTCTTACTGCATCAGGTAACACAAGAACCACAGGAAACAATGACTGTCACTCTATCTTGAGACAAAGATTTCCATATGGCAATTGGGAGTGGCACTGTTACCAATAACCCTGCTTCAATTAACAGTGTCAATGCTTCCATCAGTGGAACCAAAACTTTAGGGCAACACGTTGTTGCAGTGTACAACCCAAGGGTGGCCACTCTGTTGATTCATGAATAGTTTTCTGTTTCATAAAATTTTAGTAGGGGAAATCCCCATGATCATTCTTGAATCCCCTCTGCCATGCTTGCAACCTTTAGTCCTTTGCTCATCTCTCATAATAGCGTGTAACAATTAGAAAACTCAGTGTGTTTTCTTAAAGTATACAAGTTCATATAAATCAATAAACTTAAATACCTCACTATCAACAAGTAAAACACAAAATTCTCAAGTACAGAAATGTAATCAAACTAATACACTAGCCAAGCACTCTAACACAAAGCCAAACCACTAATTACATGTTAGGTGAACGATGATTTGTTTCTTATTAAATAGCTAAATAGTTTTTATTGCTAGCAGACATTTCAGTACTCAGGGGTTCTAAATCCATGGACATTTTTAGAAGAAATGTGTAAAAATGTTTTGTCATGCTAAAGCTTCCTAACCTTTGATCAATATGGAGAGACTGGGTAGATGGTACAAATGGGAAAGTAATTACCACAGAATGATGGGAGTCAAAGTAAGGTGTTGTGCCTTGTAATCCAGTGTAGGGAAGCAGAGGCAGGCAGATCCCTGCGCTCGCTACCCAGACAGTCTAGATTAAAAGACAAACACCAGGTCCAATGCAGGGATCCTACCCCCAAAACAAGGTGGGCCATTCTTGTGGAATAACACTTAAAGCTGCTCTCTGGCCTCCACAAACACATTTGCATACATGAGGTGCACCCACACCTCTGCATATAATCATGCACACATACTCACACACATGCACTCACACATGCACACACACAATTTTCTAATAATCTATCATGAGAAACACTTCAAATTATAAATATAATTTACAAATTTAAAAGGATCAGTTTTATTTGCAATACTAAAAAAATGTTGTATGGCCACAGTTATATGTGTATATAACAGAGTTGAACTCATAAAGTAGAGAGTAAATGGTGGTTTCCAGACCCTGGAACAGGGTACAGAGAATTGGAGAGCTGATCATAGGATTTCAAATGGACAGGGGGAATATCTAAGATCTACTGCACAGTAGATTGACTATAGTCAATGGTGATGGATAATACGTTTCAAAATGAGAAAATAAACTTCAGAAGTCTTACCATAAAAATAATAGACAATAAATGTTTCTTTGCTGTGTTTAAACAATTCCACATTGTACAAATATATCAAGATATCAAATTATTGGCTAATCAGTGGTGGCCTACACCTTTAATCCCAACACTCAGGAAGCAGAGACAGGTGGATTGTGGCGAGATTCAAGGCCAGTCTATTCTAGGGCTTGAGTTCCAGGACAGCCAGGGCTGTAGAGAAACTGTCTCAAAAAAAAAAAAAGATATTGAATTATATCCATACATATACCCAACCATAATTTATCATTCAAAGTATTAATGATGAAAATCCATTAGCTAAGACAGAACCATCAATATCCTTATGGAAAAAATGTTTTAATTACTAAAGAAATTAGTTCTAAGAATAAACAAATTAATACACTTAAATCACAGAATACAGAATCTAATTTATTATGGTGTCACTGGCTGGATTTAATACATTGCCACTCAAACACTAAAGAGCTGGGTGTGGTGGTGCATGCATTTAATCTCAGCACTCCAGACCAACCTGGTCATCATACTGAGTTCCAAGAGCTACATAGTGAGATCCTGTTTCAAATAAATAAAATAAAGTAAAGTAAGTAAAGTAAAGTAAAATAAAATAAAATAAAATAAAATAAAATAAAATAAAATAAGCAAAATAGCAACAAAAATGGTAGAGACTTGAGAACAAGTGGTTGGGACAAGGGGCAAAGAATAATTCAGAGACTGGTAACTCAGTAGAGGGATTGTTTAATAGGCAGGAAGTCCTTGGATCAGTCCTAGCATAGGAAACATTGAGTGTGATGGTGCCCTCTCTCTCCCTGCACTAGGCAAGTGGCTGTAGGAGGATCAGTCTTGAGGTCTTCCATGGCTACATAGCAAGTTGAGGTTTCAAGCTTTTTTCCCCTACATAAAGTGCCAGAAGGCAGGCTTAGGTTAGGAAAGAACTGACCGGTGGAACCTACTAGCTTGTTATCTGTAGATCATGCACATGATCTAAAGCCTGAACATATCTTATTATTATGTTGATGTCTTCAGTTTTGGAAAAATGAAAGAATTAGGTCACTGTGGAGGAAGTCAATCTATTAATGTCTCAGACAAAATTTCATAAATGATTAACAGATCTACCTACAGAAATGAGTGGAAATATTACCCAAAGGTTGTTAGAAACTGGCTGATCAGCTGTGACCCCCAAAGGCAGTGATTGCTGTGTGTGTGCCTGTATGTGTATGTGCAGAAGTGTGTTTGTGCTTGTGTATGTGCAAGGCCGAAATTGATACTGGGGGTCTTTCTCGGGATCTTAATCTTATTTTCTGAGATAAGGACTCTCATTGAACCTGGAGTTCACCAAATGGCTAGTCTGCCTGGCCAGCAACTCCAGGGATCCTCCAGTCTCCACTGTCCCAGAGCTGGGATTGCAGGCACATGATTTTATATTTAGCTTTGTTTTGGGGATGGGTGCAGGGGCTCCAAACTCAGGTCTTCACAGTTGCATGCCAAACACTTTCCTAAGTGAAATATCGCACTACCACCCTATTTGAATGATTTCTAAAGCCAAAAGAAGCCCCATAAAACTATGGAGTTTAAATGTTTTGTCAGTTATAATCTAAACTGTTAAAAGAATGGGAGGGGAGTTTAGTACATGGAGATAAGAATAGATCAATTCGCAATCTTCTGCGTGCTGACCTCCAATTGAACCCTCACCATTTGTTGAAAAGGCTATTTTTTTTCCACTGGATGTTTTCAGCACCTTTGTCGAAGATCAGGTGACCATAGGTGTGTGGATTCATTTCTGGGTCTTCAATTCTATTCCATTGGTCCACTTGTCTGTCCCTGTGCCAATACCATGCAGTTTTTAACACTATTGCTCTGTAGTATTGCTTGAGGTCAGGGATACTGATTCCCCCAGAATTTCTTTTGTTGTTGAGAATACTTTTAGCTATCCTGGGTTTTTTGTTATTCCAGATGAACTTGAGAATTGCTTTTGCTAACTCTGTGAAGAACTGAGATGAGATTTTGAATCTGTAGATTGCTTTTGGCAAGATGGCCATTTTAACTATATTAATCCTGCCAATCCACGAGCATGGTAGATTTTTCCATTTTCTGAGGTCTTCTTCAATTTCCTTCTTCAGAGACCTGAAGATCTTGTCGTATAGATCTTTCACTTGTTTGGTGAGAGTCACACCAAGATACTTTATATTGTTTGTGGCTATTGTGAAGGGTGTCATTTCCCTAACTTCTTTCTCAGCCTGCTTATCCTTTGAGTATAGGAAGACAACTGATTTGCTTGAGTTGATTTTATAACCAGCCACTTTGCTGAAGTTGTTTATCAGCTGTAGGAGTTCTCTGGTGGAAGTTTTCGGGTCACTTAAGTAGACTATCATGTCATCTGCAAATAGTGATAATTTGACTTCTTCCTTTCCAATTTGTATCCCCTTGACATCCTTATGTTGTCTAATGAAACTGGGGAAAACCCTTGAGGACATGGGCACAGAGGAAAAGTTCCTGTACAGAACACCAATAGCTTATGCTCTAAGATCAAGAATTGACAAATGGGACCTCATAAAATTACAAAGTTTCTTTAAGGCAAAGGACATTGTTGAAAGGACAAAATGGCAACCAACAAATTGGGAAAAGATATTCACCAACCCTACATCTGATAGAGGGCTAATATCCAATATATACAAAGAACTCAAGAAGTTAGACCCCAGGGAACCAAATAACCCTATTAAAAAATTGGGTACAGATCTAAACAAAGAATTTTCACTGGAAGAAGTTTGGATGGCCGAGAGGCACCTTAAGAAGTGCTTAACATCATTAGTCATTAGGGAAATGCAAATCAAAACAACCCTGAGATTTCACCTCACACCAGTCAGAATGGCTAAGGTTAAAAATTCAGGAGACAGCAGGTGTTGGCAAGGATGTGGAGAAAGAGGAACACTCCTTCACTGCTGGTGGGGTTGTAAGATGGTACAACCACTTTGGAAATCAGTCTGGCAGTTCCTCAAAAAACTGGACATGACACTTCCGGAGGACCCTGCTATACCTCTCCTGGGCATATACCCAAAGGATTCCCCGGCATGCAATAAAGACACATGCTCCACTATGTTCATAGCAGCCTCATTTGTAATAGCCAGAAGCTGGAAAGAACCCAGATGCCCCTCAAAGGAGGAATGGATACAGAAAATGTGGTATATTTACACAATGGAATACTACTCAGCAATTAGAAACAATGAATTCACAAAATTTTTAGGCAAATGATTTGATCTGGAAAATATCATCCTAAGTGAGGTAACCCAATCACAAAAGAATACACATGGAATGCAATCTCTGATAAGTGGATATTAATTAGCCCAGAAGCCCTCAATACCCAAGGCATAAATCGCATAACAAATGACTCCCATGAAAAAGTATGGAGAGGGTCCTGATCCTGGAAAGGATTGATCTAGCATTGGAGGGGAATATAAGGACAGAGAAAAAGGAGGGAGGTGATTGGAGAAGGGATGGAGAGAAGAAGGTTTATGGGACATATGGGGAGGGGGGATCTGGGAAAGGGGAAATCATTTGGAATGTAAACAAAGAATATAGAAAATAAAAATATTAAAATGAAAAAAAAGAATGGGAGGGCTCTTGCTCTCTTGCCTTCTTGGTCTTGCTCTGTCCTCTTGTTCCTTCCCCTTTCTCCTCATTCTGCTCCCCCTTCTATCTCCACATGCTCATGGCCTGCCTCTACTTCTCTCCCTCTCCCCCCCTCCCTCTCTCCCTCCCTTTCTCTGTCCCTACCACCCTCTCAGTTCCCCTCCCCAGAAACTCTACTCTATACTATTTAAAAAAAAAAAAGAATGGGAGTTAAGAAAACACTGGGGTTAATAAGGCATAAAAAGAAAAATTCAATATCCATTTAACAAAAATGTGGATAAGGATATATTGGTGTATTCAGTGGAAGGGAGGAGTGGGCTTTGTTTATATTCGGCTAATGGTGGGAGAATGAAGGGGTGTAGAATAGACTGAAGCCAAGTTACCATTGACAGAAGAAAGTTAACATGTTTAGGAAAAGTGGGAAGATCCAAAATCTACCAAAGTATGTTCATTCAGAAAGCAAAAATGTATTCTGGGAAAAAGGAGAAACTATTAAAAATAACTGTTAGAGGAAGTTAGCTATAGAGTGGGGCTGAAGTAAACTTTCTGGGTAAATTACATATATATATATATACATATGTATATGTATGTGTATGTATATATCCAACTAAATAAAAAGGTAAGGGCCAAGAAAAACATTCTCAAGTGTTAGCAGGATTTTTCTCTGTTCTTTGGTATTCTTATCCTTTTTATGATAATCATGTCTTTAAAATGAATGAGTACTGTACTAAAGATGCTGGAACATAGGGATAAAGATCTATGTAGGCACCTGCTTGACATCTCCATCTTCAAGGAATTGTGTAGGTTTTGCTGTCAGCAATGGGTCCTTGCTTATTCATTTGTAGAAAACAATATATAGTCTTGCAATAGCCTGGGTTGTTTGGGAATCCCCCATGGAGTCCCTCTGGCCAACAACTCAATTAGATGTAAGCCAACCTTGGTACTGGAATCTCTGTTTGGTGACAAGATGGCCAGTTGGAAGTCTGTCTCCTCCATTATTTGGTGATTTCATTTAGATAGCACTCTAGAAGGAGAAGCCTAAATACCAGTCACAAACCCTTTGTCTACAATGGTCCACTGCTTCCAAGATACACTAGAGTAACCGTGACACAAAGCTTGCAGGAGAAACCAACCAATGACCGATTTGACTTAAAGCCCACTCCACTAGATAGAAAAAATATCTGACATGACTTAAGTGACCAAGAGCCTGAGACTAGATAGACCATGGACCAAAGGTAGAAGAATCAATACTACTGCTGTAAGGAAAAGAAAAAGAAATGTCGTGACAAGATGGCTCCTAATGATACTGTGCTTGCTATACTCATAGATCAGTGCCTTGTTCAGTTATCAGAGAAGCTTCCTACTGCAGCAGATCAGAACAAATATAAAGACTCACAGCCAGACCTTGTGCTGAGTGCTCTTTAAACACATAGTCCTAAATAGGATGTCTCTATCAAATCCCTCCCCGGAGAGCTCACAGAACCCCAAAAGAGGAGGCAGAAAGAATGTAAGAGACAGAGTGAATAAAGGACACCAAGAAAACAAAGTCCTCTAAATCAACATGAGCAAAGCTCACATGAACTCACAGAGACGGAAGCAGCAGAACAGGGCAGGCCCCGGTCTGCACCAGGTTCTGTGTGTAAACATTACGGGTTACAGGTTAGTGGTTTTGTGATTCTTCATTGAGTGAAAGATTCTTGTGCCTTGTCTTGAGTTTTTTTTCCTTTTTTCCCTTTTTACCTTGTTCAACTTCGATTTGATAGTTCTTGTTCCATCTTACTGTATTTTATTTTAATATATATTAAATATATATGCAATTATATATTTATATATATAAATGAATGAAAGAAAAGAGAGAGAGAAAGGAAGGAAGGAAATAAGGAAGGAAGGAAGGAAGGAAGGAAGGAAGGAAGGAAGGAAGGAAGGAAGGAAGGAAGGAAGGAAGGAAGGAAGAAAACATAGCTTCTAAGGTAAAGGTTAACAACTGAACTGTCACATCTGCTGGAAGGTGAAATCATTTTCCAAGAGTGACACTGGGTATGCCAAACACTCCAGGATGAGCCTCATGTTTGATAGTTGACTAATATATAATAGACTTCACAGTTTTGTTTGTTTTTCAGCTTTTGGTTGGTTCTTTGTGAATTTCACACCATGCACCACAATCCCCCTTCCCTCATACCCGCCTTCTTCCCTTGCCACTTCCCCCCAACAGAGAAAAAAATCTTGTCCTGGAAACTATAGTGTGTCCCACCGTATACCCTTTTGTCTATACTTCTTTGCAAATGTTCTGTTTCTCTTTCTCTTCCATGACTTACTTGCTCCTTAGTGGTGGTGGTGGGGGGGGGGTGTCTTTGAGTGTCCGGGTCTTCTCAGGAGTGCTATACCCTGCTTGTGCCTTATGGCCCCTGACAGGGGTCATCTAGAGCATGGTCTGTTCTTCCCCAGCACCCAGGCTTGCACAGCTCTGGACTCATGATCATCTGAGGCTACCTCCCTGTTTGAGGGGCGGCTGGGGGGGGGGAGGTGCGAAGCAGGCTGCCTGGGGCTAACTCCCTCCTCCCTCCGAGGACCCACAGTCCCAGGTAGGGTTGTTGTACTTTCCAATTTGCTCCCGCCCTAGAAGTCCACCTGGATCCCCTGGTGCCAGACTGGTGGTAGTCTCTGGCTTGCTTTGTTAGACTACTAAATATTCAAATGTCCATAGGTCAGAACACCAAGTGTAGTTAGACAAAGGCTCTCCTCTCTGCCACCTGCTGGCACACCTGTGATACAGCAACCACACCTGTGATGCCTCTAGGATCAGACTTCAGTTGTTGAGAGTGTTTTGATTTGGGGGAGTGAGGGGTAATTCTGTTTTTCTTCATTTGGGGGCTTTTGTTGTATTGGGTTTTGGGGGGGGTTGAAAGATATTTCCCCTTTTTTCATTATTCATTCATTCACTTCACATCCCAATATCAGTCCCTCTGTTCTCCTAGTACCCCCTTACACAAATCTTTCTCCCCCATTGGCCCTCCTCTTCTTCCCTGAGAAGGGGGCATCCCTGTATCAGCCCCAACTCTCACCTCCCCGCACATCAAGTAACTGCAGGAATAGGCACATCCTCTCCACTGAAGCCAGACGAGGCAGCCCAGTTAGGGGAATGGGATTGATCCACAGACAGGCAACAGACTTGGGGGCAGCCCCTGATCCAGTTTTTGGGGAACCCGCATGAAGACCAAGCTGCACATCTGTTACATATGTATGGGGGAAAAGGGATAGGTCCAGCCCATGCTTGATCTGCCGTTGGTGGTTAAGTCTCTAGAAGCCCCACATTGAGGAAGAACTTAAAGTTGGGTAGGTAAGGAGAATTTACTTGAAAGACCTTGGAAGGAAAGAATATGTTAAAATACATTTAACTTTAAAAATAATTTTAAATAATAAAAGATAAAGTTTTAAAAGAGAAAATAAAATAAAAAAGGAAATGGAAGCGAAAGAAAAAGATGCCAAATTCTCCCTCACGTGTTTTGTATTTTTAAAAGTTTACTTCATCTTACTTATCTCCAAATAACTCCTTGAGGAAGATATCATAATCTAGTACTTTGTTGAAGAAAATAGGGGCTGAAGAACTAGCTGACAGCATGTACTGCTCTTGTAGAGGACACATGCATAGGAGGCTTGTAGCTCTCAACTACCTGTAACTTAACCCTGGATTTGATGCCTATTCTGCCTCCTCTGTGCACCCAAACACGTGTGCAGACACACATACATATATAAAATAATGAAGAAAAATAAGGAAGGAAAGAGATGATGAAATCTCTACAAGATTAAACAGCTGCTGAAAAGTGTTTAATTTGAAGAAGTATTGACAAGTTTAAAGCAGAAGATGGAGATGAGGGGAAGGAAGCAAAGCAACGTTAGGGGGTGGAGTAGTTGTTGGCACTAAGGGTGTGCAGGAAAGTATTACCATCTTAGACCAGCCCAGCGGACATCAGTATAACAGTGACTCTCAAGGGCCATTGTCAAACCATACAGCTCTTACACATAACAAGCAGAATCCCTACATTCTTGCATAGATCTATTCATGAGGTAATAAAGCCTGCTTCCTTTGTAGCACAGAGGACAATGGTGGCGGTCAGTCTAGTGAACAGGATGTAAATAGTTGCTCTGAAAGCTAAACAGACTTTCTAAAAACACAGGCTCAATTCTAACTCTGGAGGCTTAAGACTGTGGCTTTCTTATTTGATTCTCAAGAGTTCAAGATTATAGCTCCCTCCCCCCAAATATAAACATACATATATATATATATGTATGTATATATATACATACATATATATATGTGTGTGTGTATATGTATATATATGTATATGTATGTATATATGTATATGTGTATATATGTATATATATGTAAGATAGAAAAATATTGTATAGCCCTCATTATTCTCTTATAGAAATCTTTAACTGCTATCTCATATTACTATACTATATTTACTGACTTTGAAAGCAATGTAAATTACCCCTTCCCCAACATCTAAATCCCATGTAATACTTATCCCTATGTCTTTGATATAATAATTTTAGAACTCTGCCATCCAGCAAGAGCCAAGTACTATCAGTTATTCTGTATCAAATAAAGCATCTGGTATAATACACAATCTCCTAACACACTAAGGTTGCATTAATACAGGGCCATAAAGAAGATAATTCACAAGTCTAAATGAAAACAGAGTGTACTGAGAAATCGGGGTCCTTTGAAGTCAACACAGCTGCTCTCATTTCTAGGCCCCATTGCCACAGGCACAGTGTGATGTGTCCCTCACAGCTGACCGCCACTCTTAAGGTTCTTCTGTTTTACCAGATCACAGAAGCATACTCCTGTTTCCATTCTCCACCTTTCCACACACATTTCAGTACTCTCAAAGCTTTTACAACACACCCGACCTGAGGCACTCCAGGCAGTAAATGGTTGCTGGGGGAAGGGAGTCATAGTTCCCAGTGATGCAGCCATTCAGTCAGGACCCTCCCTGAAGGAAAAGGCCTCCCAGCCATACCAATGGAAGCAACCCCAAAAGTATGAGGGGACCGATATGAAGAAAGAAAGGGTTCTGTGAGAGGAAAGGTGAGAAAGGTGAACAATGAGAGGGTGTGAAACAGTCGAGCCATTTATATACATGGTCGAAGTTGTAAAACATACATCATGTACACACGCGTGTGCACACACACATACACACACACACACACTCACACACACGCACACACTGGGGCAGGGTGTGTATGTGTAGCAGGTATGTGGGAGAGTTGGTTCTATCCTACAGAGCGGGGCCTTGAGATTGAACTCAGTTCATTGGGCTTAGCAGCAAGCACCTTTACCTACAGCGCCTTCTCACCAACACAAGAATAATTTGAAAAAGAAAAAAATCCTTTCCCCTTTTTGTTTTTCACATGTTTAAAGAAAATATATCCTGTCCAGTTGACCCTTCAATACAGAATGGCCACCTGTGACCTGGCACACTGTTTGCACGTGGCGAAAGTCGTCCACCATTTATTAGGGCTGAGGTGGAACAGGAGCATACCAGACACCCTGGTTTTGATCCCCAGAATGACAGAAATTATCCAGCAAACAATTTATTAACCCTGGAGACAAGTAGAAGACCATGGTCCAGATGTACGACTCTAGTCCCGAACTTTAGTGTGTCACAGATGACGTCACGACTATCTTAGGAGCCTTTTGTCTTCCTGATGAGCCCTTCAATTAAGTCCCACTCCTCCTTGGTGATCTAATGGAAGAAAACGAAGTCAGTTTAACTGGGTCTGCTGATGGTTTAAATAAGCCCAGTATCCTAACAGTGTATGAACCAAATGGCATTACCTTCTTTAGAGAGTTGAATTCACCTGACAGAAATACTTCCTCTCCACCGTCAAATCTAATGACCTGAAAAAGATACCACAAACCCCTTCATTCCTTTTGAAAAGTCTCTGAACCATTACCCATCTTCATATCCCAACTAAATGTAATCTCCTTTGTAGTCTCAGTCAAATCTCAAATTTTAAAAGATAAAACTGAGATACAATCTGACCTTATTTGTTCTGCTTAGAATGCTCTTTTCCACCAAAATTCAACCCAATTTAAAGATCATCTTTAAACAATGTCTACCAAGGCAACTTGCACTTAATAAAATTAATTTGTCAAGATATAAATGCTTAGGATGAGTAATGTATAAATGTTTTATATTGCTTGCAACTAACTAAATATTTTTAAATCATAACCATATTCAGCATTTTTAGGATCAACTCAAAAACAGGGCTACCCCACTCCCCAAAAAGTGAAGACACAGCAATGCTTACTGCCCCATTAATCCAGGAGGCATAATCGCTGCAAAGGAAAGTGGCTAGATTTGCAAGTTCCTCCACAGTTCCCAGTCGACCACAGGGGATTCTGTCAATCATCTCTTTCTCAAATCTTCCAGTCGGGTCCAAACGGCTAAAGGCACCCTTAGCAACAAGAGAGAAAATTTAGGTTAGTGTGTGTGTCTGCATATATGTGTAATCAGGTGAGATGGTGGATTGTTATTTCATTCAGTAAACTCAGAAAAGCAATTCAAATATGAGATGTTTAAGAGAAGTTATTCTATTCTCTTTTCTTTAAAAGTAAAAACAGAAAAGTTAAGCCAAGGGCTATTGACTCCCAGTGCACGTGAGAGCGAGGGAGCAGGGATTGCACCGGCCAGTGTCTGGGGCTGTGATGTACGGACACAGCAAGAGAAGGCCAACACTTGCGGACTCCTAAAACAGGGTCCCTAGCCCCGGTGAGGGCTCGCCCTGCAGGTGCTGGGTGAGCCTGCAGCTATCCCAAGGCAGCAGAGAGGAAAGCAGCAGCTGGTGAGGCCTTCATGCCATCGGACCGTGCCAGGAAAGTTCCTGGTTTCAGTTTCCCCTTTCTCTCTTTAAAATAAATTACCTAATAGTTGGGATCATCCCATATCCCCACTTCTCCACTACACACCCCTTCTTGGGAGACGCCCTAACATAAATGTCCTCACATCTTTTCCAATGCCTTTGCGTATAATAAGCACTCAAAAAAAAAAAAAATACTATGTAGGGGCCGAAGAGATGGGTAGCAGTTATGAGCACTTGTTCTTGCAGAGGATCAAGTTCAATTCCCAGCCCCTACATGGTGGTTCACAGCCATCACTATCTCCAATTGCTCTCTTCTGACCTCTGTAGCACCAAGCATGCATGTGGTACACTCATGTGCATGCAGACACACATGTGCACTCACGCTAAAAACAAAAACAAAACTAAATTGAGAAAGTAAAGAAAAACAAGGCAAATAAATACATGAATAAATAGATGAGCTCTCCTAGTCATTAGAGTCCAGGAAAGAAACTTCTTCAACTATAGTTCTTCTGGGATAGTGTGCAACAGAAGGCACTTGAGTTATGTGCTTTGGCTTACAGTTGTTTTTGCCATTTGACTCTTATTACCGAATATATATATTCATTCGATTTTCATTCACTTTGGCACCTTTTCTTTGCATTTCTATCTATTAAATTAATAAATAAACTAATAGTACAATTTCCATTGTAAAATTTAATACTATCTACCACTAACTGAATATACCCTGGTATGGTTTTTATGTAATTTTATGTGTTTTCAAAGTTGCATCTCAAGAATTATATATTCTGGCTTCGCAAGAAAATAAATATTTAGGAGATGACATCAGGAGATGATGTAAGGAAAAGTGAAGTCATCAGGAGATGATGTGAGAGTGAAGTCATCAGGAGATGATGTGAGAGTGAAGTCATCAGGAGATGATGTAAGAGTGAAATCATCAGGAGATGGTATAAGGAAGAGTGAAGTCACCAGGAGATGATATGAGAACAGCAATGTGTGGCCATTCTAAATGATGTCCATAAAATGGTGACTAGGAGTAGTCATGGACGTCTGGAAGGTTAATGACACTGGAGAGGTGCACTCCTCCAGAGGGAATTTTAACCAGATATCAAGTCAGAGACAAGCACAACTGTCTGAAAGAGAAGAGGGTCAGGCAATGAGCCAAAGAGAACGGTCCTGAAAGCCTTCCTCTCAGATTTCTAGAGGTCCTTGTAAGCTACAGATACAATGACATTGCCACAACTTAAAAATAAGACTATAAGAGCCATGAGACTTTTAAAATGTGCAAACATTGGGCCGGGAGGACGGCTCAGTGGTCAAGGGCTCTGGCTGCTTGTCCAGACACCTAGGCTTCTACTTCCAACACCCATGTGGCAGCACACAGCCACCTGGAACTCTAGTTCCAGGGCATCAGTGCCCTTTTCTTCCTCCACAGGCACTGCATGGAAATGGCGCACAGTCAAATATGAAGGTGATACACTCATACACACAAAATACAGTTTTAAATAGGCAAAAAATTAAGAAATGCAGGGCAATAACATATTTATGGTAACAGAAATTAATCACTAAAATGTCAAAACTGATAATATAAGTATCTGGGTATGTGAAGACACTGGTCGTATTATTGGTACTTATACTGGATAATTGCAAAGACCCTCCCTACCACTAGGGTTTCAGATCCAGGCATCCCTGAATCTCACAGCAATGACAATGCACAGCCATCACGGTCTCATTCTTTAATCCTCCACGGTGTTACAATATGCCAAATAAAACTTACTTTGGTTTTGATAGGCCCTGGCTGAATTATGTTGAAACGCATTCCATATCGACCCCATTCAGCTGCAAGTGACCTGAAAATTAAAAGAGATAAAATACTGAAAATTAAAGTACACAAAGTGCATTCTAAAACAGCGTACTGTATGTTCAGGCATGAATAACCAGGGTTCACAGCATATTCAATGCCTCCCAGGAATCCTACCCCATCAGGTAAGTGTTCCTGTTACTCCCTGGGTTACAAACTGAGGTGCAGAAAGATTAAACCACTGTTCTTAATTGTATGTTGCTAATCTGTCAGCCTCTAAGAGTCTAGGCGATGGCTGTGTCTTCACCTCTTCTGTTACACAACTTAACACATTTTAGTGTACTTGGTCACTGCAGTTATCTACAGTTTACACAATAAATCTGATATGCTGGGCAGGCATAGTGACACACACCTTTAATCCCAGATGTGCGGAGACAGAGAGGTGGGTTTCTGTAAACAACCAGGTTTACATGTGAACTTCTCGGGCTCATCTCCACCACCCTCTGCAGCTCAAGCTTACAATTACAAAGGACATTACTTTTCCTTATAGCCTATGCTCTGGATCACAATGTCTGTAGGCACGATCCCAGGGACACCAAGAGATGGATCGCACAGTTAATTAAAACAGAAACATAAAGGAAATGAGACTCAAACCAAATCTTGAATTTCCTAAACGAAAATACATTATTAAACGTGAACACAGAACTTGTTTAGAAATGCACTTGACAGTCTACTTTTCAACATGATCATATTTTATAGATTGTACTGGCATGTTTCTTAGGCGTGTATGTTTATACATATATGTACTTAACACAGTTGTCAAAGGAGACATACCATTTCAACACCCAGCCCCCCCCCCCCCCACAAAAAAGTGTTTTATGTGCGGACAAATTTACAATAATCCAAATAAGGAGATAAGACAGGAAGGGAAGAAGCCGGGAAGAGCCAACGTGGACACGGAAGCATAATGGAGCCAAAAGGAAGCTAATAGCAATGCATTAAGATGTTTTATGTATGGGAGCATCCTCTTACCATGTCCCAGTGAAAATGATAGCCTAGTCAGGCATGGAGTTGGCAGTGCCTGCGAGAAACAGCATACTACTTCCTCACTAGTGCAACTGATTTTAGTACGAAACTCAGTAAGACATTCCCTACTGAGAGGTTTATAAAAGGAAAAGTTTTTAACATAATAATGACCTTAAAATACTGTACTTTCGCAACAGATAAAACTCAGTAAGAGAGTATCAATCAAAGTCCAGGTCAGTCAAATCAGTCCCGTGGCACAGAGACATATGATCAGTCTTTCTTTTGACCAGAGAACTTTATCTATTTTCAGCAACACAATGAACGCAGCAGTGCTCACTTATTCATGGCTTCCACGCCTGACTTGGCTGAAGAACTTGGCATCACAAAGCCCGATCCACTCTCAGCATAGACGGTAGTGATAGCAAGAAACGCAGCTCCTGGAAAGTTAAAGAACGAGGTGATCAGCATTGCAGCCACCTCCATTCGAGAAACATGACGGGCATGAGCGAGGTCCTGTGCAAAAACGAATGACAAACTCTACAGGGACTATGCTTGTTTTTAAGTTTATTACCTTCATCCCTGAAAGAGTAACCTAAGAAAAGTGTGTCATCTTGCTCCTAGTCTTAATGTCTATAGTAGTTTGATTATGCTTGGCCCATGGGAAATGGCTATATATATGTGTGTGGTGTGTGTGTGTGTGTGTGTATACACATATATATACATACATATATATATATACACACACATATGTGTGTATGTATGTAAAATATGTATGTATGTATATACATATATATGTTCACACACACACACACACACACGTCTAGCTACTGAGATCTAGGGCATTCTCCTGACTGCCTGCAGAATACAATCGCCTTCTGCTGCCTACAGATCAAGATGTAGAAATTTTGCCTCCTCCAGCATCGTGTCTGCCTGGACACTGCCATGCTTCCCACTGTGATGATAATGGACTGAACCTCTGAAACTGAAAGCCAGTCCCAATTCAATGTGTTCCTTTATACGAGTTGCTTTGGTCATGGTATCACTTCACAGCAATGAAACCCTAAGACACTGTTTTGGGAATGACCAGTCTTCACTGTCTGCGATTCTGTGCCTGGCTTGTCAAATCTAAGAGACGCATTCTGTGGCCAAAAATAACTTCAATATAAAGGAATCAGAATTAAATTATCAAGGATGTGTACCTCTAGCCATGATGGATCCTTATACATCATGGTAGCTGTACAGGAGATACAGATACTGTCACTGCCAGCCACCTTACAGCAGGTAGAGAGGGAATGGCATCCTGGGATGATAAGTCTAACACCATCTTAGAATTCCTGAATGAGAAGCAGCTCTGAGAAGGGATGTGCATGGGAACAGGGCTCCTTTACTTTTCAGAGTCTCCCTGAGTGTGTGCTGGTGCCCCATCATGTACCTGAGGTAAGTGTCCATGGAATCTATAAAGGGGCAGCTTCCGTCACAGCACTGAACTGGACGGTGTCTCTAAAGGCTCACAAAGGGCTGGGAGACAGAGAGGTGGTAAGCACACTAATGAGTATCCAAAACCTGCTTCAGCCAGCTCAGAAGAATCAGACCGAAGGGCTAAGTTAGACTCAAAGGAAGAGCTACTCTACCCAAATAAACCTTAAAGATGAGCTGTAAAATGATCATGTACTAGAGTTACTGCTCCCTCACGTAAGTCTCAACACACTTCAGAGGAAAACTCAAAACCCAGGTTTTGTGTTCACGTTGAGTTAGAAACATGGGGAAACCCGATTAATAGAGTCAAAAAATGACCAGCAGACACAATTAGTACATAATGGCCTTTGTAATGGTATGATAAAAAGATTTCCAAGAAGCATATTCAAAGGAGTCCGGAGAAGGCTGTTCTATGAGCATCTGGGTAAAGGAGCCTGTGCCAAGGCTGACAACCAGAGTTCATCCCCTGGAACCTATACAGTGGAAAGAGAGAGGCTGATTCTGAAGGTTGTCCTTTGACCTCACGTGCTCGCTGCAGAATGTATCCAAACATACAAGCACACATGCACATACAAATAAATAAATGAAATACTAAAAATCATCAAAAATATCAAAATAGAAACAGACAACATCTATGGCAGAAAAGATAATATCTGAAATTTTAAAATCAAAGGAATGCGCTTAGCTGCAGAAGATCTTCAGTGAAGACACAATAAGAACTAACCAATACAAAGGTCACAGGGGGGACAGATAAAAACAAGCCAAAGACTAGAACATATGGGACATTCTAGCAGAATGTATGTAAAATAGAAAGGAGAAATACAAACTGAAAAATCTAATTTGGTAGGGAAAACCCTATAAATTACAGTTTCTAGGAGGCAAACAAAGGCCAAGAGAGGTGAACAGAAGGCGGGAACTGTAAAACAGCAACGGGCCACCAGGGAGGGTGGATAAAGGAGCCCAGGGAACGTCTTCACCCAACCTTCATCAGGGGCCACAGGGAAGACAGTGACACCTGTAAGATTCTGAAACAAAAATCTTGTCAACTTTGAATTCCAAAGCCAACAGAAAACTGAAGGTGCTGTCTTCTGCTACCTCAATGCAGTTCTCAGCCCCTAATCTTCATCAGAATGAAGTTAAAGACAGCCTTGAGGCTAAGTGAAGTTAATATTAGACAGAAATTCAGAGGGACAGAAGGACAACATACCAGAAATGCAGACAAAGAGAAAGCATGTTCTCTTGTTTCTCAAGTTCTTAAACTGACTATAAAGAACAAAGTGACACCACACACAGACACAGCAGAAGCTCGGGAATCTGAATGCACTAAACGTTGGAAGAATGCTCTGGCTTGTGAGAAACCAGATTTTCTACTTCTTAAACAGATATAATACTAGATGTAAAAAAAAATATCTTAAGTTTAATGTTTTAAAAGTATGATTAAAATATACTTATATGTTTTACAAAACACATTGTAATTACTGTACATTGGAAAGTGGGGTGTTGTGGTATACATTTGTAATCCCCACACTTTCAAGGCTGAGGCAAGGGCTGAAGGATAGCCTGGGCTACATAATAAAACACTGCCTCAAAACAACAGGAGGAAAAAGGAAGTGGTTTAAACTTGAAGGACCACAATGAAAGCATTATGAAAATCTTCCTCTCCTCCATATAGTTAACGTTCTTACTGTCAGCCATATCTGAGAACAGAAACAACATACAGTTCAGCCCTGAGAGTGTGGGGTGAGGGGGGGTACCTTGATGATATTCAAATAAGCACGCTTCTGGTCGCCATTCTCACAACTATATCTACATATAGACTCGGCCTTTCAGATCTCTAAAATCAGTTTGTCTGCAAAATGTCCTTGTGTGAAAGACAAGGGGTGCAGAGACTTGGTGGCCCCAGAACAGCACAGGGACAAGCAATCTCAGGCACATTTCTTTTTTAGTTATTCATAGCTGCTAACTGGGTATCGCCGCAGCTGTGCCTCAACTCAAGCTGTGCAGATCTCTACCCTGTAAGAAGCAAGAGTGTACTTGAAGCTGGTGTCCTCATCTTCACTGGACAACTAGCCCATGACGTTCCTAATGGACTTCCTAGGTGTTGGGCTGCCTACATATGTTGGTGAAGGATTACATGCATTCCCTAAACCAACATCCAGGCTTACCTATATTGGCATGCTTGAGACAAGCACTTGAGACCCTCAACCGCTAATGCAGAACCAGCTTAGACACAGAACTCGGCATCTCCAACCCAGGACCCAGAATGTCAGGTCACAGGCTCAACGGACAGGAAATGTAGAGGAACAGAAATGGGCCTCTGTCTTTTAAAAAGTCTTAACCTAATACATTTCTAATGAAGCCCATAGAATTTTAATCCAGTGTGAGGAGTAAAAATAGACTGACGTCTGTGAAAGACAACGAGAAGTGAGTCAGAAAACTAAGGATCCTAAGCATGAGCAAGGAAGAAATAAGATAATGAAGCAGAGAAAGAAAGTATCAGGGAGACAGAAAGAAACAGAGAACCAAAAATGAAGAGCCTACAAGAGACGGAGAAAGAAATAGAGGCAGGATTAGAAATTAGAGAAAGCAAAACAAAAAGCACAGAGGCGGGGGAGGGAGGAAGAGAGAGAGAGAGAGAGAGAGAGAGAGAGAGAGAGAGAGAGAGAGAGAGAGAGAGAGAGAGAGAGAAGACAAAGGACACAAAAAGTAACAGCAGGCAGACAGAAAGTCAGCTGACAATCACAACTCCCTTCTCAAGTCTATCTTTCTGGAAAATAATAAATCAGTAAAATAAAAAAATAATGAAAAAAAAATCAGTGCCACAAAAGTCCAGATTCAAATCACAACTCCTTTGCTTATAGTGGAGAGATGGGTAAAGGATTATGCTGAGTGCTGGGGAAAGGATGTTCCCATCTTTTGCAAAGCTATTTGTATTTTAATGCTAATTCTTCTTCCTCAAAAAAGGGCTGCCCCCTGAGGAGTGGATCTGGTACTCAGGTGATTCCAAGTGAACCTTCTCCCCATTTTAACTGGTCAAATAAAGGCTAAAGCCTGTGATGGGGCAGTGGAAGAGAAAGGTGGGGCTGGAGGTTTTAGAGAGGGAGAGAGAGGAAGGAGGAGAGGAACACAAAGAAAAAAGAGGTGGAAGGAAGATGGATCAGAACCACGTGGCCTGGAGGAACCCCACATAGCAAGGGCTCTCATAGCTGAGGACTAGAGCAGTGTAGTGGTCTATCTGCCCAGTCTAGGCGAGCAGCTCATAAATCCAATAACTAAGTTGCGTGTTCTTTACATGGGCTTGTTGGGGTTGAAGATTTACTGAAACATTCTATGTATCTATCTATCTATCTATCTATCTATCTATCTATCTATCATCTTTCTCTGTGTATGTTAAGTATATATAAGGCATTACACATTTTTTATTTCTATAGACATAAATCTTAATAAGTTGGTTCAGTCATGACAAAAATATTCTAGTAATGTCCATTCAAATCTAGTCTCATTGTGGTGTTCTTGATCTCTCACGTGCTTGCAATCTTAAAGATGTCACTGTCAAACAAACTACTCACCCCAGCTAAAAAAACCTTCCTCTTATAAGTTCTGCTGCTATTAGCTTCGAAACTGTTCCTCCCCTGCCACCCACCCCATCTGTCCATATGCCCCAAAGAAAAACATCGAACTTCCCAGCGTCACGATGTAGTCAGGGATGTTTTACAGCAAACCGTCCTCCTTCACAAGGTAACTTCAATGGACTCTGACTTCCTATTTGGTTGCTGGGGACTTTCCCAGTCATGTGACAAGCCACCTCCCCACAATGCTTCCTACTTCCTCTGCTCTGTGGGATCCACATCGAATTCTTTATTAGGCTCTAAACATGTCTGTGCTTCCCCGCTACCAGGCCTCTATCGAGGTAAAAATAAATTGGAGTCTGTGTTAAAAATGAAAGATGATAATGATTAGTGAGTCAGCCCCAGGAGGAGGGCGTCGCCCCCATCTCTGAGTTTCCAAATGCCCTTGACACGTGTTTAGGAAGTCTCCTACACGGCCTCTGGTAAACGAGGATCTTCACACTATGAGATACTTGAGTGCAGAGCCCGACAAACACTGAAGGGAAGAACAGCATACCTTTCTGTGCTTTAATTAGTTGCTTTCCAATCTCTAGCGTCACATAGGCTGTGCCATTGAGAACTATGTCAGTTATGGTCTTCCAACCATTGGGAGACAGTCTCTCACTGGGAGAGATGAAGTTCCCTGCTGCGTTGTTTATCACCACCTGAAATCATGGAAGCGAGGTATCAGCAAGCACATCTGAACCCCACAGTAAGCTCGGAAGCAAGGCCACGAGACTGCTTTGACTTATGTTTCTGGAGTCTGAAAAGCAACATCTATTATTTTATGTCTTTAAATTAATGTAGACTACAGAGACAATGAAAGTAGGTAAGCTTGCTTACCTCATGAGTATACTTTGCTTTGAATAACCACCAGATGCCCTTGAGAGAGCTTTCCCGGTGCACACCTGTAATCCCAGCATTTGGAAGGCAGAGACAAAAGACTGAGACCTAAAAGCCAGCCCGGGGTACATGGGAAGCTCAGGCCAGCTTGTGGTTCATGGAGAAGCAACCCCTGCCAGCCTCCCCACACAGACACAAACCATCAAAATAACACTGCCTTTCAAGCTAAGCTGTGCTCACTGGTGGCCTGGTTTCTGCACTCCCAGGGAAAGATCTGCTGGGTTCTGCAGCAGCTTCAGGGTTAGGGGTCTCTGAAATAGCTTTTAACAGAGGAGAGTGTTCGCTTTGAGACTATTGGAAGAAATAGGTTTTCTCTCACAGATGAGCCACAAAATAGCAAAGGACTCATTACCTCTGAGGTCCAGGAAGTAGAAGTGTGGTATTTCTGTCAGGTTCCCTGGGTTGTGCCAGTCTCTTCCACTGAGAGACACTGACAGTAATCAGGAAAAGCTAACCCAACCGATGACTGAAACCAGCTAATGTGCTCTTGTGTAACTCCTCTTGCTATTGTATAATCTCATTAAATAAAGTATAATCAAGTTTGGTCTGTGACAATAAATGTGTTTTTTAAGTATTCCTGTACGGTAAGGGCACAGAAGTCCACCTAATCTTTCCTCTGCTTTAAACAGAGCCGGCTTTCTCCTGCCCTGACCCTTGCTCATTTCAACAGTCTGTTTCCTCTGTGCATCCTGGTGATGTTCTCAGAATCAAAGCCCCGTGCTTTGAAAGACTTTAGCCCCGTCACACTTACATTAGGATGCCCTGCCACTTTGATCAGCTCCTGCACCGTGTTGTGGACCATATCAGGATCTCGAACATCACACCGAATCGCATGAACCTGCAAAATGATGAAGAAGAAAGAACTCAGCCATTTCCAGGCTTCCTAAACCAAAACCACAGATAAACCATACAAATATGTTATAATCCCCATATTAGATTTAAAGGCCACTGCTAAATATACCTTATTTCCAGTTTTAGAAGAAATCTCTTCTGCAGTAGCTTTCAAAACATCAATATTTCTAGAAATAAACACAGGGAACTTCACATGAGTGCTAAAATGCATTTATATTCTTTTTAATATATTTTTTTAATTTTCTTTTTTGTTCTCTTAGCTAAAGAACACAGACAACTGACAGCTTAAAGAAAAACATTTCTGTGAAAGTATAAAATTTATACTTACTTGAAAAGCGCGTTAATTTCTTTTTTGTTTTTGTTTTTGTTTTTTGTTTGTTTGTTTGTTTTGTTTTCGAGTCAGGGTTTCTCTGTGTAGCCCTGGCTGTCCTAGAACTCACTCTGTAGACCAGGCTGGCCTCAAACTCAGAAATTTGCCTGCCTCTGCCTCCCAAGTGCTAGGATTACAGGCGTGGACCACCACCCCTGGCTAATTAATTTTATTTTTTAAAAGTAAAATTGAATACATCTGTGCAGAGGAATTTTAATTCAGCAAGCTGGCTGCTCTAGATTATAGTCTGATCTGGCCGGAATACAGACATACTCTGAGTACACAACTTTAATCACAAACAATGATGTCTAACTGAGGGACAAAGTGAGGAATCAGAGAAAGATTTGACAGGATGTGATATACCCATCTCTAACAAGAACAGCCCAGTAAGGAGAGGGGACTTCGGAGAGCTGTGCAGAGAGAGAGGGAGAAAGAAGCAGTTTTCACTGGGACGGTTTTATAGAGACAGATGCAGAGAGACCAAGTGGACACAGGTGAAGACAGAATGAACCAGAGAAAGAGGAGAAGCCAGAAGATTAAACAGATTGTTAATGTTAATCCGTGGCCAAGCAGAGCAATTCAGTGAGAAGCTGAGAGACCAGATTGAATCAGTCAGCTTGGAGAGCACTTTGAGCCAGAACAACTGAGTTGAACCAACCAGCTAGAGTTCAGAAAGAGCTAGAAAGGGTGAGCTCATTCAGCAGTAAGCCTCCGAGAAGACAATTACATCAGGTTACTTTTACATATCTGAAACTAATTCATGAAATTAGTCACTTTTATATAGTATTATCTACATATCAAATTACTTAGGAAGGTTTTGTTTTGTTTTGTCTTAGAAACAGGAATTTATGTAATGTTGTCTTCAACTCTCCATTTATTAGACAGTGTGACCTTGAAACCTTCATCCTCCTGCCTCTATCTCCCACGAGCTAGGGTTACAGGTATGTGCAAACATACCTGACTTACTTATTGATTTAAATTATTTCCTTGATTAGAATCATTATATTCATTCTTCAACCAAAGAAAGGTATTTCTGTTATAATACACATGGGTTTCAGATTAAATTTATGAGTTTGGATGGCTCTATGTGATCAGTCTTATACCCTTGAAAGAAAACAAAACAAAAACAAACCATGAATGTTGACTGCAGAGCATTAAAGTAAAAATAATATTTTAAAATTCTTACACAGTACAGCATTAAGAACATTCTGTTAAATTTGCATTTGTGAATGACTGACTACTAAGTGTCTCTGAGGTAACTACTTAAGCAGAAATTTTAACAAGGACCTAAAGATTCAGATTTCATAGTTGGTACCCGGATATGTTGACATAAGAACTTCTGTCTGTGTGGCTTTATATCCATTACAAAATGTACTTTTAAATTCATGTCCACCGTAAAAACAACCATTAAGTTTGCATCTGTTAATTCCGTTATGAGGTTAATTATCGATTGAATTAGTAAGAAGGATAAGGACTACAACAGAAATGGAAAGCACTTCAATGGAGTCCTTTTAAATTCCACCTCCAAATTCAGAAAATCAAAACTGCAAACACCATCAGTTTCATAACTGAGACTATTTTTACAAATCAAATTGCAACTGAATTTTTCCAAGGGGATTTATTTAATCTATCTACAGGATATTTTATATAAGATGCAATCAAATAGTCCTGTTTTTAATACTGTCACACAGGTAGTTTCTTCACAGACTCTCAAGTGACACTTACCTGCTGGCTATCACACACTGGGCACCCAGGCTGGACAGGAAAGTCGTCATCGCCTTGCCAAGGCCAGTGCCGCCTCCCGTAATGAAAGCCACTTTTCCTTGAAAAGTATTGGGTGGTAGCATTGGCTTTGAAATGGGCGCGAAGTATTTAGACTGTGGAGCATCGATGCTTTGATACAGTGTTTTCGTTCCAGAGCTGAAAAACTAAAAAGAAAAAAAAAATGAGTTGAGAACTGTACTCCTGTATATTTACAAAAGGGAAGACATTATCTAACTATCCATTATTGCATTTAAGATTTTTTTTCTGAATGATTAAATATATTAAATAAATAAGTAATATAATGAGGTGGTTTAAAAAGCATGGGATCCAGACCTCAGACAGCATAGGAAAGAAATTCCTCCATAGTCATTTAAGTATAATAAGTTCCTAAACTTCTTTGTGCCTTAGTTTCTTACCCATCAAAATGAGAGCAACAGCCAGGCAGTGGTGCCACACACCAGAAATCCCAGCACTTGGGAGGCAGAGGCAGGCGGATTTCTGAGTTCAAGGCCAGCCTGGTCTACAGAGTGAGGTCCAGGACAGAGAAACCCTGTCTCGAAAAAACAAAAACAAAAACAAAAAAAACCAACCAAACAAAAAAAAAAAAAGCAACAAAAGCATCTCCATGGGACATGTAAGGATTGCACGAGTTGTGTAAGTTAGATAACTACAGTAACACTTCACCCAAGGAAAGAGTGGACCGTGCACAGTACTCTGATATAAATGGTAGTATTATCACTTGCAGGTGTTATGTTTACATTCACATTTAAAAAATAATACAGCTTGTGGGGCAAGGTGATGCACACCTTTAATCCTGCAGTGCACACCTTTAATCCACAGCACTAGGCAGGAGACAGAAGCAGATCAGAGTTCGAGGCCAGCCTGACCCTACAGAGTTAAGTTCCATGTCATCCAGGGCTGCACAGAGAAACCCTGTCTCCCAAAACCATAAGGTAATATTAATAATGAGGATGATGACAATGGTGATGTAATACTGTTGGGAGAGTGGTGCATACACAGCAGAGGATCAGGCGAGCAAGTCATCCTCAGACACATACCAAGTGTGAGGCCAACATGGGTTACATGAGATACTCATTCTCAACTCTCAACTCACACAAAACAAAGTTTTATTGATTTTAGTCTTTTAAAAAATATTTGATCTAGGTAGTGGAGGTGCAGGCCTTTTATCCCAGCATTTACTTGGGAGGCAGCAGCAGGCAAATCTCTTTGAGTTCAAGGTCAGCCTGGTCTACAAAGCTTGCTCTAGAACAGCCAAGGGTACACAGAGAAACCCTGTCTTGGGCCAAAAACACAAAAACAAACCAAAAAAACGTACTTGAGCCAGGTGAGTGGCACACACCTGTGACCACAGCTATCCAGAGAGCTAAGGCAGGAGGATCACAAGTTCAAGGCCAGAGTGGGCCAAATAACACAATCTATTAACAAAAGAAGAATTTGGATAAAAACTCATTTTGTCTTGGAATTACAGAAAACAACTGTGGTCGTTTGAATGAAAATGGCCCCAGAGGCTGTTAAGGACGGGCACTATTAGGAGGTGTGTTCTCGTTTTAATAAGTGTGGCCTTATTGGAGGAAGTGTGTCACTAGGACTTTGAGCTACACATCTGAACTGTAAGTCATCCCCAATTAAATGTTTTCCTTTATAAGAGTTATGTGGTCACAGTGTGTCTTCGCAACAATAAAAACCCTAAGACAACAATTATTTTTAAACTCTTTATAGAGTTTACCAAAAGCCTTTTTCATGCCAAAAGAAAAAGAAAAATTAGAGCAGGTAAAATGGTTTTGCTATACTTAAAACGAGAGGCAAATAATTCAAATTAACTTAAACGTACTTTGTTTGTTCAGTTTTATATTTACAGTTCAAAAATTAATTACTCATGAAAAGTACCGCTATTCTCAAACATTTTGATTATAAAAGCAAACATCAACTGTGGAACAGAACACAGAGTAAAAGTCAACACTCCTTTAGCGGTTACTATGGGATTATATACCCAACCACGTGATCACCACAGCCATGTGCAACAGGTATTACTTTTTACCTCATTGCATAGCAGAGGCTCAGAGGCATTATGAACACTGACCCAGTTACAGGATGAAATTCAGACATAAGCTGGTGAACTCTGGAGCCCACTTCTAAAACACCCTGGCACACTGCCTCTGGCTTACCCCCAAGTTCTTCTCAAGTTTCATTAACACACCAGGGAAGGATATGACATTTCCCCCAAAAGATAGGCCATGGTTGCAAGACCAAAATTCTAGATCTATCACTTGCTAGAGTTTTTCCTGTATGGTACATGGCTGTCAGCAGAGATCCATGGTATCTACAAATTACTCCCAAAGAAACGATTACGACTGTGAGCAAAGACTTAAAAAAAAAAATGTCCAACTGGATTTATATAAGACATCATTTATTGTGGTGCAATAGCTTCCTAATTACAAAAGAGTAATACACTGGGTCTATCTATCTATCTATCTACAAAAAGACCCACAATGTTTAGGTGTGGGGGTGTAGCTCAGAGCACTGCACAGCAAGCATAAAGCCTGGACCCCATGGCCAGCGCAATGCAGAAGAGTAGGTTTGGTAGGACACTCTTATAACCGCAGTACCACAGACATGCAGGCTTGGGGATGAAAAGTTCAGGGTCATCTTCAAATACATAGCTACCCGGTCTTGATTAAAAGTAAAAATACAGTCAGGACAAAGATGAGAAGAAAATAATAGTATTGAAATGTAGGGACTGACCATGCTGCCCATAGATAACAGCCACAGTGCAAATTCTGTTGTCATATTCATTTGCACACTAGGAAACAGAAACTCTGAAAGGCCAGATAACCTACTTTTATAAGGAAGCTGGAGGGATTCCATCATTCCGCTCAAAAGTGCCTTTAAGGCCAGCTCCAGGCAATCTGACACGTTCCTCATAATATGAAGCACCCCTAACATACAGCATACACTCACACAGATGCATAAATAGAATTTTTAAAATAAAAAGGTTGTAATAAATCTCAAATCCAAGATGTGTCTGGCCCCAGAGTCTCTCCTGTACTTAGTTATTAGCTCTAAGTGATGGGGTCATGACTATTATTTTCTTTTCTATTAGTTTTAAGTATCTTCAAAATCTACTGGGAGAGTGTGATCTTATTTAATAATCAGGAAAAATCATTACCAAAGGTCAAGTTTTGCAAATCTGATTATGTCTTGTCTTCACCATAATTGAATCATCATATTGACAACACTGGGTATCTATCTATCTATCTATCTGTCTGTCTGTCTGTCTATCTATCTATCTGTCTGTCTGTCTGTCTGTCTGTCTATCTATCTATCTATCTATCTATCTATCTATCTGTCTATCTATCTATCTATCTTTTTTTGCCATGAAACAATAATGAATGCAACCTACAATCATCTTTTTCTTTATAACTGGCAGATTTGCTTAAGACTTCCACCCACATCCACAACCATTCCATTAAGATGATGAATCAGGAAACGTATGCAAGTGGTCTGGTAAAGTTGTCACTATCTGGGGAAATGGAAAAACAGTGCTGCAATCTCCCAAAGGCTCTGCCATGAACTTTTGTTTATTTGTGGTGAATCTGTGCAGCAATTTGCAGCTTTGTGAAAGATAAATAAGTATTTAAATGAGAACACTTAAATATATTTGAAAACATTTTATCAGCCTTCTAACAGGCAGAGGAAGCATACAAAGGTAAAAATACTATATTTGATAATAGAAACCCTACTGTATTAATGAAGCATCGTTACCTGTCTTGATAAATTCATGTAATCTGATTGGTAATAATCCTACGAATTCCTTTCCTGCCACTGAAAGGAAAAACTACTTACTTGCTTTTTTAATTGACATCATCCTCTGACACCTGACAACACATGTAAGTGTGATCATGAATTCAGTCATCTCTTTGTCTATTCACAAGTTGTCTATCAAGATTGGGGGGGGGGGGCTGGAGAGATGGCTCAGCGGTTAAGAGCACTGACTGTTCTTCCAGAGGTCCTGAGTTCAATTCCCAGAAACCACATGGTGGCTCACAGTCATCTGTAATGGGATCTGATGCCCTTTTCTGGTGTGTCTGTAGACAGCTACAATGTAAAATAAATAAATCTTTAAAAAAAAAAAAAAGACTCACAAACACGAACAGATCTCACAGGACTGGGTTGTGACTGTGCCTCATTCCACAAAGCGATATCCTGCATAACCCAACGCTGCACCTGGCTGCTCCCTCATTAGAAAAAGCAGATGCAGTGGAAATGGGCCTTGAGAGACCTTCAAATCTCGAATTGTGGTTTTTCTACACATGGATTATGTAGAAGTGAATTGGGCTTTTTGTTGTTTTGTTTAATTGGGAATAATATCTTTCTCATCAGCACTGATTTCTTTGAAGACCTTCAGTGATCTGAACTTTTACAAAACTTTCTGAAATCTTCCTATTTTGGAAATGCCAACTGATTACGTGTTGAGCTCTAAATCTGCCTTAGGAAAATTGGCTCTCACCCCCTTCCGTCCCCTTACTCATCAGCCTCCCACGTCATATCAGGGCGTACACAGGGGTGATCACACTTATCCTCAAAAAGGAAAGTCTGAAAGAATATCGTCTTTGTCCTTTTCAGGAGGGAATAAAAACTGTGGATGAGATTCATACCTAAATGACTTAAGGATATTTCATTAGCCTAAAATAATGGTCTTCTTCTTAAGTTCAGTGTGTATTATGAAGCTATCACAAAGTCTTGAAACCTTGAATCAACATTAAGATGCTGGGGAGAATTCACAGAAAACTCAGAATTCATGCCAAGATGACTAAGTATAACCCTAAACTATGCCTACCTGAGGTAAGTTTGGCTGCCCGCACAGTCACTGATCATACATACAAACTGTATGTCCTTCCCCTTTGGTGACCTCCCCCATTAAAGGGACCTTTAATGACCTGAGGCATTTGAGTAAAGAACCCTTGTCTAAACAAAACCCAATCCTCAGTACAAAAAAGCAGCGAGACAAGTTTGGGGTTTTTGTAGAGGTCATTGTGTTGTTTTTCTTTTTGTACCACAAATAAGCTTATGACATTTCCATATAAAATGAATATCTTTTAAAAACAGTATTTAAACATGCTAGGTTTCTTTAAAAAAAACAGCTAAGTTTCAAATCTGTGAAATTCATTAAGCAATAGATTTTCACAGGAAGTTATGAGGCTGAACGGGTCAATATTTACAAACTACTGGCTCAGCTATTTTATCACCAATGCCATGGCTGTTGATTAGGTCTCCACAACAAATCAAATTACATACCTGAAAACAAGGATACATCTAGAATCAAGGACAAAAGCACACACTTCAATTTTCCCTCTCCCTCTGTCTCTCTGTGTTTACCAGTCTCTTTGTTTCTCTGCCTCTGTCCCTCTATCTCTCCTCTCTCCCTCTGTGTGTGTGTATTTTTGAGAGAGAGAGACAGAGAGAGAGAGAGAGAGAGAGAGAGAGAGAGAGAACACATGAGAGCATGCACATATATGTGCCTGAGATAAACCTTGGATATCATCCTCAGTAATTGTCCACCATGTTTTTTGGAACAGGGCCTGTCACTGGCCTGGGAATTGCTGATTCGGTTGACTGGCTGACCAGCATGAGTTCTGCCATTTCTGGATCCCAAGCACTGGGATTGTAAACGTGTCCTATCTGACCCCATTTTATATGGGTTCTGGGGATGGTACTCGGGTCTTAAAAGCCGCCCATCTAGTGTGGCCTTGGCTTGCTCTTCTAAAACAACTTCATACCAGTTCCAACAAGAAACTTTACAGTTACTAATGCTGCAGCATTCCTAAAGCTTGCCAAGAACTTTCACCTACTAACCTTTGCTCTATTTTTTCTCCTCCAGCTTGAGCTACTCTTTTTCAGTTTAGCAAAGTCACCAGTCAAAACCAGGCAAATTATCAACATTTCCCCTCTGATTTGGTGCCTACTTCTCTGGAGGTCAATTTGGCAACATTGATCACAAGGTTACATATAATACCCTTTCGTCTACCCCCTTGACATTCAAAAGTGTATTCACTTATTATGCAGCTAGTGGAGAAGAGACAGTTTGTTCAAAGATATGCATTAAGGGGCAAGAGGTGAGCTCAGTGTTAAATCATTTGCCTAGAATGTACAAGGCCATGGGTTCTATTGTCAGCATTGAATGCAAATGATATCCTTATCAAAATCCTGCCTAGCTCTTTGCAAAAGTTGATGAGATCATCCTAAGATTAACATGAAACTACGGCAGGTTTGAAATAATCACAGCTATTCATAAAGCATGGGCCTACTACCTATTAAAGGTATACAACTCCCAGACTGATGGTAAGCACTTCCAGTTTGTCCAAATGCTCAATGATGTAGGTTGAATATCAACAAGGTGAAGCATCACTTGTCAAGAGAAAGATGCAAAGAAAGCATTGTACAATCTGCGTGCTTTTTTAGAAGAAGCTGCCTTCCTATATGTGTCGACACAAACACAAATCTCCTGGACAATCCACAGGAAACTAGTCAGTACAGTACACTCTCAGAAGAGCTCTTAAGAGATGGGCACAGTGGAACACTGCTAGTCAACGTGTTCATTAGATTATATTTCACTGGAAATATCCAACAGAAAAGCGAATTCCGTGAGCAAGCACACAACACGGGAAGGTTTGAGACGGAAGCAACACTCCAGAAACACAGCTCAGAAAGTTCATGGTGTGCCTCCTCATTTAACATGTGGCCGGGAGGTCCACCATGGACAATGACCTCCTTCTGTGGTACTTTCAGGGAGAGGGGCTGGGGTGACAACAGGCTGAGTGTCTGTTGATTTGCATCAGGCGAACAATTTTAGATCAAATTTACTCTGACTCAGATTCATACAAGAGTGGGTGTTTGTGCAGTCTTCTCTTTAACTGTCATATAACATATGTTTGGCGAAAGCTGGCTAACCACATATTTTGAAGCATGTGTGAAAATGCATATCTTTATACGAGTTGACTTTTATCGTTTACTCCCAGAGCACTCCCTGCATCGCCCGCCCACCAAGCCTTCCATTGCTGGCCGAAATTTTTGTCCAATTGCCAGAATGGGATTATCCGTGCCAGTCACTTGATCTTTTTAGTGTCCAGACAGCGCCTTTTCAGCAAAGCACCTACTGGTCCTCAGCAGGAGGCGTGTGGTAAAATAGAGATGACTTTTCTCCACATTCTCACATAGAAAGCAAGGGTCTCAGAAAGAAAGAACTGCCCAGCATCCCAAATGCCAACTATGACCCTACAAACATGAACAACTAAACTGTCCAAACTCTGTCACCCCTGACTCTTCACAGGCCATCTCTGGAATCGTGTGTAACACCGGAGCATGTTTACCCACTCTATAACCTACAGGAGCACTGCACAGAAGGTAAGGATGCTGAGTTGCTGAAGAGCTCAGATCTTGTTGTCACAGCAACCAGCCTGAATGTAAAAGAAAATGCTTTGCTGGACTCTAAGTTCCAAAGGCTAGGCTGAATCATGCAGTTGCCAGGAGCAAGGCAGAAATTACATTTCTGAGTAATGGCACCTCCCATAGTAATGAACCAAAGTTTTGAAAAAAGTCATTACTCTGTGCTATGGGGTATACTTCCAACTGTTATTACAGTTCTTATCTGTCTGCACACTAAGATGCTTCCCAGTACTGCACAATAAAAGAAGATGAAATCAGCCTCAAATTAGGAAACAGTCTGAGGTACTCCACTGGAGTCTTCACTCCTGTCTGCCTTGGAGACATCTTTTACTGGCTCCCTGTTACATAAACCAAGAGAAGCATGAGTCTCATTATTGAACCAAAACATCACAGCTGCTGCTCTTATAAAAGGATTGGTTGGATTTGAGAATTGCTTATGAAATTATTAGACAGAAAACAGACCTTAGGGTAAAGTTCATCCTCTTAATTAGTTTTAGCAAGTCTTTATTGAGCATCTACTATGCCCCAAGCACTATTGTAGGCTATGATAATACAGCAGTGACAAAAAGATTTACTAGTCTATCCTTGATGAGATTAGATTCTGGGGAACAGAATAAATAAGTTAAGTGAAATATGCAGTATATTAAGCCTTGGTGCATGTTATAAGATGACACAGAATGGAGGAAGGACATGGTTGCAGGTAAAAAGAAGGCCCAGCTGCACTCAGGGTGCCTGCAGCAAGTGCAGTGGATATCTGACAAGATGCTAATGGCACCCCTCAGAGCAGCCTGATCTTCCTTCCGTCCCCCCAACTCCCATCTTAACCATTCATTTTCAGCTCTCAGTGTACCTCCTAAACCCCTTTAGTGTCCATTGCTGCCCATCACCTGAAGCCACATCACTTACCATCTGGGAAGATTAGCCAGCGTTGACAGCTTGCCTCCATCTTTGCCACCGCTCCACTGCCTTCAGGAGAAGCTCTACGTCCATCGAGGCAGTCTGATAATCTAGCTATCACATCACCACCTGCCTCTTCACGCTACACCAGCCACCCGGACTCAGTCTGAACCCACACATAGACTACTCTCTTGAGAGTACATAGAACTTTATGGTACCTCAGAGGCTGTTGTGAAACTCCAGCTCTTTCTGTTCTCATGCATAATGTTTCCATAGAGCTGCTTTATCTGTCCAGGAATTTGTGAAGATAATCATTGGACAGAAACTTCTAACATCTACTGCCTCTTGGGAGGTAGCTGCCCCACTGGGCAACACTGGAGCGCCATTCTGAGGTGGTTAAGTATGACTAGTTCAGAAAGGCCAGTAAGCAGGCATAGCTGAATCTTAAAACAAGCCTTAACCTAAAAGACAGAGATACTTAAAGATGGGAGATGCACTTGAGGTTGAGGCCAGGAGAATCACCATGAACCTGAGGGTACCTTGAACTGCACAGCAAAAGCCTGTCCCCAAAAGTATTTCAATTGAGGACTGGAGGGACAATTCGGCAGTAAAGAGGCCATACTGCTCTTTTTGAAGACCTGGGTTTGGTTCCCGGCATCTGAATGGCAACTGAAACCATCTAGGATTCCAGTTCTAGGGAAACTGATGGCTTCCTCTGACCCCTGCAGGCATCAGGGATACATTTGGGACATAGATGCACATGAAAACAAAACATTCACACACATGAAATAAAAATAAATATTTTCAAATGGATAAAAAAAAGTGATACTTTGGGATTGTCTTCTTCAGAATGGAAGGAAGAGATAGCATTTCTCCAGTGTCATCCACAAGCTCTCCAAGGTCCTGAGACTGACATAAGGAACCTTGCACATTTTTTTTCCACATCCTAAGACACAAACCCCATACATCAAATCACAGGGACTTTCAGAAACAGGCAATGATGTTCTCTTGTTGATGCCTGTTATTCGTCAGGTTGAAATCATAACTTTTAGCTAATGTGCATGTGTCTGTGTGTTTGTATGTACAAATGTGTACTGCGCTGTGCCATGCTGTTTGGTATAAGAATCACCTCTATAGGCTCACCTATAGGGAGTAAACTATTTGAAAGAATCACAACAATTAGGAGGTGTGGCCTTGTTGGAGGAAGTTTGTCCCTGGGGGTGTGCTTTGAGGTTCTAAACGCCAAGCCTAGAGTCTTCCTGATGTAGAGCTGTCACCCACCTCTCCAGCACCAGGCTCCCTGTCACACTGACAGCGGACTCACCTCTGAGAGTGTAGGCAAGCTCCCAATTAAAGTCTTTCTGTTATGAGTTGCCTTGGTCATGGTGTCTCTTCACAGAAATAGAAGAGTGACTAAGACAAGTGCCCAGCAAGGGTAGAAGCACAAGTCAGATTGCCTGGAGCTGTACTCACAAGAGGGCGTGACCAGCGGACATGAGGGCTATAGAGCAAGGAATCATAAGCACTGAACTGTTTCTCTCCTGCCCTAGGCTGAAACTGCTGGCCTTACAATCTGACTTCTGACTCAAAAGTCAGTGCTAGGATTCACCTCCTCTGGGCAGCCTTTTCTGCTTCTACATGCACATAGTTTTGTACATCTGTGCATCACAATGTTTTCAGTCTGTTGGAGCTGGTGGTAGCTCATTAAACTATCATTTTTCATGCATTTTTTATATATGAAAAACCACATACACAGCACAGTATACACAGTCACTCATGTAACATGCCTCTTCCATGTTTACTCTGTGCCAGGCCCTGTGCTAGGATCAAGCAGTGAGCTGACCAGATGCAACAGAATTACAGAAGGAATAATAGAATTTTCAATAGGATAAAGAAAAACTTCATTTTTGAGAAAGTGTTACTCTGTACTTTATTTAGCTAGATTGCTTATATTACCACTGACCAGAAATCATTATAAAAATAATAAAGTGATTACTCTAGATAAAAACAGAAGGCCGTAGAGCTTGAGCACCAACCAGCAAGAACCTACAAACGTGAGCACATGCTCACTAAGGAAATTTAACCTTACTACAAGACACTGTGGCGGTGCCTTTTTGCCTCCAGTTCTCTGTCCCACCTACTTTGGTTGGAGTAGATGTATTTCAAAATGCAATCCTAAGTTACTAACCAAGCTCCAGAAACAGTCATTGAAATATTTCCACACTGAATGCAGGCTCGCCTTTCCAACCAGGGAGTCTCTCTGAAGAAAACCCCACAGTTACAGTTCATAATTAACAACTGACTAAATTAAAAGTTTTATCGGAGAATGAAGCACACACTAAGGGCAAGGTCCTTCTCAGCAGAGGGAATATTAGATGTTTACTGGATGGAACTGAGGCCTTCCTAGGTCAAGGGTCAATGTAAAATAGCATTCACAGATAACACTTAGGACAACTGAAACATTTCTCTCACACATAAGGTTTTAGCCTTATTTATTCTTAAAAACATGATGTTGCTTGGCAGCTCCCAATTCACAGATGTCCTGCCTTCCCCATAGGCTTCAAACTCCAGCCTTCATGTGTCAAGGAGACAAGTACCTTGTATTACCTCAGAACTAACATTTTGAAAATAAGATCTCTTTACATATCCCTGGCTGTCCTTAAACTCAGCGTGTGGACCAGGATGGCCTCAAACTCACAAAGATCCACCTGATTCTGTCTCCTCACTGCTGGTGGGTTCCACTATACCTGACTTCTAACATTTTTATTAAGCAAATGAATTTCAAAATGTCAGGCTGCAATATTTTTAATTCTTTTCTTTTCTTTCTTGAAATGGGCTGTCCAATGGTATCAGCCCATTCCGACCTGAAGCTCTGTTGCTGCAATCCTAAGAGCATCTGAAGGTCAGAGACACTGCGGGCCTGGAAAAGGGCCAGTTCTCAGAAAAGTAGTGTGTGTGTGTGTGTGTGTGTGTGTGTGTGTGTGTGTGCAGGGGGGGGGGCAGGGTAGGAGGGGTAGGGCGTGGTGTCTGTTTCCCTTGCCATGCTACACAGTCTTTTAAAAGAGAGCGCAAATCAAGCAGTGAACAGACCACTTTGCAGGAAAAGGCCCTATGAGTTGAAGAAGTCATCACGTCTATTGCTGCCTCCACGTTTGGAGCCTCTTTCCAGCCTGTGCCCTGTCCTGTTCTCTCTCCTGTGCTTCTCTGCCCACTTAGGAGCCCTGCCTCTCACCCCTCCCTGCCCCCCTACTCAGGTCTTTCGAAACACGCCCACATTTTTCTAAAGGAAACACTACTGGGCCTGTCTATCAAACTCAAAGTGGGGGGGGGGGAGATGGGGTATCAATTGATGGACTGACTTTTCTACTTGGATAAGAAACTCTGATTTTAGAAGGTGAATCGAAATGTGGCTCTGGCTTAGACACTTTCAAGTTATTTTACTTACATTGTACTTGTTTATTTGGGGGAGAAAGGCTTTGTGCCTAAGCCTGACAAATTCGATCCTGGGATCCAATGGTAGAAGGTGAGAAGCAACTTGCACAAGGCTTTGGCTTTTCATTTGTTTCCTTTTCCATGCGCCTTTGTTTTTTTGGAAAAATAACTATAGAAAATGAAGTCATTCCTGCCACATCCCTCCAAACAAGGCACTGTGGGTGGGATGGGGGCAGGGGGCTTGAAAAAGAGCAACAGTGCTCAGGGAAGACTTTTTCAGAAACAGAACCAACCTAGTAGCCTACTCTTTCTCTTTGCTACCCACGGAATTGACAGCTATGCCCTTCAGGCTAGCTTTGACTAAGGGCTTGCCACTGCTAAAAGTAGGTAAAAGGTCCATGGATTTCTTCCAAGGCAATCTCTGGTTTCCACTTCCCAACACAATCCCTTTATTCACTGGACAGTCCAGGGTTCACCCAGCCTGCTACGTGTGAGGCATTCCCAATTTATTTACAAATGAAAGTTCCTTTATGAGCGATTCGTGTCTCCACCCCAACCCCCTCATTCTCTCGTCTCCGGGCGCCGAGATCCCTGACTTCTCAAAATTAGCTGGGTCTCTCCCTCTCCCCTCCAGCGCCCCTGGAGTGCTCTCCCCAGGTCCTGGAACCCTTGTCCCCTTCCTCTCTCCTTGCACCCTCCGCTCCCCGGGACATCTGACATCTCTCAGCTCCCTGCACCCAAGGCCCCAGCCTGTTTCAGCTGCCTGCGCCCGGGGCCCTGTCCTCGCGCCCTGCGTGTTCGCTTCGCCTGTGGACGAGCCTGGCCCTCCCACGCCGCGCTGCCTTACCCTCTGAGCACCGGGATCGCAGGGGAGGCGGGACACCCCAGCAAAGACCGCACGGCCGAGCAGCGCCATGTCTGCAGCCAAACTCAGTCCTTAATGCCCGGGTCCGCCCCTGGCCCGGAAGTCTCGGTTCAGGGGCGGAGGGAGGGGCCGGGCAAGGCCGTGACCGGGACAGTCTAGCCCGGGACGGGCGGCTCCCCGCGGCTCCACGCCGTTCTCCGCTCCCTCGGAAAGGAGAGAGAATTTTGTTCACAGTGTAACGGGTTCGGGACCAACTCCTGCGCAATACAAAAGTTTCCTGAAACATCGCGACCGACATTTCGGCCAGTTGTGTTTATTCCTCCAGGATGTAAATGCGCGGTCCATGGGAAGTTTCTTCCATCACATACCATCAGATTAATAGTTTGTACTTATAGCATGGCCTCTTTAAATGTCGGAGAGCACGCTACCACCTATTACAAGAAGCTTGGGTCTGACCCTCCAAGCTCTTGCTTTTTTCTCTAAGGAACGAGTGCACACTTGAAAAGCAAATGCACAATTACAGTACATATGAATTGGGGTAACAGGGTTTGAAATGAGCAGGACACTATAAAAGATTACAAATTTTTCAGACTTGAAAAAAATTATTTATTTATTTTGTGTATATGAATACACTGTAGCTGTCCTCAGACACCCAGAAGAGGGCATCTGATCCCATGACAGATGGTTGTGAGCCACCATGTGGTAGCTAGAAATTGAATTCAAGACCTCTCTGAAAGAGCGTCAGTGCTCTTAACCATTTGCAGCCACCTCTCCAGCTTGAAATTAAAACAAACAAACAACCCCTCTTATTAGGGAAAAAAGAAAAAAACAAAAAACAAAAAACAAAAAACAAACCTCCTTAAAGCTATGTGTCTTGGGTTGTTTTCCTGCCAGAGTGATATGGAGTGATATAGCACTCTGGACCTGATTGGGGACAGTGAGCGCGACTTAAAGTGCCTTAGTTTCTTTTACTCTGGGCATATGGAAGTTTCGTGAATTGTGAGTATTGGAGACTGCAATGATCTCTGAGACCCCGATGTATGGATAAGTAGCACAGTGCTTTCAAAACCAGGACCAGACATTTCCCCGAGTACGCTAGGAGAAGGCCACCTCCAGTTGCCTGTTGATTTATAATAATAAGCTCAATGAATTTTTAGTTCAGAAACCTGGTCTTACCTTTGCAAAACGGGAACAAATACATTGCTTACCTCAGGGACCAGTTACAAGAGAGGAAGGCAAACACCAACTTGGAGAATCTTTATATGAAAAGAAATACCGAGCTGCAGATTTCCCAAACTCAGAAGACTGCTCTTGCTGGAGGAGATTGAAAAACTGAGGATGGAAACTGAAGAGGACCGGGTTCACACGGAGATCGAAATGTTCCTTAAAAAACAGCAGCAGAATCTTGAGGAGAAGCTAGAGTCCTGGATGGAGAAATTTGATAAAGACACAGAAGCAAAGCAGATCGGGTTAAATGTTCTCAGGGCTGCCAAGGCCAGTGACCTAGCACAAGGCAGAGACGACCCCGGAGTACGAGCAGGTCATTACTGAGCCCCGAGAGGAAAGGAAAAGACCAGGGAGAAGTTGGTGCTGGATGACCTCAAACCGTGGAGCATTCCGAAGCTCCAGGCCTGGTACAGTGATCCGGAAGGAAACATAAAATTTCAAAATGCCCAAGAAAGACAAAGATGACAGCAAAGACTTGAAAGGCAAGGTGAAGGAGAAACGGAGAGGCAAGAAGGAACGAGTGTCTGCTGTTCCTTCTCAGGTCTCAAGTCACGCGTGGTGCTGCCACAGCACCCGGCTCCTGAGACACCTAAGGAGTTCGCTCTGCCTGTTCCTCTAGCTTCCAAACCCCAACGAGGGCTCTCACTTGGCTGTGGGGCCTCCTCAGACGAGACAGTGGGGGAAGCCATGCTGAGAGCTTTGTGAACAGCCTTACTCTCTCTCACCAGAAAGCAGTTCATTGGCTTACAGTGAAGTCGTAAAAACTCCTGATACATCTGAAAAACAACAACAACAACAAAAACCAAGACCGTGCTTGGCAGAGCTGTTAATAGGCTGGGGCCAGGGCCCTGATGTACAGAGAAACAAAACAAAACAAAACAAAACCAAAAACACTAGCAGCTCCTTCTCTAAAACTAGGAATATGCTTTACAGAGCCAGTAACAGCCCGGGGCCACGGTCTTTGGGGATCTATGGCTTCAGATCCTGAGAGCCCAACTCTTCTGTGCTAAAGGGTTATCAGCAGCAAGGCCACTGTGTGCCCGCCCGATCTGCAATGACCTTGTGTTCCCCTTATACAAGACTACAGGATTAGCCTCCTGCTAATTTTGTCCAGTTGTATGGAAGAGTCTTCTGACTTTGCCTCATTTCTTCCCTGGAAATAGTATAAGATGCTGTACTTCTTAATAAACTTGCTTGGCATAAGATGTAACTTCTGCAAGACCTCCAAATCCCCCCTCGCCCCCAACACATACACACACCTTTTAAAAATTCTTCTCTACTATCCTCTTTATCTTTGGATCTCCTGATCTTCTAAGGACTCTGACAATGAAGAAAGACCTGCTGAATCAGGTCCTGTGACCATGTCGGAACACTGTACTTTTTGGAGCAACCTGAATCTGTTGTCGTCTATGATTGCTGAACCTGAATGCTAAGGTTGTAGTCTACCATGTCCGCACAGCTTTCCTGAGCTTGGTGTAAAATGGAAGGACTCCCTTTTCTTAGTGGGACTTCCTCTTCTCTACCTGATCTGGGGAGCCCGACCCCCCATCTTCTACCTGAGGAATGTCACCTACAAAATTACAGGTTCAGCTTCCTCTCTCCAGCTAAGAACCTCTCCATGCAGATGAGGCATTCCCAGTACATTAAGCTCTAGCCAATGATTTACATTCACTGTGAATGTATCCATCCTCCCCACTCTCCAAGCTTTACACAGCCCTTGTTTACCCTGAATAGACTATTTGTGCACAAGCAGTTTCACTGAATAGCTTCTAAGAGAGCTGTAACACGGAAATCCTCAGACAAACCTTCTCCCCCAGCACTCGATGGGCGATGCAGACCCGGGATCCTACTGACCCACCCATCCCGTGGCGCATAAGCATCACCGCAAGGGATGATTCAGAACTGGAATCACATTGGTCACTCCTATTCCCTTGGTGTCCTATTTCATTTTCTGTTGCTGTAGTAAACACCATAACCGCAAGCGACATGTAGAGGAGGGGTTTACTTGGCTTACAGGTTGCAATCTGTCATGGAGGAAGCCAGGTCAGGATCTCAAGGCCGGAACAGGGTGATTAGCGAGAACTGAAGCCGAGACCATGCAGACACACTTCTCACTGCCTTACTTTCCGTGGTTTGTTCAGCTCCTACCTGGGCCCCTGCCCAGCTGGTACCTCACACAGTGGGCTGTCCCACATCAGTCAGCAAGAACGCCTTACAGATGTGCACATAGGCCAATCCGATGGCGGCGGCTCCTCAGTTAAGATCCCTGTTTCCCAGATATGTGTTGGCTTGTGTTAGGCTGACAAGAACGATGGCACTCTGAGGTGAAAGCTGCTAATTCTGAGTGAACAGACCATTGCTAGCTCTCATCTGATATTATTCTGTAATAAACTGTCTTCTACATTGTCCCCTCTGTCTCCTCTAAATTGATCTGACCAAGAATCTAAGCAGTGGGGTTTAACTTCAGGGTCTGAGCATATATTTCTCTTGAAAGCTAACATTTATTAATGTAGTTTTGAGTGTGTGTGTGTGTGTGTGTGTGTGTGTGTGTGTAAGAGAGAGACCAGGGTCAGCACTCTTTATATACACATCCCTAATCCTCACAAGCACCTACAAAATATATGCGACAGCTTTGCATTACTATAACAAAATACCTGAGCTAAACAGGCAGCGGTTGGGAAGACTTCCGGAAGTGCCAGCTTGAGATCAGGGTATTTTGGGCTCTGTAGGCATAATGTCTTTGTGTATTGTGTAAAGACTGTCCTTGATGCTGATTTCTCTGCCCCCATATCTCAAACATGGCATTGCAATGCTTATTCTAAGAACCTCCTGTCTGAAGTTTGGGCAAACATTGTTCCCTGTTTATTCTTATTTTTTAATAAAAACTGGATAGCTGGGCAGGGCTGGACTTGTGATTCTATTGAGGGGAGGAGGGAGAGAGAGAGAGAGGAAGATTCATCATGTGGGGAGGGGCCAGGGACACCATGGGCAAACACCTGAAGGAGAAAGGGCCAGATCACAGGGAAAATTCGAGGATCTTGGAGATTTTGGCTGTAAGGTAGGCCAGATTAGTTTAGAGGATTAGAATAGATTAATAACTGTTCAGACATTGTGTTGTAAAGCTTACCAAATAAATCCTATAGTCTCTGTGTCATTTATTTGGAAGCTGTCCAGGATAAAGAAGAAACTGCTACTTAAAAATTGAATTAACACTACTCTATTTTCCCATGCTGTGTGAAAATGTGGTTTTAGAATGAGCCATGTCCTGAGAGGTTCCATTTTGTGGGCAGAATTTGACCCTGTTTTGAGTGCAATCAGGGAGCAGGATGACCACATTTGTCTGGCACTATCTACAAGGCACACGCTGAGAAATAATTTATTTGTGAAAGTAAAGAGGGTACCAGCCTACTAACTTTTCAAAGTAAATCGGGACCATAGGGTCACACGGGCAGATTAAAATCATACCAAGGAAGCCCCGCCCAAGAACTTTCCAACACAGCAGACTCAGGAATGTGTGCAACACCGTGGGTGTAAACTCCACAGAAGAGAGCACCTGACAATTTGAGAGCCTCACCAAACTGTCATCGAACCACCTTGAGTATATATCAAGGCATTGGCAGGAAAGAATGTTCAACTGTGTGTGTCTGTGTGTGTGTGTGTACGTACATATTGTGTATATGTGCCTGTGTTGTGCATGTGTACATATTGTACATATGTGTATGTGTTGTGTACATATTATACACATGTGCATGTGATGTATGTATGTGTGTATATGTTGTATGTATGTGTTGTGTGGATATGTACATGTGTGGATCTTGAAGTGGAAAGGCACACGTTTAATCTGAGACACGCCATCTTCTGGAAGCCCATATAAGGACAGAGAAGGAAGCATTTGCTCTTTGCCTGCTTGCCCTTGCCTTTGTTAGCAAGAACATGTCTTCCTTCACTAGCATCATTAGAGCTCAGTTCAAGATTCCAGCATCTAATGAAGATCATCCAGATTTGTGGGCTGAGCAACTTCTGGATTCTTGGACTTTCTGTTCACAGCCAATGTCACATTAGTTGGACTGTAGTCTGTAAGTGATTATAATAAATGTCCATTATATATATAAGTTCTGCTACTCTAAAGAACCATGACTAGTACAGAGTTAGTGTGAGATCGTGGTTGGAAGCAGACAAGTATGACAATAGACCTGTAGCTGAGAGCTTTATATCCTGATCCTGTTGGGGTTCGGGATTGTCACACAAACCACTTAAACATCGATCCCTGTCAAATAGGGATGGTTTATTGAACACCATACCCTAAGGTTAATCAGGCTCAAGAGATGAACCATGACCTGGAGTTAAGGTCCTCAGGGCTTTTTAAGCCTGAGAACTACAAAAACCTGTGTGAAGTTATTCCACCAATTAGGATTTAGGGATAGGAGGTTTCCTTTGGAACACATGTTGCACATTTATCCTGTTACTATTGGTTGGAAGATGCAACTGTGGTAGGGGATTTTCCTTGTCTAATATTCATGTCTTAACTTGTCTATCTGGATGGACTTGTCTAACATTCCTGTCTTAGTTTGCCAACCAGGATGTCAGCTACCCACATACATGTCTCTTTCTGCCAAGTAGGATGTCAGTTCCCCGGGAGGACTTGGGAACTTAAACTTTATTTGACCACTACTCAAAATCAAAATCCTATATTAAATAGTTTCTTATATCTCTTATACTGGGATCCATCCCAGGGGCAGCTTACAAAAGCAAATACAATAAAAGCTTATGCACAGGTGCAGGACGTGTTGGTGGGTGTTTGGTTCAGGTCCATTTTTCGTGGTTAACTAAAAATCAGTGCTACTCACTTCTATCATGATTAGTTTCTGAGGGCACAAAACATAATAGAAGATGTAGTCTGCTTGGCATTAGTAAGTTTCCTACTAACAGAAGAAGCATTTGAGGTTTCCCTATAATGACAAGCTAGCCAGGTAGCAGTTACCTAAGCCTTAACATTTTGCCTAGGCCTTAACATTCCATCTAGGCCTTAATATTTTAGCTAGGACTTAACAATCTGCAGTTGGCAAGCAGAAAGAAATAGAGAAACTTTAAAGCCCACTTCCGGCAACACGCTTCCTCCAACAAGGACACACCGACTCTAACAAGGCTACACTTCCTAATTCTTCCTCAAAGGTGCATCAATTGAGGACTAAGCCTGCAAATACACGAGCCTGGGGGCCATTCTCATTTAAAAAACAACAGTGGGGGGGGCAAAAGATGTGAAGGGATACACACACACACACACACACACACACACAAGTAAACAGGAAAAGATTCTTTCTTTCTTTCTCTATTTATTTATTTATTTATTTATTTATTTATTTATTTATTTATTTATTAAGACAGGTCTATGATGTAGTCCTAGCTGTCCTGGAATGCACTGTGTTGACCAGCCAGCCTTGAATTCACAGAGATCTGCTTGCCTCTGCATCCTGACTGCTGGGATTAAAGAAGTGTGCCAGCACGCCAGCTGGGGAGAAAGTGTCTCATTAGCTTTTTAGATGTAGCTGAAGAGCATATGCATGCATATAATCAGCACAGGATCACCCTACAACGCTTCAGAGGTGCAATCCTCAGAGGTGCAATCCTCTGCTCGGAAGCCCACACCTATGCTTTTGGATATGTCCTAACCCTTCCTCAGTACCTCTTTGTTAACTCCTGCACTTAAATCTATGTTTAGATATCTCTCTCCAACAAACTCCACTTCTGCTTTATGGAATTCTTTCCTGCAGTGAGGTTAAGGATCCAGCTTGGTCTGAATGGCAGAACCTAAAGGATAAGGTGGTCCACAGGCTGCTGGCACCAGATCTAGGCTGCTTCATCCTGTTCCTCTGCTGACAGGGTAACTAATTAAAACTCTGAGATTGTGAAGAGTTGAAATGTTATAAATCCAAAGCTAAATTGTCTTAGGCTACCTCTAAGGTGCCCCCCCCAACACACACACTTTTTTTTTCCCCAGACAGGGTTTCTTTGTATAGCCCTGGCTGTCCTGGAACTCACTCTGTAGACCAGGCTGGCCTCGAACTCAGAAATCCGCCTGCCTCTGCCTCCCAAGTGCTGGGATTAAAGGCGTGTGCCACCACCGTCCAGCCTACCTTTAACGCCCTTAACAGCCATTTATTGCACCTACGTCTGTGTCTGATTCAACATCTTTGTACCAGTAAAATCCTTTTAGCATGTATTAACAGACAACTAGCTTCCAGCAACAAAAGGTCCAAGACATATTACACCTTTCTCTCCTTGGCTGTAACCTGCTTACCAGGTGTTTTCTCCAAGGTATATTGCTTGACAGCTTTCTTTTGTTCTGTAACTATAAAAACTTCAGGAAACTATGTCCATGTTAGAACGGGGTATTTAGAACAACCTGAACGCACATGTTGAGGCGATGGTCACTCATATTTGGCTGAAGAATATACCACCTTTTGTTCTTCCTGAAGTGAGAACATATATATGTTAGCTACCTGCTTCCTCTGACGAGAACTCACCTCAAGTTTCTTTACCTCCCAATAAGTTTAAAGCACTTCCACCGTGCCTTAGCCTAGTAATAGACAGGAAATGCTCACTGTTTTCCTGCCTGTGGAGAATGGTTGCTAGGCCAGAATGATGTGACAGGAATTGACACTGTGGTTGTAATATCATGTCTTTTGTCATGGTCTCCCATGTCGTAATCCATTAGTAAGTTGAACAAGAAAGCAAAACAAACAACCTCAGGTTTTTGTTTTTGTTTTGAGCAAAGTTGAGGTGGAACTTCAACTGTCCTGATTAAGTGCTGTCTAGAAGCTACTGAAGTTCTGGTCAATGTTTGTGTTAGTTTTATAAAAACCCAATAGGCAGTACCTTGTATACATTTATGACAGGTCATTTGGATTAAATCAAGGCTCATAGCTTCTAGGGTGAGGAAAGTGTTTGAAAGGAGTTGTCAGTCCCTCAAAGCTTTGCAGTATAGGCACAACTAAGAATAAATAGCTTAGCAACTGAGCTGGGCTTGGTGGCACATACCTTTAATCCTAGTGCTTGGGAGGCAGAAGCATGCACATTTCTATTAGTTCAAGGTTAGCCTAGTCTACATAGAGAGTTCCAGGCAAGCCATGATTATATAATGAGATTCCTTCAACAAAACAAAACAACATAGTAGCTTAATTTTCAAGCTCAGTTCTCAGTGCTGTAAATAAAGGAAGTGGTCCCTTAGTGTAAACAGTTGGTTGTCCCTTAAGTCATAGATCCTAAGGGTTCTATGTTTCCATATCCTAACATCCACAGACCAAAAATACTATTTTAAAAAGTATTTCTGTTGAACATGCACAGATTGTTTATCATTCTTAAATAATAGAGTGGGTCAACTGTTTAAATGGCACTTACATTTTATTATATACCATATGTAATCTAATAGTCAATTACAACTATGTGGGAAGATTTCTCTGCTGCTTATTGGCGCTGACCATTAAATCCAATGACTCATGCATGCTAGGTTAAGTGCTGCATCTACTCTGCTTGTAACTGTTTCAGCTCTATACTTCAGCTTCCCAAATCCCTGCATGTCTCTTGTTGTGTCTCTTTAACTCCATTTCAGTCATTCTTTTTTTTTTGTCAGATTTCTCTGTGTAGGCCAGGCAGGCCTTGAACTCTCTGAGATCTACCTGCCTCTGCCTTCCTAGTGCTGGGATTAAAAGTGTGCACCACCACGCCCAGCAGTTGTATCAATTCTTTAATGGACACACTCACCATATGATGTATTAGTATTACAACTGGAATAAAAAAAACCTGTTTGCCAGTTATCAACTATTAAGGGAAATTGGGACTACTTAGCAAATGGGAGTCAAAGATAACAATACAGCTTGTGGATTTATTGTTATTCAGTAAATTCTGACATTGTATAAAGATGTAAACATGGTTCTGGTATAATGCACTCAGGACACAGCGGAGAAGATTAAACATACTTTGACATGAAACCTTCATTTTGACTGATGTAAATGAAGGCATTTTAAATGCAGCAAATAATATACTCAACCAGCACTTTGATGCGTTTATTTTTAGAATCCACATTACTTCCGAGATTTTTAAACATTACAGTTTGTTGATTAAAGCCTGCAGTGAGTTTGGTCCATCACATTCCTACCAGGACACTTTCTGCACTGCACTATTTCGTGTTCACCACTAGGTGGCGCCCGCGCCGGCGGCGCGCTCTGGACAGATTCCCGCGTTTCCGAAGAACTTGGCGGAGTCCTGGGAACGCGCACGTCCAGGAGCCCGCGCCGGTGCAGCACGGTGGCCGCGCACGCTGGCCAGCCGCGGTTGGCGTCGCACGTCGCGGGGTTCTGAGACGCCGGACCCATGTGGAAGCTGCTCCCGGCCGCAGCTGCGGCTCCAGGTAAGCGCGGCAAGGAGGCGGCGGGGAGTTCTTCCCCGGGACCCGGCGCGGAGAGGTGGGGGGTAGGGAAGCCGTGGAGCGCGCTTCCGGTCCGTCTTCATCGCCTTCCGGCGGACGCCTAGGTAGCCTCAGCTGACTAGACCCGGAAGCTGGGTGGTGGGAGCCGAGATGGGAGACCACCGGACTGGGGGCGGTGAGGTGTGCGTGCTCAGGTTAGACCGGCTGTGAGCCGCGGGACGGAAACAGCGCGCGGGGTTAGCCCAGGCGACCGGCCAAGGGCGGGGACGGACGCAGACCGGAGCGTAGGTGTGGGGAGTCACGTGACCCCGCGGGGCCGCCTGGAAGTTTTCAGAATTTCCCCACCCACCCACACGCTTTTACCCTGTGAAAAAGTTCTCACGCGTGAAGTGATGGTCCCCTTGTGTGTTCAGTATTGATGGGAGATTAAGTGCTTGCCTGCGATTGTGTCCTGTTTTGGAGGGAACTTAAAGAAGATGCAGTTTACTGACAGTGTAAAGGGAAGGATAAAACTTTTTTGGCAAACTTTGCAATCTAATAAGGCAAATTCCTTTAATATGATTATAAATTTCAGCATCGTAAGAGCGCTGGCTACCCTTCCTGAGGATCTGGGTTCAAGTCAGCTGTAATCTGAATCCTCCGGATTCTGAGCACCGCATGCACGTGCTGCACAAACATATGCTCATACACAGAAAGTAAAAGTAAATAAAATAGTTTTTGTAAGTTTTTTCTTGCCGGCTTTTTTTTTTTTTTTTTTTTTTTTTGAGAGGGTCGGTCTTAACCATATCAGCCTGGCTGGCCTTGAACACACAGAGATCATCTGCCTGGCTGTGCCTCCCGAATGCTGGATTGCAGCTTCCTTGCTTTATTTTTAAGATATTTCCCCAATTACATTTTAAAGTCATTTAATCAACTTCCAAATCAGTAGTGTGTTTTTGATTTGTCATACATTAAATTTATGTTATGTTGGAGGGAGTAATGATTCAATATTATTTTCCCTTTGTAAAACGATAAAAGCTTCCACCTATTTTGATAACCTTCCATATTGTTCAGTGAGGCTTTATTAGGAAAAAGCACATGGAGGTAGAAAGCTGGCTCAGCAGTTAAGACCATTTCTTCTTCTTGCCAAGATCCCAGGTTCCGTTCCCAGCATTCACACAGTGACTCACAATCACCTATAACTCCAATTCCTGGGAAATCTGATGGCTTCTTATGACTTACAGGGCACCAGACACATACAGGATTATAGATGATACAAGATTCTTGTGCACACAAATAAGCACTAGGAAAACTGGGAAAGTTAAACATGAAGGCTTATCTCTTCAAAGAAAGGAAATGTTTGTCTGTTTTTCTACCTAGAATGCTGGGAAAGTAGTTCACTTTCAAAACCTGGTGGTCTTTGCTGTCTGCAGAGCCAAAGCTCCCAGACTCTAATGTTTGTTTATTCCATACACCTCCCTAACTCTTGAGCATTGCTTCTCGGTCCATTAAGCCCATCCTTATGAGCGATGTCACTGTACTTTTCAACAGCCTGAGTGACTTCTGTGTTGTGGTAGGGCCAGGCTAATCCTGACTCCTATAGGTAGTGTGTTCCCTCAGTCGTTCTCCCTAGATCCTTATCGTGGACATTGTTTCTGAGTCATCAGAACCCATCTTTATGGAAGAAGCCATATGTACTTTGTAAAGAGTCTCAATGTAAACAGGTCTTAAATTTTGTTGTACACGTGGGACTGAGCTAATTGTTATCAGGAAACTATTATTCAGAGTTGTGTTGTCCTTAAATATGGCTAAAATTAAGATTCTAGAAGTTTGTACCAGCACTGGCTAACTAAGTCAAGCTGAACCGAGCTTCATTTTTGCCCCTCTGTGGATTGTTCTACTGCTGGCTGTAGAACTGGCAGGAGACACACACACATACACACACACACACACACACACACACACACACACACACACACACGATGTACATATATACATGTATACAAAACACATAATTCTAGCAAAATTTATTAAAAGAAGAAACATGCATGATGTATATAATTTATATATAATTATATGATATATGTGTATCATTCATAATGTCAAATTGCTTAGCATTTGAGTAGCGGAAGTATGAGTTATTTGCAATAAATATACAGTATATCCTGTATCATGAGTGTGTGTGTGTATGTGTGTGTGTGTGTGTGTGTACGTACGTACGTATGTGCGTGCGCGTGCACCTTATATTCATTTGCTTCTGTTTTCCCTCAGGAGAACCATACAGACTTTTGGCTGGTGTAGAGTACATTGTTGGGAGAAAAAACTGCGCCATTCTAATAGAAAATGATCAGTCAATCAGTCGGAACCATGCTGTCTTAAGAGTAAACTTTCCTGAAACCAATTTGGTATGCTGCTAACTTTATTTTACTATCTGCTTTTGTTTTAAGATTGATTTATTTATGTATTTATTTACTAATTTTGAGTGTTGTATCTGCATGGGCACCTACATGCCAGAAGAGAACATCAGGTCACATTACAGATGGTTGTGAGTCACCATGTGGTTGCCTGAAATTGAACTCAGTACCTCTGGAAGAGCAGCCAGTGCGCTTAACGGCCTGAGCCATCGCTCCAGCCCTTATTTTACTATCTTGTTAGAGATTAGACAAAACAAAAGAAACAACAGAAAAAACTACAGATAGTTAGGGATTCTAGTTGTCTTTATTTTGAAATAGGATGAGTCTATTTGAATAGTTTACTTTTTCTGTTGATTTTGAAATTCAGAGAGTGTTTGTTAGAAAACATCATGCGCTAGTCCTTTATCCTAGTGATGACTACCAAAGACAAACAGATTAAAGAGGGCTATAGAGAGTTTGGCTCCAGATTTCAATCTGGTCTTTGGCTCATCGTATTGGAACTGTGGCCCATGCCATACACCGTGGAACTCTATAGGATGCTACTTCCATCCTGACAGCTATGACACAACAAAGAGTGGAGGCCCCAGCACTTCTTCCAGGTTGTATGCAGCTGTGGATACTGGCTTTTCTTGTGTAGCACATCCTAAGAGTGCGAAGTGATACCTGTTACTAGGGAAGATGACTTGCCTGTGCCATTTAGCACCATTGAATGGATCTGAGTATGTGTTATCACAACCACAGGTGGTAAGGGTGATGAAGTATTTTTAACTACCTGTGCTTATGTTAATATTTGTGGTACAAGAAAAGCTAATATTTTGTGCACAGAGTACACAAACGTAAATGCCGGATGTGCTCAGAGAAATTCAGGTTTTAAGTCTGTTCTTTTAGGGATGGAGAAAATGATTATTACTGAAATTCATCTAGAAAAAGTAAAACAGTTGCTTTCAGTCAGAAACTCTAGCCTTTTAACCTAGTATTCTCATTGGGTTAATTTTTAATGATATGATTTTGGTAGTGTAAATGTGTAGGAGAGGATATACCTGGCATGTTGAACGGAAAGCAGACTGTACCAAAGGAAAAGCATCAGAAGAACGAGTTTGAGTGGCTCGGGAAATGCATGCTTAGCAGTCAGATCTGTTCTCAAGGGTAAGGCTTGGCTTTAAGAAACAGCCTTAGGGGAAAATGCTAGTTGAGTGACTTCCCTGAGGGTGGCCTAAGTGGAATCATGGTCTATGTAGTTTCTACTTCTGCAGAAAGTTAATGATCTTGTAAGATCTACCTTGTAATCACTAAGTAATAAACGACTTTAAATCATTTGTTGTTTTTTTTTTCAGAGTCAAACAGATGAAATCCCTACATTAACAATAAAAGATAATTCTAAGTATGGAACCTTTGTTAATGAAGAAAAAATGCAGACTGGTCTTTCCTGCGCTTTGAGGACAGGAGATAGAGTTACCTTTGGGGTGTTTGAAAGTAAATTCAGGTAAGATGTTTCAGAGTTGATGTGAAATCCACAGCTGTATTTGAAATTCTAAAAGAAGAGACTTTGGATAATGAGTTGAAACTGTGTAACTGAATGAGGTTGTGTGGGCCCTGACAGTTATAACGGGGAACCCACTTGTTTGGGTTCTCAGGGGTTGCATTGTAGTGTTAATTGGGATCATTGCTCTTTCTTTAGGACTCAAGACTGAAGAAATGATAATTTCTCAGGAAATATAAATTAAAATTAAGATGTCTGATATTTTAAAATCTTGTAAGTTGCTGTCACAATCTAACTTGATGTAACTTATTTTCATTTGCAGAGTAGAATACGAACCTTTGGTTGTTTGTTCTTCTTGTTTAGATGTCTCTGGGAAAACTGTTTTAAATCAAGCTATATTACAGCTTGGAGGACTTACTGCAAACAACTGGACAGAAGAATGCACTCACCTTGTCATGTCGTCAGTTAAAGTCACCATTAAAGTAGGTTGGAAGCCTTTCTGTGTCGAGATCAAGTTCTGTCAGTTCACCCTCAGTTACTTAATATTCACAGACTTACAGTTACTTTGAAACTGTCAGAATGGCTATGGATTCACGAATGACGATCCCATGTTTGTATTGGGGCTTGAATGACTTCTTGTGGTTTATTATCTCAGAGAAGCAGAAGCTCACCAAATTATATTTCAGATTTCGAATTGACATGTTAAAAAAGTTTTATGTTTCCTTTACTGTAAAATTTACTTGATCGTGTAGATCATGTTTCAGTCTAAGACAGAGACTGCACTTAATGTGCTTCCCACGTTTCAAGGCTAGCATCTTACTTGTCCTGTGTCAGGTTTCCTTCCTGTCCTCATGCCATCTCAGGACACCACACTCCTCTTGTATTGAAGATTCTGTTCACAAAGACTGTGGAGTTCTTGTAGTTTAGTATTACCTTAGTGAGTCTCACCAACCTAGATATGTAGATAAGATACGTGTGTGCCTTTGCAATAGTGATTGAGGGCTTTCTTTTTTCTTTTTTTTTGTTGAAAAGTATGTTCTTTTATTGAAAAAGGAAGTAAAAACATTTTATGATAAAATTGAAGATTTACTTGGAAAACATTTCTGATAAAATAGAAGAGATATATAGAAAAACATGTTAAATTTGACAATTTTCATGGAAAATTAAAGAGTAACGTGTTAGACATAAAAATCATTGCTAAATTAATTGAAAAAGAAGTAGAAACATTTTATGATAGAATTGAAGATTTATATGGAAAATTGTAGAAAAATATAGAAAAACATGTTAAAATTGAAGATTATAGTGGAAAATTTTATAATGGTCATATAAACCTAAACTGATAAAATTGTAGAAAAATATAGAAAAACATGTTAAAATTGAAGATTATAGTGGAAAATTTTATAATGGTCATATAAACCTAAACTATGACCAAGTACTGACTTTTATTTTAGAATGTGTCTCCTTTGTGCATTAAGGATTTGAAAGGAGAAGTAGTGTTAAAACTGCCTCTTTTTAGATGATAACTTACAACTTTCTTTTAAATAAGCTGTTGTATGAATGTATGTATTTATAGTTACATTTGATTTTCCATTTTAGACTATATGTGCACTCATTTGTGGACGTCCAGTTATAAAACCGGAATACTTTTCAGAATTTCTCAAAGCAGTTGAGTCTAAGAAACAGCCTCCAGAAATTGAAAGGTATATAACTTATGTTAAATTTAATAAAATAAGACTCACTTACTATTGGTTGGTTGGTTGGTTGATTGGTTGGTTAGTTAGTTGGTTGGTTGGTTGGTTGGTTGGTTGGTTGCATGGTTGATTTGGATTTTTATATGTACATAATTTTTATCTAGGAGTCTTATTTTATAATCTGGTTATCAGATAACACAGTATTTTTGGATTCTGGTCAATAGTAAGTGAGTCTTAATCTTGAGTCTTACAGCCTTGTGAAACAGCTTCAGGAAGTGTCCCACTGATCTTTAAACAAAATCATACTGTCCTTCAGAAGTCTGCTCTGTCTCTGGGGATTCCATTAAGTCCTGTATATAACATAGTCATAAATGTTAAATGTCCTGTATGTAGTCATAAATCATAGGCCGTTATTGATTTCAGGCTGCTTTAGGATGGAGAGCCTGATAAATGTTTACTACTGGGTGTATGTCCTGTTGTTGGGGCTTTTAGAATTAGCTATTGAGTAGTATTCCATAGTGTAAATATACCATATTTTCTGTATCCATTCCTCTGTTAAAGGATATCTGGGTTCTTTCCAGCTTCTGGCTAGCGGATATTAGCCCAGAAGCTTGGAATACCCAGGAAACAATTCACATATCAAATGATTCCCAAGAAGAAGGAAGGAGTGGCCCCTGGTCCTAGAAAGGCACAGTGCAGCAGTGTAGGGGAATACCAGGACAGGGAAGCAGGAAGGGGTGGATTGGGGAACCGGAGGAGGGAAGAGGGCTTATGGGACTTTTAGTGAGGGGGGATGCAGGAAAGGGGAAATAATTTGAAACATAAATAAAGAATATATCGAATAAAAAATTCAAAAAAAGAATTAGCCATTGAATCATTCTTCTATTCAGATTTCTATTCAAATTTAACACATAGGACCACAGTAAAATAGCTTTACTCTAGGAGAACTTGGAATAACTCCTAACTCATTGCCTACTATAATAGTCAAGTGTTTTCTATTGGCAGTTGACAAGTCAGATATTTAGAGCTGGCATGGTGGTAATCCTATATGGCATGGTGGCACTCAATATAGAAAGATGAGGCTAGGCTATGCTCTTTAGCAAGACACTGTCTCAGATTGCCCAGTAGTAGATCCTTATATCTGTCTGCATCTATTTAAGGCCAAGTACGTTTTCTTTACTAAACAGGGTCTCATGTAGGCTGGCTACTCTTTGAGAGGACCATAGGCTTCTTCCCAGCCCCGAGATGATAAACTCACAGTTGTCTGTAAATCTAGTTGAGGCCTACACATGCCCTGCATGTGTAAACATAAACATAAAATTGAAAACCATTAATAGAAATGAATATAAAAGGGAATAGCAAGTAAATTACAGTAACTCTTGATATCACTGCACTTTTAGTTCTGAAAAAGTGTTGACTAGCTCTGAATTCAAATCAAGGGCGTGATGTGTTGTTATGCAGCAAGTGCTGTCCTGTTTAGTACAATTATATGTGCATTCTGCAGGTCATCAAGAATAAGACAGTCACCACTGTGTGTTGCTGATGTGATTTGTGATTCCTTGTGTCTGTAAGCCATTCTCAGTACTGAGATAGACAGAGTCATCTTTAGAAGACTCGTTGTTGTAAAAGACTGTTTATTTGTATCATGTATATTCTAATAGCAAAGTGAACATGTGTATGTCTGATTGTAAGAAAGACAGGATGGTGTTCCCGTTCATTACAGAAGTCTCATGTTGTAACATGTTCTCTCAGTTATTTCAAACAAGCTGCTCACTAGCATTCATGTATAGCTTGCTGGCCATGTGAAGACAACAGATTCTGCCAGCCCTTTACACAGTCAATTCTGCATGTTTGTAGTGAGAAATCTTGGGAGATGAAGTAGTGTCTCTTCAGAAATAAAGAGCACACTTGCTGACAGGTAGTTGGGATTGTGAATGTGGTGCTTGTAACCTTTGTAGCACAGGTGATCACTGTGCCTTCTATACATTCACCAGGGAACTTGGTTAAGAAGAGATGTGCCACCAACAGCCTTTCACCTTTATTTTTCTTTAAATGTGTGTCTTGTTTCAGTCATCTTTCTTAGTGTATTCCTTTTAAGAAAATACAGAGGCATTATACTATCATATATGGAACCAGTATCGTATTTTAGGAAAAGCCAATTTGGTTACTTTGTTCCAGATAAAAACTTGTTGTCCAAAGTACTAGCTTTTGTTTGCTTCTCCTTGTTTTTGTCTTTTGTTTTGCTAAGACAGGATGTCACTGTGTTGCCCTGTCTGGTCACTCACTCATGTAGTAGCATGTTCCCTCAATTACTTAATTTCATAATGTAGGCTAGGTTAGCCCCAAATTAGCAGGGATTCTCAGCTTCTACCTCCTGGGGATACAGACTTAGATCATTGTGCCTGGCTCGCCTAATAGTGGAATTCGGCCTTTTTGGTATCGAGTAGTCACTTCATTTGCAAATTTAATAGTAATCAGAGAGAATAGTACATAATTAGAGTATATTTTGATTTTCTTTACAGTTTTTACCCACCCATTGATGAACCAGCTATTGGAAGTAAAAGTGTTGATCTGTCAGGACGACATGAAAGAAAACAGATCTTCAAAGGAAAAACATTTGTATTTTTCAATGCCAAGCAGGTAATTTTAAAGCTAGCATGTTAGTATTCTTGTTGTTGTTGTTGTTATGTCTATCTGTGTATGGGTGTAGTTTTATGTTTGTTTTGTTTTATTTTGTTTTTCACTTTATTTACTTTCTATTCGTTTAAATCAGAGAAGGATAGAGTATCACACGGATTCTGTGTCCAACGACCTTTGCAGGAAGGTTGCTTCAGAATTTGGCACACACCATGCACGCCACTGTTTCCGTGGGCCCGAGTTACTTTTCCCCATATCACTCTGGTTTTGTTTGGTTTGCCTCCGGTAGTCACTGTATTATTTTTTGCTTTATACACATAAGCACATCTCTTGTCTAAATAGAACTCGCTTTCATCCCAGGTACAATTATCCTCAGTTTTAAGAAGAGCCCTGTGTTCTCTTTGGTTCTGGAAGCCTTGCTTGTAGCCAGCCAAATTGGCCTTGGACCACAGCCTTCCAGACGTTATTTGCCTTTTAGGAGTCCTGTTCCCAGCAGGCCTCCACAGGTGTCAAGATGGTGAAAAGATGTGTATGCCTGTGTTGTCTGCGTGTGCATTACATGCATGCCTGGTACCCGTGGAGGTCAGTGGAGGGTGTAAGATGCCCTGGGACTAGAGATGGTTGTGAGTTCCTACCACATGGGTACCGGAAACTGAAATCCAGGTTCTCTGGAAGACTATCCAGTGCTTTTAATCCTTGACGCATCTTTCCTACCAATACACTAGTAGTCTGGTTGACTGCTGGTAGGGCTTCTCACTTGAGGGGTTTGTATAGGAAGGAAGATAAAAAGCTACCTATGCACCAGATCCTGCCCAGTAATTATGTATCTGATTATGGTGCTTCCCAACACTGGCTAATTGGCCTATTTCATTTATGTGAGCACCTTGGTGGGGAAGACAGAAAATAATTTAAGTCCTAACTGGCTTAGCTAACAAGAACATTTGTGTTTGTCTTTTGTGTTCCAAAATGTGGATTTCAGAAGTTTATGTTGTAGTGGCAAAATTATGCAGGTGACCCATGCCAGGAGAGCTGTGTCAGAGTGTGGTGAGAAAACTGTGTCGTCCTGTGGGCCACAGACAGGCTGCTGACCTAGGGGCTTTCAATGGAGGCTCGAGTTCCCCACTGGGAAGTAGGATGGGTGCTTCCGTTTTCATTGCCAAGTTGAATTTGTACACAATGAGACCGTGCTCAGAACCTCACGGCAGCTGGTGCTTCGCTTGTTAAAGTGCTTCTTCCCGTTGCCAGCACAAGAAACTCAGCTTGGCAGTGGCTCTCGGAGGTGGGGAAGCCAGGCTGATGGCAGAAGAAGATGAAGAGGAGCAGAGCTTCTTTTCAGCTCCCGGAACCTGTGTTGTTGATGTGGGAATAACGAATACACAGCTCATAATTACAGAGTCCCAGAAAAAATGGATTCATTTAATAATGGATATACTTCAAAGGTACATAATTCTTTACTAATTAAAAATGCAAGCAGATTTTTTTACACGCAGCCCAGTTAGCACAAAAGAGTATAAAAGGGCTTACCATGGCATGTCCTGAGAATTGTGATTTGGGCTGCTAGGCATGGAATATCTCTATAATTTTATCTAGTATTTTCCGTCCTTTGCTCCTTTAATAAAATTTATAGAATGTTAAAAAGTTTGCTTCTTTTGGCTGATTTGTTTTGTTAAGCCGGTCTCACTGTGTAGCTCTGGTTGTCCTGCAATTCCCAGTGTAGATCAAACTGGTCTAGTCTGCCTGCCTCTGCCTCATCTGAGTGCTGGAATTAAAGGCATGCCCCGCCACATCCAGGAGCTTCTTAAACTTAATGAACCAGTAGTTTTTATGCAGAATATATTGTAGCTGGAGTTAAAACTCAAAAAATAGAATATTTTCTAAAAGTACATAGAATTGAAGTTTGCCCTTTATAACTACTTGTTCTTATATATTTTATATGTATATAATAGTCTACATAATTATATATTATATATAATATTGTATATATTACACATATATATATGTACATTCACATATATATGTGTATATGTGTGTGCGCGTGTGCATGCAAGTGCATGTATGAGCTAGGTTGGAAAAAATAGGGAAAATGTCAGCTGTTTCAGAGGGAGAGAAGTTGTTTTGGTTTTGGATTTTTTTATTTTATCTTTTTTTTTTTTTTTTACTTTTTGAGGCAGAGCTGGTCTCAGACTTGCTATGTAGCCAAGGATGGCCGTGTTCTTCTGTTTATACCGTAACATTTTAGTGTCTCTTTGGGAAGAAAAATAGATTTATGAAGCTTGATAGTATATTACTGATAGTTGTTAGTTTTAATATACTACTATATTTAAGCTATTTTATTCTTATAGCAATGGTCTCAGACCTATTCCTGAAGCGGAGATTGGATTGGCTGTTATTTTTATGACTACAGAGAATTACTGTAATCCACAGGGCCAGCCTTGTACAGGTAAATAAAACATTTTATTAAATTTTATAAAATTGTATGTATGTATATATATGTATATATGTATATATGTGTATATATATATATATGTGTATATATATATATATTTATGTATGTTACTGTTATACTTAGAGGGGTGACCATATTCACTTTCTTTTAAAACCCATCTATTTATCCATCCATTCATTCACTCCTTCAGTCCAGAGTTCTGCCATAACACTGAGTGCTGCTCTAGTGACTGAAGGTTCGCTGCCTCCTCTTCCACAGTGCTTCTTCAGTATCCCCTGTCCCCGTTACCCCTCTGAGAAGACCCTGAATCCTCCCCGCTCCTGTTTATTTCTCCTGGTAGTTTGTCTTGGCCTGCTCTCAAGCAGATTTTGGACTTCAGCTAATAGACAAGGTAGAATGCATGCTCTCCATGTCTACTTGGGGCCACTAGGATATTCTGAACAGTGCCTGTGCAGTCGGCACTGTAACTTCATGTGTTCTGCAACCTTGGCTTAAATAGATAAGGAACATTGAAATTAGAGTTTGGAAGGAGTGAGCCACTTAGGGCTTGATGACTAGGAATCAGTTAGGTACAGAGAGGCTATCAGTGGTACTGATTCATGATAATCACTGCTGCCTTTGCAGATACAGAAACTCTTGGAAGAATCTTACATGCATCATTACAACCTAGCTTGAAACAAAAATCCTTTAAAAGATCTTGTATACATTGTATAGTCAAGGCAACTGATGTGAGAGAAGTTAGGATATGAATATGAGTTTATAAGCCAGCTAGTCCATCCAAACCAATTCTTACATCGCAGCTGCTGTGACCACTGCTGCATGCGTGCAGTCTGATGTTCTAAATGTTTCTCCTGCAGACCAAGTTCCACGAACATACAGTGGGACGTTTTTTTGGAACGTTTTAAACGTGCCACATCACTTCTTTTGCTGGAGTTGTGTTATGATTAACATTTTCTCAAAGTTCAGGAATAAAATTCCCAGGGTTTATCCTTAGATTAGAATCTAAAGGTGAACTTTTCATCCTTTAACAAGAAAACTAACATACATATCACCACATTCTTAGAGAGGCCATCCTTCAAGTCTGTTACAGATCTGTCCAACATTTTGGAAGTAGCATTTGCCTTTTGTTTTGTGGTTATTATGGGGGTGAGGGCCAAGTGTATCAATCATTTAAGGCAGAAACAAAATCATGAAAATAGCTACTGGTGCTGTGGCAGTGGTTTTTCAGATATTATCCCTGCTTATGGGATCTGCCTTCTGTTTCTGTTTAACTCTCAACTATATATACACACACCGCAGAGACAGTTTTTACCTTAAATTGGAATTCTTTAGTTCAGAATATTCTGGGAAGTGGCCAAGACAGCCGGGTGTTTTATTTGGTTGTAAGTGCGTGTTTTGCACAGCCCTCAAGAGCCACTGGCTTTGATGATCAGAGTGACGGTGACACAGCTTAAGGTTTACATACTTATTTCCATCTTATGTGTAATAGTTGTGAATTTTTTTATTTTATTTTATTTTTTTGCATGATGTACAGAATTAAAGACAACGACTCCAGGACCAAGTCTTTCCCAGGGCCTCTCAGCCAATGGAAAAATAATCCCAAGTGCTCCAGTGAACATGACCACATATGTAGCTGACACAGAATCAGAGCCAGCAGATACATGGTAAAGCATCTCTTAAAATGCTGTTATAATTATTTTATCAATGAAGAGCATATTCAAGAAAAAGTTGCTGTCTTTATCAAGACAAAGCATGGCAGAAGGGGATGCCAGGGAAAATGATAATCTCATAGGGATCAGCAATTGTTTTTTTCTGTTTTTTGGTTGGGTTTTTTTTTTTTTTTTTTGAGATAATTACATCATTTCCTTCTTCCCTTTTCTTCCTCCAAATATTACCTATTACCCACCCCCAATTCATAGCCTCTTTTTTTATTTTGTTGTATATGTGCGCACGCGCATGCACACACACACACACCTATGTGTATTCCTAAGTACATACCTACAACCCACTCAGTGTGTATACTATCACTTGTATGTATGTTTTCAGGGCTGACCGTTTGGTGTTGGATAACCAGTTGATGTGCTCTTTGTTTCCTGTGGAAGGAAGACTTTCTCCCACTCTCAACATCCCTCTGTTGGATGTAGTTCTTTGAGCAAGACCATGTTACAGACCTGTGAGGTCTTGATCTTCGTCATAGGTACCTAACTCTGCTGTTGTAGAGTCGGAGCAGCTGTAGAGAGCACACGGCTAAGTGAGGCTAACTTCCCTTAGTCTTTCAAGTGTGCTTTAAAGAGAAAAAGTATTTGTGACAATGAAATAAGTTTGAAATATAGTAGCCCATACATGTAGTATTCTTAATTACCCATAGTATATCATTGTCTAAAAGTATTGAATGGAAAATTGCTGAAACTAAAAATTTCTACAATTTAACTTACACTTCTGAATAGTATGATGAAATATCTTAGTGCAGCAGGTCTCAACCTTCCAGTTCCTTATCCTGTGGCTGCCCCAACCATAAAATTATTTTTGTTGCTACTTCATAACTGTAACTTTACTACTGTTAAGAATCATAATGCAAATACCTGTTTTTTCTGATAGTCTTAGACGACCCCCCAAGGGGTCATGACCCACAGATTCAGAACCACTGTCATGTTATCTTGCTTACATGTTCATGTTCAGCAGGTCCATACTGTCTGTGCTACCCACCTGTTGGTCACTACTAGCTGTTGTGGTTTAGAGTGACTGGCTTAGTATTTTGGTGCTCACATTCTTGTAATTTTTCATACTTGCCTGATGCTACCTCATAGTACCTAAACCATTCATCTCTTTAATCATGTAGCGATATTATTTATGTCATCATAAGAAGGGTGGGTATAGAGCAATAAGATAGTTTGGGAGGCACCACATTCATGTAACTTTAATACATGGTAATTACTTATGTGTTTTTAGTTTCTACTGTTTACCTCTAACTTAAGCCTACTTTATAAATTAATGGTATGTATTCATAAAAATACATATTTATACAATTTGGTACTGTCATTGTAGTCAGGCCTCAAGTGCCTAGTAGTCTTAGAATGTATTCCTTATGAATTTGGATTTATTATTGTACGTATTTTGGTTTGTATAATTGTTACAGATAGCCCTCCAGAGATGACCACACAGACTAGCTGTAGCCAACTGAAAGTTTTTTCCCAGGCCCCTGGACTACACTTGAGAATTTGGACCTAAGTGTAACCCTAATCATTTAGGCAAGGAGGCTTTTAAAGGCGAAAACCACATCCTGTCATCTCGCTCAGCAGCTCTGGGGCAGGGAGTGTTGCACAGACAGACAGCTTAACAGAAGCTAAAATAAGCTAGCTGTGGCCTCTTGGCCTTGGGTCCTAGAGCAGAGCTGGGTAATTTGCTATGGGATTCTCCATCAAGGAGATGAAATTCTAGGTAAGCCTGAAATGGCCTTGGTAAGAATACAGGATGGAGGAACTTATGCTCAGTTTTGCTCTGTTTCATAATTAAATACTGCTTATAATTTGGGAGAGAATGTATTAGGTCAGCTTGGATATCTAAATAGTTAATATTCATCCATACATGTCACTTTTGAATGTTTTTTCTTAATTGAAAAACTGTTTCTTTTTTATTTTTGTTGTTTCACAGAAAGGGTTACTGTTTTTGTATTCTGTAATAGTTTTCGTTTATGTCTTATTTTTAATATTACACAAAAACATGTTCCTATTAAGATATTTATTATACCAGGCCACATTGTGTATAAATTTTTACTATAATAATTGTGGGCAGAACTTGTAAAAGAAACATTTAATTTTTAGTAATTGCTTGAAAGAGCTTTATTTTTGTTTGTTTTTTGGTCCATTCTATCATTGCACAAAACAATGTATGTCTTTAAAGTATTTTTCTAGTAGTCTGGAGTTCTACAGTAGAGACTACCATCTTGTTACATAGTCAGATACCAGTCTGTCCAGGGTGATTTAAATGCACACAGAGTAATCTATATGTGATACTGGAATGGTATAGTTTTCTTGATTTCCTATATTGTAACACTTTCTTTCATGAAGATAATTTTAAAATGTTTAAATAAAAACTACACAGGCCTACCTCCTAGTTTGGTATACAGTAGGATACTAGGATGGGGTCGTGAGTTTATTTGTCAGTGTTTCTAGGAGAGTGCTGCAGGTGTGTGCTGTGGAGAGCCTGCTGGGCTGTGGACCAAAAGTATGATGTCACCCTCAGGCGCTAGACAGCCGGAGTACTGCTCTCTTGGAATGGGAAAATATGTTAGCTGAATTATTTTCTACTCTTTGAAGTTGTATTTATCAGAACATTTAGAGAGCTTTGCTTGTAAATAAAAGTTGTGCTAATTGTTTGCCTCTCTGTCCTTCCACTGAAGTATGTCTTTGAGTGAAAGACCAAAAGAAGTAAAGATCCCTGGACTGAAACAAGACTCTAGGAAGCTTTCACAAGATACGTGCAACATAAAGGAGGCCCCTAAACCGAGCTCCAAAGCTAATAAGGTCGCGTCAGATGCGCTGGTTAGGGGAAAGGGCCCGAGCTATCCGCTTTCTCCAATGAAGCTTCCTGCTGCAAATAAAAATAAAGATTGGACTTCTCAGCAGCAACAGAACTCCATCAAAAACTACTTCCAGCCATGTACCAGAAAAAGGTCTGTTCTCAACAGTTCCTCCACTGTGTCTCTCAAAAACATGGTTAGATAGATAATTGTAGAGCAGTATTTTCTTTAGCCTGTTTTGTTGAGAAAGAAACAGAATGTATCTATAAAAAGTATGTATTTATGTTTTTAGAAATTATCCTTCCTCTCCCCCTCTGTGTGTGTGTGGGGGGGGCGGGTCTGCCTGTGCACATACACTCTCACTTTGTGTGTGTGTGTGTGTGTGTGTGTGTGTGAGTGTGTGTGTGATAGAACATTTTTGGAGGTCAGAAGAAAACTTGTAGGTGTCAGTTCTCTCTTTTCATCATGTGGGTCCTTGGATCTACTGCGATTGTCAGCATCTCAGTAAGGTTTTCTATCACTTCAATGAAACACCATGACCAAAAAAGCAAGTTGAGAAGGAAGGGGTTTGTTTAGCTTACACTTGCAGGTAACAATCCATCATTGGAAGAAGTCAGAACAGGAACTCAAGCAGGGCTGGAACCTGAGGCAGCTGATGCAAAGGCCATGGAGAGGTGATGCTTACTGGCTTGCTACCCAAGCCTTGCTCAGCTTGCTGTCTTATAGAACCCAGGACCTCCAGCCCAGGGTGGCACCACCCACAATGGGCTGGGCCTTGCCCTTAGCACATTATTAATTGAGAAAATGCAGTACAGCTGGATCTCACGGAGGTATTTCCTCAGGTGAGGCTACTTTGTCTGTGATAACCTAGCATGTGGCAAGTTAACATACAAACCCAACCAGTGCGGTCAGGATTAGTGGCCCTCATTAGCAGCTGAGCAGTGGTTTTATTTCTAAGCTTATTCCATCTGTTTTGTCCTAAACACCCACTTCTCCGTCACTAGGTCCATTATACAGACTGAACTTAGCATTTCTTCATCTCCCTCCTGCTTTAGCTTTTGTTTTTGTGTGCTGCCCGTCTTTAGGAAAGATTAATCAAACCAAAGTTCCAGATCATTTTTCTCTTTTTTTTCTGTAATAGTCTATCTTGGGAGGTCTAAGGTATTGTAATACTTAATTATTTCCCCTCTGCCTTCCTCCCTGGGATCACATCTCTCTCCCTTACTGGACATTTGCAGCCAGCTCTTATTTCGATCTTTGATAGCCTAGAATGCAGAGAAGCAAGTGTTACTCCTCTAAACTGTTGTAAAATTTGTGTTAACAAAAATTCTTAGTACTTCTTGAGTGAATGATGTACTGCTGTATAGAGTACTGTTAGAACATGGCCACATAGTATTTTCAGTATTCAGTTGATGTGTATTCTAAATGTAGCCTGTTTGGCTTGATTTCTTGACTCCAGCTCTCTTTAACTCATCAGAGTACAGTCCCAGGCATAAAGGTTTTAATTGCCCATGAATTCCCTGCACCACTGAATAAGGAGCTGCCTTCTGCCAGCAGGCCCTGTGTATTTTTATATATTTCTCTTTTTCCTTCACGTCAGTTCATTGGATGATTCTCAATTAGCAGAGAGGACAAGGCTCGTCAAATGCTTTAACCATAGGCTCCGTCAGTTCTCTCAACACAGTAGAAAAGAATATGAAGCGCATACCCATGGGAAAGCTGATGTTCAGTAAGATTGTAATAAAGTTAGGAGAAGGTTATGAGTCACATGGCTGAGTACTAAATAATAACAGATTAAACAAAACCCCTCATTCTGACTTTGTTTTCCTTTTCAAACCTAAGGGAAAGGGACGAAGAAGATCCAGAACTGTCCTCATGCAAATCATCAAGACTGGAACTCTCCTCTTCTCTCTTGGAACCAACACAACCTGCCGGACCCTCACTGTGGAAAAGCAAGGAGCACCAGTCTCGCAGTGCGACTCTGGACAGGGAAGCCGACGCCTCGTTTGTGGGGGAAGTAGACATAAAACCCAATGGGAAGAGTCCTGACAGTAAATCACTTCCCACAGAAAATCTTAGACCAAAAAAAAGAAAAGTTGATTTAGCTACAGAAGAGGAAGCATTGGAAGAGTCACTCAAGACTGCAAAGCCAGAGCTGGCAGTTGAAGTGAAGGTTGAAGGGCCGGAAGCAGATGTCACCATCAGAAAAAAGCCAAGGATCGGTGCAGAGAGGGATCAGCCCCTGAATGGCAGATCAGTGCAGGAAAGCAATGGCGGACTTGTAAGTAATGGTTTACTTTACTGTGAGACAAGATCTCAGGTACCCAAGGCTGGTCTCATGAGATGTGTAGGCATGGATGATCGGTTGCAGTTGAGATCTTTACATGGCCTCGGCTTCATTTCCTTAAACTCTGTCCCGGGTGACCCACCACACACAGCACAGACCTGCAGATGAGTGGTTGTAATTTGAGTCACAGAAGCCCTGGCTCTGGCTCTGCCTCACAGTTAGAATCCAGAGAGGAAGAGACAAAAGTTGAGTACCGTGTGGTATTCTGTGAAATAGCAAAAGGCTTTCATTTAATATGTAAGGGTTCGTGATAATGTGATCAGACAATAAAATTAATGTTATTGCGTGTCTTAGGGTTTTACTACTGTGAACAGACACCATGACGAAGACAACTCTTAAAGACACCATTTAATTGGGACTGGCCTACAGGTTCAGAGGTTCAGTCCATTATCATCAAGGTGGGAGCACGGCAGTGTCCAGGCAGGCATGGTGCAGGAGGAGCTGAGGGTTCTACATCTTCATCTGAAGGCGGCTAGCAGAGTACTGACTTCCAGGCAGCTAAGATGGGAGTCTTAAAGCCCACACCTACCAACAGTGGCCCTATTCCAACAGGGCCACACCTTCTAATCCTGTCACTCTCTGGGCCAAGCATATTCAAACCATGACAATGTGGTATATGGTCTCATATAATTTTATTTGTATTTTTATCTTGAAACTTAGCAAACTGATGTAAGCAAGGGTGTAGCAAACCACTGGTCTGAGCACTCCATATGTCAGGAAAGGTTTTTATTGTAGATATGACAGAGAGAATAACCACAGGCATTTGGGGGGTCTACAGCAGCATGGCTACTTCTCTGGGCCAGACAGAGATACCTCTCCGATGCACAGAGAAATTGGGAAGGGCTCTCACCCAGTATGAAGAACAGGCAGCTGAAGGGTCAGGGGAGGGAGCCTGTAAGCTTGAGCATCATGGGAGTTTAGGGGGCTTGGGTACACATAACAGGTACAAGTTAATAGGGACTAGAGGAGCCTCAGGTTACCGTGGCACTTTGCTACATAAGTAGATGCCCCGTTTGTCTGTCTCCAGGAGGAACAGATAAGTTAAGTGGCTTTTTTTTTTTTTTTTTTTTTTTTTTTGGCAGACAGAATCCATTTCACACGCTCCTAAGGACCTGCCTTTGAGCTCTGTCTGTCCACCTATACTACTACAGTCCAGCCTGAGCTGAGCCCACATTCTCATTGAGACATCACACTTTGGTTGGGGTGGGACTGGTATTGGGGGTTCCCTTTGGATCTAGCAATGACATAATAAATGAAAAATACAGTGTAGGAGTTAAGAGAGAATAGACAAGTTAGGATCTATTTAAAAATAGATCACTATATTCTAGCACTAACTTGTTTTTAGTAACAGTCTTTTCAAAAAGGTTTCAAAAAGTATTAAGGATATTTTATTTTTCTGGTACTCAGGAGGCAGAGGCAGGCATATCTTGTGGATCTGAGATCAGCCTTGTATACTTAGTAAGTTCCCAGCCAGGCAGACCTGCACTGTAGGACCCTGTATCCAAAAACAAATGAACAAAACCAAACAAAAAAAAGCCTCACCTTATAATGTTAAGGTAGTTGCTGATTCTCTTGCATATGAAAGAAATGATATAGATTGGATCTGGGAGCCCTTCAACTGATTTTCCTAGTTACTTGGGCAGCATGACACACACAGCATCACATATAGGAATGGTATAGTTAACCAACCTTACTCAACATAAGATTATTCTTCGTGTGATTTTCTTAAACTAGTTTGAGGATTTGTCTTTGTAAATGCTTGTAAAGGAAGGTTGATCAGCAGCCCTGTTGCTAGTCTGCCATCGCAGCCAGATAGAGTGCCTTCTTTGTAATTTTGTTTACAATATAGAGTAACTGTTAATGTAATTTTCTGGTTATGATTTTATCACTTTATGTTGTGTTTGCATTTTTTTGGATATAGCTTACTTTTATTTCCAGAGTCACAGCATGATTGTTTTTGAGGTTTTTAAAGAGATTATTTACAACTCCTATGAACAGTGTTTTTTATTTTTTAGCAAGAAGATGAAACAGAAAAGAAGGATGAGCTTCAGAAAGAATCATGGTCAACAAAACATGAAATAGCTGTAAGGAAATTCTTATTTTATTCTTACACACATTTGACTTAAAATGATTATCATCATACCCATCTCTGAAAGTTTGCATTTCTTGTTTATAATTCTGGTCCATTTAGGGGTTTGCCTGCTCTGGAAATAGATTATGCTATAGCCATGAGACATTAATGAGTGTGGAGACTCATAGGCCTGATCCCTTTCTCTGTACTGCATGGAGAGTCTTGAGCAAATGGTTTTCTTAAGGAAAGTTGTTTATCAAATGACTGAAGCTTTTCCAGCACAATTATTGTTTATATCAAATAAAGTAATGGATATGTGAAACCTGTAAGTTCCAGAAAGATTAGGCCAGTTTTACTTAAGTAAGGTTCTGATTACATTCGTTATCATCAGATGAGCCTCTATGGGGGCTTTTCTCTTTTGTTCTTTCTATCTGTACTCATCTTACATATAAATTATATAGTTCATTAATTAAAAGAATTAATAGCTGGGTGTGACCTATGCCTTTAGTCCTAGTAAGGCAGAAGCAGGTGGCTCTCTATGAGTTTTAAGCAAGCCTGGTCTACATAGCATTTTCCGGGTTAGCCACAATTTCATAGTGAGACCCCTTTCTCCAGAAAAGAAAAAGAGAATTAGGATGGTCAGTCTTGATGTGTAAGTATTGGGATGAATAGGTTAGATAAGGATTGTATGAGAAGTAAAAAGAATTGTGAATCCAGGTTGTGAATTTTAAGTCACTATAGTCATAACTCAAGCACATATTTGTTAACCAGAATAGGAACTGTTATAATTAATACACTTTTGTTAACGAGAAATGAGTTTTTTCCTGTAGCATAAAAACCCAGATTCAAGGAACTCATGGAAAGCATTATCTGCTGACAGTAGTGTTTTCCCTGTAAAAAGCCAGTGAGATAACCGAAGCAGTGGTAGTCAGCGGGCAGGAACATGGGGCATGGAGCAAGACTTCCTGGCAGATTTGTTTCAACTTTGGAAGTGTTGGTTGTGTGGTGTGCAGTTAGATGTCCCAAAGAAAATTGGGACCTTTCTGTCAGTCAGTGCGCGCTGTAACCATTGCAGCTTTGGGCACATCTCATGGATTTGCTGCGCATACTTTTCTTATGCCATGGTTTCACTAGGAATTCATTGAAAAGCTGTACTAGGTCAGGCCAGCAGCATCCAGCCAGTGACAAGGTTTTGGGGTGCAAGTTTGGCTTCCGTGAATGTTCTGGAGCGTCTCAGTCCATCCAGTTAAATAATCATCACGGATTGTCATGTACTTTGGGTTGCATATCACAGTTTGATTGAGAAATGGCTGGTCTTACAGATAAGAGAGGATGATATTCAAGCTGATGTATTCTTCTTCTTATCATCGTCATTATTGTTACTGTCCAGCTCACAAGGCACCGCTTTTCACCTTTCCAGTTTACTCCAGATGCTGAACAATAGTTGAGTGTCCCATGGTCCCCATTCAGTGACTTCCTGCGGTTGTTAAGATCCTTCTTACTACTGCTGACTTCTTGGCCAGGCCTTCTGAGGGCTGCCACCACACCCCTCATCTTCAAAGCTCCTGCCTCTTTTGCCAGATCTCTTGACAATCACTGTATTATGTTTACTATTTGTTCCTATGTTCCTGGTTCAAGGGCTCTGCATACAGTCTCTGCTTCCTTAGGGGCCATTTTGAACTCAGCAAACCCACTCAGATTTGCTTTTTGTTTGACATCATTTTTTATAATATAAAATGAATATAAAATAAGCAGAAAATAAAGTCTTTGTAAAAATATAAAGCATGAAATACGCATTGCGATACTATATTCTATAATCACATTTGTTAAGAATGTGTTTCAGTATCATAGGGCAGATTTTAACATTGTAAAACGGCACCTACTACATAAGCACCCAACCTCGCTGAACAGGTTATCAGTAAATGACCAAGTATGACCAGAATTGGTTTCTAGATATGTTAAAAATATAAATATTGTGGGTGGAGATCTATAGAATAGAATATTTAATATTTGTGGCACACAGTATTAATGGGAAAGAAGCAGACTGATGATATATGTCAGGAGAACATCTATAAGAAGGAAGCTTGCTAAGATACTATCCAAGCCTCTAGGTGAAAAATACTGTACAAATTATAGTGTCTGGGTGGACATGCTATAGATGTTTTCAGAACTGTAGAGTTCCTGAGTCATGTTCTGGTTTTGAAATAGATATGACTGATCCCAAACACAAAGTTCAGGTGCGAGAAACAACTCTGTTTTCCCTTGGTATTTGGATTTTTTCTGTAGATCTCTAAATGACAAATCCCTTCCCTTTGGATCTTACCTAACCATTTACTCTCCACTTAAGACTCGTGATGAACATCTGGACAGTAGTGAGGAGCTTCCCATAAAACTGCTGCTGACTGAATTTAGGTCATTGGTTGTCCGTAACCACACTTCCAGAAATGTGTGTGTGAGTGATTGTGGTCCACTGAGGAATTTCAAGAAATTTAAGAAGGTAAGAGTCATTATTAATTGTGTCTCCAGAGGGCAGTGTTTGGATTGTTGTTAGAAACAACACTGGCACTACATACAGATAAAAGGAGTAGTTAATGGGAATTTTTGTTTTGCATTTTAAGCTGATTTGGTTTTTGTGTGTTATGTGGAGGTTAGAAGACAGGTTGCAGGAGTCAGTTCTTTCCTTCCACAGTGTACATTCTAGAGTATGAAGTCTTGATTATCAAGATTGACACAAGTGCCTTTATCTAATAAACCACCTGGCCAGCCTCTAAAAGCAGTATTTTGAAAAACCTATTCTACTTCTTCTGTTCCAAACAGAAGAAATAACTAAAAGACAGCACAGACTATTCATAAACATAGGACACTTAGAAAGAAATGTACTTAATGATTACATAGTTCTGATGCTTCTGTTTTTCCCAACTTAAGCATTAAGTAGACTTTATCACTAAGGACAGAGCCATAATGGTTCTGATGTTGATCTGTGACTACCTGAAAGCGTTCTTCACCTCAGGACTTTATGAAGAGAGTTAAAGTAAATAGTCATATTCAGTTGTGAAATTTTATGGTTGGGATAGTATAAGTGGAACTGTGTGTACTCTGTCACTGTCAGACCTGAAGTGTGTGCACTGTATCACATCACTTCCCTCTGTCACTGCCAGACCTGATGTGTGCACTGTATTACATCACTTCCCTCTGTCACTGTCAGACCTGATGTGTGCACTGTATTACATCACTTTCCTCTGTCACTATCATTAGACTTGATGTGTGCACTGTATTACATCATTTCCCTCTGTCACTGTCAGACCTGATGTGTGCACTGTATTACATCACTTCCCTCTGTCACTGTCAGACCTGATGTGTGCACTGTATTACATCACTTCCCTCTGTCACTGTCAGACCTGATGTGTGCACTGTATTACATCACTTTTCCTCTGTCACTATCATTAGACTTGATGTGTGCACTGTATTACATCATTTCCCTCTGTCACTGTCAGACCTGATGTGTGCACTGTATTACATCACTTCCCTCTGTCACTGTCAGACCTGATGTGTGCACTGTATTACATCACTTTTCCTCTGTCACTATCATTAGACTTGATGTGTGCACTGTATTACATCATTTCCCTCTGTCACTGTCAGACCTGATGTGTGCACTGTATTACATCACTTCCCTCTGACACTGACAGACATGATGTGTGCACTGTATTACATCATTCCCTCTCTGACACTGTCAGACCTGATGTGTGCACTGTATTACATCACTTCCCTCTGTCATTGTCAGACCTGATGTGTGCACTGTATTACATCACTTCCCTCTGACACTGACAGACCTGATGTGTGCACTGTATTACATCACTTCCCTCTGTCACTGTCAGACCTGATGTGTGCACTGTATTACATCATTCCCTCTCTGACACTGTCAGACCTGATGTGTGCACTGTATTACATCACTTCCCTCTGTCACTGTCAGACCTGATGTGTGCACTGTATTACATTACTTCCCTCTGTCACTGTCAGACCTGATGTGTGCACTGTATTACATCACTTCCCTCTGTCACTGTCAGACCTGATGTGTGCACTGTATTACATCACTTCCCTCTGTCACTGTCAGACCTGATGTGTGCACTGTATTACATCACTTCCCTCTGTCACTGTCAGACCTGATGTGTGCACTGTATTACATCACTTTTCCTCTGTCACTATCATTAGACTTGATGTGTGCACTGTATTACATCATTTCCCTCTGTCACTGTCAGACCTGATGTGTGCACTGTATTACATCACTTCCCTCTGACACTGACAGACATGATGTGTGCACTGTATTACATCATTCCCTCTCTGACACTGTCAGACCTGATGTGTGCACTGTATTACATCACTTCCCTCTGTCACTGTCAGACCTGATGTGTGCACTGTATTACATCACTTCCCTCTATCACTGTCAGACCTGATGTGTGCACTGTATTACATCACTTTTCCTCTGTCACTATCATTAGACTTGATGTGTGCACTGTATTACATCATTTCCCTCTGTCACTGTCAGACCTGATGTGTGCACTGTATTACATCACTTCCCTCTGACACTGACAGACATGATGTGTGCACTGTATTACATCATTCCCTCTCTGACACTGTCAGACCTGATGTGTGCACTGTATTACATCACTTCCCTCTGTCACTGTCAGACCTGATGTGTGCACTGTATTACATCACTTCCCTCTGTCACTGTCAGACCTGATGTGTGCACTGTATTACATCACTTCCCTCTGTCACTGTCAGACCTGATGTGTGCACTGTATTACAGCACTTCCCTCTGTCACTGTCAGACCTGATGTGTGCACTGTATTACATCATTTCCCTCTCTGACACTGTCAGACCTGATTACTGTCAGACTTGTGCACTGTATTATGTCACTCCCTCTGTCACTAACATTAGACCTGATGTGTGCACTGTATTTACGTCACTTCCCGTTCCTTTTACTCCGAGTCCTCCCACATTTTCCCCCTCCATGTCAAAGTCAGAGCCTCTTTTTCTTTCCTTATTATTGTTATCCACACACATTAATAAATAAATACAATCTACAGAGTCCATTCAGTGCCACGCCTACTTGGGACTGCCATAGCTAGTTTTCAGAAAGGAGGCTTCCAGGTTAAATCCAGCTCTACTCTTCCAACTCTTGTTTCCGAAGTACTTGGTGTTTTCAGCAATAGGGACTTGACTTCAACTTCTGGGAGGCAAGCAAGGGCTATGGCAATGGTCTGTATTATTTTGAGAGTTGCTTGGATTCTTCTGACAAACAGCTCAAAAGGAGATTTCTCATGCCTGGTACTGGGGCTTTTGTTACTGTATGGCTCTTGGAGGGAACATTTTTACCCTCAGACATATTTACACACTTATACCTGGAACTTCTGGTCCTCCCATCTCCATGCAGTCCTGGGTATCGGGTCCTAACTCAGCCCAGTTCCATCCAGGGCTGGGGTCTAACTCAGCCCTTCACCATGCTAAGCAGATTCTGCTGGCTGAGCTGTAGTTCTGACACTGTTGCTAATTGTATCTTAAAACATTTATGTAGGGTTGTTTGTTTGCTTATTTATCTAGTGTGTAAAGGTCACAGCATGTATGTTTGGAGGTCACAGGGCAGCATGTGAGAATTATGTCTCTTCTACTACATGAGTCATCAGAATTGAACTCAGGTAGACAGGCTTGGTGGCAGGCACCTTTGCCCCCAGAGCCAGCTCCACTTTTGCTTTTGGTGATAGTCTTACCTAAAGTATGAGCTTGCCTGGAACTCGATACGTACCCAGACCTGCTGCTTTGAACTGTGTAATTTTCTTGCCCCAACCTTTCATGTGCTGGGATTATAGGTTAAACTTTGAAAAAATTAGAATAAGATACAGTGTTTTAAACTATAGCTTGTTTTCCTTGGGTTGCTTTGATTGCTAGGTAACAAATTTAAAAATAAAACTTACGATTAAAACCCCTAAGTGAGCTGGGCTGTGGTGGCATACACGCCTTTAACCCCAGCACTCTGTAGGCAGAGGCAGGCGGATTTCTGAGTTCGAGGCCAGCCTAGTCTATAGAGTGAGTTCCAGGACAGCCAGGACTACACAGAGAAACCCTGTCTCGGGAAAAAAAAAAAACCAAAAACCTCCTAAGTGTTTTTCATTAGTGTGTGAGTCCTGGCTCTAGACACAGTAATTGCAGAAAAGGGTGGAAATGCACGGGTGTGGTGTAGGCGTCAGTGTCTCATTTTCACTAATAGAATATGCACACCTTAGGCGTTTATACACAACTTACACTGTTTGTATTTTATTTCTTTATGAAGATGCTTGCCTTCACTGCTCCCTTTCCTCCGCAGGCTGTGTTTCCTGGAGCGGGAAAGCTCCCACACATCATTGGAGGATCAGACTTAGTAGGTCACCATGCTCGGAAGAATACCGACTTAGAAGAGTGGTTGAGACAGGAAATGGAGGTGAGTAGGACGTGAGGCCCCCAGGCTTGGGTTGCACCTTAGCCTGTGACTCTGTAGCGTGGGAGGCATGTGTACGTGAGTGTATGTGTGTGTGGGGGGGGTGTGGGTGTGCCTGTGCACACATGGCTGCCAGGGATTGATTTCAAGAGTCTTTTATTATTGCCTTTTTGTGTGTGTATGTATTCATTTCTGAGACAGTGGGTCCCTCACTGAACCTGGAGTGCACTGCTCAGCTGTCCGTCCGCTGACAGTGTCCTCCCCTAGGGCCAAGCTTGCTGTGCATACCCAGCTCTTACGTGGGCACCAGGGCTCTCAGGCTGGCACGCTTGCACTGCGTGCCCTTCGTCCGCAGAGCCAGCTCCCAAGTCAGTTTATCTTTTTTGGGTTGGTTTTTTTTTGTTGTTGTTTTGGGGGTTTTTGTTGTTGTTGTTGTTGTTGTTGTTTTGGATTTGTTTTTTTTTTTTTTTCCCCCGAGACAGGGTTTCTCTGTGTAGCCCTGGCTGTCCTGGAACTCACTCTGTAGACCAGGCTGGCCTCGAACTCAGAAATCTGCCTGCCTCTGCCTCCCAGAGTGCTGGGATTACAGGCGTGCGCCACCACTGCCCAGCAAGTCAGTTCATCTTACAAGCAAACTTAAGTGACTTTAGTTCACCATTTAGGGAAATTATTCCATTAGAGAACATTAAGATCACTCTCTCTTTTCCATATTTATGTTAAGAGAATTACAGACTCAGTTAGTTAAAACGCAAGTGGGATCTGAGTAGAGTAATTGTAATTCCTGATGTAAAAGGAAAAGAAAGACCTAGAAAACTGTAAGAAAGTGTGGCACGAAGGGAGATGGCCGCAGGGCAGTGGAAGCTCTGGCGTGAAGACCCAGGTGGGAGCGCAGGCCTCCGACATGGAGCTGCCTTCCAGCCCTTCTGGATCCCTCTCGCTGTCTCCTGAGCTCTGCCGTGCCTGTTTCCTCTATAGTGTCCTTCCGAAACACCAGGGCAATTTTATCAAGTTTAATTTGTTTGTTTTACTGTAATTTTGGAGTTTCTCTGGTTCTGTCTTCAACACTAACTGTCTGCATCCAGCCATGGAGTTCTAAAGATGTGGATCGTCCCATTGCCGAAAGCCTTTTTGTTTTTCCCTACTCTTTATTTTCTGCAGGTATTTTTATCAGTGAGTCTAATACCTTACCTGTTTTTTTTTAATTATTTGTTTTATGTATACAAATGTTTTATGAATGCACATTCTTTTATGGCAGTTCATAAAATAATGAAGAAGGTAAAACCTAAGGCCTAGAAGTTACCTGTTGGAACATCAAGTGAATAATAATCCAGTAATAATCCTTTGTTGAGGAGAGTGAGAGGCAGAGGCAGAATGGGAGCAAGGGAAGACCAAGGAGAAGAAGGGAGCCGCCCCACACACACCCTGCTCCTCAGATGCTCACGGGGAGTTAAATGGTGGCGCAGGCGCAGCTGCTGGCCTTTTCCACCTCTGGTTATTTCCCTAGAAGTCAGACAGGTGCTTTACGGGTGCTGGGTGTATACCATGAAATGCTTGGTTGCCACAGTGATTTCGGCACGCATACGCTGCTGCACACACACCTGAACGCACCACACGCTGACACCTTGCTCTTACTTAGGCTTCTATACCGTCTATTGTCTGGACTTCTGTTCTTTGTCTGATCTACCCTTGCTGCAAGCCCGCCTTCATTTCCCCAGTCACTGGGCCAGTTCTTAAAGTTTCCTTGAAGTGGCAGTGTCGTTTCTGTGGATCAGACATAATCTTTAACTCTGTGCTGATTTGAATATGTTCCTCCTTGTGTCATAGACACTAATACTGAAGAAGTTGACCTTGAAAGTGACTAGATGTGCAAAAACGGTGTCCTGGGCAGAGGGAGAAATACAAACAAAACCAGTAAGAATTGCGTATTTAGGAGATGGGTCTGTTTGTTGCTCTGTTCTGACTAAGAAAACAAGAGCACAGGGTCCAGGAGGCGGCACAAGGTTATTAGGAGGCCAACAAGGTTATTAGGAGAGCCAGATTTAAGAAGGTATGCACATGTAAGGGTCAGACTGGGGAGCCATTTCCTCTTTGTTAGGAGTTATGGAGGAGTACTGGATGGCGTGTGCTAGAATCACACTGGACTTGAGAAGGAAGCTTTCAGCAGAGGCCTTTCCCTTGTCCTAACTCTGTGGTGCTTCAGGAGCTTGGTGAGGTCTGTTGAAAATTACTGTGGCCAAAAACTTCTCCATCCTGATTCAGAAGCAAGAGGAAGGGAGACGGTTTACCTGCCATGCGGCTTTGATTGAAGATAACATAATTATTACACTTTCAAGCTCTTAGTCGCTGGAATGTTGGACGATGACTATGGCTCACATCAAGTTAGACAAGTCTCTTTAAATCCTTAATTAGGGGCTGGAGAGATGACTCAGTGGTTAAGAGCACTGACTGCTCTTCCAGAGGTCCCGAGTTCAAATCCCATCAACCACATGGTGGCTCACAACCATCTGTAATGAGATCTGATGCCCTCTTCTGGTGTGCCTAAAGACATGACAGTGCACTTACACATAATAAATAAATAACTTTTAAAAAATCCTTAATTAGAAGCATAATTTTGTGGCTTTGCATGTTTCTACGTGTGTATGCGTGCACTTCCATACTGTTGTATGTGCACAGAGGCCAGAGGTCAGCCTTTTGGAATCTGCTGTCTCCCTCTATCATATAGACCTAGGTATTGAACTCAGTACACTAGTTATCTGTGTTGATGGTCTTTGAACTCGGCTAGACAGTTACTTAACTACAATCTTGCAGTAATCTTAGCAGGAAGTGAAAACAGAGGGTCGGCTGAATGGGAAGACTAGAGATGACCGCTTGCCGACGAGTGACAGCTTGCAAATGGGGATCTGGAGGTATTTGCTGCTGAGTAAGTGAGTCACATTATGTTAACTTTGACAGGCACAGAAGCAACAAGCAAAAGAAGAGTCTCTTGCTGATGATTTATTTAGGTGAGATTTTACTTTTCTCCCAAGGCCATTTGAGAAATGTAGATATAATTCAGTTATGCTCATGACAGTCAAATATTTGCTTTCTTCTGTCCATGTGAGAGACACACAGTACTTTCACATAAAGAATGTTTGACTTTTAACTCATGTATTTTTATTACTTGAACACATTGATTAAATTTTCTGGCTATAGATTTAAGGTTGATTCAATTTTATCATGAGATGTTTAAATTTTGCATGGTATCCTTCAGGAAAGGGAAAGTTCCAAAAGTATTTTGATTATCAATCTGTGAGGTTTTTGTTATAGGAGAATTAAAGGAACAGATTTGGAAATCAGACAATTAAGAGTCCAGACCACTTGCCTAGTTTTAATTTGACAAATGGATAAAATGAAAGATTGGATGAGAGATCCAAAGCTGGTTTTGCTTGCTTTAGGGCAGGTTTTACAGAGTTGTTAAGAATTTATAACTTAATATACTTTGAGACTTCTAGAAACCCAATAAACTTTGGAATGGTTCTCTCTCTCAAATACAATGAATATCATATCAGGTAGACATTGGCTAAAACAGAGTAACATTCTTTCTCAACCTCAAATACAGGACGCCTTAATCTTTATTTAACACATTTACTGTGAGTGTATGTGCACACATTTATCTATACCTGTGTTTGTGCACATGTGTGTTGAAGCATGTGTGTGATAGTGTGTGGGCAGAAGTCAGGTCAGCTTTCAGCAGTCAGTTTTCTGCTGCTATGGGGGTCATGGGGACTGACCTCAGCTCCTCAGGCTCAGCAGGGAGGACTTCTACCTGCTGAGTCATCTTGCCACCCCCAACCCCGGTCTGTTTGTAGCCAGTTTGACAATTTTATTAACCTTATAGTTGATAGTGAGAGTAAGAATGGTGACAATACTGATATTTCACAAGTACAAGAAAAATCAATGAGACATCTGGCTGCCAAATTTCTATAGGGAAAAACCATATAAAGCAATACTTATATTTTAGAGCCACTAAGCTTTCTGTACAAACCATATACTTCATTTTGTGGAAATGCTTTTATAGGGTCTGTTCAAATCCACACTAAGTTTTTATGCTGATGTTTTAGTTTTAACGTGGTCTGCTAAAGTGAAGACTGCAGGTTGATAGCCCATTAATGGGATCGCTACTGAAATGTCCTTTAACGATGTTTTTTCTTTGCAGATATAATCCTAATGTAAAAAGAAGATAATTGAACCTTATAAAGGAAGCTGTACAAACACATTTCTCCTTCAGACCAGCTGGGATACATGAATATAGTACATAGAAATTATAAGTGCTTTAAGACTTTAGTTTATTAAATAAACAAACTCCATTCCTTTTGTGTGGTAACATTGTCTCTTGGAGAAAATATATATATTATAATTTTCCCCTCATTTTAAATGTGTATCAAGTAATTGTTACAATCATAGTGTCCAAATCCTGAAACTGCATTAAGGATAAAGACCAAAGTCTCCCACCCACTAGATGATTGGTTCCCACTGTGATATCATTGCAAGAAATATTAAAAAGGTTGACCTGCTAGCGGGTTCTAACCATGCTCCCATGCTCCTGCCGCTGCCAACTCTCTGGAGCTACTGGTCTCCAGGCCCGCAAGCTCTCTGGCCCTGTGGGGCCACGGGGCCTCTGCTGGGCCACTTCACTCGGCAGTCCCTCTGTTAGCCACCTCCCCCACCCCAGTTCCTTTTGCTACCACGCAACACCCAACACACCCCACAATCTGCCTCTTTACCACCTAATTACCCGGTAGAATCAAGACTCTTAAAGCTTAGTTAGCCAATCAGATTTATGTATAAATAATATTACAAGTTACAAGATGCCAATACAGTAATTTCAGAGCCAATTGGTTATGATAAAAACTTTATCCCACTATTTCTAACCTTATAAAAACTTAGCTATTTTGGCTAATAGATGTCACAGATGTCACACAGGTCCATGTCTGAAGCCATCTCGGTTCCCTTTCTTCTCCTGTGACCTCTGTCCTCCCAACTCTTAGCTCCACCTCCCTTTTTCTGTCCAATCACAGGCCTTTCACTGCCCTAATATGATTGGGCATGGAAAATCTTGCAACATGTTATATCTATATATAAATACAGATATAGTTGTACTTCTGTGACTCCATGGATTTTTTTAAGATTTACTTCTTTATTATTATGTATACGATTGTCTGTGCATGCATGCTTACACACCAGAAGAGGGCACCAGCTCTCATAGATAATTCTGAGCCACCATGTAGTTGCTGGGAATTGAACTCAGGACCTCTAGAAGAACAACAGCTAGTGCCTTTACCCTCTGAGCCATCTCTCCAGCCCTCGATGACTCATAAATTCCTGTGCATAATACTTTTTACGAATTACATATGTAATTACTCTGTACCTTGTTCATTTTCACCTTAGATTAATGATAAGCACATCAGTGTAAGCTTTTCTTTTCCATTACTCTGGAGCTTTCCTAAACTGATATGACCCAAGTGCAGTGGTGTTGGTGAGAATCTGTCCCCCATCTTACTTAGTACAAGAGATTGAGGTAGTATGCACCCTCCACACTGACTAGATCATACCAAAGAGAAAGATGGGCCCCTTTGGTGGTTTTACTGAGCACAGGACTCTGTCTTGGCTTCTTAAATGTCACACGTATTTCTGTCCATAAAGTAGAGGCAGTAGGTTATCCTCTACCTAAAAAGGAAAGTGGTAACTGGAAATAGGTTCTTTTTCAAATATTTTTATATAGAGAAGTGGATCTCAACTCCACCTGTATATTATTATATCTTATATTCTAGAAAGTGTAATAAACCTTTTATTATGAACTGAAAGCTTTCTGGCCTCCCTAGAAATCTTACCTCTTTTAGTTAGAACATGCCTAGAAACAAGGTCCCTATTTACTGAATCTTTACGGGACACCGTGTGTCCCTTTACATTTAAGTGTCCGGATCAGCTACTCTCTACCTTTGACCAGACCTCAGAACGTATTACCGCACTTTATAGAGACAAGTCATAAATACAGGCCTTTATTTTATTCTACCCTTCATTACACTTTCAGACGCTTGTTTCATTTGAGAAACAATAACCATAGTCTATATAGCATCGCACTTCCTCAGCACAGTGAAGGGATAGGCACTAAAGGTCTCTGGTTTCAGTTCCAGTGGCTTTGTTAAAATTCCATTGATGGGCTGGAGAGATGGCCCGGTGATGAAGCGCATTTACAGTGGTGCTGGGAAGAATCCTAGACTGCACGTTAGGTAGCCACTCTACCAACTGAACTACATCCCCAGCCTAAACTTTTAAATGTTGATAAAGTCGCTGTTTTAGTTAGGATTTTACTGCTGTGAACAGACAGCATGATCAAGGCAAATCTTAAAAATGTCAGCATTTAATTGGGGCTGGCTTACAGGTTCAGAGGTTTAATCCATTGTCATCAAGGCAGAAGCATGGCAGCATCCAGGCAGGCATGGTGCGGGGAGGACCTGAGGGTTCTACAACTTTTTCCAAAGGAAGCCAGGAACAGACTGGGCATCCTCAGGCATCTAGGAGGAAGATCTCCAAGCCCATCCCCACAATGACACACTTCCTCCAACAAGGCCACACCTGATAGTGCCGCTCCCTGGGATGAGCGTATGCAAACCATCACAGTCGCATTTACCTATTTCCTTTGATATGTTTCCTATCACACACATACACAAAATTAGTATTTTAACTCTTAAGACGGGTTATTCCATAAGGTTACATTTTAATATTTCCATAAATTCTAATATAAGTCTCTTAACTTTTGAGTATGGTGTAATGTATGGGTCAGGGGTAGGTTTTCCTCATGTGAACATCAAATACTGTTTATTGGAAGAAGTCTTTTCTGCGTTAAATTATCTTGGCAACTTCATCACACATTAATTATGTTTACCCATCCTTTCACCAGACTACTCTTTCTTGAATTACTATAATAGTGTACTGGCTAGTTTTGTGTGTCAACTTGACACAGGCTGGAGTTATCACAGAGAAAGGAGTTTCAGTTGGGGAAGTGCCTCCATGAGATCCAACTGTGGGGCATTTTCTCAATTAGTGATGAAGTGGGGAGGGCCCCTTGTGGGTGGTACCATCCCTGGGCTGGTGCTCTTGGGTTCTGTAAGAGAGCAGGCTGAGCAAGCCAGGGGAAACAAGCCAGTAAGAAACATCCCTCCATGGCCTCTACATCAGCTCCTGCTTCCTGACCAGCTAGAGTTCCAATCCTGACTTCCTTTAGTGATGAACTGCAACGTGGAAGTGTAAGCTCAATAAACCCTTTCCTCCCCAACTTGCTTCTTAGTCATGATGTTTGTGCAGGAATAGAAACCCTGACTAAGACAAATAGCATGTAAGCTTTAAAAACCAATATTCTTGTTTAAGTGCATGGGCCTGTGTTCACAGGCACGTGGAGGCTCAAAGCTGATGTTGAATATCCTGGTCCTTTTACTCACTCACTGAGGTAGGGGTTGTCTCATCGTAGCTCAGATATGGCTAGTCTTCGTGTTGTAGGGATCCCATCTCTGCCTTCTGGCGGCCTGAATTTCAGTGCTGTTTGTGATGCAAGTACTTTAATCACAGCCATATCCCCAGTCCCTCAGACCCAACACTTTAGTCCTCCTAGCAAGCCAGGTTCTTTTAGGATTTTAATTGAAATTATGCTAGAAATTAGTTAAGAGAACTGATATCCTTTGGTGGTGGTGGTGGGGGGGTGTTCAAGACAAGGTTTGTCTGTGTACCCCTCCCTGGCTGTCCTAGAACTGTTTGTAGACCAGGCTTGCTGGCCTGAGATTCCTGCCTCAGCCTCCCTCATGGTGGGATTAAGGGAGAATGCCAGCACACTGGGCATGATAAGAACTGATAATGTATTTCTTTGAACATCTTTGTACTTTTATTGTGAGGCTTGCATGCTTTAAATTGAACCCTAGTACACTTTTGACATCGTAAGTGGCCTTTCAAAGGTTTATCTTACAATGATTTATTGCTTGCATATGGAATTTATTGTACAATGAATGTGGAACACTGTAAGGAGCTAAACTCACCTTAATATAAATTCTAGGGTTTTTCTGGTAGAAGTTTTCAGATTTTTACAGAAACATCTGACCGAGAGAGGTGTTGATGTGGTTTGTGGGGCAACTCCTGAACCCAAACTTGTTATGCCTGGACATGGCTATTCAGACTTTCCATTCCTTGTAGCAGTTTTGTTGGTTTGTCTCTTTCAAGGACTTTATCCATTCTCTTATGCTTTCATATTAAGTTCTCCATTTCTGTTATACTGATATCTCCTTTTCCATTCTCATTACTAGAGCTCTGTTCTTGTTTGGCTGGCCAGGAACATGTCAAACTTAAGATTTTGAAGGCCATTTGATTTGCTCTTACCTCAGTGATTTTCATTACTCCCTTTTCTATATTCAGGACTAAGTTGCTCTAGCCCGTCGCTCATTTAAGACCACATTTCAATGTCAGTACCTGAAACTGTCAGTCTGCATCACTGTGACAGCTGTGACATGTGACAGCTATGTTCTGGTATTCAATTTTTCCTTGGCTTTTCAGCCATTTCTTATTGTTTTAGCTCCTGATTAGTTCGGTACCTTTATCAGTTTTTAGCTAATGTTAAAATATGTAACAACCCACTTTAATAGCAGCATTTAATGTATACTGTTTTTTAAAGCCTTATTAAATATTCCAACTATCTTCCTATTATTTGTGCTTTAATTCACATTTAAGTGTTTTCCTCTTAACAGTTTGATTTAAATACTTTTTGGAAAGTTTCCCCACTTTCGTCAGCCTTCTTTTTCATATAAACACATCTCATTAGGTTTATGCCCCTTAATGTGAAGTTTAAATGCAGTCTAATTTTTTCCATCTGAGTCTATTTCACAAGGAGTTACCAGGATTTCCTTTTTGAAAATACATTTAGAAGATTCCATCACTTCCTATTAATTACTCCATCATGATGGTTTGAATGAGATTCTTCCCCACCCCACCCCACCCCACCCCAGGCAAGGCTTAGTTATTTGAGTATTTGGTCTCTAGATGGAAGTTGTTGGGGAGAATTAGGTGTGGCTCTACCATATGACTGATGTTTTAAGAGTCTGCATCACTTTAGAGTTCTCTGCTTCCTGTTTGTGGATCAAGATGTGCACCCTTAGCTGCTGTGCCAGTGCCATGCCTGCCTGCCTGCCGTCATGTTCCCAACCAGGAAAGTGAGGGACTCATCCCTCTAGAACTGTAACCCAAACACATTCTTGCTTCTGTAAATGTCCTTGGTCACAATGTTTTCTTAAAGCAACACTAATTGTAACTTAGACATTCATACCTTAAAATACTTTTCACAATACTAATGTTCTCATGTTTATTCATACTGAAGTACTAGCATGTACATCTTACGGGTTCCAAGGCATTTCTCCTGGCTGTGGTGCCCTTGGTGTAGTTTCCCTATTGTTTGGTTTTAATCCCCATCCAACACTTTGAGGATTCTTTCAGCAATTTTAAGTATGCTATTTTCTCACATGATACAAGGAGGTGCTCACATGCTAGAGGTTAGGTACATAGGTCATTAAAAAGGAAGTCTAATATTAAAAAGTGGGTGGAATTTTGGCACAGACTTCATTGACAAGAGTACAGGAGGACGGTATGAGAGCTAATGCTTGACTACGATGCTCTGTACTGGACAGCCAGTACTGAAGGAGCTGGGGGAGGCTAGGGTTTGAGAGGGGTTCACATACCAGGTTTATTTAAGGACTTACTGAATTTCTAAGGCATCGTATTCTTAAAATGTATTAACTTCATCCCCTTCCCAACAATCGCAATGAAGTATAAAACAATCTCCTTACATGGAAGGGAATGCCAACCAGTCTTATTTTACCCCAGAAATCACATTAATGATACTGTTATTTTCAGTTTACAAAAGACATTAAAGAAAAGCAACCAATCCACCCCAGAGCTCAAGCACAGGCCAGAAAGAGACCACCGAGGTATGGTCAGACGTGTATCATTTCAAAACGCTGTGAAGTTGTTCTGAAAATAGTTAAATTTACTAAGGAGCTCGAATAGACTTGACAGTCCTAAAGCAGTTACGGTTCTCAGGAGTTATCAGGAGGTGTGAGCTGTCAGACACAGTTGTTAGAGGCAGACTGAACAGCACTGACGGCGAGTCAGGAGCACTCAGCAGCGAGGTTAACGGGACCCTCGATGGCAGCTCACCCACTTGAAACACTGGACACAGAAATCCAGTGAGCACATTCTAGGTAAATTATACCCCCCCCCCCAAAGGGAAAAAGCTTTGAAAAGCTTAGCAGGAACACATTTCACAGATTCTGTGAAAATGCAGTTGAGACTGTTAGAGGAGATAAATATACTAACCACTGTGGGCTGCAGTGCCGTTTCCTATGAATGAACACTGTTACAGATCTCAGAGTAATCACTTTGAGAATAGAAAAGGGCACAATCTGATTTTCCACATTAACCTTTAATAATTCTGCCAATACCCAAATAGTACTTTAATTTTAGAACTTACCGTGCCCCAAATCATGCTTCACTAATAAAAATTAACTCAGTGGTCACACAAGGGTAAGAAGTTCCATCCATAATTTATTGAATTACAAACCAGATTCATTAGCTGTTATGATGGCTAAACAGAATCTCAAAAAAGTATCTTAGTGGGTTCTTGGATGTCAGCATTATTGAAATATTAAATTACGAGAAATTAAAGATATCAAGTATCTTTCTGTCAAAATTTCAACTTGTAAAAATATTTTTAAAGATCATCGTATTTGATAAATTACGTTTATATAACTGATAATTTTAAAATAAATAAAACCTGAGTTGCAAATGCTTCTTCCTATCCTACCCCAGCACACAATTTATAGCTCATTTCCATTTAGACCAGTGTGCTTCAAACGTCAACGAACACACATAGAACCCTGGAGATCTTGTGTAGGAGTAGTAACTCTAAATGCCTCGTGAGCCACAGAGGAAGTGATGCTGTTGTCCCTTGGACCATCCAATTAAGTATGATTTCTGTCTGCATAACTGGCTTTATAAACGCCAAGTTAGAAAAGAATATTCTAGTTAAATGAAAGCATGAAGTATACCAAGTTGGCAGTGTTTGGGTTTGTCTGAGAGCGACACCTCTGACACACTTGAATACATCTTGGGATACTAAGCTTCATTAACTTTCGAAGACTGACAGCTGGAGGCTCTCCCAGTTAATTCAAGCCAATACACTGCAAACCACTGTTTAAAAAGTCTTTAATGGTTAAGCGTCCAGTTAAATTCCTTGTGACCTTTAAGCTACCCCATCTCCTCCTCCTCTCTGAACAAACAAATGCTGCTTTTTCTTCTGTCTTGTAGCCAAACAGCGAGTAACACCCAATGCCCCTCCCTTTAAGAAGCGAACAAAATTATCTCCAACCAAAGGGCCCAAAGCAAAAAGATTGGCTTCCTTAACACATTCGTAGGTGTATGCGTCAACCTCCACAGGGTTACCCTTGCATGTTATTGGCTGGCTTGAGTTACGGCCTAGGTAACACCCTTGTTCCTTCAGAAAAGATAGGTTAGGATGAGAACCTATCAAGATTACAGCTGCAGACAGCTTAAATATTTTCTTCAATCCAGAGACGCTTTGAAGAATGCATTTCATGTCTGACTTAAAGGAAAGCACACGGTGCTCAGGAAAACTGGTATAATCAGAAAAAGGATCTGAGTCTGCAGAGTATGACTGACTACACATCATATGATAGACTTTGTGATACTCAGGATACAGCTTTTTGGGAAGCTGTTTGAAAATTAAGCTTGGATCAGTTACTCGTCTGCGAAACACGTGGATCACAGGGATATTATTGTTATAGGCACAGAGCACTGCATCAGCTGCAGTAAGGCCGGAACCTACAATCAGCACCGGATCCACTCTGCCACGCAGAGTTCCTTTGTTTATAGCAGCTCCAAACTCAGGCATCGAATGAAATACAAAAGGAAACTCTTCCCCTTCAACTTCCAGATGGGCAGGAGAATCCAACGTTCCAGTTGCAAGAGCTACATTCTCGGCAAAGAGGCAAAAGGGGACATGAGAACCACCCGCTATTCGCTGATAGCCTCTGATTTCCCAGTTTCTCTTGATCAATTTTGACTTCTGGTTCTGTAAATGTTTTGTTGAAATATCTCTGTCTTGGCTACCATTATCACCTTGGTCTCTATAGAGTCTTGATACAGAGGTTATGTAAGTATTCTCTCGGAAATTCTTCTGAAGACCCATGACCTTTACATAGTGCTTGTAGTAACGAGCTATTTCCTCAGGCATGACACGGTCCCCCTTTAAGTTCCTGTAAGATGAAAAGGAAAAATACCCAGTGAGGACAGTACTTGATTACTTTTCTATCTGGCAAGCTTTTATATCTCAGTTGGTTCCACGATTGTTGTTAGTTAAAAATTACACTCACATTTTATAAAAATTATTTTTATGCTTTCTTATCCTACTGAGACAGGCAATCATTAGCAAAGCACATAACTACAAATACTAGTAAAGATGTGGGTAAAGGGGAGCACTGTCACTAAAGCCACACTGCAGATCTTTATGGAGTTCTCAAAATCTGAACTTTGATGACACTGTTTTACCATGCACAGGGTTTCAAGTCAGCATATCAGATATCGGCACATCAATACTTATCACAGTCTAGCGCAGGAAACAGGCAAAGAAACCATAGCCTAGAAAACACTGGCTCCCCTCCCCAGATATGAATAAAGCCATGTGACAGCAAAGTCCATGTGCCAGAGATACCATATTAAGTGAATCTGACCAATCTGAAAAGAACAAGAGTTTTCTCCCATTTATAGCTGCTAGATTGTACCTGAGTACACAACTTCAAAAAATCATGTATAAATGAGAAGAAACAGAAATAAAACTCTTTAGGGGATCAAAAAAAGCAAGTGATTAGGGGTCTGCTTGATAAACTTTCAATTAATAAATGAATTAAAATGCAGACATTTGAAAATCAGGCTATTTTAATCTTACACTGAAATTACTTAAATGGCATTAACAAATTACTGTTCAGGGGCTGGGCAGATAATTCAACAATCAACAGTGCCTGGGTTAAGGCCCGCATCTTTAATCCTCTGGCCTTTCCCTTTTGATACTCACTTTAACACATCCAAGAATATGCGGAACCACTGTGCCTGCTTACCAAATGAATTCAAACGACTAGACGGATTCTGCAACTTTGATTTGCAACCTCATCATATCTCCATTTTAAAAAGTCTGAAGTTAATGTTTTTGGGTTGGGTTTTTTGTTTGTTTGTTTTGTTTTTTGTTTTTTTGAGACAGGGTTTCTCTGTGTAGCCCTGGCTGTCCTGGAACTCACTCTGTAGACAAGGCTGGCCTCCAACTCAGAAATCCACCTGCCTCTGCCTCCCCAAGTGCTGGGATTAAAGGCGTGTGCCACCACCGCCCGGATTAAAGTTAATGTTTTAAGATTTAACTTTTTATTCCATTTAGTTATTGTACATGTATGAGTGTTTCTCCCCGTGTATCTATGTGTAGCACATATATGTCTGGTGCATGTGAGCATCAGAGAAGGGTTTTGGATCCCCTGTTACTGGAGTAATGGATGGTTGTGGGTCACCCACCAAGTACTGGGAACTGAACCTGCATCCTCTGTAAAAGCAGCAAGTGCTAAGTGGTGGTGGTGCACGCCTTTTATCTCAGCACTTAGAAGGCAGAGGCAGGTAGAGCTCTGTGAGTTCAAGGCCAGACTGGTCTACGGAGTAAGTTCCAGGTCAGCTAGGACTACAGAGAAACTCTGTCTCAAAAAACAAAACAAAACAAACAAACAAACAAAGCAAAATACATGAGAGAGAGAGGCGGGAGGGGGATGAGGGGGGGGGAAGGAAGGAAGGAAGGAAGGAAGGAAGGAAGGAAGGAAGGAAGGAAGGAAGGAAGGAAGGAAGACAGATTTGGGGATGAAGAGATGGGGTACTGACTGCTCTTCCAGAAGACCCTGTACCCACATGGCAGCTCATAACTGTCCCTACCTGTAGTTCCAGGCTGACACCCTCACACAGACATATATGCAGGTAAAACACCAATGTACATAAAATAAAAATAAATGAATCATCAAAAGCTTTGAAATCACAGAGATCCACCTGCCTGCTTCTATTTCCTTAAATGCTGGTATTAACTACGTGCACACTGCCAGGTTGATTTAGATCTAAGACTGATGTTCTTAAATCTTCTAAAATTAAGGAAACTTTATATGGACTAAACATGGTTGCTAACTATCAGGATGTCAATTATTCAAACTTTACATCTCTATTCTAACAAAGATTAAGTTCCTGCTTTCACTTACTTCCATTGATATTAAAATTAGATTCTCTGTATTCGTTATTCAAATCTGGTTTGTAGAAGAACCTGAATATGATAGGGACTTTTACATTTCTCCTTTTGAATTTTATATTCCTTTCCCCAAAATGAATAAGAACTGTATTCTTCCAATGAGAAATTCCTCAGTTAGCCCTACTTAAAGTACTAATAATTAAATATTGACTTTCATGTCCAAAGTAGCTGACCTGTGTTTTAGTTTATCATTCTAAATGACAAATCATAATAAGTGTATTATTACCCTTCAAAACAAAATCTTTACCCTTCAAAGATAAACACTGTGCTGGTGCTGGGTGTGGTGGTATACACCTTTAATTTCAGTAGATTTAATAATTCTGGCAGAGGGGCTGGAGAGATAGCTCAGCGGTTAAGAGCACTGACTGCTCTTCTAAAGGTCTTGAGTTCAAACCCCAGCAACCACATGATGGCTCACAACCATCCGTAAAGATATCTGACGCCCTCTTCTGGAGTGTCTGAAAACAGCAACAGTGTATTTACATATAATAAAATAAATAAATCTTTAAAAAAAAAAATTCTGGCAGAGGCAGACAGATCTCTGTGAGTTCAAGGACAGCCTGATCTTCATAGTGAGTTCTAGAACTGCCAAGGCCTATGTACAGTCTCTGTCAAAAAAAAACAAAAAACAAAAAACAAAAAAACCCCCCAAAAACCAAAAACCAAATCAAACAAATAAATAAAAAACCAACTTAGGCATATATACACCTAGTACACATAAGTAAATAAAGTCACATCGTTATTGAAAAATTGACACATTTGGGAAATATTGTATAAGCAGATGAGAAAGTAACTGATTTAAAATGAAAGATAAATCCTGTTTAACAAGGCTACTATAAACAGGTAGACACTATAAACAGTTCTTTATGTACACACAGCTTTATAGCATCCTAAATGGAAACTAGCTCACAATCACTGCCTCACCAGAGTTTTATTTGGCAAGTGTATTTCTATTCATGTAATACAGGATTCACAGATACTATGAACATTTCTCAACAGTCCCTTTCTTCATACATAAAAGAATTTTAATATAGTCAGATCTTTACCTTCGTTTGCTAGATATCCAGTCTTTGAATTTAAGTCCAGGTAGCTCCATCCAATTTCCAAAGCTGATTGTCAACATAGAACCTTCCATATTCTAGTTTAAAATAGTTGAAAAAATGCATTTTAAAAGCAAGCACATCTTATTTATATACAGATATAGATTATATAAAACATGTTCTCAGGAGTCCAAAAGAAACAGTGGTATATGAACTATGGATTTTGGTTTCAGCCATGAAAAATAACAATCACACAACAGGAAAAGGGATGCAAGCAGAGGTAATCCTGTTAAGTAAATTACCCATCTTCAGAAACACAAACATCTTGCGTTCTCTCATTTGTAGTTTATTTCTTTGAAATTCCATTCTAATAAAACTTTCATGTACTTCACCATTTGGAATGACATATAGTCATACATTTTTGAGACAATCACAGCACTAGTTTTGGCCTGTGATCTATAATTAAGATATACATGTTAACGAACACATCAGCATTTTTATTTCTTAAAGAAAAGAAAATGTTCATTAATTTCCATAACTTTGTACTTTTTTTTTTTACGAATTTTTTTTAAAAATTGGGAAACAGCTTTTCTCTATCATTTATAATTCTGAAATCTGGACACGGCTAAATACAACATAATCACTTTCTAAAAATAGAAAAATAAGCAGCGGTTGCCTGAGAAACAGACTCAGCATTGGGGTTAATGTTACCATCAAAGCAATAAGCCTTTCAAGCTTTCTCAAGCTACTTCTGCTTCCCTCAAAACAAAGCAAAAAAGCTAAGTGCCAAGGTGCTACCCAGTCACCACCAATCTCAGTCAGCACTGTAGACAAGGCCTCTGTAATCACAACCCGCCCTGTTTCTACACAGCCCAGCACTGAGAATGGGCATATAATAACTTTGATTCATTCACTGGCATGTTTTTGAGACAGGGTCTTGTGCATCTCTGAGTAGGAGATGAGTACATTTATTTATGTCATTTCTTAACACGTGATCTCACATACGCCAGTCTTGCCTTGACCTTCGTCATGTGATCTATAAAGCATGAATACCTGCTGTCACTGGGATAACAGTGTTCAGAAAGGGGCAGATGTTACACAAGTATGTCCAAGGGTATGTTAAATGGTATTTCTTCAAAGATGCAAGTGGGTTTTGAGGAGTGTGTCATTAGGAAGGGAAACTATTCCAGGCAAAATAAAAACTGATGTGACAGATTAATAACAAACAACATCACCAGTGCCATTCAGGAATTAAAAGAAACTGAACCCTGTGTAAAAAGTGATGTACTCTGCAAGCCTGGCTTACTCCAAGGCTTCACATTTCTAAAAATGGCCAGTGTCCCACAGCTTCTTAGATTACCTCCAAGCCTTTAGAATCTACTGAATCAGTTTATATTTGCATGAACTTTAAGCAATGCTGTGCTTCTGTGACTATGGAAGTTTTATCCTAATGATGCTGAATACTAGTGCTTACTTTTACACACACACACACACACCACTTGCTTTTATGTGTACAGATTCAATCTCTGAAGGGATTGGGGCTGTAGTCTGGTTGACAGAATACTTGCTTAGCATGCACACAGCTCTGTGCTTTGTCCCCAGAGCCTCATAAACTAGGCATAGTGGGACACATCTGAAATTGCAACATTTAGGGGGTAAAGGTAAAAAGAAGAGAAGTTCAAAGTCAGAGTTTAGCGCCAGCCTAGGAGATTAAAACTATATTTATTGAGGGCAGTCTAGTCTATAGAAGGAGTTCCAGGACAGCCAGGACTGGAAAAAACTAGTGTGTGTGTCTGTGTGTGTGTGTGTGTGTGTGTGTGTGTGTGTGTGTACTAAGCATAAACAAGTTTCCTTGCTAGGCAGCTCTACAAGCAGATTTTCATATACTGTTCACTGCTGGAAGATTTCAACACATCTTCAGCAAACAGCAAGGTTTGCAGGGCAAGAGCAGCAGCACGGGGCCAATGGTGAAAGCCTGTGTGAGTAGCTGTGGTGGTCTGAATGAAAATGGCCCCCACAGGCGCGTGCATTTGCATCCTTAGTCAGCAGCTGTTTTAACTATTTAGATTTAACTGTAAGGATTAAGGTGTGTGGCCTTGTGGGAGGAGGTATTATTAGCTGGGAGTGGGCTTGAGGTTTCAAAGCCTTGCTAGGCCACTGTCTCTCACTCTCTTCCTGCTACCTGTGCATGAGGATGTGGATCTCAGCTATCTCTCTAAGCCCCTCTGAATGCCACCATGCTCCCCACCATGATGAGAATGTGTGAACCCTATGCAAATGGAAACAAGCCCCCAATTAAATGCTTTCTTTCCTAACAACTGCCTTGATCGTGTGTCTCTTCGCAGCAACAGAACACCAATAGAGTCATTAAATTGGGTTTAGGCAAGGACTTTACAAGGCTCTGAAACAGGGAGAAATGTCTTTTGTTCAAATTAAATCTTTCATTTATAATATTGTTTCTTTAAAATCTTAAAAACACATGGAAATGCAGACTGGAGACATAGCTCAGTGGTTCAGAGGACAGGCTCTTCTAGAGGACCAGAGTTTGATTCCTAGCACCTACAGGGCAGCTCACAGCAATCAGTAATGCCAGTTCAGGGCATCTGAAGACCACTTCTAATTTCTGTGGGCACCAAACATCCACATGGTACGCAGACATACATGCAGATGAAACACTTATACATTTTTATGTGTATAAAATAATATGAATACATCTTTTAAAAAAGAAAGAAAATACATGGAAATAAAAGATAGTGGTTTTCAAAATACCCTGTGACAATTTCCTAAGCTTTAAATTATTGAAATTTTATTTACTACGAAAAGTGTGCTTTTTTTTCTACACAATTTGTATAGTTAGTAGAAATATGCCTATTCAATGTACGCTTAACAAAACAGCAATAATAAACTGGGCATGCTGGGTTACACCTTTAGTACCAACACCTTAGGCAGAGGCAGATCTCTGAGATAAGATCAGACTGGTCTACAAAGTGAGTTTCTAGGTCAGTCAAAGATACACAGAGAAGCGCTGTTTTGAAAAACAAACAAAATGACCCCCCCCCAACTAAGAAAGTAGAATCAAGTTGGAAGCTGGCATGGTGGCACATGCCCTTAATCTGAGCCCTTGGGAGCAGAGGCAGGTGGAAGTCTGAGTTTGAGGCTAGCCTGGTCCATAAAGCGAGATCTAGGACAGCAAGGGTTATGCAGAGAAGTCCTGTCTTCAAAACAAAACAAAACAAAAATCCAGCTGGTTTTATTAGGACAATATATAATAAATCCCTCAATATACACTAAGATGTGAGTAACATACTTACATGCCATGCCCCTCCAGGCGGGCCCTTACCAAGAACTAAGTGAGGGATATAATGATGTTGTTCCAATTTCCAGTGCAGAATGGACGGGGAATCATACCCAAAGTCAGCATCCGGGTGAAGAAGGGTATCAAAAAGGACTGCCACTGGATTGGACGATCGCCCCTCAAGACCCTCAGACAGGTATTCTAAGTCCTGGACCAAAGGGAAAAATATGTGAGTTTGAGAAAAACCAAGACAACTATGTTGATGAAGGACAGACATGCCAACTCAGTAGCTTCTAAGAGTGGCTGAGAGAACGTGTGCTTTCCTTGAGGTCATGCATACTACATTCCCCTGCAAAATAATGTAGGCAATGTTAGTATTTAAAACAATAAGGTTTGCTTTGCTTTGTTTTGTTTTGTTTTGTTAAAAATCCTCATAAGTGTTGAAGTTGCCTTTGGCATACAAAGGTCAACTGGGATGTAAATGGTAGCACTTCCCAAATGGATTTCAGCACAGAGAACATATTAAACCCTCACCGGTAGGGCTGCAGAGATGGCTCAGCCAGGAACATGCTTTCCTCACAAGCATGAGGACCTGAGTCTCATCACCAGACCCACATTTTAAAAGTCAGGCATGGTAGCCGTGCTTACAGTAACCGCAATGTGGAGGCAGAGATGGGAGGACTTCTCCAGATCACTGGCTAGGCAGCCTAGCCTAGGTGAGTGTAAGGCCTATGAGAACCTCATTTCAAAAACTATTCTGGACAGTTCCTGAGAAACAACACCCAAGGTTAGCATGCAGCCTGCACCTACAGGCGTGCACACACTCATGCTCATATGTACACGAACCCTAAGCCATATAAAACTTTTAAAGCTCCACGAGGAAATTAGAAATATTTGCTCAAAAATTCGATTTAATTTAATATGACATCAGAATGTATTTATAAAACTAAAGTAAATTACAAAGCATTATTTAGGATGAAGGATTTACAGCAAAGAAATACACACATAAGGCTAATAATTTCAGCATTAAAATATTTTATAAAACAAGTAACAAATAATACCTGATCCACAATGGAGAGATGCCTTGCTTCTTCTAGTTTACTATGTAAGATTGTATTTGGATGTATTGCTTCAGATGATAAATATGGTCGGTAGCCTGACAGCATATATGAAAGGCATATTCCTGAAGGTCCATTCCCTATTTTTTTTTAAAAAAAAGCAAAGTTATGTAAGTTGGTCTTCTTTTTGGCTGGGTTCCCCTCGCCTGTTCTTCCTCCTCCAATCAACTAAAACCTGGCACTCAGAGCTGACCCTGCCTTCTCTCGCAGTCTTTCAGAATCTTATCTACTTAAGGCTTCCACTCTATGCTACTGGCTTCCACAATTAGCTGTCTAGGATGACCTGTTCCTGGGAAATACATATTTTCATAAGCTACTTCTTTATTACGTTTAATATGGAATCAAAATCAGATTAGCCAATAGCAGGAGAGAAGGCTCAGCAGGTAAATGCACCTGCCACCCATCTTAGCAATCTGAGTAAAATCTCTGGAACACACACAGTGAAAGGAGAACCATTTTTTGCAAGTTGTCCTCTGACCTCCACACATGGACTGCAGCATACACATACATTAAATCAATAAACAAACAAAATAATGTGTGAAAAAGAACCTTACAACAGATACTTTAAAACCAATTCATATGGTTATATCCACAAATGCAAGGAAAATCATTTTACAAAACCCAGCATCCATCCAGGATTTAAAAACATACAGAATTTGAAAGAGGAAAACTTCTTCAACATGACGAAGAACATGTTAAAAATACAACAACAACAACAAAAAAAAAAAAAAACAAGTAACAGTCCTACTCATCATCATGATGGAAAGCCTGAAATTAAAAATGCACAATTTGAGAAAGGAGGGGAAACACTGTTTGCCAGTGACATGATTATCTATATAGTAAATCCCAAGAACTGACCCCTCAAGATCTCAGAGCCAGCAATTATATCAGTAAGCAAAAGCCAACCACTTTCTTACAGCAGCAATGAAAAAAGTACAATTTGAAATAAAAATCACACTATCATTTACATTTATGTCAAAGAAATATTTTGGCATTATTTTAACAAAAAATATATAAGTTACATAAAGAAGACCAATTCTGACTAACGAAATAATTTTTAAAGGCCCACATAGATAGGAAGATACTCCATCTTCAAAGATAGGAAGACTTAAAATTATTGTTAGTTGTTCTTAACCTGACCTGTAGACTTAATGCAACTCCAATAAACAATCTAAGAGAGGCAATTAGAAAGGCGCATAGCCCCCACAATGCCGTCCTGAGACAGGTCTTGTTTGCCTTCCTCAACCTTGAATATTAGATGGAAAGTATAAGTAGCAGGTAGTTAAATAAATGTAATTATCAAAAGTTTTAAAAATCTCAATTGCTGAATTTTAGTAGCTGTACATCCTATCCATTGAGGAGATACAAAAGCTACAAATAGTTATTATAATTTAGGGAGTTATAAATCTTGCTGCATAGCACTATAATGTCAAATGGCACAAGTTACTAACTTACAGTTGTCACTCTTTTATAAGTCTGTCTATAGGTGCCTATCCAATTTGACAGAACTATAGGGTTGAAATACAATAATAATATAGACAGAATGACTTCACAGAACTCTATAATACTGGTCATCATTAACGGCTATCGGCAGTAATTCAGTGAAAAGCTATTGCATCCCAAATTTGACTCTGTAATCATATAAACCAATCCTTCTCCAAAGATTTGGTAATGGTTATTTTAACATATCTAACAACTTAATACTTCATTACAACTCTATCCTTTATTACCTGCCTCCATTCACAGAAGCATCTTTATTTTCGTCCTTTCAAGATACTTATTAATTACCACATGGTAGTTGTACATATTTGTGAGGCAAAGTGTGGCATTTTAATGCATATATACAATAATGATCAAATCAAGGTTACATATACATCACTTTGGATGCATACCAGTCATTTGAGCTGAGAACATTCAAACTGCTACTATTTTAACAAGTGGAGCCTTTTCAATAGGATGGAAGAACATACAGGCCTTAGAATTACAAAAGCAGTAAGAGCAGTAACTAGCTTTGAGAAACAAAATATAGTAACTTACCAATAATTACCATAGGCAGAGTCACTGATGAATCTTCAAGTAAAGAAGTTTCTTCAACTAATGGCATCCCTTTGACTTTTGGCCCCAAATTGTCACCAAAATATTGCACTAAAGAATTAAAAATCTCTCCTTCAGTTTCAGTGTCACTATAGTTTCTTTAAAAAAACAAAACAAAACAAAAACAGTATAGTTAATATGTTTTATAAAATCTAATTCTTTCTCATATTTAGGCAATAAAATATCCATGAGTTGGATAATGCTTTCAGTGGTATATCATATACGTTCACAAGTCCAAAGTAGCCATTTATCTCATATTAATATCTTTAAAGCACGCTATAACTACTGAGTAAGCTTTCCCAGGCTAGGGAAGCAGCTCAGTTGGTAGAGTACCTGCCTGCATCAGACCTGAGCTCAGTCACCAGAAACCCCCATAAGGCCGATCACTGTGTCAGCTCCCTGGGGATCAATGGCCAGTCAGTCCAGTCACTGAGCAATCTGCAGGTCAGTGAATGATTCCATCTAGAAAATATAGGTGGATAGTTTCTAAGGGGGTCTGCTGATGCACGTGCGCGCACGCGCGCGCGCACACACACACACACACACACACACAGCTTCTTCTATCAACCAAAGACAATTACAGTTGAGATTTTGTAATTCTTTTGGATGCCTAGGAAGAGCTGATTTCGTTTCTACTTTTTTTTTTTTCTCAGCCAGGAGCCAATGGTGCACATCTTTAATCCCAGAAGTCAGAGGCTGTTTTTTGTTAAAAAAAAAAAAAAAAAAAAGCATTGTCAAAGATATTTTCAGATATTTTAAAGAAGAGAATACAAACATTGGGCCTTTCGGGAAAAAGAAATAAGATCTTAATGTTGACTTCAAATCCTTATTTACCAACTACCTCTCTAGAAACTAGTTTCAGTATTCTGGCATCAGTCGATAACTGTAGCATTCTCTGAACTCAATTAATGCTGTTATTTTTAGATTACGTCAAAACAGAATCCTCAGATTACTTTTCATCTCTCGCCAACAATTTTAATGTCTGGTAGGGCTGATGCAGTACATATTAGCTGTGTTTATTAGGACTTTCTAAATGACATGTTATTTCACAGGACTAAGGTGAAATTGTTAATCCCAGGGGATTGATACATGAAACCTTGAGAGGCTCCTGCCTTTGATGGCTAATCTCTATTGTCAATTTGACTGAGTCTGAGGAATTTTCTATATCTGATTATTTGAAGCATGAAAATGCACTATAAATGTGGGCCACACCTTCTACTAGGAGACCTGATAGAAGAACAGGGATGGAAATTTGCTTTCTAGCCTGTTTGTCTTTACCTTGCTGGCAAGCTCCTCTACTATCCTGCTGACAAAGCATTCCTTCACTGATCTTAGAATCAGCTGCTTCAGGGTTCCACCACAGACTAAAGACTAGCAGGCCTCCAGGAATCTTCCAGAACTTCAGCCACACCCTGGGACTGCTGAGACATCCAGCTTCATGGACTGAACAAATATCAGATTCTCCACTTATTCAGCCTGAAACAGTCTTTGCTGAACTTATCTGGACCATGAAAGCCAATCTACTAAATTCCCTTAATAACCATTCCATCAGTTCTGTTCATTTAGAGAAGTTAATACACTATCCCAGGTACAAAGTTACACTAAGTATCCATCACACTACCCCAGGATAGTACAAAGTTACACTAACTAATACTCTACCCCAGGATAGTACAAAGTTACATTAAGTATACAATACACCACGGAATAGTACAAAGTTGTTAAGAGACACTAACCTTTTCTGGCTCTTAAAACAACAAAAAATCTGCCCTTAATGAAGACCAGTATTCTGGTCTTCATTAGATTTCTTAGATTTCTATTTGTTTTGCTTTGTTTTTAAGACAGGGAATATTTTCCCATCAGTGAAATGGACAGCTTGGATCTGTGACAAATTATTCATGTTTAAAGCCTAAGTCAGTAACTATATGTCCAGACCACAACTTTCTGTGTTGAAACAGAATAAACTTCCTTATAAAAGTTGCACCTTTGGGAAATTTAATTTAGTGTTCAGCTTCTTCCTCACCCTCTCAAGAGAATTCACACCAATTTCCTCATAATCCTTCTCTAGGGCAGCCATGTTCTCACCGGCCTCAGAGAACTCCCCCTCCTCCAAGCCCTCACCAACATACCAACCAGTACATGAAGGCATGCTTGGCATACATCAGATCAAACTTGTGATCTAGGCAAGCCAGGCCTCAGCAATGGCTGTGGTGTTGCTAAGCATGCACGCAGCTCTCTTGGCCAGTTACACAGTAGGAGGCTGATAACTAATGCCAATCTTAAAGTGAGTGGGGCACCAGTCCACAAACTGGATAGTACACGTGGTCTTAATGGTGGTAATGACAGCACTGACATCTTTGGGAACCACAGCTCTGCCATATAGTAGGCAGTAAGCCACGCATTTACTATGCTAATGGTCACAAATCACTATCTGGTTGGGCTGGCTAAAAGCAGACATTGGTCCTCTCTGCTACAGAAAGCTGCTCATAGTAGGCTTTCTCAGCAGAAATGACAGAATAGTGGCCAGAGGGAGAAGATTCAAGGACAGGGCACAAAATTGGTCTGGAATTCTGTCAGGTCAACATTCAAGGTCCCATCAAATCTGAGGGAAGCAGTGACAGAAGACAGTTTGACCTACCACCCTATTTAAGCTAGGTGTTCAATGTTGAGATTTCTATAACAGATACCATAGACAGTCCAATTATCTATCACGAAGGCACAATCAGACCACCCACCCCTCCAGGGTGGTGTGGGTGGTGAGGATGGAATTGTAGGTCTCAACCACAGCAGTGGAAACCTTGGGGGTTTGAGTAAATGGAAAACTCCAGCTTCAACCTCTTTCCATAACCAGAGTCACTCCATCAGCAGGGAGATGAATTCACAGCCAGATGCCCCGCCAAAATCATGGAAAACCCAGAAGCCCTGAAGATCTGTGCACTGGTCAGCCAGTTTGAGAGTTTTGTCCAAAACAAGGTCAATGATCTCCTTGCCAATGGTTTAGTTGCTGGGGGCAGTTATAGGCAGTATCTTCCTTGGCTGTGATGAGCTGAGCTGCTCAGGACAGAAAAGTTGGCAGTAGGTACCAGCACACAATTCATCAATAGCTATGGGTTCCAGGTCTACGACCACTGCCCAAAGCACATGCTTGCTAGTGCCTGTCACACTGAAGGAGGTGTTGGAAGAGTCATCTTTTCCCCCATGGCCATCAGGCTAAATGTTATTTACAGGCAGTAGAGCTCCCAGAAGGCCATGCCCACCTGGATACCAGCCTGGCCAACGTGGATGGAGATGTACTCACACATGGTTGCTACTTTGAGGTCGTCGCCAAATGAATGAGGGAGACAATTTAAGCACGATGCTTAAATGATCCACGTAAGAGAACCTGCTGCTTACATTTCTCTTACGTAGCCAAAGCAGACAACCTGTTGGCACGTCTGTTAAAGGTAGCCCATCCTCACATGCAGGCCTGCCCCTAGAAGGGTGTTTATGCTCAACCCACCCCATTCAGATCATCCACCTACACCTCTGGAGTCAGATGCAGGTGTATCTGCTGCTTCCCTACTTCTGCTTCTTGGCAATTCCACAAAACCTAAGTGGTTTTTCCCTTGTTGAGATATTTTTCTACACAGTTTAACTCAGACTAGCCTTAATCACAGTATGTAGCAGAAGCTAGCCAAAAACTACTGATCCACTTGCCAGGTGCTAGGGTTACAGATGTGCCATGCTCAGTTCAGCCTAACTTGTACTTTTTATATTATTACATTCATTTACTCCCATTGGGGAAGGGAAGGTTGTGAGTGTGCCAAGGCACGTGTGCAGAGGTCAGAGGACAGCCTGTGGGAGTCTGTTCTCTCCGTCCGTGTGAGCAGCAGGGATGAACTTAGATCATTACTCTGAGCCATCTCTAACCTGAGTGCTTTATGCTCTGGGATATCCATCCTTCTCCAGTGAGAGCAAGGGAGAAACCCTATTTCTTCTGCAGGCTTCTAGCCAGTCATTTTGCCTACATAAACCTCATTTATATTATCATTGTTGTAAAGGTCACAATTCTGTCTTGGGACCTGCAGACCTTCCTTTAGTGTTTTCCAGCCATCTTTACCTTAAACATTGATGCTTGCTCCTACAGATAAAACCCAAGACATATTAAAATGCTCATTATGCTAAGGTTTTGATAATGAATGACAAAGGCTACCTACCTGTTCTTTCTCATAACTGGATCTTAGCTTTTTAGTGTCGGTATTTATGCTGGAATACATACAAAGGCCAAGAAACTAGAAACAGACCCACGAGGTAGGTAGGAAGATACACCTTAAAGGGCATGGGGCACGGTAGAATATGTGATAACAAAGTAGAGAGGTGAATTACTAGAGGTAGAAACGATTCACTGAAAGGGGAACAGGGAGATGGGAGAGAGGTGGAAACTAAAGATGCATGGAAAAGCTACACAGAAGCGTAATACTTAGTAAGTGAATTTTAAAATAAAATGTAAAAATAGGGTGTGTATAAATCAGAAAGTGCATTTTAACAGCCAATTTCCTTCTGATATGTGGTATCCCTCTGGTCAGCAAGCTCAGCAGCAAACACCCTTGCCATCTCCAAAGTCTATTTTTTCAGTTTCTTGTTTTTGTTTGGACTCTCATCAAAGACGTAATCCACCAAACAATGATTTCTGGGCTTTCTATTTCATTCCACTGATTTATGCTTATATTTATGCTAGCAGCAGGTTTTATTCATTCCTGCTGCTCTGCAGTAAATTTTGAAACTAAAAAAGGTGAGTCCCATAACTTTGCTTTTTCAACCTTTGTGAATTCTGGGTCTCTTGAATCCCCATGAATCAACTTATGTAAAAAGGGCAGTTTGTCTTTATAATACTGTACTGGCTGTAGATCAGCCAGCCACAAGAGTATCATTTTTAAAAGATTCAGGTTTCCGGCCTATGAACATAAAATACTTTTCTATACGGTCATGTTGAATTTCAGAGAAGTTGTTCTGAGAAATTCACAGCTATTTCCGACCCTATGTTAACACTAAGTATATGATAAACAAACTGATAGTTATGCTACTGCAAAAATTAAAATTCCTGGAAAGCCATACCTGTATTCAGTCTGTCACTGACTGCAACTTCATCATGTAGCATACTTAGACCCTAATTTCTTCTAAGGCTTCTTGCTTTCCAATGTACAGCCTTGTACTTTTTGTTAAATTTCTTTCATTGTTTTAATGAAAATTTTAGTGTTTCATTTTTTTACACTAAGTGGAACTATTTTGTCAATTTCCCTTTCTGGTTATCCATTATTGTTGTATACAAGTATAATTCACTCTTGTACAACTAATCTTGTATTCTGAAATATTGCTGAATTTGATATAGGTCTCAAGAAGGTTGATTCAAACATTTCCTAAGTCTTGAAGATAAAAAGAACAAAATTTCTTTGTACAAAAGAAAAAATTTAGATCAAAAAGCTCTAAATTCTTTACATTAGCCTACCCGAATTCCATAGTAAGGGCAACTCCTGATTTCTTAATCATTAGCATAATCTTTTAGTGTGACAAACCACAGCAATACTTTTCCTAAACTCTGGTTAACTGGTTTTGCCTGAAGCATTAATGAAATGTAAGTGCATTAGTAACTATGCAACACCTAAATTAGGACGTTGTTGTTAGGTTTTTATAGTATATTTGTGCTATATATTTCAGGACTATGAACAGGGTTCATTTGTACTTGGGTTTCCAATTCAATGAATAGTCTAAGAAAAACTATTGAGGTTTCTTTGGTTTTCATTTTTTTTGTTTAAATCCACTGTTTCTTTATTTAGGGCACCAACAAAGTTGTAAAATTTATAAAATTACATTTCATTACAAGAACATGCATTTTGCATGAAAAAATGTTAGCACACTGACAGACATTAAAGTCAAGACTCTTCACTATGATTTTGGAAGCCTTTCACACTTTGCTTTTGAAAAACTATAGCAAAGTTACTAAACAAGGTAGCATAGATATAACTTTTGGTAATTAAAAATTTGTATTCAATTACAGAAACACCTTTTAAAATAATGAAATACAAATCTGCATTCAATTTTAAGGGAATTGAAACCACAATTCCAGGTTTTCTCAAATGGTTACTCCCACACTAAAAGGCTCTAAGGTGCCAAATAAAGGCAGTCTCCCACTTTATTTTCCAGAATAGAACATGTAAAGCCTTCTCCCTTGAAACATTCTGTCATGATGCCTAGCAATGCAGACTCTGGAGAAACCCCAAAATGTAGTTGTAATCACAAACTGTTTTAAAATAAGTCTCTATTAAAGTTTTGCATAGGACAGCATCAGTGGCTGAGGATGGCAACGCAATGGGAAAACAATGACTTTATTAGCAAGGCCCTGCATTTCCTTCCCAGCAACACAAAAATCAGTGACTAAAACACCACTAGACTAGAAATGTTCCTGAAGGAGCTGGCAATCTTAAATCTCCTTTAAATCATTTAAATCCTGATCTAACAGAAGTCTTTTAACGATGATAATTATCTATAATAATGCAATAAATATACTTTCTTATCTCTCTACACTTAACTGTAGCAAATACTTTTCACTCCCCCCCCCCCAATTTCTTTGCACAGAGATAAGAGGATGGTATTTACCACATAGCCTCAGAGTATGAATTCCTGACACCCTGTTGTACCGCTACGGTACAACAGGGTGTCAGGAGACTTTCTGAGGGTTATTTTCTAAAAGAAATGTAGCTTCCCAAGAGGCTTCAAATTTTCACTCCAACCTACTTTTTACAATACTCAAAGTAAACAGTTTGTGAAGTACACAACAATCTGTCTAGAGCATAGTATTCAGCAGTCTATGGCATAAAACTGTCTTAGGATCTAGAGTTTAAAGTCTCCTTACAAACTCAAGAGGTGGGGCAGACCTAGCTCGTTGCTATTACAGCGAGAGTTCTGTACTTTCTCTGTACATCACATTATTTTCAAACCTCTTCTGAGAAGGCTATTAAATACACACAACTTATCTATATTAAATAAAATAAGCTCTGTGATTTGTATTGATGACAGTCACAAACACCGTGACTTGTGTCTAACATTAGTAATGAAAAAAATGTTAGTATTTTTAGAAGTTATATTAATATCCTTTCCACCCAAGTTAATGGTTCACCTTAATTCTATGAGCCTCTATTAAACAACTCTTTATCAGTTTATTCTGTAACATTCAAACGTGTAAAGGCAGGTTCTGGAGTCCTTACTAAACATAACACTTCACCCCACCCAGTTTCTAGTACTTTTTGATCTTTTCTGTAATTCCTCAAAGTGCCGGTCAGTTGTACTGGATCTAGAACATTCATATTTAAAACTATTGTTTTTCTCACCTTAAGAAACTTTCATCATAATTTGAGTATAAAACTGCCACTTCCCAAATGTCTCCAATTTAAATCACTAATACCTTAGTTAAGTCACAACCTACTGTCACTACATGACACATTCTTCTCCACTTCCCTTCAAGCCAGTAACTTATGTTCCTAGATTTTTAAAAGATCAAAAAAAAAATCAAAGGAGGTTGTTCACGGATTTTCAAATTTACCATTTACATGTAACCGACTCACCGCCGGCCTAGCCACTCTCGCTGTCCTGTGACCCGCGCGGTCCAAGAACAAGAAGAGGGGAACAAGAAAAGAGCGGGGTCCCCGGAGCTCCGAGCAGCGCCGGCCCAGCGGGCGGCGGCCGAGGAGCACACGCTGCAGAGCCAGCTCCGACCCATCCCGGGGGGGAAAGTCACCTGAAATGACCGGCCAGGGAGCAGCGGCAGCACCACACAGGCATGGAGAGCGGCTGCCGTCCTCCCGGAGGGCCGACCGGGCTCGGCCCGGCGCGCGCTCCGCCTGCACCGCGGCTTACAGGCGCGGGAGTCTGTCCCCGGACAGTGGCTTCCGCTCCTCCCCGCCGGCGGCAGGGCGGCGCAGCGAGTGATGAGCGCCGCGCTGGGGGCGGGAGCGGGCGCTGCGACGGCGACGCGCGGCTCCGCCCACCACGTGCGGCACGCGGACGGGTCCGCCGATTGGTGGAGTCGCGGCGAGGGGCGGGCCCACGGGAGGGAGACACGCACGGTAGCGGTGCTGCGGTCCGGGTCCTCACGAGGCCTACACTCGACTCGGGGCCTGGGGTGCGTGCGCGGTGCAGGCTCTCGGGATCACGGAGCAGCAGAGAAGAGGCTCGTCCTTCAGTCCGGCCGCGAGAACCTACCTGAGCTCCCGTCCTCGCACTGTCTCGGGTGCGTCTGGCCTCGGCCCCCGCATCGCGGCCACCCAGAGAATCCCGCAAACCATCGGTCCCCCGGCCGCACGTCCCGGGCCGGGTTCAGCCTCCCTTCTTAAAGAGCGCGGCTCCAACTTTCCCCGGAGTGGGCACGGCCTCAGCCCCGCAGAGACGCGCGGGGAAAGGGGCCGGGCCAGAAGATGTTTTGGTCTCTCCGGGTGTCTGCGATTCCATTGGCAGTCAGGGAAATTCAGAATAGGGAGTGCACCCTATTTGGTATTTGTCCAAAGTTAAAAGGTGGAAAGGGCGGGAGCGATTGATCACCTGCTGTTCTACTCAGACAACGCCTCCTCCATTAAGCCGTGATGGGGGTCGGGAGCAATTAAAATACGTAGATGTTTATGTCTTTAAAAGAAGTTCTCTTTAAAAATGTTGGTTGGAGTCTGCATTTTTTTTTTTAAGAGAACACATCCTGGCAGAACATTGTAGCCTATGCCTTGATTTCAGCACTGAGGAGGGCAGAGGCAAGTGGATCTCTGTGAGTTCGAGTCCGGCCTGATCTACATAGGGCTTTGTAGAGAGACCCTCCCACAAAAAGAAAGAACTCAGCCTGCCTTCAGGATTCCATTTCTAAAGGTGTATTTACAGGCTTTTTAACATTGTTTTTCTCCTCTTTGAAATAATAGCATTATGACAGTTCTTTTTACTTTTAACGTGTTAACAGTTTTGAAGGAGAAAGGAAAAAAGCCGTGTCTGCGAGACTTTGACTAAAACTGCTTTATGGTGGAAAGCTTAGATTTCTTCAGGTCCAGAGGCTAACCACCTTATCTAGGCTAGATCTAGCACTGCCGAATAGCAGTTACATACCCAACTCTATTAGTCAACTAACATCTTGTGACTAGAAGATAAAAACCTTTTGTAATCTATTAACAGACCACTAGCTCCCACAAACCAAAAGCTAAGGATGGAATAAGGCAGCATCCTGAGACCATAGGGAAGCTCCCCTCATCTCACTGTACCTGTCTCTCTGGTGCACTTTAATAAAGTACGTTGTGGTGGCACACGCCTTTAATCCCAGCACTGGGGAGGCAGAGGCAGGTGGATTTCTGAGTTTGAAGCCAGCCTAGTCTACAGAGTGAGTTCCAGGACAGCCAGAGCTACACGCAGAAACCCTGTCTCAAAAAAAACAAAACAAGAAAGAAAATTAAAAAAAAAAATGTGTTAATGGGCTATAGTTACTCAAAATGGCTTCAGAATACTTTCTTCTTATTCTAAGAGGAAAGCTGCGGGTTTTTGCAATGTGACATATAAGACTATGCATTTTCTAATATTCATACCACTATCCTTTTATGCATTTTTCCCATTAGGTCTTTGTTTAAATTTGTAAGGTTTTTTTTCATTTATATAGTGTTTTTTCAATGGTTTCAGAACAAATAAAATCATCAAATTTCAAGTTTACATTGGTTTGTATTAACTAGTTTTAACAAAAATATTTTTGGCCACTTATGCACAGGGTGTGTGGGGAGGAATGAGTATGTGAATGCAGATGCATACAGAGACCACAAGAGGTTATGGAAGAACCTGGAGCAGAGGTTAAAGGCAGTTGGGAGCTGCCCAATCTCTGTTCCCAGAACCAATATCTGTTCTCTGCTTTTCTGCAAAGCAATTATGTTCTTAATAGATGAACCCCTAATGTTTTGAGTGGATCGGAACTGTAAGAAAACGAATTGCTAGTGTTGAAGCTTTCTGATCTGTAGTATTACAGTATGGCAGCCTGAGCCAAGATAGTGTGTTTTTGCATTTTCTACAAACAAGATTTTAATCATTCAAAACAAACAGTTGCATTTTATATCATCTGGGCAAACCTGATAATGGCCATGTTATAAAAGCCAGTAATTTGGTCATATAATACTCAGAACATTACAGGGAAGAATCTAGAAATGGTATCATTTTATTAACTTGAAGCTAGAGACCCTTTCAGATTTGTTAATCAAGGTCATTGATTCTTTCGGTACCATAAGCAGCCTGATGAAACTGAAATTCTCATCCCCTTTTTGCCCTAGACAGGAAGTACTCAGAATACTCCAATGAGTACATCCAAAACTGGGGCTAGAAGCTCTATTAAAGACTTCAGATGAATAAAACTTCAGGTTTGTTCAAGGGACAGAAATCTAACAAAGAGGCTTCCCTCCTAAGTAACCCTTTTTAAAGTTGTTAATTCAGCTCAGCTGCAGAGACTTTACAGAAACAGATCAAAATAACTTCATTATATAAAGAGTTACTTTATAGAATAAGAGAGCAGAAGAAGCATAATGAGGGGTGGGGTTGAGGAAAATTACTAAGTCACACTGTAAGATTCCATCAGTGTCTGAACAGGAAGCTGTGTCTGACATGCGGGATTTTAATGTGTTGTATTCTTTCTCTGCTACAGACTTAGTTTAGGAGGTCCGAACTTTGTTTCTCTGTTCACTGTTATATAGCAGAATTTGGCTTGGGGAAGACTACACAGGTAACACCCAAGTTAACTCAGCAGGGCTAAAATTGGATGCGCCTTGAACTAAATGGAAGGAACGAGCCAATTTAGAAGAAACTTACATGGTTTACAGCTTATAAACTCAGTGTATGGGCACCATTTGCATTATTATAAATAATGTAATTACATATAGAATATATATAAATTATATATAATGATATAGAGAAAAATCATAAAAATTGAGGCACCTCATGTGACAAAATTTTTAAAAGTAAGTTTTGAAAGTGAGAGTAGAAGATGTTGGAAGAAATGCATAGTAAAAGTTTTATGAAGTAACAGAAGCAGGGGTGGTGAAGAACACCTCTAATCGCAGCACTCAGGAGGCAGAGGCAGGCTCGTCTCAGAGTTCAAGGCCAGCCAGGTCTACATAGGGAGTTCCAGGACTAGATAGAGAGACCCTACTTTGAAAAACAGCAACAGACAAAATAGAAGGAGAAATGAGAATTTTGGTCTTTTTGAAAAGCACAGAAATACTATAGGACTATGTTTTCATTTTAATCCCATGTGAGGGGCGTGGGGCTGCTTCAGATTGTCCACAGCCATGGACTATGAGTTGCTTCTTGCTCTAGCAGGGATATGATTTTGTCAGCCACAGATAGTTTTGTGCCAGTGATGTTTGGATCCTGGGGACTTTTCAGAGGGTATATAAATGTGAGCGCCTCAATAGGGTTGCTGCTGGCGGTGGTGGGTGGTGGCTGCCATTGATTGCTGTTGGTCACGGTTTCTCAATTTTGAGGTAGTCATGAGTAAGGTCGTCACGTGCAAAGAAGAAATTAGATATCCAAACCCCAGCAAGGAACTTGACATTCCTAAGCAGCAGGAAGTAGTTCAAAGATAACATTACTCTCTTTCCCCTCTGTTTTTTTTTTCCTCTCCTATGTGGTGTTAGGGGTTGAAAGGGTAGAAAAGGGTATCTGAGGGTAGACGGAAGATCCCACAATATAGCTAATGCCAGTTACAAAAGGAGGAGGAGGGGGAAGGGAATGAGGCACTTTGTATAAGCAGATAACCAACTGCATACTAAGCAGGAAAAAAAAAAAAAAACACTTGAAAGTATCTGGTGGAATAGGCGAAGAAGAGCAGAAGAAGCAAGAGTCTAAAAGATCTATAAAGAAATGAGAATCAGGCCAGGCAGTGATGGCACGTGCGTTTAATCCCAGCACTTGCCTTTAATCCCGGCACTTGGGAAGCAGAGGCAGGCCTGGACTACAGAGTGAGTTCCAGGACAGCCAGGGCTACACAGAGAAACCCTGTCTCAAAGAAACCAAACCAAACCAAACCAAACAAAGAAAGAAAAGAACGAGAGAGAGAGAGAGAGAGAGAGAGAGAGAGAGAGAGAGAGAGAGAGAGAGAGAGAGAAGAGAGAGAGAAGAGAGAGGAAAGAAAGAAAGAAAGAAAGAAAGAAAGAAAGAAAGAAAGAAAGAAAGAAAGAAAGAAAGAAAGAAAGAGAGAGAGAGAGAGAGAGAGAGAGAAAGAAGCGTCTTAGAAGATCTACCCTTGAAAGCTCCAGGTAATAGCTTTGAGTTTGGAGCCTGCTGTCTAGACTAAAAGACTCCAAGGATAGAAGGAATCCTGGAGGAGCAGAAAAGGAGTTCCTAGTTAATGAAAGTATCCTGGGAACATTTTAAGAACCTATTCAAATGATGCCGTTATAAATGTAAACTTTAATGACAAAAGTAAAATTGCACTTTGTAATCCAATTGAGATGGCTTTGAGACAAAAGATGTCGCAGAATGAACCTTTCCTGGACAGGGAATGTTGTTTCCACAAAGACAAAACAAACATCAAGCCATTTTCAGATTAACATCCTATAAAGGCAAGAAGCTGTTAGTGATTTTAGGGTGCTGGATAGCCGGGGAAGAGCCGTTCTGAGGAGAAGTGAGCCATCATTGGTCACTGCCGGCAGGAACGGGAGGAAACAGTCTCGCTCTTCCAGCAGAGCAGAGTTTCTTAAGAACATCAGAATACTAAGGAGGTCTAAAGGGCGCTCTCAGTACTTCCGCTTCAGCACTTGTGCTGTGCTGCCTCCGCTGCCAATTAAGTTCAAAAGGTTCCGTGGAAGGGATCCAAGGCGCATCATTCAGACCCTGCGATTCCCGAACCCCGAACCAGCGGCCACGAATTGACAAAACTGTCAGACCGACCCCTGTCTTTTGAGGGGAACTGGGCAAGAGTATTGCTAATCTGTCCTGACTAGCCTGAAAAATCAATCTCTGTGTTGACCAGGCTGGCCTGAGATTTACAGCAATCTTCCTTCCTCTGAGTGCTGGGATTAGAGGTATGAGACGCATTGCTGTCTCAACTCCCCTTTTCCCAAACATTTTCATTTTGTAACTTGTAATAAAGTTGAAAAACTTTACTGAAAAGGAAAAACTGTACTCACTCTTTTTTTTTTTCCTTCCAAGACTTGTGTTACTTGTTGTGGTTATTGTTATTGTTGTTATTTTCAAGGCAGGGTTTCTCCTTTGCGTAGCTGTCAGCTGGCTGTCCTGAAATTCTCTCTGTGCACCAGGTTGGCCATCAACTCAGAGATCCATCTGCTTTGGCCAGAGTGTTGGAATGAATGGCGGGTACCACTGCCCACCCGCCTGCCTGCCTGCTTGGCTTTCTTTTTTCTTTTCTCTTTTCTTTTCTTTTCTTTTCTTTTCTTTCCTTGTCTTGTCTTATCTTTTCTTTCTCTCTCTCCTTTCTTTTGTTCTTTCAGCAGGATTTTATGTACACCAGGTTGTACACCAGGTTGGCCCTAAACTCACTAAAAATTACTATATAGTTAAAGAAGATGCTAGATTTCTGATCCTCCTGCCTCTGCCTCCCCAGTGCTGGGATTATACACATATGCCACCACTTACAGTTCATGAAGTGTTGTTGATCCAACCCGGAGCATCTTATATGTGCCATCAAGCACTTGACTAAGCTGTTTGTCCAGCTCCTATGCACACATTTTTGGCTTTTCACAAGTACAGCATAGATACAAAACAAATATCTTCTGTTTCATTGGCAAAGCTGATTCTGTTCCAAGCCACCCCTCCCAGCATGCCTTTCTCCAACCGATGGTCCGAAGCCTCGGCTGTAATCCACATTGTCTCATTCCTCCCTCACATCTACCACCGTTCTCACTAAGCAAGCTCTCAAGCTTTTGTGCTGCGTTTTCCCTCTACACCATATGCACATAGCAACATCTCTCACCTCATCAATGTGGCTGAACCCATTTAAAAATACATCCTTTCCTCTGTGTTAAAAATGACACCTCCCAATGCTGGGCATGGCAGTGTACACCTTTAATCCAAGCTCTCAGGAGGCAGAAGCAGGGGGTTTATGAGTTCAAGGTCAGCTGAATGGTCTCTACACTAATTTCCAGGATAGCCAGAGCTACATCGAGACCTGGTACAAAGCCAATCCCCTTAAATGGCGCACCCAATCTTAGTTGCTCTGCCCACTGTTTATTATAACATTTCTAATATAATTTTCACACTTCATCTATTATAATAATGCTTCTTTATGCCCCCAGAATATAAACTAGTAACTTGATAAATAGTTCTCATTTTCTTTATTAATAAGCCCTAAGTGTCTGAAACACTCCACACCAATGAACCCTCAGTAAATATTTGTTGAACATCAGTGGCCTTTTCTTAAATGGCATTTGGATCATTTTCTTCCTTAAAAAAAATGTGCTTAGCCACATTATAATATGTGTATTTAAAATGTGCCACCAGGCAGTGGTGGTGCACGCCTTTAATCCCAGCACTCTGGGAGGCAGAGGCAGGCAGATTTCTGAGTTCTAGGTCAGCCTGGTCCACAGAGTGAGTTCCAGGGAAGCCAGGGCTATACAGAGAAACCCTGTCTTAAAAACCAAAAAATAGAAAAAATAAAAACATAAAATAAAATGTGCTAGCATTACACAGTTACATAAAGTCTTTGTGGGATTCCAGATCTCCCCAGGCAAATGTTCTGTCTCCTGTGGGGCTAGGCTGGTAGTCAGAGGGTCTGGCCTGTAATCTCTATCTTTCTGTGAAGTGCCTATAAAAGGTTGGTTGAATTATTTTATTTCTGAGAAATTCAGTTATGTAATGTATAGAAGAAAGAAATTAACATAAACCAATTCTGATTTAACTTATTTTTCTATTATATTGTATTTTCTTATCAGTTATGAGCTTGAAACAAACTGTTAATATTGTATTTTCTTTTTATTGGTTGTTTTTGATTTTGAGACAGGATCTCACTATGTAATCCAGGTTGGATAGAAACTCAGTATCGTCCTGCATAGCACAGTATTTTTTGGAAAGGAATCCTATATTAGTCAGGGTTCTCTAAAGTCACAGAACTTATGGGTAGTCTCTATATAGTAGAGGAATTTGTTGATGACTTACATTCTGTAGTCCAACTCCCCAATGATGGTCAGCAGCAGCTGTGACTGGAAGTCCAAGGATCTAGCAGTTGCTCAGTCCCGCAAGGCAAGCAGGCGAAGAAGACATTCCTTCTTCCAATGTCCTTATATAGGTCTCTAGCAGAAGGTGTGGCGCAGATTAAAGGTGTGTGCCACCTCGCCTGGATCTGGGACTTGCTTTGTCCAAGATGACCTTGAACTCAGAGATCTCCCTGTGTTTATCTTCTGGGATTCATAGTCACGGTGCCTCAAGATCTCCATGCCAAGATCCAGGTCAGAAACTTGTATCTCCCAGCCTCCAGATTAGGATCACAGGTGAGCCTTCTGATTCTGGATTGTAGTTCATTTTAGATATAGTCAAGTTGACAACCAGAAATGGCCACTACAGATCCCTTTCCTACGTTCCAATCTATAAGCTTCAGAATTCAAATATAAGCCACAAAGTAGGGCCATTTAAAAGAACACTGATGCTATTTTCCCCTTTGTAGTGTATTTTTGTTGTTTTGCTCTTACCTTTTCTTTTATGTTTAAAAGGCCAATCTTGCCAATCCATGAATGGATTTTGTAGCCCAGGCATATTTTGATATCTGTAATGTTCTTCTGTGATCTCAGACTTGCATGGGACACTAACTCTCCTTCTGAACTTTGACTGCTTCTGGGAAAAGGCAGAGAAGGTGTCTTACTGTCACTAAACTCAGAGTTTCCTGCCTGATAGGCCAGCAACTTACCACTGAGCCACATCTCAGTCATATCTAACAGATTTGTTTTAGTTGGAACTGTGTGTAATATTGCAACTCCAGAAGTAGAAGCAGGAAGGATCTGGAGTTCAAAGCCTACCTTGGCTACATAGAGTAAGCATGCTACCCTATGCTGAGGGAAACCTAAGGAATTATGTATATACATGTGCACTCGTCTGTGTATGTGTGTGTGCATATATACTTGTGTGCATTCTTATATGAGTGTAGGCATGTGGATATGTATACACGTTTGCATAAATGTTTGCAGGCCAGATGCAATTGTCATGTGTCTTCTTCTATCACGAGTCTCTTGCTGCACCTGGAGCTGTCTGGCTGGATGTTGAGGTCAATATCTAGCACCTCCACTCCTGTGGCGCTGACATTACAAATGCAGATCACCACAGCCATCTTTTCTGTGGATCTTGGTCTTCATGTTTAATCATGTTGACTAAGCTACCTCCCACACCCCAGAAATTGTTTTATGCTTTTTTTTTTTTTTTTGATTTGGTTTTTTTTGGAGACAGGGTTTCTCTGTATAGCTCCAGCTGTTCTAGAACTCTTATAGACCAGTCTGCAGTCTGGCCTTGAACTCAGAAATTCGCCTGCCTCTGCCTCCCAGAGGGCTAGGATTACAGGCGTGTGCCACCACTGCCCAGCTCCCAGAAATTGTTTAGTTTTTAATTTACATAAGGTCTAATCAAGTTTCTCTGACAGGCCCTAAATTTATCTTATTACACCAACCTCCAAAGTAACTGAGATTATTGGCATGCACCACTAGGCCCTACTATTTTGTATTTATTTTCTAAAGGGGGGAAAAATTCCTGAAACATGCAATATAATGCCAAATACACAGAGAACAAATTAGTTTGACCTTAACCATGATTTAATTTAATTTTAATATGTTTTATGGTAAAACAGATATTATAATTCCCATCATTATATAACTTATTTTTAACATGTTTTATTTTAAGGTAGGAATTGCTAATATGTTAATTGCTTTAAATCCTAACTTAAAATATTAAACTTTTATATTAAAATCAGTTCATTTATTTAATGTTGATGTTTAGTAATACTAATAACTATATAGAATAACTGTATCCTCATCTTTGTTCTCATTCTAACATGACTCTACAAGCTAAATCTTCAATCATAAGTAGTATTTTGCTTTGGGTTATATACCAGCCATAACACTGTTGAAATAATCATGAGATTAACTAATAGCCTGTTAGATCTCAGTGTTTGGCAAGGACATGCCTTTATAGGATTGTCAAGGAGCCTGCAAATTTGTGTGCATTTCTATGTCTGTTTACGTATCATGGAGAAATCATTGAAAACTGCCAAATGTCCAATTTAGTGTGATATCCTGAACTTAAAATTAGAGTTCGAGGTAAATTGAAACAAACAACAACTGTAATGAAAATGTAAAACACACCTACCTTTCACATGCAATTTCAAGAGGGGAAACTAATCTAAAAATCTTCTGTATGCAAGAGTCAATTTCCAGACTCAATACCACAAAACTCCAGTGCATTAGATACATTCAGGAAAGAAAAGCAATTTGAACTCTCTGTCTGCTGTTTTTATTTTTAATTTTTTTCTTTCAGTTATGTGTTTTCTTTGGAAGGTGATTCTGTTTAGCTTTCTTACAGCTCCTCCTGCTCTTGTTCAAAATACTCTCTTGCTCTTTCTCTAGGGTTACATTCTTCTTTCTTGATTTCAAAGTGTCTTCATAAGAAGACTATGCTCCTTTTCTAGTACTTGTTATACAAATTCTTGTTGTGTCTACTGATGCCTCGTGGGAGTGTCTTATTTCTTCCCATTGTAAATTCATCTCCACAGACCTCGGTTGGCTGGTGTGTGTGTGCTTAGGACATAGAATCTTAACCATAAGCAGTTTTGCATTCACCTAGCTTAGGTGGATTTTGTGATTTCCTGACCAGTCACCATGCAGACATTTTCTTAGGATCATTTGAGCCAAGCACACAGAATAAATTTGTACTCCACAGCTAACCACAGGCTGCGGTTACGGCTGGCTGTGACATTGTTCTTGTTTCAGAGGCATGGTCAAGGACAGCGATTTTTCCATATCACAAACTTCTCATCTCCATGAAACTCCTCTGTGCAATCAACTTAGTCACACTTTGGTCATGATGCTCCTAGGACATGTTTGCCTGTATCCCAACATCACACTCATAAGCATGTTATTAGCTTTCAAAATATCCATTTAGCTAGCAAGACCTGATAGCTAATCATCTACGTCATAGCACTTTGGAAATAGAAAAGTACATTAATATTAATTACTGTGGAGATGCAGGTAGTAAAAAGACTTAGCCCTAAACTGTCATGTGTATGGGCACTGTAGTGTTACAGGATTTGCTTTGTTTGCTTGTTTGTTTGTTATTGTTTTGGCTGGCCTAGAATATATAGACCAGTAAGCTAGCTTAGAACTTTTCCATAACTGTGTCTGCCTTCTCAGTTCTGAGGTTACTGGCAGGGTATTTAATTTTGTTCCACCTCACAGGCTTTGCCTCACAGCTTCTACTCAATCTTTATTTCTGACGTCTAGAAATGTTCCTGTTAATTTCTGGCTTAACAGTGCATCAGGCCTTCTGTGGCTATACATGTTGACCATGTATTTGTAGCTCAGGATGGGTATTTATAGTATCAGCTTATATTTGATGTGTTAACCTAAAAATATGTAGGTTTCTTTAATATATGAAAGTCTTCATAAGCCTTTACTATTCTGTTGATTCTTGTGAATTCTAATGAGATCTACTAATTAGCTGTTTTTCCTTAAAAAAAAAAAACTTTTAGCTTTTTATTAATTTTATGTTACCATACAAAGTAATGGATTTTTTGTGAGCATTATAATTATATTTACTTGTATCAGATACAAAGAAAGTAAATTGGCAGGTTTTTTTTCCTTTTTCACCTTGAAAGAATTGACAGATCTAATCTATGCTATATACTTTCTGAATATTCACATCCCGAAGGTACGATACAATTCTTCTTTGAATTCCCTACTGAAACACACAGTACTTAGTACACTATTATTCTTTGGTGTTTAATTATACCTAGTGAGACTACTTTAGCAGAATATACGTGTAATTTTTATTACTTAATGTAGGTGCAGGGAGACAAGCAAACACTGAGATGGTCCCCAATAGAATGAAGACCAGAAAGACTTCTGGGAAATGACATTAACACAGAGAACAAAGGAGGCCTCTTTTGCAGTCTGAATGAAGGCCAACTGGGCACTAGAGTGCTTTCTTGCAAGAGTCCTAGTGCCAGACTTCAGATACAAAGTGGATAGGCTGAGCAAATCTGAAAGTGCGTCCACATGTGCTGTGTGTAGACTCACAACACAGCCACAAAGGGAATGAGTCTGAGTGGGTTGTGAGCCTGGGGAAAAGTAGTTCTATCTCCCTGGTGCCGATTTGTTGTCCTGCACATATTCCTCACTTCCTGTTTGTTGTCGATAGTTTTATTCATGCCCCTTTCCTTCCTTGCATTGCCTGCTAGGGATGCACAGAGCCATATAGCACTGAGGACCACCACCGAGAGACAGGAGTGGGGGGTAAGCTTGGTGGAAAGGCATTCAGTTGACAACTATCAACCACTGTTGTAACCTGGGCTTCTGGGAATTTCCTGATGGTTCCTTCGGCAGAGGGATTGTGAAGTAGCTGGCCACATGGCGCCATCAACCAGTTAAACAGAGAGGGATGAATACTGGTGCTCCTCAGTGGTATCAGGCTTTTGTCCTTTCCTGGTGTTGAGTCTAGGCCTCCATCTCTTGGGATGATGCTACCTACCAACCGCATGTTGGGTGGTCTTCTGTCCTCTGTGGAAACACCCTCACAGATACACTCATCAAGCTGATAGTAAGGGGATTAGCCATCACAGTCCTGGCTCTTCTAAATAAGTCCCCCAAACACACCACTTTAAAGACATTACTTCAATAACATGTTCAAACAACTGAAAGAGAAAATAGATCTCATGCAAGCACAGAGTCACACAAAATTCATTTGTGAACCTCATCTCTCTTGTGCATGCATGTATCCTAGAAAATGTTCATGTATGCTAATGTATGCACACGTTGTTGGAGGACAGCTATTGTGAGTAGGTTCTCTTCTTCCACCATGCTGTGTATGGAGGTCGGAGGACAGCTTCGGGGAATCTTTTTCTGCCTTCTAGAGTGTGGGCCTGGAGTTCAAAAGCAAGTGGTCAGTCTTGGCAGTGAACACCTTACCCAGCCCTCACCTGCTTTGTTTACTAAAGTGCCAGTTGCTACCTTTGGCCTATTATTTTATTGGGGTTCTCCGTTTAAATACTAATTTAATTTTTTTGTGTTCGAAGCAGTCGCTTCCTCCACATGTACATTAGTGTGCCATGTGCATGCCTGCTGCCTGCTGAGTCCAGAATTGTATATTGGATCCCCTTGTAACAAGGTTACAGACAGTTGGGAGATGCCAAGTACGTACTGAGAGGGCAACTTGGGTGTTCTGGAAGAGCTGTCAGGACTCCTGCCTGCCGAACTGTCTCTCTAGCCTTTGTTTTCTAATTGAGTTGTAAGAGCTTTTGAAATTTGTAATATAAATTCTTTATTAGAGATTTTCTACATAAATGTTTTAGGGTTTTATTGCTGTGAAGACACACCATGACCAAGGCAACTCTTAAGAATGGCAACATATAGCTGGGGCTGGCTTACAGAATCAGAGGTTCAGTCCATTATCATCAAGGCAGGAGCATGACAGCATCCAGGCAGGCATGGCACGGGAAGAGATGAGAGTCCTACATCTTAGTCAGAAGACCTCCAGGAGAAGGCTATCCTCAGGAAGATAGGAAAAGAGTCTCAAAGACCACCTCATACAATACCTCCAACAAAGCCATTCCTACTCCAACAGAGTCATACCTCCTAATACTGCCATACCCTAGGCCAAGCATGATCAAACCACCATGTTCCACTCCTTTTATCTGTTTATCTCCTTGAACATAGGATTCAGCTCCATTCAGCTCCCTTTAATACTTGAACCATACATTTTATATTTTTCCTTTCTAAGCTTGCAACAATTGATTAAAATGTTCTTTGTGAAAATAAACAAGAGGACAAAGCCTGTGCTGGGCTTTTCTGAGACTTCCTTTGTCAATGCAATTAATCAAAATCTCTTTACCTTAGTCTTTAGGAGACTCTTCTGACAAAATATCATAATAATTATCTCCAGAGTTCAAATTACCCTCAGCACCAATGTCTTCCATATCCCTACTAGGATGGTCCACTAAATCCCACTTGAAGCATTCTATGACTTTCTAATCCAAAGTCCCCACATCCACATTCCTCCAAACAAAAACATAGTCAGGCCTATCACAGCAATATCCCAGTTCCTGGTACCAACTTCTGTCCTAGTTAGGGTCTCCATTGCTGAAAAGTGACGCCATGACCAAGGCAACTCTTTTAAAAGACAACATTTAATTGAAGCTGGCTTGCAGGCTCTGAGGTTCAGTTCATTTATCATCAATATAGGAAGCATGGCAGCATCCAGATACACATGGTGCTGGAGAAGAAGCTGAGAGTTCTACATCTTGATCTAAGGTCTCCAGGCAGCTAGGAGGAGGGTCTCAACCCCCCTCCATGTGACACACTTCCTCCAACAAGGTCACATGTCCTAACTGTGCCACTCCCTAGGCCAGGCCACCACAATTTCCATTCAACTATTCTTAGTATTCATTGGTGCAATGAAAGTAGTTTCATATTTTGTGAAACCATGATACCAGTGCTTAAAATCAATTGTGATGATCATAAGATGGGACTCAACCATTTTAAATGGTTTTTCTTTTTCTTCTTATGATAAATATATGTACCTATATAAGTGTGTAGACCACATCCACACATACTGTATACTTCTGTACAGAAAATGATGTTATGCTCTTATAAGAACCATATTCCCACAAATTCTATGGCATTCCAGCTGGTTGTGGCCTAAGTAAGGATCTTACATAGGTGAATGTGTCTTTCCCAGAGCACCGAGTTCTTCAACTGTGATTACACGATTGTGAAATGAACTGAGAACAAGAAAAGAAAATGCCATCCTATTTTCTGTAGAGGCTATGTTAAGAAAACATGGAGTTACAGCATACAGAAACTTAGCCTAAAATAGTTAAATATTGAACATCTGTATTATTTTTAGTAAAGCTATAAAGCTATCTCATAATTGTGATAAAACAGGTTTAACAGCTACATATAAGTTAGGTTAGAGTTAAATAAAAAAATATGAAGGGCTGCATGTGATGGATGGAGGATTTAGAAGATTCAAAACTTCCCCAAATACTCAAAATCTTCACTCCCCACAGAAACACAGGATGGGTACTGGGTTTGCTCCAACAACATATGTCTCCTAGCATATATCATGTGTTAAATGTCCCAGATCTAGGCCTATATGTTGCAGAACTAAGATTCTCTCTAAAGATTTCCCCATCTGGGAGCTGTGGTGATGGCTTAGCTGGCAAGAGGCTTGCCATGCAGGAGGACATGAGTGTGAAGTGTGGGGATTCCTGCCTGCAAGCTCAGAAAAGGTCAGGCGGGCAGGGACAGGAGGATCCCAGGGCTTTGCTGGCCAGCCATCGAGATGTATTGGCCAGATGTAGCAAGAGCTTCTACCTCAAAAACAAACAGCAGCACAGTGGAGAGCAATTGCAGAAGGCACCCACTGTTGACCTCTGCACTCAAGGAAACTTTAATGAGATCTGAGATAGTGTAAAGGTTAGACCCGAGGCACTGGCATCACATCTTTGGGTTTTGGTCTTTGCATATTATGCTAATGTGTTGAAAGCAGTCATAGGCAGAAACGCAAACTGTGTGACTGCCATGATTGTAAGGGGTCAGCAGGTGAGAGTAGACTCAGTGCATAATAATAAATGACACCTAGAGAATACTCATATAACTAATGTACTCATATAACACACAACCCATGTAAACCTCAACACCAAGAAAATTTAATTCTAAAATGCATGTCTAATTTTAATAAATCGATTCTCCACATTAGCTGTTCTGGCTAGGGTTTTTTTGTTTTTGTTTTTGTTTTTTGTTTGTTTTTTTGTTTTTTGTTTGAAAATCAATTTTATATAGCTAAGAGCCTCTGAGAAAAGGTAGTCTCGTTTCAGAGACTCCTCAAATCACTTTGTCTTTGGCCATGTAGGTGGAGAATTGTCTTGACCATTGATTGATATGAAGGGCCCAGTCCACTGATGGTGCTTCTGCTCCTGGACAGATGGCCCTGGGTTGTATAAGGAAGTTGGCTGATCACTAGCTAGACGGAGCAAGCCTTCTGTAAATAGCTTTCCCATTAGGTTTTTGCTTCTGCTCCTACTTAAGTTTCTGCCCTGACTTTCATCCATGGTAGACAGTAAACCAGGAAGTGTAAGCTGGAATAAACCCAGGTTGCTTTTAATCAGAATGTTTTATCATGTGTTTATAACAGAAAAGGAAACTCCAACATAGCCATTGGCATAAATGGAACTGAGGAAGATGTGGTGGTTGTGTTGCATCTAGGTAGTAGAGATAATATATATTTACTCTTAGATGGGGAGGAGAATGTTTTATGTGGAGGAATGAAAGAATGTGTTATTCCTCATGTTTCGTCATAGTACAGTAGATGACTGTTTACAATGTTTTGTTGGGGTTGGTCTGGTGCTGTTATCTATTCAAATGATAAGTTCTATATCTGGAGATCTAGTTGCCCCAAGAGCTAGTTCTCATACACACCAGCTTTTGTTGGGCAAACCTTGCTGCCAAAGATAATTGGTCAATAAAAGGCTAAAACCTGTGATTGGGCAATAAAGAGAAATTGGTGGGACTTCTGGGGAGGGAGAAAGGAACTCTGGGAAGAAGAAAGAGGAAGATTCTTTTACCAGGAGACATGAGGAGATAGACATGACTATGGGCCTGGGAGGTATAGCTAGCCATGGATGAGCTTGTTAAAAGTATTTCTAGGAAAGGCCTAAGCTTTCAAATATTAAAAGTGTAAGGTTCTGAAAGTCACTGAAGGAAGACCCCAGACTCAGATAGTATGCAAAGACAAAGAGCATTTATTCTGTAGAAATGACCAGCATGGGTAGGGGGACAACAATTCTCCAAAATGGGCAATCCCAGGCAAAGCCTATCAGACAGTCTTATAGGGAACTCAGGGAGCTCTCTAGAAGGATTAGATAATCTAAAATTTCATTGGTGAGTGCTGGGGGGTGTGTGTCACAGGTGATCAGTGGTCTGCATTCCTATGTCTTGAAGATTTAACCATAGGATGAGATAGAGCTTCCCAGCACAGCTGGCCCATTCTGAAATAAAGCATTTTCCCATGTTTGTAGTTATCCCCAGGGTGTTCTTTGAGAAGGGATTTTATGACCTTGTTCCTGGATTTTATGGTCTGTTCCTGGAGCTGGTGCCTTATGGCATAGTTTAGTTCCTGGGACTTAAGGACTGTTTCTGAAGCCGGTGCCTTATGCCCTTCTTTTTGAAATCCTTAAATGTAAACAAATGGGTTTTATATCATCTTTTCCAAAAGGTCTCTGTGTACTCATTTGGGGAATTAGATGGTTAAGAAATAACTGCTGCCACATCATTTCCAGCATTAATTAACATATCTAGACTATTAATAATGTTTATGACATTTTGCATGAGAATAACAGGAAGCATATGCAAAAGAGTATGGCCAATTGTGTAAGGCAGCCTTCATTTATGACAACCCACTCTTAAACTACCCAATTTTGTTTAGGAGAAGAGCATTAGTGGCTTCTGAGAGTGACATTGTCAGTCAGCATCTCAGTATGGCTTAGACGTCCCACCAGTTCTCAGTACTGCTAGCTGGGTACTAACCTTCCAGCATACAAACCCTCAAGCAACAAAGAAGATCCAGTCCACAGCACACGGTGGGACTTGAATAGCTCAGATGGCTACCTAGCTTCTCACTGACATCGTAAGAGTAACAAAGAATGAAACTCTGAGTTAGAGCCGGGCCTGGTGGCTCTTCAGGAGACTGAGGTTGGGAGCCTACAAACTTGAAGCTACCTGGACTACCTAGTAAGACTCTGTCTCAGAAATAGCTTCTAATTTAAAAAGCCAGGATATTGAGCTACACAAAGAGAAAGTAAATGTCCTTTCTTCTTTTACTGTTATAGTTAGGATGAATGTCCCTAAAGTCCCATGTATAAAGTCCTAGAGGTACTATGGGGCTGTAGGAGCTGGCATCTCCTGGGAGGATTTTAGGTCATTGGTAATGTACCCTCGAAGGGATTTATATGTCTTTCCTGTTGCATCTCGCTGCTCACTCTTCCCTCTCCTCTTTTTTCTGGTTTAACACATACTACCTTGGTCCGACATGTGTTGACCGCAGAGTGCAGTGCTTTCAACCAACCCAAACCCAAGGTGCTGCCAGATCTTGGACTTGAACCTCAAGGCTAACAGGAGTAAAAACAAATATCACAAACTCAGACCTGGGCATGCTGGCCAAGGACTCTACCAGCTGAACTACACCGTCAACAGCAAGTTAACAGTTTTCGTTGTTCTTCAAATTTAACATTGTTTTTTTCTGATAGGATGTCCTAAATGTCAAATTTTCAAATACGCTTATTTCAGTGATTTTAAAATACATTTTTGTTTACTTATTTCGTGTGCATGTGTATGAGCATAGGTGCGGAGTTCCGCTGCCCATGTGTGGAGCTGAGAGGACAGTTTGGCAGAACTGGTTCACTTCCTCCACTATGTGGATCTCAGGGATTAAATTCAAGTTGTCAGGCTTAGTGACGGGTACCTTTACCTGCTGAGCCCTCTTGATGGCTCTTTTCTTTTGACTTTGGGTCTTTGTTGATATATAGTTCTATCTGGCCTTGAATAACATCCCTCTGCCTCAGCCTCCTGAATGCTGAGATTTTCAAGTGTTCAAGAAAATAGAGCATTCTTTAGGACTGCAAGGTCTTGAACAGTGACGTGCAGACTTATATTTATCTATGAATCAGTAAACCTTAAGGCTAGGCTTGTTCCCAACTAGGCCATTTATTCTAGTCTAAGTTCTGCCATGTGACTCATTAGTTACCTTTCCTTCAATCCTAACCTGCTTCTTCCCCTGCATCTCGCTGGCAAATCTCCCATCCCTCTCTTTCCTAGAGTTCCTCTCTCTGCCTGAAAGTTCCATCTTCATATTCAGCCTATGCGGTAGGCCACAGGCTTTTTATTTTACCAATGAAAAGGTGAGGGAGGAAGTGTTCACAAAACCCTAAGATGGGATGATAATGATACCAAAATCTGGCCTGTAATCAGATCACTGCTGATTCAGATATCAGCATTTGTATAATACCAAGACCATCTTTACAAAATGCACAGTAATATTAACCCAACAGTGCACCATCATGGCCAACATGCACTTTATTTTTAACATGTACTATGGCTCTAGTTCTTGGAAACCGTTAGATATTACCTTAGACAATTAAGACTTTAAAAAAATATTTCTCTCTCTCTCTCTCTCTCTCTCTCTCTCTCTCTCTCTCCTGTGTGTGTGTGTGTGTGTGTGTGTGTGTGTGCAGGTTCCCACAGAGGTCAGAGGTATCAGATCATCTGAACCAGAGTCCTCTGCAAGAATAGTAAATACTCTTCACTGCTGGACCATCTCTCTCTCTCTAGCTTGAAATAGTTTTTAGAATTATATACATATAATGTAAAATTCAAAGTATAAAGAACACCTGTTTATACTTGAGAAACCGTCTATCAAACTTGTTGGTTTTTTTTTCTAAAAGATTTTAGTGATAAATATCCCCATTTATATGTATAGGACTTGGTAGGGAGGTATTATGGGATATGAAGTCAGGCAGAGATTGCAAAGTAAACAGAATGACTAGAGAATCCACTGTGGCTTTAGTTTAGTTCTTTGCTGAGCAGTGTTGTTTCCAGATATAAACGTGTCTAATAATAAGTGTGAGCTCTTCGCATTTGGTTCTATTTGGAGAAAAGCGGTTTAATTCCTGAGGATGGGAAGTTGCCACGTGTTAGCTGAGTTCTATTTAAAAACTCTGTCATTTTCAAGATAAGTAGCTTTTCTTGTGTGGTACTCAGTGCGTGGATGCTGTGCCCGTTTGCTTTATAGCATGTTCTGTTTCACTAACTTGACAGAGAGCAGACCCTCAGCTGCAAAGCAAGTGATCTCAACAGTTACAAAAATTCAACTCAGCTTGGACAAATTAAGTGTAAAGCATAAAATTATAAAACTGGTAGAAGAAAATATAAAAGAAATATGTTACATTGGAACCGTCAAGGACTTTTTGGATAAGGCGTCACAAGCATAGGAAACAACAACAAAAATAGACGAATGACATTTTATCCAAGTGAAAATAAAACTTTAAAGCAAAAGAAGCAATCAATAGAAAAGAAAGAACATGCATTGTCCCTGATGATCCCACATGCATGTACAGGCAGGAGCAGCTGACTCAGTGGAACACACACACAAAGCTAGAAGGGAGATGAAGTGGACACAAAAGGAAATGTTGGAGGGAGAATTGGAAAGTGAGTGTGGCCAAAAGACATTGTGTCTATGTGGGAAATGCTTTCTCAGTAAATAAAATTTAAAAATATTTTCTTAATGTTGCTATGATAAAACACTCAGGCCAAAAACAATTTAGGGGAAAGGGTACTTATTCGGCTTGCACTCACAGTCTATCATTGAGAGAAATGAGGAACTCTGTATCCTCCCCCAGCGTTTGAGCTGGTTTTCCAACCTCTGAGCTAATCACTAGCTCTCAGCCCACTTGGAGATAGCCTGGGGTGGAGCGCTGAAGTCTGCCGAGCTGCCTGACCTAAGAATTCCTAAATTAAGCAGCAGGTGACCCTCCCCGCTGCCTGAACAGTGGAGCCAATGAACTGGAACTCACCCCAGAGTCTGGAGGGAGGGACTCGCCCAAACTCTTAAATTGTCAAACCTCCATTAAACTTCAGCCTGGATCAGCAACTGTTGTCCTGCCCTCTGTTCTTTTCGCCACCCTCCCGCTCCCAGCTTCTCTTCCAGGAACCCAGTTGGCAGTAGCTGCTGGCAGCTACAGAACTCAAGTAAAAGGACCTAGAGGTTAGAATCACGGAGGAGCACTACTGCTTTCCCAGGCTCACGCTCAGATGATGGTCTGATATAACCCGAGACCATCTACCTAGGGATGGTGCTGTTCGCCGTGGGCAGGGTCCTCCTCCATCAGTTAGTAATCAATATCATCCTACCAGACATGCCACAGGACAATGTGAGCTAGGCAATTCCTCAGTCGAGGCATCTTAGAATGATTCTAGACGGTGTTAAGTTGACAAATAAGTTAACTAAGATAATATGTTCTTTTAAAAACAAAGAGCCAAAAATAAATGTAAAAGTAAAAAAATAAAAAAGAGGTAAGTTTAAAAAGAGAACCCACAAAAAAAAAAAAATGGGAAAAAGTAACTGTAACTATATATCTTAGAAAAAATTAACATGGCCGGGCAGTGGTGGCGCACACCTGTAATCCCAGCACTCTGGGAGGCAGAGGCTGGTGGATTTCTGAGTTTGAGGCCAGCCTGGTCTACAGAGTGAGTTCCAGGATAGCCAGGGATATACAGAGAAACCCTGTCTCGGAAAAACCAAATCCAAAACAAAAACAAAAACAAACAAACAAACAAAAAAGAGAAAAGAGAAAGGATTAACATCCGCAAATTCGTGTACAACAATGGAAGAATTCAGTGACAAAAAAAATATGCCTATTTTAAAAAGGGGCAGAAGAGTTAAGTAGAAATTTCTCAATGGAAGGTATACAAGTCTCCAGTAGATATATGGGGAAAAATAGTTTAGCATTACTAATCCTCAGGGAAATGTAAATCAAAAATACTATGAGAGGTGTCATCTTACCTCAGAAGGCTTACTACTACAGACAAAAGTTAGCAATACTGACAATAATGAAGAAGAGGGAACCCCTTCATCTTGTAAAAACTATAAGTCAAGTTACTCATTGTTGAAAATATTTAATTGTTTTCCTCAAAAGAAAATTGAAAGTAAATATAGTATGGATGCAGAGACTTCATTGCTGGACACACACCCAAAAAGAAAGGCAGCAAGGATATGAAAAGACACTGCAGCCCTGTGTGTATGTTAGCACCACTCACACGAGCAAAGAAGTGAGAAGAGCCCGTGTCTGTCATGGTTCTTGCTTTCTCTGGTGGGAAACAGCAGAGTCCAGGACGACGGCTGTGGTTCCTAGTCTCCTGTGGACTCAGACACCGCTGGTGTACAGCTCAGAGTTGAAAATGGGGATCCCAGGTCAGGTTGGGGCTTCCCTCAGGCAGGAAGGGAAGGCGGAGCCGGGGAACCCAGTCAGGTTTGGAGTGAGTGCCAAGAGTAAAGGGGGAACAAGAAGACCTTCTCCAGAAGATTTAAGCAAAGGCCTCCTGGACCCCAGGCGATCCTTGATGACGAGATGGTCCATGCTTCTTCAAACTGCTTTATTTGATGGTAGATGTGAATGAGTACACTTTACCCAGGGTGAGTGAGGGGTTAAATAACTTTTGGGGAAGCAAAGCTCAGGAAGGGAAGCTCGTTGGGTAAACACTCGAGGCCCTATCTAGACACCTTATTAGCATAGAGAACTCTAGGTTTTTATGCTAGGTGACTTTCTTCAGGTAGAGGCCATTGTAGGGACTTAAGATCCACAGGACCAGTTCAGAGAAGGAGAAAAAACCTGCTAGTAAGGGAGTCTCCCATCTTGCTCCATGCTCAGAGGCCATCCGGTCATGGTGGACTTCAACCTTAATTAACAGAGCTTTCCCACAATTTTTCATATGTTAATTCCACAAAATAAGACTGTCTTAAGAAAAGCAGTGTCTGAAAAGCCAAATCATCTAGGGCATGGTGTCACTCATGGTTAAACCCCAAAACTTGGGAGAAAGAAGCAAGCAGACCACTGTAAGTTTGAGGCTGGCCTGGTCTACATAGAAAGTTCTAGAACAGCCAGGCTACACATTGAGACTGTCTAAAAAGAAAAACAAAAAAGATGGCTTAGAAGGCAAAGTTTTCTGCAGTCAATTGAACTTCCATCCCCTGAACTTGCATGTTGGAAGGAGAGACCAACCTCCTGTATGTTCTACACCCTCAATGACCAAGCATTTACATATATGCGCCTATAGGGGAGCAGTTCCTATTAAAACCACAACAAAGGGGAAAGAAACAACACCATATTTTATTCAGAAATCGCTACCTTAAAAATCAGTAAACTAGAATGATATCGGATTAATTGTAATTTTAACAATCAAAAATGTTAATAAATTATGTGTTGTGTTGCTCTTTTTCATTATTTCCAGTTAATAAATATATAAACCTACAGGGGATCATTTGAACCACAATAAAGGGGAAAGAAATAACACCATATTTTATTCAGAAATCTGTACCTTAAAGTCAGTAAAATAGAATATCAGATTAATTGTAATTATTAACACTCACAAATGCTAATCATTCATAAGTGTTGTGTTGCTCTTTTTCATCATTTCCAATTAATTCTAAGCAAATATTAATACATATCACCATCTATTTTCCAAATCTATGACATAAAAAAAATAGCTGTGAGTTGCATTTAAAACTATAGGGGAGAGGGGTTGGGGAGTGGGGTGGGGAGAGTTAAAGTATGTGGAAACTGTTAGTAATTATTTAAATTGAGTGATGTCACTCCGTCTCTATTTCCCCATGTTTTAAACTTCCAAAATATTTTATACAGGTGTATACCTTTCTACTCATATTCAAAATACAATTATTCAAAAAAAGTCAGATTAGTTTCTGTTCTTCTTTCATGTATTTATCTTAATGTGTTCTTTTATTAAGGTGGGAGGTTTCTGGGAATTCAGCCTAGGGACACGCTAAACAAGCTCTTTAACCACTGAGCCATTACTTCAGCCACCTCCTCCCTTTTTTTAATGTTTTTTTTTTTAATTGGATATTTTCTTTATTTACATTTCAAGTTTTATCACCTTTCCCGGAGTTTCTCCAACTCCCCCAAACCCCCATCCCATCCTCCTTCCCCCTGCTTCTATGAGGGTGTCCCTCCATCCACCCCACCTCTACCTCCCTGCCCTCAATTCCCCTACACTGGGGCATCTATCAACCTTCATGGGACTAAGGACCTCTTCTCCCATTGATGCCTGACAAGGCCCTCCTCTGCTATATATGCAGCTGGAGCTATGTGTGCTCCTTGGTTAATGGCTTAGTTCCTGGGAGCTCTGAGGGATCTGGTTGGTCTATTGTTCTTCCTATGAGGCTGCAAATCCCTTCAGCTTCTTCAATTCTTTAACTCTTCCACTGGGGACTCAGGGCTCAGTTCAATGGTTGGCTGCGAGAATCCACCTCTTTATTTGCAAGGCTATGGCAGTGACTCTCAGGAGACAGCCATATCAGGCTCCTTTCAACAAGCATTTCTTGGCATCCACAATAGTGTCGGGGTTTGGTGACTCTATATGGGATGAATCCCCAGGTGGGACCAGTCCCTGGATGATCTTTCCTTCAGTCTCTGCTCTACACTTTATCTCCATATTTACTCCTGTATTTTGTTCCCCTTCTCAGAAGAACAGAAGCACCCACACTTTGGTTTTCCTTCTTCTTGAGCTTCATGTAGTCTGTGAATTGTATCTTGGGTATTCTAGCTCTAATATTATTTAAGTGAAAAACTATTATCTGTGACTATAAAGCTCTAGAAGACTTTTTTCTCAAGGATTTCCATACAATAGTGTTTGGTACATACAAGAAACAGTGTGGGTGATACTGGCAGGGTAGCTGACTCATCCAGCAAAAGTGTATGCCCGGAAAGTTCCATCCTTAGCACCCCAGGTGACCTTGGACATCCACATCTGCACCACACACACACACACACACACACACACACACAAACATGCATATACACACACAGTTTTTACAAGAAGCAGTTTATACTGCAAACGCAGAAATTCTTTACATTTCAAGTAGTATGATATGATGTTGGTGGCTATTACTACTTGCTATAATTAATATTAGTAATTATTAGGGTCAATAATTCCATTTTTAAATTTAAATTGCTTACTACATTTGTGGATTTTGGTGTGTGAATTGGTATGTGCTATAGCACATGTGGAGGTCAGAGGACAGTTTTCAGGAGTTGGTTCTCTTCTTCTATCAAGTGGGTACAAGGAATTGAACTTGGATCATCAATCTTGGCAGCAAGTGCCTGTAGCAACTGGCCCTTATTTCTATTTTTTGTAAAGATTTTATAAAAACAATTAATTGCATGTCTGTGTGTTTGTGAGATTGTATGCTGTGTGTGTGTGTGTGTGTGTGTGCCACAGAGAGTCGAAGAATGTGTCAGATCACACTGGAGCTGGAATTACAGATGTCTGTGAGCTGCATGACAGAAGAGCAATCCTCTGAACTATCTCTTCAACCCCTGCACTTTAATTATATTTTATTTTTAGCATTTTTTAAAGATTTGACTGTTTTGTCTGCATGTGTCTATGTGTCTGACATCATGCTGTGAGCCATGGAGATCAGGAGAGGACATCAGATCCTCCAGTACATCTGTAGATTTACAGATGGTTGTGAGCAGTCATGTGGGTCCTGGGATCGAACCTAAGTCCTCTGCAAAGCAACAAGTGTTCTTAATCACTGAGTCAGTGTTATAGATTCTATTTATTTTGAGATTTATTTTTATTTTATTTTTATGGGTGTTGTTATTCTGCACATATATCTATGAACCGTGTGTATTCAGCACTCCTGAAAGCTAGCAAATGGTCAGAAGAGGACACGAGATTCCTCCTGAAACTGAAGTCTCAGATGGTTATCATCCACCATGTGGATTCTGGGAAGTACACCCAAGTCCCCTGGGAGAGCTGTCAGGGCCCTTAACCACTGTGCCATCTCTCCAGCCCCTTTCTCAGTTTTATATATCTAGTGTGTGTGTATTTTAAGTGATGAGAAACTACAAAATAAGATCTAAATATGAAAAGTTTGTTGTATCAATGCCATTTTGAGGTCTTTACTAGTTACACACTAATCTCTTCATCTTTGTTACTAAACACTATTTTTTAAATATATGTAAGTTGACAAGTTAAGTCTTCAATGAACGACTTCAATGAAAGTAGATACCTGGGAAATCAATTTGCTACCCAGTCGTTCAGATAATCTACTAGCTTAGCAGAGCTTTTCTGGTTTTTGTTTTCTCTTTGCTTTGCACCCTGGAGCTATTTATACCTGCAGCATTAGAGTACAAATTGGTATGATTGAGAAACACATGTATCATTCTTTTGTAATGAGGAAATAAGCCTTTGTAAAGAGCTCTTGGGAAAGGATTCATATTAGGTGAAAACTGAGGTCTAGCAACTCTTCCCTTAAAATAGTTTTTATTGCAAAATTTGTAAAACTCATACATGCTGGATATGGAAAAATAGTGCAATGCATTACATGTTCATACTTTTATTCTCCTTCTCCTAAATGTGAGCTCAAGTTTAAAGATTGCTCAAGTATGCGGGCAGTGGTGGCGCACGCCTTTAATCCCAGCACTTGGGAGGCAGAGGCAGGTGGATTTCTGAGTTCGAGGCCAGCCTGGTCTACAGAGTGAGTTCCAGGACAGCCAGGGCTATACAGAGAAACCCTGTCTCGAAAAACCAAAAAAAAAAAAAAAAAAAAAAAAAAGACTGCTCAAGACTGCTCAAGTACTTCATCCAAAAGCCCCATCACAATTGAGAAGCGTACAAATTGGTGGTAAGAGACAGAACAGGACCAGATGTTCCCAGAAACAAAGGAGAAAGGTTCTTTAGGACTATGTAAGTTGGTAGGAACAAACCTCTAAATATTTTCTTTTTCCTTAACTTTCAACTGACTTTCAAGATTTTTGTGCCAGGGATTAGTAGTTTATGCTAAAAAACTAGTAAAGACAGCAAACAAGTATTGCAAATGGCAACAAGAAAGCAGGAGAGGACAGCAGAGATTAGAGGGTGATGAGGATTGAAGCGACCCCAAAGCAGTCTTAAACTGGGACTATGGAGCCATGAATCTGGAGTGTAGAGAACTGACAGGCACCGTGAGTTTGGACAAAATAGGCAGGAGATGATACTCCAGCGAATTGTTTACTATTTTAAAATCTGACTATTTATGTGCCTTGTATTTATTTGTATCTTGCTTTGAAGAGTTGGCCTAGACATACTACTGAGGGAGTCTGTCCTGGTATAGAATATTATTATTCAAGTATAATTCTAATAAGTAACTTTTAAAAAAATATTTATTTATTATATGTAAGTACACTATAGCTGTCTTCAGACACTCCAGAAGAGAGCGTCAGATCTTGTTATGGGTGGTTGTGAGCCACCATGTGGTTGCTAGGATTTGAACTCAGGACCATTGGAAGAGCAGTCAGTACTCTTAACCATGGAACTATCTCTCCAGCCCCCTCTAATAAGTAACTTAGAGTTGTACCTCACAGACAGGACTTGTCAAATAAGTCCAGACAAAATCCCTCCACAGAGAAAGTGGACACAAAATCCCACCTCCAACCAAGAAGTTATTTGCAACTGATACCTGCTGGGAGAGAGAAAACCAATTTTCTCCTATGGAGTTCCACAGGGTATTTCAACTGTTGTTTGTGAAACAAAATCCCAAATGTTTGAGTTACCAAAGGAAGATTCAGGAGCCAGATCCTGAGGTAAAAGCCAGCTGGCTCAGAGAGGGACTCCACTAATGTCCCAGAAAACAAAACAAAACAAAAACAAACAAAAAATAACAAAAAAACAAAAACAAAACTCTACACTATCCTAAATACCCTTCAATTCAAAGACTCTCCTATCTTTTTTCCTGGGTTTTCTTATGTTCACTCTATGTCAACTGGTTGCTTGCTCTGTCTTTTGACTTACTGTTGACTTTATTTAGTCCTCTTAAGGCTAAAGATATGTGCTAGGGCTGAGCCATACCACAACAAGAAAATTTTTTCCCAGTTCACAATCTTGGGGTTTACAATGTGATCAAATATCCTGCAACCACACTCCAGGGCAGGTCAACACAAAATGAACTCCATGGGGTTTTTGTGTGTTTGTTTTGTTTTGTTGTTTTGTTTTATTTTTGTCTGCTTTCTCTTGTTATGGTTTAACAATTCTTAAAACCCAGATTTCATTTTATTTTCTTATTTTATGTTTTTTTTGAGAGAAAGATCATGAAGTTAGGTGAGTAAGGAAGTGGAGAGGATCTGAGAGGCCTTTGAGGAGGGGGGAATAGTATAATCAAAATATATTCTATAAAACATTTTTTAATTAAAAAAATTTATGAAAGAAAAAAAAAGGGTCCAGGGGTGGCAGCACATGCCTTGAATCCCAGCACTTGGGAAGCTGAGGCAGGTAGGTTTATGTGAGTTTGAGGCCAGTATAGTCTGCACAGAAGTTCTAGGAGAGCCAGAGCTACATAAAAACGGGAGCTGTTTCAAAAACAAACAAACAAACAAACAAACAACACAACACAACAAAACAAAAAAATAAAAAGAAGAAAGGAAGAGTTATGTTCTTTGGGTATAGAACACATGAGTAGACTGAAAATTCGCTCAGAGGGTGTATGGTTCTTTGAGAATTTCACACATGCATGAGTTTGATTATCTCCATCGCTCCTCCTCCTAACTCCTCTCAGATCTACCTCCCACTCCCCACTCCCTCGAAGCATCACTTGTTGCTTTTTTAACAACCCACTGAGTCCAACTTGTGTAGCCCTGAATTCACTAGTGTGAACCCTCCCACCCCCAGAACCTGGTTGACCTACCAGAGGCCCCACCCTTAAAGAAAACTGACTCTCCTTCCCCCAAGAAGCCATCAACTGTCAATAGCTCCTTGGTGAAAAGAGGGCAGGGGGGTGTTCATTAGTCTCTTCAACTCTCAAGCTGGAGTGTTTACTAGATTGCTTTTGTTCAGGTCTTGAACAGACAGCCACAGTTGTTATGAGTTTAGGAGTTCAGCAATCCTGTCATGTCCCAAGCTCACTGTCTTCACTCTGGCCCTCAAAAGCCTCTGATTCCTCCAATCCATCTGCCCCCTATTCTTTTTTTTTGGATTTGGTTTTTTTTCGAGACAGGGTTTCTCTGTGTAGCCCTGGCTGTCCTGGAACTCGCTCTGTAGACCAGGCTGGCCTGGTCAGAGATCCACCTGCCTCTGCCTCCCAGAGTGCTGGGATTACAGGCATGCGCCACCACCACCTGGCTCATCTGCCCCCTATTCTGTGATGGTTCATGAGCCTTTCAGGGAGGGGGTGTAATACGATGTTCCATTTGTGACTGAGCATTCCACAGACATTTATTCTCCACACTTTGGTGACTTGTGACTTCCTTCATTAACTACCTTCCACTCTACAAAGAAACATATGATGCAGTCTGAGAAGCTGCAATAATCTGTTTAGAGAGATACAAATTTAGAAGGCAATTTGATACAATTTTCATTTAGCAAAATAATAGTGGATTCATCCCTGGTGCCTATGAGCTCCCTAACTATGAGTTTTTAGCCAAATTTACAATACCAAACAAATGTTGCTTTTTTGTAAAATGGGCTTTGACTCCAATCAGCAAGCAGTTGGTCATAACATTTGTGCCACTGTTGTACCTATGGGTATGTCTTATTATGCCAGTCATCACTGTAGCTCACGAGAACTCACTGCTGGGTATGACTGTTGATGGTACTCTCTAGCTCCCTACCCCCAGCAGTCTGCATAACTCTTTCTGGTATGATAAGCACTAACCACCATGAAGGAAGCTCCTTGGTCTGAATTAAACTGATTTCTCCATGCCCATGACAAGAGCGTGTGGTATTTTCAGCAACAGACTTGTCAAGTTCTGGTAGGCAACAAAGAACAATGGCAATATCCTGTATTGTTTGAGGGGTCTCTGATGGACAATATTTTAGATGAAATTTTAATTGGGAGTCTAGTTCCTAGGACTCTTTCCTGAGTAAACAGTAGTAAATGCAGAAATGTAAAGGTGCAAAACTGCTCACCGTGAAGTTATTTATATTTACGAGTGTTAAAATGTTCTCTATTTCTGACTATGTGAGGATAATTAAGTCAAAGAGTAAATCCACACAGGACACAAAACAGTTACATAGTGCTTTAATTATATGTAGATAAAAATGCTCTATGTCATACTGAAAAAGGGAAGAAAATACATTAAAAATTTATGAGATTTGTTTTTCCTGTTTACTTTTAGTATATTTACTTTTAAAGTTTTAGATTTTCTGACAGTATAATGTTTTAGTATTTTGACGTTCTATGTTATTTAATAAAAACCCCCCGTTTACATAACCCTGTGTTATATAAATGTTTTTAATTGCTTGGGTTTTTAATTGTCACATGCTATGGGTATTTTAATGATTTAAAAACCCTGTGGATAGAAACTATTTGCCAGAATGTTTAATATGTCTATACTTTCCAAGATAGTTTACCAACTGTGAAGATATAACATTTCAGTCTGTGAGCACTGTGCAGATTGCAGATGACTTCAGCTGCCTCTGCAGTTCCAAGCATTTTTTCCATTTATCCAATGATCTAGAATTAGCAGGGCCTGTTGTAATTAAAGTGCTCCTTGCCCAGTCCTGGAACTGCATGAATACAGACTTATCCAAAAAGCAATTTGTCTTGGACTCCTTCTGGAAGTTTCAATTCTCACTTGTTAACAGTCTCTCTATTAACAATGCCACCTTTCTTGTGTACACCACCAAATTGTATTTTACAAAAGTAGTCACCACTTAGTTCCCACAGTCCAGATTTCAAAGCTCTTTAGTCTCATAAAAAAAAAAAAAAATCAGCCCTTAGTGATTCAAGTCTAAAAGTCATTGAAAGCGAAAATGGCGAGATCTGAGATACACATGTGCTGTAGAGAATGTGTGTAGTTGCCGTGCTCAGTAGAGCGTGGAGCCACATGTCTGAGTTTGTTTTCTCACTCTCAGATAGATGATATGGGGTGGGGGGGGGGGGGGGGGGTTACTGAAATTCTCCAACACTCAGTTTTCTCAGTTGCCAAAGCTCCACACCAGTTTGTTAAAAACACCCTATCTTTATAGTGCTATTGTCTTCTGACGGCAGTACTTCTTGGTCTTGCAGATTTTCGAAGTGTTACAAAAGAAAACAAAAAGCCTTATGAAGAAGATAAATCATGTTACAAAAGAAAACAAAAAGCCTTATGAAGAAGATAAATTTACAAGCTGGTTTGTCAAAGAAAGCACACTGGGTGTGCTATCTTGAGTTGCAGGCATCGCAAACTCAGAAACACTGGGAAAGTAGGTGGCCAGTACACTGCCTTGACTGTGCACTGTCATGTACATAGAGCAGTTCTATAATTCACAGCACACTGCTTCTGGGAAGTTCATGAGAAGGGAGCATAACCCCTCAATAATGGCATTTTCCACCGAACTTCAGTTTAACAACAACTGAACCTCCACTCAAATTCGTTGTGGTTTTCAAGCTTGGTTAATGGAAATAAAGTTATATTGTCATGTGCTTTTTGCAGTGGCCACTGTTGTACAGATTTCCCAACTCAGTTGCTTCAAGCTTGTTGTTGATAGGAATATAATCTTCTCCCAAATGGACTAGTGCTTTGAATAAAAATAGTGATAAATAAATGTGTTTATTTTAAGGACCATCAACACCCACTGTATTGTGTCTATTAGATTATCTATTGAAAGTCTAATTTTAGGTCAGTCCCAGGAGAAAGTATTTTAGAAGAGGCAAAGGAAAATATATGGTCTTGCAAAATATGTTAATTTTCAAAATATTGTTTCAGGTATCTGAACATTGCCTCCAGGGTTCACAGGAATCCTTTTGCTTTAGTTTCCTGAATACCTTTCCCCACCCCTACTTCCCAAAGGTTAAATAACATCGGTCCTATCTAAATAGGAGTCCTGTTTGACTTTGGGAGTTGACTTTGCTTGTCAGCAGAACCAAGATCAATTATCTGGAAACGATACTGCCAACACTGGCAGCCAGAGCAGAGAGGATGGACAAACTTTAGAGTCTGGTTCTAAGCCAGTGACAAAGAATTGTTGGCATCATCAGTTCCCTGAACAAGCAACAAGTGAGCATTCCATTCCAGGGTGGAACTGAGCGCCCTCATCATGGTCCCTTTCTGACTGTGAGAAAGTTGCACATCTCAGCTCCTAGGAAAGAATCACAGATTGGTATTTTATGAGACTGTAGCTTCACAGAGAGTTTTCTCTTTGAGCAGGATTCTTGTTGAATGAACAACAACAACAACAAAACAACAATAAGAAAACTTCACTAAAGATATTTTAAAATATGTTTTGTTTGAAATATTCTACATATGTAACAAATTAGCAATTTTTTATTTTTAGTGGTTTGGCTCTGGATCAGGATGTTGTTAGGTTTGGAAACACGAACATGTAAGACTTGCTGTCCTTTAGGAATGTGTAGTTGTGACAAGTATATATATATACATACATACATACATATATATATAAGTATATATATACATACATACATACACATATATACACATACATACATTTAAACATAGATGCATACATACATACACATATATACACATACATGTATATGTTTACATCTATATATCTATATCTATCTATATCTATATGTATATATATGTACACACATGTATATATATGTACACACATGTATATATATGTACACACACATAACTCCTAGTTAATTAAACATGGGGACTGATGACTCTGAGTTCCTTTTTTATATCTGGAAAATGGAGACATGGCATTTATCTGATGGTGTCACTGTAGGGACTGGTATCTAATATGAGTTTTTCCTATCAAGTATTATAAAATTTGTGTTTGGGGCAAGAAAGTCTTTCTATCTCCCCCCATGTGGTAAAAGTCCCTCCAGCTCTATTCCAGAAATCCGATGGCCTGGCACCATGACCTTCTCTTTGGTTGGTCAGACTCCTCACAATGGGGAAAAGACACAGCCATTGCCTGAGAATAAAAATCAAATGGGCTTCTGCACTCCGCATGTTTACTCAGTCCACTTTTGATCAAGAGTGAAGATTACCTTGTCCAAACACTTCATCTGGAGTGGTGATCTCTTTCTTTGTGACCTCAAACAGTTCTAGTGATACATACTCAAAAGGTTTACTATACTATATAACGTGGGACAGAAGCTCCTGTATCTTGTATTAGCCTTATGGCAATAATAAAATGACAAGAGTTATCACTGACCCCTTCTCAGTATAAACAAAGTAGATATCCACGGGAGACGTGTCTCACCTATTAGCATTTTGTCTAGGCTTTGCCCCACAGTTACCTGGCAACAGCTAGGTTGCTCATCCCATCTGCTCTCTCTTGCCTTCTTGCTCTCCCTCTGTCCTCTCGTCCCCCTCTCTCCACGTGTTCATGGCCAGCTTCTACTCCTCTGCTCTCTCTCTCCTGCCTTTCTCTGTCTCTTTTATCCTCTCAACTCCCCTCCCTATGAACTGAGTAAACTCTATTCTATACTATACCATTGTCATGTGGCTGGTTCCTCAGAGGGAAGGGATGCCTCAGCATGGGCCCACAAAGGCACTCCCTTCCCCCACATCTGACTGCACATCCACCAAACATATTCCTTCTCTCCTTTTATTTTTATAAAACACAACATTACCCAATACTTACTTGAATGGTTTGTTATAAAAGAATACCTTGTTAATGTGCTCAAGTGAGAATAAAACTACTACAATTTTTGAAAGTAAGCTTTATTAAATACTGGCTAGGACAATGGATATACCTGGTCCATACCTAGGTTTCCCAGAAAATGGCAGCGAATTATGTGAGTCCAGGACTTATAAAGGCAAAGTTCGAAAGGCTACAACATACTTCCTACATTCAAGCAACTGGGGCCAGCCATGCATCCCGACCTCCTTCCTACCTACATACTTTCCCACATTCTGTGCAGTTGGGGCATCCAAACTTATTTACAGAATTGAAAACAAGTGGTAGTAATGGTGTCTGATTCAGGAAAGACAAGTGACATACATGAAGGAGGTATTAGGCTACAGAATCACCAAGACCTGGTTTTACGTGACTCCTAACTAATGAATCATGGGGACTGATGTCCGAGTCCCTATTTCATGTCTGTAAAATGGCATTTATCCGATGGTGTCACTGTAGCACGGTAGCCCCAAGCATTCTGGGAAGTTATCTGTCCATGGGCAAGTGAGGCTAATGGATTAGAAAGAGAAGGCAGAGGCAGGTGGATTTCTGAGTTCGAGGCCACCCTGGTCTACAGAGTGAGTTCCAGGACAGCCAGTGCTACACAGAGAAACCCTTTCTCGAAAAACCAAAAATATGAAAAAGAAAAAAATAAAAGAAAGAGAGAGTAGTAAAACTGACCATGGCCAGCAGACTGGACTTAGTCAAGAAGAGGAGACTGGTAAGAAGCAGCAAGAAATGAAGACAAGAGAGTACCAGCAAGGAAGACCAAGAGAGGGGCAAGAGAGGGGGCCAAAAGAACACAGCTGAGCAGACAGGACTGCAAGGGAAGGAGAAGCTGGGAAGGAATGTCTCTGAGCTGGAGAAGCAGAGGTAAGGGAAGAGGAGAGACAAGCCCGGTGCTTGAGGTGCTGCGGGAGTCAGGAGTCCAGGAAGTGCTTTGGTATGCTAATAGACCCTGCTAGCCATCCCTCCCTTCTGGCAGTGATACAGAAATGGCTGCTTAGGTTGAAGGAAAATCATCAGAATTTGGGGGTGGGGTGTCCTTTGGATCTGACAGCTGGCCTTCAAACTCACGTTCTCTTTTTTATTAACGGTCATTGTACGTCCCTTCATATGTGTATGTACATAGGTCTTCCTAAATATAACCTGCTGGGTCCCTGTGATGTTATTTGTGTTGAAGCATGACAGCCAGCCTTTACCTTATGGCAAAGGGTTATTGCCTGCTCTATCTTAGCCAATTAGTGACGCTTCCCTGAGAGTGCTCAGACCCGTGTAATAATTTACCCGTAACTCTTGAATGATGGGTAAAGCAACTTAATGTGAAACCAGGCAGGTATCCCGTTGCTCAGGAATGCCCGAGAAAGCCTAGTGGCCTGTGGGTGAGATGAGAATACGATAAGGGTGTTCCTGCTTTCTGTTTTACAAGACTTGCTTAGTGTCTCGGGACTGATATAAGGTGGGACAGCACAACAGGAAAGAGAAACACCGAAGCCAGTAAAACAGCTAACCAGCTATGGATTCCATAGACCCACCTTGATGCCCACCTGCATAAACCTTCCCTTAGCTCCCTTCACCATGGCCACTGTTTGGCTCTAAGGCTTTGGTCCTCTGCTACCAGAAAGAACATATTCATTTAATCTAAATGTGAATCTAGTCTAGGAGTGTAGGAGACATAGGTATACCTATGTCTCAGAAAATGGCAAATGCTGATATAAGACCCCCCAAACCGAGGGTGCCCCAGCACCCCACACCCCGGAAGGCGACACCCAAATCACTCTCGAGAAATGGTCTCAATGCAATAGCATGAGGATTTCTTTATTCCAGAATTCTGGGTTCCATAGCCATGTACCACGCAGGGTCAGAGGACTATGGACCCCGAGTGCCGAATTGTGACAGCTTTTATAAGTTTACAACAAAGCCCTTGAATCACAAACCAATCATTTCTTAGCATGGAGAGCCCACGAAATGCGAGCCAATTGATTTGTACCACTCCATAGTTTTTAGGCCAATCAGTTTAAATTATCGGAGCCTGAGCTCAGTGGACCAATTAGTTTCCTATAATTTCTACAGCTGCGTGAACTCCTGCTTAGGGGTAATGGCATAAGTTTACAGAAGATAAGTTTAGCCCATTTCCAGTTACCCTATGGGGCCAGGATCACCTATTCAAGGCCTTTCTGCTAGGTCTAAACAAAGGGCGGGCTCTGGAATGTGACCTTTTACCTAGTTTCTAACAAAGCAAGATAGCATTTTAAACTACTGATTTCTTGGGGTCATTAGAGTTAGGCTGTATTATTTTCTATCCTTTCATTCCCCAGTTCTTTTCTTGGTAAATAGTTATAATCTTAGAACTATAGAGCTGAATCTCTGACTATATATTCTGGATTGTCCTGCCCTAAATCTCTGATATTGTTGGCATAGCATAAGAATCTGCACAGCACTTATACATTTCCCTAATAAAAGCTATTAACCGGTTAGTCACACAGGTTCCAATTGTAAGCAAAAGGAGTAAAATTACAAAGGGTCTCATCAAAACAGAAAGTAGTATGGTAAACAGTACAAGATAAGGGCTTTTCCACGAAGACTCAAGATTTTCTGCACAGTGGCGTCTAACGTAGACCAAATCTCCAAATTGGAAGCGATGTGGAACTTGCAAGTCTCTTTCTCTTGAGTGGGCCTCCCGGAGCTGCTTCTACACTTGCTGTCTCACCCACTCGAGGGCCTTGAGCCTAGAGAACAAAAGCCTGAAGCAAAAAGGGTAGGAGAGCAATTTAATCATTAATACCAGTCTCTGTGGTCAATTTGGTGAGGGTTTCTTTCATCAGGGTTCCAGCAACAGTTCCTGAAGCCTTCTTATACAGATCCAGTCACCTATCTGGAAGCAGGGAGGAGTCTCTAGCATGCCTGGAGCTTTTAAGCAAATCTCATATTGTGGGACACCTCCTGGGAGGGCCCAGTGAACACCAAAGGAGTTGGGGTATCAAAGAAGATATCTAGAGGGGTCAGGTTAAAATGGTAGGGCTCTTCAGAAACAAGGGGAGAGGCACCATTCAGCCTGAACCAGTCTCCAAGGCCAATTTAGTTAAGGTCTCTCATAGGGTTTTGTTTATTCTCTCTACCTGCCTTGAGCCCTGGGGACAGTATGTCCAATAATGTTTCCAATTAGTCCCCAATATCTCTGTCAATTTCTGACTTACCTTAGAAACAAAAACAGAACCATTATCTGATCCAATTACTTTGGACACTCTGAAACTCGAAAATTTCTTCTAACCTTGGCAGCTGTTTCCTGCTTCAACCGATCTAGAGCAAAGTATCTATACCATATTCTCCTGCCTTTTTATAAAATCTCTTAATATATTCTAGGCTGTTCTCTTCTAGGTCTTTTGCCCTGTTTACTCTTTACTGCATAAGCATTTACTTGCTGGCATATCTTACACTGTTCTATTATCTTTCTAGCATAAAACCTGAGTCATAAATATATACGTTTGGTCCCTTGACTGCCAGGACAGTTTTTAATCCCCTAAATGAATCCATCTGTGCATTTGGCCTAGTGAGTCTTTGGTTTAATTTCTGGGGAGTATAGTTCTCCCTTCTTGTGTGCACCCTCTCTTGGTAATAGTTGGTAGGGTAGCTAGCAATCTCAGTCCTTTTTTAAGTGAGGCTGTTCCTTAATTTAGTCCCATTTCCAAATGGGTGTCTCTTACAGACCCATAATCAGTATAGGCTCCTGCATATCCATTCCTGGAGCCACTTGCTCTGTCTGGCTATTGCCCATTGAGTCTTTTCCCTTTGCACATCCTGGGCAGTGAATACTCACAGTGGTTGACTTCATTAGGACATCAAAGAGGTCCAAGATTTCCTGTTGGTTTCCTCTGATGTGAGCAGTCCTCTTGGCATATATCCCTGTGGACATGGGCTGTGGCAAAGGCATACCTGTTATCCGTGTGGATGTTGATTTTCTTGCTGGTTCAAAGTTCCAAGGTCTTGGTGAGGGCAACGAGTTCCACTTTCTGCATTGACATGCCAGGGGGTAAAGATTCTTCTACCCAGATGACATTTGTGCCGTCCACCATAGCAGCACCTGCTTCCATCATGGAGAAAACTGCTCTGGTCTGTAGCAACTTTCAGCAGGGGTCAGTCTCTCTTTTTGGGCCAGTAAGCTGCAGCCCGTTGGGCAGGAAGCATATCTGCCCCCTCCCCATTTTGGAGCGTATGTCTTACTCCAACAGAGAGTAGGAACAGTCTGGGGTGACCCTAAATGAATGGGCTACCCATCCCATCCCTAGGTCTGCTGTTCTTCGGGTAGTCCATGAATATAATTTGGTGCCAGGGGCTTCTTGGATCCAAGATCTTTTCTTGGGAACAGCGCCATTGGCTTGGAAGACCGAGTGTAGAGCCCCTGTGTCCAAGAACTGAGTGGGTTTCTCTGTCACTCCCACAGTTATCCTGGGTTGAGGGAGGTGGTCAGAAAACCCATCTCTCCTAGTCGCTGTCTTCACCCAGGCCTAACACCTGGGTTTGCCATTTGGGGGCACTTTTCCCAAGACCGGGGAATTCCTGCTCCCGACATCTATTTCTTAGGGTACACTCTGGCTCAGTGGCCTCTTTCCTTATAGTATGCACATTGGTCCTTTTCTGTCTCCCTTTTCTGCTTTTTCTAACTATCATATCTAGAATTCTCTGTCGCTTCCTTCCTTCTCTGTCACTTTCTTTTTCTCCGTTTCTTCTCCTCCTCTGTCTCCCTGTCTCAGCAAACTGTACTAAATCTCTCTATAGACTTTCTCAATAACCTACACTACTAAATCCTTCTACAGACCTTCTCAGCAACCTGCACCAAATCCCTCTAGCCTCTGAAGCTCTTTCCTGATATCTCCACTAGCCCTCTCTATAAGAGCCATTGTCATAGTAGCTTTATATTCCAAGCCCCTGGATTCATAGCATGTATATTGGCAGAATGCCTCTATGAGCTGCTCTAGAAAAGCTGTAGGTGACTCATCTGGTCCCTGCTTAACCTTACATATCTTGGTCAAATTCATGGGCTGCCATGCCCTCGAGACCTGCCAATGGAGTCAGGTGTTGGTCTATCAGATGCCTCTTACCTTTTGTCTGAAGATAATCTTTTTGGCTTCCTGTATTACAAATAAAACAGTCTCAAAGAGATTAGTCTCTTGGGAAATATACCCTTAGTGAGAGAGCTACCATGGTATCAGGATAGGTGGTCTCAGGTAGTCTCTAAATATCAATTGAGCATAATTATTACCATTTTGTAAATTATAAACTATAACATAGACATAACACCTAGTTTATCATTCCTGTCAATTAAACAGAACCCTTTTCATCTGTATTATCTTAAAAGACTGTCAGAATTAACAATGTTGCATTCCATAGCTGCCTGACTATACTATGAACTCCAGTTCCATTGCTGGAACTTTAAAGTCAGTCAGAACTTTAACAGTTTGGGCACGCCCTTCACCCCAGACCCTAGGCTGAGTTCCAGTGAACTCTTCTGGTGGTTTTTGACTCTACTGCTGGGTGGGTCACCTGCTTAATTCAGGAATTTGTAGACCAGGAAGAAAAATATGCTCAACCTTCACAGAGATTCTCCACCCTAGGATAAAATTCTTACTGTAACCTACTTCCCTATGCTGACCTTATGCCCTAAGGTCAGATTTCTGCCCGAAGCCGGGGATTGTCCTTGAGCAAAGTCAAGTTCCTACCATGAGGCCTGACTCCCTAATATGGCTTAAGAATATGGCAATACAACTTAAGAATTAACATTGTAAGAATTGACTTATGTCCTAGCTTTAAATTTTATGTCACCTGAAAATCATTTAAATTTTTATCAGCTTTCTCGAGATTAAACAGCTTGGGATGTCTGTGAGACTAACAGTCTTCAACCCCATCAGAAATCGAAGAGTGACCAATATTAACTGAAAACATATAGAGAGCTTTACATAGCTTTTAAGACATAAACATCATATACGATGGATTTTTGATGTTTTTGAAAACCAACTATCTATGTAAAACAATGTGGACTGTTGTCTATTACACTATCTTCAGCTATTTCTGATTAAACCCTAGAAAACACCCTAACAATAAACTCAGAGCCTTATATTTCTATTTAGCCCTAAACTCATAGGCTTATACACATCTCAGATCTGTAATAATAACAAAGAACTGGGTGTAAATACTGTACTTTCAAATTTTTAGTATTTATACCAATGAAAACCTTGATTTTGTATCAAAATAAAACCTGTATCAAATAAGAACTTATTTCTTGAACTTAATACCAATTATAAAGATTTTAGTATCACAAAGACAGATTTTTTTTTCACTTAATATTTTAGAATCTAGTCTTCTGGAGGTCTCCCTTATTTTGACCTCTCTCCCAGGGGAACAATATAACCGCAAAGTTTAACATCACATCGAGCATAGCAATTTAAACAAGTTAAAATAAAAGAAATAAACCATTTGTACCAACTTAAACCCAAAATTCTCACACCTGCCACATTGAGCGTCTTGTTAAGACTTGTTTTCCACTTGAAGCAATCCCACTGAAATCAGGGACCAGACAAGGCTGCCCCCTTTCTCCTTATCTTTTCAATATTGTACTTGAGGTACTAGCTCGGGCAATTCGACAACATAAGGAGGTCAAAGGGATACAAATTGGAAAGGAAGAAGTCAAACTATCATTATTTGCAGATGACATGATCGTCTACCTAAGTGACCCAAAGAACTCCACTAGAGAGCTCCTACAGCTGATAAACAACTTCAGCAAAGTGGCAGGTTATAAAGTCAACTCAAGCAAATCAGTGGCCTTCCTATACTCAAAGGATAAGCAGGCTGAGAAAGAAATTAGGGAAATGACCCCCTTCACAATAGCCACAAACAGTATAAAGTATCTTGGGGTGACTCTTACCAAACATGTGAAAGATCTGTATGACAAGAACTTCAAGACTCTGAAGAAGGAAATGGAAGAAGACCTCAAAAAATGGGAAAACCTCCCATGCTCATGGATCGGCAGAATCAATATAGTTAAAATGGCCATTTTGCCTAAAGCACTATACAGATTCAATGCAATACCCATCAAAATCCCAACTCAATTCTTCACAGAGTTAGAAAGAGCAATTATCAAATTCATCTGGAACAACAAAAAACCCAGGATAGCTAAAACTATTCTCAGCAACAAAAGGAAATCTGGGGGAATCAGTATCCCTGACCTCAAGCAATACTACAGAGCAATAGTGTTAAAAACTGCATGGTATTGGTACAGTGACAGGCAGGAGGATCAATGGAACAGGATTGAAGATCCAGAAATGAACCCACACACCTATGGCCATTTGATCCTCGACAAAGAGGCTGAAAACATCCAATGGAAAAAAGATAGCCTTTTCAACAAATGGTGCTGGTTCAACTGGAGGTCAGCATGCAGAAGAATGCGAATTGATCCATCCTTGTCTCCTTGTACTAAGCTCAAATCCAAATGGATCAAGGACCTCCACATAAAGCCAGACACTCTGAAGCTAATAGAAAAAAAACTGGGGAAGACCATTGAGGACATCGGTACAGGGAGAAAGTTTCTGAACAGAACACCAATAGCGTATGCTCTAAGAGCAAGAATTGACAAATGGGACCTCATAAAATTACAAAGTTTCTGTAAGGCAAAGGACACCATCAAGAGGACAAATCGGCAACCAACAAATTGGGAAAAGATCTTCACCAATCCTACATCAGATAGAGGGCTAATATCCAATATATATAAAGAACTCAAGAAGTTAGATTCCAGAAAACCAAACAACCCTATTAAAAAATGGGGTACAGAGTTAAACAAAGAATTCTTACCTGAAGAACTTCGGATGGCGGAGAAGCATCTTAAAAAATGCTCAACTTCATTAGTCATTAGGGAAATGCAAATCAAAACAACCCTAAGATTTCATCTTACACCAGTCAGAATGGCTAAGATTAAAAATTCAGGAGACAGCAGGTGTTGGAGAGGGTGTGGAGAAAGAGGAACACTCCTCCACTGCTGGTGGGGTTGCAAATTGGTACAACCACTCTGGAAATCAGTCTGGCGGTTCCTCCGAAAACTGGGCACCTTACTTCCAGAAGATCCTGCTATACCACTCCTGGGCATATACCCAGAAGACTCCCCACCATGTAATAAGGATACATGTTCTACTATGTTCATAGCAGCCCTATTTGTAATTGCCAGATGCTGGAAAGAACCCAGGTATCCCTCAACAGAAGAGTGGATGCAAAAAATGTGGTATATCTACACAATGGAGTACTATTCAGCCATTAGAAACAATGAATTCATGAAATTCTTAGGCAAATGGATGGAGCTAGAGAATATCATACTAAGTGAGGTAACCCAGACTCAAAAGGTGAATCATGGTATGCACTCACTAATAAGTGGATATTAACCTAGAAAACTGGAATACCCAAAACATAATCCACACATCAAATGAGGTACAAGAAGAAAGGAGGAGTGGCCCCTGGTTCTGGAAAGACTCAGTGAAACAGTATTCAGCAAAACCAGAACGGGGAAGTGGGAAGGGGTGGGTGGGAGGACAGGGGAAGAGAAGGGGGTTTGCGGGACTTTCGGGGAGTGGGGGGGCTAGAAAAGGGGAAATCATTTGAAATGTAAATAAATTATATCGAATAAAAATAAATAAATAAATAAATAAATATTTAAAAAAAAAAAAAAAGACTTGTTTTCCTTTTCAGGGGGCATCAGAACCCAAGTATTTTTGTCTCTCCTTTTGTTCTAAGTTGGCATGCTTGAGTCATGTGACCTGATTTTGGCGCCACAGAGTTGCTTTTCAGTCAAAGTCAAACTAATATCGTCCGTCTGAGTCCAAGAACACAAAGCACAATACAAAACAACACCACATAGACAGCCTGACCTGCCACCATCAGGCCTCTACATTCAAGAACACAGAGCAAGGAAAATCACACAATTTGCCCCTAGAGGACTCCAGATACCAGATTCCAGCAGAACATGGCTTCCGCCATTACTGACTTGCCGTTTACAGATGGAGACCCTTATTCAGCTCTCTCCTGGGTCTAAAGCTTCCTCTAGACCCCCACGGTCTCAACTATAGCCACAACCAGTAGAACACACTGCACCAGACAGACTCTCCGAGCCCCCAGAAGCTTGTAAGCAAAAACAAAAAGCTTTTAGACACAGTGAGACAGACAGAAAACAAACCCGTGGTACTGTCTAATGGTCAAACTGTAGACAAAGACACAAAACTAACAAGTGTTCCAAACATACTTGTCCGTGTCTGGACTTAGACAAACAGCTGCTAAACGCTACCTCGTGGGATTCCACATCCACTTTTTTTCCAGTAGAAGGAGCACTCTGTCCCCTTCGTGCCAAAAAACCACAATCAGGCTCCCCTGATTGTCTCTCACCCTCGAAGCGTCCTCTGGGGTTACAGCCTGCGGTCCTAAGGTGTCCCTGTTCCACAGCCACTGGGTCCTCATGGGCCACAGCAGCAGCTGCAAGAGCAGGGTTCCACGTCTGCTCTATTACACACAAATCAAAACCAAAAACACAGACACAGCGGCGCCACACTCAAAACACTCAGGACATTTAGAATGAAAACATCGCTGGCACACACACATTCCAGAGGGGATCCCCTTTACCTCCGAGTTGGTTCTCGTGTGTGAAGGGAAATTGCACTTCCTGGCCCATGCACCAAGAAATGTAAGACCCCCAAAACTGAGGGTGCCCCAGCACCCCACACCCCAGAAGGCGACACCCAAATCACTCTTGGGAAACGGTCTCAATGCAATAGCATGAGGATTTCTTTATTCCAGAATTCTGGGTTCCATAGCCGTACACCACGCAGGGTCAGAGGACCATGGACCCCGAGTGCTGAATTGCGACAGCTTTTATAAGTTTATGACAAAGCCCTTGAATCACAAACCAATCATTTCTTAGCATGGAGAGCCCTTGAAATGCGAACCAATTGATTTCTACCACTCCATAGTTTTTAGGCCAATCAGTTTAAATTATTGGAGCCTGAGCTCAGTGGACCAATTAGTTTCCTATAATGTCTACAGCTGCATGAGCTCCTGCTTAGGGGTAATGGCATAAGTTTACAGAAGATAAGCTTAGCCCATTTCCAGTTACCCTATGGGGCCAGGATCACCTATTCAAGGCCTTTCTGCTAGGTCTAAACAAAGGGCGGGCTCTGGAATGTGACCTTTTACCTAGTTTCTAACAAAGCGAGATAGCATTTTAAACTACTGATTTCTTGGGGTCATTAGAGTTAGGCTGTATTATTTTCTATCCTTTCAATAGCATTTTAAACTTCTGACTTCTTGGGGTCATTAGAGAGTTAGGCTGTATTTTCTATCCTTTCAAGAAACCATTCACAATAAAAGTCGATAGAATTGTTAGTATAGTTACCCACAATAAGCTTGGACCAGAACTAACCACCCAGCAGTACTTCCTGCACTGGTGTAAATGCTTTTGTGGTATAAGCACCCCCTGTGAAGGACCCCAACATAAGAGAGACATCTGCCCCAATATAAGAATCTATTTGGAATAATACTTTCATTTTGAGTAATGGTCAAGTAAGGTCTGAATTCCTAAGACCTCCCTGGGAACTGATATCCTATTTGGCAGAAAAAGGCATGTATATGGGTAACTGACATTCTGGTTGGCAAGTTAAGACATGAATGTTAAATGAGTCCCATTCTGGTAGACAAGACAGGACATGTGTCGGAGACCAAACCCTAGAAAACCAGAGTTTCAACAGCTCTCACCTTGAAAGTTCACTGACTTTGCGGTTTACAGCTGAACCCCGCCCCCTTCTTCACACAAGGATGATCAACCGGTTCTTTACCTGGCTGTACACCTGGGAGGGTCTGGGCAGAACCAGCATTCCAGGAAAGCTGCAGCTGCCTCGAGCCATAGCCAGCATCCATCCCGGATGACTTTTCCTCCTTCTGTGCTTCTAGTATCCCCCTCAGCCCCTCCCTACTTCCTCTTACTGAGGGTTCATAACCAGGTGTTTTGCGTTTCATTAAAGATGCCTTGACAAAGACACCCCAATTGCTTGGCCTCCCTCTTCTTTCTCCCTGTTTCTCTCTTTCAGGCTTGGGTTCTCCTCGACAGCCCAAATTACTAGGTCCCGCTGGTCGGGGCAAGTGGCGCCCAACGTGGGGCTCGAGGTACTCGTTGGACGGAAATCCCAAAGGAGAAGTTTGCTGCAGCAAAAAAGTTATTGGGAGGAGGCACTCTTACCTGGGAGAAAGTAATGTTTACCCAAACATGGGAGAAAGTTTCCTTCAGTAAGTTTTCATTTCCATCCCACAAGAAATGGGCCATTTTCTAAAGAAGTGGTCTTCATTAGAGACCTGAAAGCTTCTCTCAGGGAAAGGGGAGTTAAAAAGGATTTGATAAAATTTTTTATTTTTATAGATCATAGATGGTCATAATAGATGGACCAGAGATTCACTATAAAATAAGTGGCAAAAAGTGGATCAAGAACTAAACAAAAAATTGACCAGGCAGGGGCCTGACACTGTACCTGCCCCCGCCTTTTCTTACTGGGGGTTCATTCGTGATGTAATAGAGAGTGCAAACGAGGACCCTGATAGACAGCAGCTTTTGTCGGTCGCTGAGTATTGCCTCTGCCCTTTGTCTTGGGCAGCAAGCGAGGTCAGTGACTTTGCTTTCCCCTAAAGAATTCTTCAAAACCTTCCATGGTCATTATAGACAGGTCTGAGTCCCCGCCATCTGCTCCTGTGACTTCTCTTTATCCTCTGCTCCCAAGGGATCCATCCCCCTCTGATATGCCACTAATTAATTTAGTCTTTAAGAGACCCCACGATAAGGAGCCTTTAGGTCTTGAGAATATAGCCACCATGGAGAAGGAGATGGCTCTTTACCATAATTCTGACCGACTGCCGCTCCCTCCAGCTCCTCCATGTAGGCCATCCTATACCCGGCGATAGGCACGCAGTGCGGCCCCTCTCAGTCAGGTTCCTCAGACCTTTACTGGGTCCAGGAAATCACCAGAGATCGTCCTATACTCAGCCTTAAAATAAATGGTAAAAGCTTTGAGGGCATCTTAGACTCAGGCACTGATTCTACTGTGATCTCGCAAAGTGCTTCCCCTCCTCCCCCCCCCCCCCCCCCCGCCCCTGCTTGGCCTTTGCAAGCCTCTCTGACCCATCTGCAGGGGATTGGATAATCAAAAAATACTCTCCAGAGCTCACAGGACAGTGAGGGAAATACTGGCTCTACTCAGGGACTTCATGGTCCCTGGTCTGCCTGTTAACCTCTGGGGAAGAGACATTCTCTCTCAAATGAAAGTCCTTATGTGTGGTTCCAATGAGGTTATTGCTCGACAAATGCTCTCCCAGGGCTATCTCCCTGGACAGGGACTAGGCAAAAATGGACAGGGGAGACCAATGCCAGTAGCTACTACTCCCAAGATGGATCGCGCAGGCCTAGGTTACAATACCCATTTTTCATAAGGGCCATTGCTCCCCCTGCATGCCAGGCAGATAAGATCACATGGAAAGATGATTCTCCTGCCTGGATTGATCAATGATCCCTCCCTGCTAAAAAATTGTCTGCAGCCATGGAGTTAGTGCAGGAACAGCTGGCCCAAGCTGAGCTCTCTGAGGGAGAAAATGTTCTTTGGAAGTCAGAGACTGCTACTGAGGTGGCCGGAGAAAAACCGCTTATGGGCAGCATGTAAGACCTGGACTGCAGAGAAATTCCTGGGCTCCCCTCCCCTCCCACCTCTCTCCACAGGTGTGTGTGTAAACCAAGGCATCCCCCTTCCCCCTCTTCTTAAACAAGAGAAAAAGCAAGTTTCAGAAAAGCAGTTTTTCCATGTGTAGGATGTGGTATCAAAAAAAAAAAAAAAAAAGAAAAAGAAAAAAAAAAGAAAAGAAAAATGGTTGAAAAAAAAAGAAAAAAGCTGCTTTAGAGAAGGAAGCTTCAAGTTTTGGGAAACTTTGGTTTAACTTATGAAATTCCTGTAATTGCTTTATTCTTGTTTTTAATTGGTTTTAATGATACAAGGTTTTACATATCTTGACTATAGAGTTATAAATTAATTGGCTATGATTTAAAAGGTATAGTGTTATTAAGAAAAGGTTAGTTTAAAACTGGTGATTCAGTGTCAAAGCCATCTTAACTAGCTACACGTGATATGATGCAACCCAGGAAATACACGTCTCTAAGATGCTTCTAAATTGGTATGGTGTTTTGTGTGAATCTTGGTCTGGAGATTAGACTTATAAGAAATACGATTTAAAATAATGTCTCTTTAATAAGTTACACTGTCATACACTTGATCATAAGAACAGGCAGACGAACCTTGTGCTGTAAAAATAATGTGTTTGCCATTGATTTTAAAGAAAATAGATTGTTTAAAATTGGGATTTGCTTCTAAAGTTATAGTTATGCTCTTGCCAGTGTGCCATTGGCTGCAGTTTGTGTCTGGTTAAAGACTCACTATTGTTAACATATTTTGTAATTAAGGTAATTTTAAGAGTGATAGAGCTGTGGCCATTATAGGCCTATTACCACTTTCCCACAAGTTTATAGGCTACAATGGTAGGAGTGGAAATTTAACCCTCCAAGATTAAAATGGAGATCTCAGTGGAAATTTATTTGATATCAAACAGGCTAATTGACTACTATGAAACTAGGATTTTTCCAGGAACCCGGGAATTACAGGTTCCTTTTGTTAGTCAATCCTTAAAATGTCCTTGCTGGACTGGACAGGCGGGTTTGGGTCTGGTCTTAGATAAAAGGCTGAGATTAGAAGATTATTACTTTGAGGAACTGCATATAAAGTCCTTGCCACGGACTCAAGGTGGGTCCCTGGGCAACAAAAAAAAAAGGGGGGGGGGTTGGAATTTACATTTGAATTAATGCAAGGCTTGGGGCTGCCTCAGTGGAAGCTAGTAAGGAAGCTTGTGTTTTTGCCTTGCAGGTCTCACCTAGGGAGTGTTTGGCTAAAAGAACATTCTTGAAATACTTATCCCAGTGTGGTTTAAAATGCAATTCAAATCTATAAAAGGCCAATAAGGCTATAAGGGCATTAACACTTGGCCTGTCTACTCCATACAAAATTATTATAGATGTAGAGGGTTGATTTTTGCTTTACATTTTGATAATTATAAAAGCATTTGCTTCTAACTTTAAAGAAGCAATAAAGCAATTTCATTAGAAGGTTTTTTTCCTCAAGGAATGGCTAGTAGCCTTACCTTAAGTGAGAAAAGATTTTTTGTCTCTGTTTCAATACAAGAAGCTAGGATCTTAAATTTTTCAGTGTATAATGTTCATGGAATGTTGTTACAGGTCTTTTCTCCTAACTATGGACTTTTAGAATTTTTACATAAATGATTTTTAAAGGTTGTTAGGATATATTAATTGGCTTTATCTTAACCTCATCTTAAGCTTGCCCTGGGAAGACCTAAACCTCTGTTTTCAAGGTAGAAAACGTTTGTTCCTTTTAGACAAAATTAATTATTGTTATCTAAAACATAAATTGTTAAAAATATGCCTCTATACATATTTTTATTGTTATAGATTTATACACGCATACTATAAAAATGCATCTATTATGGGAGTAAAGCTCATATAATTAGATCACATGTTTATTCTTTTGAGTGTCCCCTTTCTTGCTTCAACACAGATAATTGAATTGGGTGCTGTAGCTGCTCTTTTTAAAAGGTTAAAAATCAAACTTTTGATTTATATATTAATAATAATATATATATATATATACATATATACATATATATATATATATAACTCATGGCTTACAATTGCTTGAAATTGTTTCTTTATTAATGCTACTAATTCTTAACTTTTTTTTACAAATGCAATTCAAAAAATTAATCAAAATATACATATGACTATTGACAGCTTTTCAAGCTTTCTAGTTATAACTGTTTTTACATATGTTATTTTTATATACTGAATGTTCCAAATCAGATTAAGACAAATATTGTAACTGATTATTATAGTCAGTCATTTGAGATGTTTTATTAACAATTTGACATTAGTCATTTACTGAGATTTCTCATAATTTGCAGAGGCAAGATATTATGGAACAGCCCCATAGAACTTTACAATATTTTTATAATAAAAGAAGGGAGAATCACATCTCTATATGCCACAAAAATTTAAAAATTTTAATGCCAGGGAACTCTGAGTGTAGAGAAGAGGACATGTTTGTGTTTTTTCTGCAGGATGCCGAAGGAACATGCTAGCTGCCAGAGTATGCTGATGCTGAGACTTCTCCCTGGCTCTCCACCTTGCTCCCCAGCCTTTTGGAGCCCCTTGTGGGTCTTTTGTTGCTTTTGTCATTTGGCCCCTGGGCATTTAACAGATTAACCAGTTTTGTTAAATCACAGATCGATTCTGCCTTGAACAGACCAGTTGCAGCCCACTACCATTGGCTAGACATCAGAGGCTCAGCCAAAGACCTCTCTTCCACCAACCTTGCAGAGACAGCAACCTTCGGTCTTCAGTTCTCCACCCTTGCTGCAGGCACAGAGCCTTCTTGGTTGTGGATACATCAAAGACAGGGAGGGTGATATCCAGCTCCTAATAGTGGCTGAGGGCCATAAGCTGTGGAGTAGCCAAAGACTATTGTGGTGCCACGAGCCAGATGCACACCGCCTATTGGCTGCAGGGTGACTCCATGACGAGATTATTGTGAGTCCACTACCTGGATGCCCGTCACAACCACCAAGGGCCAGATGAAGCCATTGGAGTGGGACATGATGCCAGGAGTGGGTGCAATTTACATAGCCTAAGGCAGAGGCCCTGCCCTACTAGGATCTATAAAGGCCTAGTTACTGCGGTGCTGGAGGTGGGGGCAAAACCACATAGCCTAAATCAGGCTCTCCACTGACCCTCTTTCCATAGCCACTCCTCAACTTAAGAAAGAAAAAAAAAAGGTGATATGTTAGAGACCAAACCCTAGAAAACCAGAGTTTCAACAGCTCTCATGAGATTCCACTGACCTTGTGGTTTACAACTGAACCCACCCCCCCTTCTTCAGTCAAGGCTGATAACTGGTTTTTTACCAGGCTGTACACCTGGGAAGGTCTGGGCGGAACCAGCATTCCAGGAAAACTGCAGATGCCTCGAGCCACAGCCAGCATCAGCCCCAGATGACCTTTCCTCCTCCTGTGCGTCAAGTATCCCCCTCAGCCCCTCCCTACTTCCTCTTACTGAGGGTTCATAACCAGGTGTTTTGCGTTTCATTAAAAACGCCTTGGCAAAGACAACCCGATTGATTGGCTTCCCTCTTCTTTCTCGCCCGTTTCTTTCTTTTAGGCTTGGGTTCTCCTCGACACCCCGAATTACTAGGTCCCGCCGGTTGGGACAGACATGACTATTAGACAAGGCAAGTTCTCTGCCACAGCTGAATACCCCAAACAATAGGACCAAGATAAGTGTACAACAAAGACATGTTCCTAAGGAAATGTCCCTCTACCTGAGTCATGATTGGTGGAATAATTTGCACAAATGGTTTTGTTTTGTTTTGTTTTGTTTTTAAATTTGGGGCTTAAAAATCCTGTAGAATCTTACCTCTATCTCACAGTTCAGTTCCTGAATTTGGACCATGGCCCTGGTCAGCCAGTCCTGGGACAAGTGCTCAGTATTTATCTCTGTGTGCTGAGATCAGTGTTTGGGTGGTTTATGAGGCAATTCCTGGACCCTAACAATATGTCAGTAAGAAACTGGGCTCTTGGTCTATACGAGATGAACTTGGGAAAAGCGAGAGCAGTTCTTTTTTTGAGAATTTTTTTCTCTATTGAGAGCTGAGCTGTCTGGTGATCTCTGGAGAGCAAAACACCTCTGCAAGAATATTTTCTAAAGAATTTCTGACTTTGGTCAGAAAAATCCATGGAGAGCAAAGCAGAGCTCTTATAGAATTTTTCATAACTTTTAAAGAATTTTTTCCTAACACGTTTCTGACCTTGGTCAGAAATCCCAAAAATTACTTAGAGATCTGGTGCAGTTCTTTTAGAATGCTTTCTAGCAGATTTACAGAGAAGGCTGCCTGGAGAGAGAGATTTTTTTTCTGGCTTTCTGATTTTGATAGGAAAACACAAGAATTGGTTTTTAATTTTTCCTAATAGGACTTTTGACTTGGTCGTCGGACGATCCAAGAATTTTTTTATAGCAGCTTTTCTAACTTTGAGCTAAAAGCTAGAGTTCTCACAATCAGAGAGTTTTAAAAATAGCAATAACAACAACAACAAAAGTTGTCTAAAGTAGAGCAGAACACCTAGTGAGAACAGTCTAAAAAGCCATCTCACAACAACATAGACTGCCAATTTGGACCCAAGATTTGACTTTGAATTGTTTGTTTTCAGTACTCCCAAACACCGTTTTCTCAGGAACTCCACTCCAAGTCTAGGCTGGTCTTTGGCTAAGACTTTGGTCTTTCCCAGTAGATTTGAATGATTGTATTGAAAGGGTCAGTTCAGGAATTTGGAAAATTCCACCAGACCCCTCCAGAAGGGAAGGGCTAAAATACTTTCCTCAGACTACAGGGAGGTTCCTGTGGCTAGGGAAGGAGTTATTCTGAGACATTGGCCACTTACCTCATTCCGTAACAACCAACCAATCAGTTTAAAGGTAACACTGTTCTGCCAATCACATTGTGACTAATGGCTGCTGCCCTGAGAACTCTATAAAGGCCTGCTGAATGGGGGAATTTTCTCTGGGGGGAGGGGGAAAAGGTTGTGCATCACCACACCACACACCCCCACCCCGGCCTCACCCCCGCTCCTGCCCCCGGCCCCTGCATAAGGGGAAAACTGGCTGGGCCTGCGCGCCAACCAGGGTAGGGACGGACAGGCCAGGCGCCTGAGTACCTGTGGAGAGAGAGGCAGCCTGGCTAGTGGGGAGGGCTCAGAAGGCGGTGTCTTTCTAGCATGGGCCTTCCGGATACCTGTAGAAGAAACCTGACTGGGAAAAGGCTGGGTCCTTTCCTGGGGCTGGAGATGCTGAGGTCTGCTCCATATTCTTACATGGTGGGTTTTGATAAGAAGAGACAGTTCATAGTTTCAAAGCTTTATTATGGAGAAATAGGAAAAGAAAAGAGAGAAGTAAAGAGAGAAAGAAAAGACAGATGAGAGCTGGCCATGACCATGTGAGAAAAGGGGAAAAGAAAGGAGAGAGAGGAGAAACAGGAGGACAAGAGCAAGGACAACAAGGGAGAAAAGCAAGGGGTGGGGGCTGGCTGTAGCCAGGTGACTGTAGGGGTGGAGTCCAGCCAGAACTATGGCCACAGGGATATGGAGTTGAGGAGTCAGGAGTCTGGGAGCATGGCTCACTGGATCTGTCCCTTGTAGAATATTCTCCTGGGTCTCCAGAGCAAGCCTTGCTCAACCAGGCCACAGACTGACTGCTTTACATGGGCCCACATCTCTCTCTATATGCAGGGCAACCCCAACATTTTGGAACAATAAATTCCTCTTGTTTTTTGCATCAATTCCTGACTCTGCATTGTTCACTCGGGAGGTCCCAGTAATTGAAGGCTCAAAAGAGTCTTACAGTATGTATATTTCTTAGGGTTTACCAATTGACACCGGACAACTACTAATTTACTAAACAACACAATCCCTAAGAACAATCTATAAACATTTGTCCTTATGCCCACAGATAAGTGTCATCTTCACCTCTCAACAAGGAAACTTCTCTTTGCAACAGAGACTCCAACAGAAAACCACAGCTAGTAAAAAAAAAAAAAAAATAGAGTCCCAAAGGATACATCTACAAAACATGTCTGCTCCTAAGACTTAGGGAAGGTTGCAGATGAAGGAAAGGCTGTTAGAGCCATAGGACCTGGGAGTTTGCCGTGAGATTGTGTCACATGACAATGTCTGGCCAGTTACTTTTGAGAGCTTTCACATAGTTACATATAAATTTAGCTTGCTGTATCAGAGGAGGCTCTGCACATGTTGGGGGTTACCCTGCACTTAGAGAGAGACCGACCATGCACAGCCCACACAGCGGGCCTTTATACAGTCCATTGGGCAGCAGCTATTAGACACAATGTCATTGGCAGAACAGTGTTGCCTTTAAACAGATTGGTTGTTAGGGAATGAGATAGGTGGCCATCGGTTTTGCAATAACTCTAGGCCTCCCCTAGCTCACTTCTTATGAGGAAGGATTCCATGAATGGAATATATCGAAGGGGACTGAGCATGTAGCCAGTAGAGCTCCTTTCTAGCTTTGATGAAGCCTGGGCCCAATCCCAGCACCGAGTAAACTAGGATTGCTGACAAATGTTTATAATCCCAGAACTAGGGAGGTGAAGGCAGATAAGCCAGAAGTTCAAGGCCATCCTTAGCTATGTAGCGAGTGTTTGAGGCCAGTATGGAATATGTGCGAGCCACTCAAAAGCAAAAGTGTCAAAAGATCTACACTTGATTGCCCTGATGTAGACAGGACAGGGCTTCTGTTCTGAGAGGTTGGCGGAGAAGGCCCTGAGATGGCAAAATCTCTATCATATCTCTTGATGACGATGACATCAAGGATGAGTCTGAACATCTGGCTCCCACTTGCTTGTACCCTCCCAGTGCAGAGTAAGTCTTCGCCAGGGCAACTGAACAAATATATTTAGAAAAAAGTTTAGAAAACTGTTAGAAAAACTATTTAGTGACCATTTTACTTACTCTGCTGAGTGTTTGGATTCTGGAGGTAAGTTCAACAGATTTCTGTATAGGGAAGTCAGTTGTTTGTGCCCTGACCATCTACATTGTCTTTACTGTAACAGGTCATGAGACCAAGGGTGCACACCTGTTTCTTCCCGGTAGTAGGATGATCCTACGTGTTGTGTTTTTTGTACTCCTATTCTTTCCTTTCTGTTTTTTTTTTTCTAAAATGAAGAGCAGATGAGTTGTGCTAGTAGCAGCCAAATGCCTCTCCCCCCATGCAACCCTCTTCTGCCTCTCAACTGTCGTGCTCGATAGCGACTCTCTCTCTCGTGTCATCATAGCATTGGTCCTTTGTACAGAAAATTTTCCACAAATTTAGCAAAGTGTCAGATTGATTACAGTCACTCACTGTATGTGTTACGTACTTGAAAATGTGCAGCTGAAATAGATTACATAAAATGTCAACTATTACCATAGAATAATTCTATTCTTTTTTTTTTAACATTTATTTCATATATGTGAGTACACTGTTGCTGTCACTGACACACCAGAAGAAGAAATCGGATCCCTAGTACAGATGGTTGTGAGCCACCATGTGGTTGCTGGGAATTGAACTCAGGACCTCTGGAAGAGCAGTTAGTGCTCTTAACCGCTGAGCCATCTTTCCAGCCCAAGTAATTCTATTCATCTCTTAATTATATTCATCCTACCCACAAACTGAGTCCGTTAGACTTCATTTTGCTAAATTTAAATAAAAGCCTCTTTTCTTTATCTTTACTGTATTTGAGGTCTAAAAAAGAAAAGAATTCACGAGATCATTAATCCCCTTGATGAATAGTTCTTGCATAATAGTTAACTAAAGTCAGTGGGACATGGTGGTGGTGGTTTCCATTGTGCCGTGCGATGCTGCAAGCTCTCCACTATATATAATTACCAAAACGGAGTCTCCTCGTTTCCAATTTCCCCTTCCACAATTCAGTCACCTGTCCCTAACCAGAGTCCTGTCATCCGGCTGTGGCTGGCACTTTGCCAGGAGCGTTTACGTTAGGTGGGATTTTTATGTTCGTCAACCAGTAGTAGTTAGACGACTGCAGAGCCCAAGTAGCACCCTGCTTGCATTCGAGCGACGCTTGTTATTTGTAGTTATCGAATTAAAAGACAGTGGCTCTGCTGGCTGGAGAGGTCATCACCGCACTCACAGCTAAGTACTGGAGAAACCAGCAATGTTAATCACACACAGGGTAGTCTTCTCAGTGGGGGAGATGAACGCCTGTTTTCCACCCAGAATGTGGATGCCATCCACAGTTTTGGTGGGCTGTCCTATCTCAGGTAATCCCTGCCCAGTGTGGTGTGACTCCAAGGCTTGTCTACTTGACCCTGCCGAGTTGACCATCACAGTAACTATGAATGTTGAGACTGGTTTGTTTCTTTAGTCCCTCATCTCACTCCCAGTCCCCACACTCTCTTCCAGACTCTGGCCCGTCCAGGTGCCCCTGGAGGAGGACCAGGTAGACCCGGTAGATAGCACTTATACTTTAGAAGTATCGGGTCAAGACAAGCACAGAATGAGAATGTGTAAGAGGTAACAGGTCAAGAGCAGGCATCATCTGTTGGTATCTGGACCTCCGACACCTGTGACATCACATAGGAGACAGCACGACCAATACGCTTATTGCCAAGGTAACAGCCAACATGTACCCAGAGTTCATTGGGTTCAGCTTTATCTGCGACCACATCACCATCTCTATATATGGGGGTAGCGCCTCCCTCCCTCCCTCTCTCTCTCTCTCTCTCTCTCTCTCTCTCTCTCTCTCTCTCTCTCTCTCTCTCTCTCTCTCTTCCCCTCTTTCTTTCTATGGTCACCTTTGCCCCTTTCCTCAATAAACCCCATGTGGAACTGTTTGGCCTGGTGTGGTCTCTCTGCTGCTACTGCAGCCGTTCACCGACCCTGCCGCCGCCATCACCACTGCAGTTGCCCCCAAGCCATAACATCGTCAATCTTGGAAATGTGGTTGGGCTGACTAGTTTTTTGTCACCTTGACATTAAGTTAGAGTCATCTGAAAGGAGAGAAGCTCAATTGAGAAAATGTCTCCATGAGATCCAGCTCTGTGGCATTTTCTTCATTGGTGATTAATGGGGAGGCAGGGCCCAGACCTTGTGGGTGGTTCCATCCCTGGGCTGGTAGTCTTGGGTTCTAGAAGAAGGCAGGATGAACAAGCCAGCCAGTAAGCAGCAAGGTCCATGGCCTCTGCAACAGTTCCTGCCCCCAGGTTCCAGCCCTCTGTGAGTTCTTGTCCTGTCACCCTTCAATTTTAAAGAGTGGTGTGCAAGAGTAAGCAAAGCACACCCTTTCTCGCTTTTTGGTCACGGTATTTTGTAAAAATAACAGAAGCCCTAAGTAAGACAGTGGCTCATTGCCCGTGACTAATTGCCGGTGTTAACAGCACAGACACATGCACTCTCTGTAAAGCCCTGTGTGTGTGTGGGGGGGGGTAGGGGGGTTAGAGGGGTGGAGGGTTGGAGGGGTGGGGGTTTGGAGCGGAATGTAGGGCAGATTCTTTAGGGTATTAATCCATTGTTTTCTCACTGCTAGCTCTCTGAATAAAGCACAGCTTAAAGATTGAGTGCCTGTCTCCTCTCAATGGTGTTTTGTTTGAGGAGTGAAGCATTCGGAGCCCTCTGGTGTTCTGCTGACTATGACTGGGTAGCCTCGGGACTCGCTAGTAACTTCCTTAGTTACAGAGGGGCCAAGGAGTCCAGGAGTCACAGTGGCTGCCTAGACTTGCAGGGGCCTGGCGTTCCGGGCTGGAGCCCTCCCCAGCAGCCGTCATGTGATTCCGCTTGGAGATTTTCCCGTCCTGGTTCCCTCCTGGCTCCCTCTGTCACCCTCATTTAACAAATCGAATTGCTTCGCTCTCTGGTTCGTTTTCTGGGTTAAGGCTCGTTTGACCTCTGTTCTAAAGTGCTTTCTGTGTAGTTCCCATTCCTGGCTAGAGCCCGCGTGACCTCCGTTTTGAAGATACAGTTCTATTCTGATTTCTCTGTTTTATTTTATATCTCTTATTGTTGCCATGGTTGTCCCAGGCCCTATTCCTGGTGACAGCCCCTTGGGATATGTTCTGACAAATTGGCATGGCTATATTTATATATTTGATATCTCTTCACCACCCCCATACCTTTTTGTGTCTGAAATGGCGATTACAGGGTTAACACATAGAGATTTTTCACTCTTTGTATTTTCTTTTCGGCTTTTTTTTTCTTATATAAGATAATTAACTGCCTAAGGTCATTGATAGTTCTGCTATCTTGGCCAGCTCTGGCTGGACTGCAACATTTGGTAACTTTCACACTGCAGTGAGACAAGGAAAAAAAAAAAACTATGTAGAAGAGCCTTTGCAAATATCCAAGCTGCAAATTGGACTCTTGGGGAACAGAGGCAAGAAGGCAGATCTCTGAGTTTGAGGTCAGCCTGGTTTATATGGTGCATTCTAGGATACCTAGAGCTACATTAAAAAAAAAAAAAAAAAGGAAAAGAAAACAAAATAACCAACAACAAACAAAAACAATCCAGAATGTGATGTAGGTGGGCAGAAGACACCAAATACCAAAGGAGGACCCACCACAACGTGTAAGCATGCTCCAGGACAGAGACGGGATGGAGAAACAGAACAGTTTGAGTATTAAGAGAGTCAGAAGGTGAAGAGGATGAAGAGGAAGAGCCTGTTGTGAGCAGCCTGCCGTCTGAGGCCGTGGTGAATTCCTGGCCTGTGCTGCCACTGAAGGCCATGTCTGGGTCTCTGGCCGTGCAGCAGCAGTGGTATGCGATGACATCATGGTTCATATTACCACTAAAGGCCTCGCAGATGTTCCCGATCTCTGCTGTCATCTGAGACTGTGTTGATGTCCAAGGGCTGTGCAGCGGTGGCCCTATCCCTTACTGGCTGTAGCACTCTGAAGTGTTGGTTCCACACTTCACCAGCTGAAGCACTGAGGAGAATGGCCCCGCACCTCGCCTAGGCAGCAGAGTAGAGCTCACTCTGGTGGCTTGAGCACAGGCATCTGGCTCCATTACTCATCTGCTATGTGGTGGTACGGCTGAGGGACAGATGTCTCTCCTCACCTCATTTCTTGGCTGCAGGCAATAGAGCTCGCCTAGAGGTCATCAGAGTGAGAGACCAGGAGCTGCCCTTCGCAGGCTGCAACCCTCAGAAGAGTTCACATCTCTCCTGGGAAGTACATTAGAGCTGTCTCTGGTAGCATGGGCACAAGTTAGCAGCCCCTAGGGCACGGAGAGTAGGAGAGCCGGCCCTGGCGTTTGGTAAGCTAGCTAGACCAGTGCTGGAGAGCTCCCCCTGGTGGTACGTGAATAGGATAGCTGTCCAGGCCGACTGACTAACTCAGCTACTTCCCAGGTCCAGATTGATCCAGGCCTTTGAGTTGCCCCACCCCAATATCTTACCTCATCTACAAACTGCAGGAGCATCTGAAGGGGCCGGCCCTGCAGGTCCAAAATTGCAGGACCTCCATGATAGATAGCAACAACAGGATATCCAAGAGGTGTCCCCTTGGTGATACAGTGTTGATAGTGTAGCAGACGTCAGAGGCCCCGAACCAGACCAAGGACCCACTGTAATGAACGTTTGCAGGTAAAGATGTGTGGACAAGAGGGTGTGCTGAGAGACACACTGTGACACACAACAGCCTCCAAAGTGAGATGTTCGTTTTGTTCATTTTATTTTATTTCATTTTGGGGGGTTGCAAGGGCAGAGGACAGATATGAAGGGACTGGCAGAACAGGGAGATTGGAGTGCATGATATAAAATTCATGAAGAATTAATAAAAAGTTTTAAAAAACTCGAAGCAGAAATCAAGCCTGGCTGGGATGATCATAGAGAAGACCCTTACAACTTCATAGCATGTGAGGGTCTTAATCCCTGGCATGGTGTCATAAATATGATTTGTATTCAACTCTTGTTCAATAAGTTGATAAACTTGTTTATTTTATGACTGAGTCTCATTACATGAAAGAGGGAATAAAACGGGAACAAAAACATGTTGTAGGAAAGATAAATATAAGGAGACAGTATAAGAATATAAGCCGATACATTTTGGGTAAGACAAATTAAAAAGAAAAGAAAATACTTTTTTAATAATGAAGGGTTTTGTTTGGTAAAATAAGTTTTCATTCCAAGATAAACGTGACTAGATTTTTCCAAAGCAGAAAAGGAAAGATGTGAGAAAAATCAGAACCCTTGAGTCTATTGCAGAAGATCCAATGAAATCACAAAGGGTGTAGAGAGGATAAGACACAAAGGTGGTGTGATAAGTAACTAAAGGTTATCCAACTACAAGGGTCAAAGTTCAACTGCTGACGCTAAAATATAGTCCTCTGTTTAAAGTCCATGAAAATCTCTTAAGATTCTGTGTAAATTTTCTGAATTTCTACCATGTCTTATGCCAAAAAAATGTAATTTTAATGAAAACAAGAAGAAGCCTATAGTGTGTTGGCTACACAGACAGTCTTTGCAGGAGTGAGTTTCACGCAGGAGCAGCAGAGGACATGATGCCTGTTCTCAAGGTCAATACCACCTTCCCTGAGTAGAAAACAGTTTTCAAGCTTCTGCCAAAGAAAAGAATTAGAACAAAAGGTTAATCCCAGTCACGGACAGAATGAGAGATTCTGTAAGAGATGAAGCTGGTTTAAGACATGGCGGGACTCCATGAAGACCATGAGAGGTTTGCTTGACACTGTGTCAATATTATTGCCACGGCGGGTGGGTGAACATGCCTGTCCCACAAGCATCCAGGAAAACAGAGGGATTAGAGAGGACAAAAGCCTGTTTGTGCAGGTAAGAAGTGGACAACCTGTTCCAAGTGACGGCCAGAGTCAAGAACCTGTCATTCTATCCATGTCTACATTTCTATTATGATACGCAGATTAGCAACAGGGTTTCCTGGCTCTCACACAGCACGCAGGTTAACCTTCCTATGCTTTGTATCTCCCTAAGCATTAGGCTTCGAGGTTGTCTATGCAATGCTTTTATTGTCTTAATTTTCACTTACAGGCTCATTCAGCTCAGTTCTCACGAGACCTAGAATAAATACCCCTGCACTTTGTCAAAATAGTTAGCTCCATGAATTAACAAAGGTTTGTTGTTGTTGTTTTTTAATCTCTCATCTAATCGTTTTTAAATCACAGCTCCAGTCTGAAGCTTAATAACTCGTGGGTAGAAATGGTGGTGACTATTTTCCCTTGTTTTCCTGTTTTTGTCTTTTAGCACATATTTCTCAAGCGGTATGTTCATGAATGAGTCCCATACAGATGTAAGGCAGAGGCTGCCCCAGGCCAGCTCCTGTCTCTGCTGCCACTGCCCTGTCTGCTCCACTCACACGATGCTCTGCTCATTTTGTGACTGCTGCAAAGAGTGCCAACCTCTTTGAACCTGCATTCAAAGGCATGTTTGTGTCATTTTGACACTGGCGCCACAGAGATCAAGGCATTTATACTTGTCCTAAATACAACAAAAAGCAACTGAACTCTTAAATCCAGTCACTTTTATTTTCCTAGGAAAATAACGATTTTTTTTTTCCCTTCTGGAAGCCCCTTACACACATTGCAATGGGATACAAACTGCAGTTTTGACGGCCAGTGGGCTGCATGCCTTTAGAATACAAATTAAGCATGGCGCTCCCTCTAGTGGCAATCACACGGCTACATTTAAAAGCAGCATGGTTTGTACCTATTTTTCATTCAAGTATTTTTAATTTTATATTATTTCATTTTACACAATAGGTTTTGAGGGAGACAGAAGTCTTGAGTTCCAGGACTACATACTGAGATCGCATACATTTTTTTAACCTGCTTTAAATTTCTAGTTTAATAGATTTCTGATTGTGAAAGGGTACTTGTATTGACATTTATTGATTTAAGCTTTTAAAATGTGTCGAGATGTTTTGTACCCAAATAAGATCTACACTGTAGCGTGTTTCGTGTGCATTAAGAATGTAAATTCTTGAGTAGGACAGTCTGTATCTGCCTGTTAGGTCCACTGATTGCCAAGTATAGCTTCAGTCTGACGCTTCCTTCCAGTTTCTCTATCAGGATGTTCTACCCAGTGTCTCCTATTATTAGTATAATATAATGTATACTTCCTTTCTGATATTTTAGTATTTATATTATGTGCTTAGCTGCACTGATGTTGAGCACACATATACATTTATAACATTATTCTTCCTGATATACTCCTTTATCATTGTGTAATGACCTTCTTTATCTCATTTTTATAGTTTTGATTTCCATATATTTTTACATGCTGTGTATATTGGAACCCTCATCTTTCTCCTTTTCCATATACTCCTTTATCCCTGCCATACCTTTAAAAGAACAAAACAGATTATTTTATTTATTTATTTATTTATTTATTGTTTTTTTTTTTTTTGGATTTAGTTTTTTTCAAGACAGAGTTTCTCTGTGTAGCCCTGGCTGTCCTGGAGCTCTGTAGATCAGGTTGGCCTTGCACTCAGAAATCTGCCTGCCTCTGCCTCCCAGAGTGCTGGGATTACAGGTGTGCGCCACCACCGTCCAGTTTATTTTATTTTTTTAATTGCATATCTTCTTCATTTACCCAATGGTAAAACCTTTCCCAATTTCCCCCCTCTCAAAAGCCCCCCTCCCCAAAGATTCTCTACCCCTCCTCCCACCCCTGCCTCCATGTATATGCGCCTCTACCTGACACACTCCCACCTCTCCCTCCCCCCCCCTCCTCCCTCCATTTCCCTTTGTTTTAGCCTCTATTGAGCCTTTACTTGACCAAAGATCACTCCTCCCACTGATGCCTAACAAGGCATTCCTCTGCCACATTTTTGGCTGGAACCATGTGTACGCCTTGGTTGATGGTTCAGTCCCTGGGAGTCTTGGGGTGTGTGGGTGTCCGAAGTCATTGTTCTTCCCAGGGGGGCTATAAACCCCTTCAGATCCTCCGGACCAGCCTCCAGATTCTCTGTTGGGGACCCCAAACCCAGTCCAATAGTTGGTTGCTAGTTTCTGCCTCTCAAAACAGATTTTTTTAATTGGATTTTTTTAAACTTACATTTCAAATGTTGTCCCCTTTCCAGGTCTCCCTTCTGGAAACCCTCTAACCTCTTCCCCCTTCTCCTGTCTCTATGAGGGTGCTCCCCCACCCCACCCACTCCTGCCTTCCCGCCCTGGCATTCCCTTTCATTGGGGCATCAAACCTCTTTAGTTCCAAGGGCTGCTCCTCCCACTGATGTCCAACAAGGCCATCCTCTGCCACACATGTGGCCAGAGCTGTGGGTCCCTCCCTGTGTACTCTTTGTCCAGTCCCTGAGAGCCAGCCCTGTTGACACTGTTGCTCCCCCAATGGGGTTGCAAACCTCCTCAGCTCCTTCAGTCCCTTCTCCAACTCCTCCATCAGGGACCCCACACTCCGTTCAATGGTTGGCTGCGAGCATCTGCTTCTGTATCTGGCAGGCTCTGGCAGAGCCTCTCAGCAGACACCTTGTCAGGCTCCTGTCAGCGTGCACTTTCTGGAATACTCCAGGTTTGGGGCAGTCTCAGATTTTTTTTAAAACGATTTATTTATTTGTTTTATATAATGAGTTCATCATTGCTGTCTTCAGACACACCAGAAGAGGTCACTGGATTGCATTGCAGATGGTTGTGAGCTACCATGTCATTGCTGGGAATTGAACTCAGGACCTCTGGAAGAATAGTCAGTGCTCTTAACCACAGTCATCTCTCCAGGGCCCCCTTTCCTTTTAAATTTTAAAACTCAGTCTAATTATTATCTCATTAATGCATTAACTACTTTTCTCTTTACTAAGACCAAATACATGACGGAAGCAACTTGAGAGAAGAATGATTTGTTCTGGCTCCTGGTTTCAGGGGATCTCAGCAGATCACAGCTGGGGAAGCTTGGTGGAGAGTGTTGTAAGAGTTTTCTTTTATGGGGCAGACCAAGAAGCAGAAATAGCAACCTGTACCAGAAATGGGTATAACCTTCAAAGCCTTGCCCCCAGTGGCCCATTTTGACCAGCTAGGTTCCACCTTCTGCTGGGTTCACAGCCTTTGAAATCATTACAGATGCTGGGAGCATGTGGAAGATACGTTATGACTCAACCTGTACCATTCTGCCACAGACGCCCATGAGCTCAGTGTCATCTCGTGCAAAGTACATCAGGTGCAACTTCAAGGGTCCCTGTAGTCTTCACAGTGTCAATCTGTGTCAGAAGTCTAAAGTTCCACATCTCTACTCAGACTCGAGGGATCTTTTAGCTGGGATCCTCTGTAAAGAAAAAAATAAACCAAAACCAAAACCAAAACCAAAACCAAAACCAGGAAAATGAATGGCTCAGTATGTAGAAGGAGAGGTCATCATGTTCCCAGAGAGTCCTCATTCTCATCTGAAACCTAACGAATGCAGTCTTCACTTTTCATATTCCCACCAGCATTCTGGTCTTCCATCCCCCCACCAGGGTTACCTATAAAGCTCTGCTTAGAGTCCACTGGTGTCTCTCTAACCCATACCTCCAAACTTTCACACATTTTTTCTTGCAATCCAGTTCCAGGGCCCAGCGGTCACAGCTTTATAGCAGAAAGAACCCTTTAGTCCTGGAAACAATGTTGTGCATTAGTTACCGTTGTGTTTTATAAAATGGAAGGAACACCTCAGTGGGCCCTGTCAAGATGTAGCCCTGAACACTCAAGCCATGCATCAGGCCTAATATAAAAGGAAGCTTATTTGGAACTTGGAGGAGGGGATAGAGACCAAGGGAGAGGGAGAGGGACAGAGGAGGACAGAAAGGGAGAGGAGAGAGGAAGGGGGAAAGAAGGGAAGAGGCCTGCTGTGGACCTGTGGGGAAGAGAGAGGGAGGGAGAGAGTAGATGGGGAGAGAGAGAGAGAGAGAGAGAGAGAGAGAGAGAGAGAGAGAGAGAGAGACAGAGACAGAGAGACAGAGAGAGAAAGAGAGAGGGAGTGAGAGAGAACATAGGGAGAGAGACAGAGAGAAACATAGAGAGACAGAGAGAAAGAGAACGAGATAGAGACGCACACACACACAGACAAGTCAAACAGCCCTTCTTATAGGGAGCCAGGCTCCTACCTGGCTGTTGCAAGATAACTGTTAGGCAGAGCCTAGACAAAATGCCAACATTCCTCTATTTGGGTTTAATTTAAAAATGAGGAACTAGAAAGAAAGGATGGTGGGGAAGAAATGTTTTATTTTTTTTTAAAGATTTTATTTAATTTAAGCATATTAGTACACTGTCATGTCTTCAGATACACCAGAAGAGGGCATAAGAAGTCATTATTATAGATGAGCCACCATGTGGTTGCTGGGAATTGAACTCAGGACCTCAGGAAGAGCAGTCAGTGCTCTTAACCGCTGAGCCAGCTCTTCAGCCCCCCAGTTGTCCTACTCTTTACTTCCTCCAGACTTTGGAGGTGATCATTGTTCTCTTTTGCAAACCTAAAAAATTGGGATGGGGATGCTGTGCAAGTCCTGGGAGAGCTGGCTGTTTCATTGCTATCAAGAGTCTGTGGAACCATCCTTGGCTAGGAAAGCGCAGGCCCAGTGGAGAAGCGTCTGTGAAGGTAGGTCAGAGCAGCCATGGTTACTTCTCTGGAGCTGCCTTGGATCCAGATTTCCAGTAAACGCCTGGACTTTGCAAGAAACTGAAATACATACATATTAGAGGTAGAAAATAAAGTTAGGTAAGTTTGGGAGAAAAATCTTTTTCTTGTGAATCTATTTGAAGCCTTTAGGCTCATAGTCTTGGAGGTTAGTGGGAGGAGAGTCTCCAAACCAGGGAGCAGGGGGAGGAATCCCACCTGTAGGGTTGTGTGTCTTGCATTTGCTTCGCCACAGGGCACAGGCTGTTGGGGAGGCAGGACAAGTCAGAGCTGGTTTGGGGGTCCCCAGGGTCCCCAGGCCTGTGAGGAGGTTGGGACAATCTGGTTCTTAGGCTCTTAGAAACCCAGGCGTCACTGGGAGCCTAGGATCAGTAGAGAACAGAGTGGGGGCCCACGGGCTGGATCTGTCCTGGGGCCCCGGGGGAAAGGGAGCACTCTGGCTGGTCCCAAAGGGAGAGTCCTTGGCTTGCCGGAGGCAGCAGGCTGGCTTCATGGCGGCTGTGGCTCGGAGCACAGAGAGATCTAATAAGAGATCTCTACGGGAGATTAGATGGTAGCTCTATAGGCAAAGGTCTTCTCTATGGGTCCCCGTAGCGGATCCTGAAGAAAAGAGGCAGTCCATGGTTTTAAGGCATTTATTGTCATGGCGGAAAGTGGATGAGTAACACCATACCCTACTTCTCAGGGTGGGCCTGAGGTTAAATACCTTTTGCAGGGAGGAGTGTCAGGGAAGCCCTCCAGGCCTTTAGGTAACTAACTCATTAGAATGGACATCTGTCTTGAGCCTACTTGACTGCAATTCATGTCTTCTATGTGTGGAGGGGCTTGGGGCATTGCCCTTATGTGACTGATGGCCACAAATCTATGGGGGGTTGTGGCTAGTGACAGGTTCCTAGGAACAGGAGAAAAAACACATTGTCCCTCTAAGGTTTCCAGGGTTTCAAGTCTTAGCTCAACGGCGAACAAGCCTACCTCACACTGTTACACACCCACCCTCTGAAATATGCAACAGGTAGAAACTTAGGGTATTGATTACCAGGGGTACTTATCCAGATGAGGTTTATTTGATTCATGAGAGGTAGATCTGGATGAATTCCTGGAGCTTATGGGAATCTTTTTAAGTTTACAAAAGAGATAAATTTTTTAACATCATGAATGGTCTTTAAGATGAGCTCAGGGAAGGCAAAAAACCTTTTGTTGAGCAGAAGGAGCCTTTTCCCTCTATCCAGAAAAATGAAAGTATATATCTATATATCTATATCTATATCTATATCTATATCTATATCTATATCTATATCTATATCTATATCTATATCTACATCTACATCATCTACATCTACATCTACATCTACATCTACATCTATATCTACATATATAGTATAATTAGACACATCTTTAAGTCTATATTTAAAAGACAACCAAAACCTTGAATTTGTAACAATGATAGTTGGTCTTACAGATTTAGCATGAGAAACACTTTAAGTGTATAGTTAAAAAACCATCAAAGGAAACTTAAATTTGTAACTATGAAAGTGGATCATACAGTGGATACTTTATTAGAGTTAGGCTAATATATAAGAACTCCATTATGTCTCGAACCCACCCCCCAAAAAAAACCCTCTATTGGTTAACTTTTTTTTTTTTTTTTTTGGTTTTTTGGATTTGTTTTTTTGTTTTTTTTCGAGACAGGCTTTCTCTGTGCAGCCCTGGCTGTCCTGTAACTCACTCTGTAGACCAGGCTGGCCTCGAACTCAGAAATCTGCCTGCCTCTGCCTCACAGAGTGCTGGGATTACAGACGTGCGCCACCACTGCCCGGCTATTGGTTAACTTTTGAAGTCCTAATATAACAACAAAGCAAGGGGAAGAAACCTGAAGCCTTTTGTACCTTATATTATTTTCTATTACCATTTAAATTTTATGTCCTCCAATCTTTACAACATGCAATTACCAACCTCAAAACCTTTTCTTAGACCTTCAAACACTTTTTTAGATTCTCATAACTTCCAAGCCTTTATATCCTTAGATGGTACATAAAGTTATCACTTTTTCCTATCCAATTATTTACCATGAGACATTTGTGGCTGATCATTGTGGAACAGTTTCTGAGGTAAGGGAGTAGCAGAAATGTCTGCAAAAGGTTACATCTGAAACCTGTGTATCTTTTATCAGGAACCCTGTGAGCAAGACAAACCTGTTTGCCTTTTAGGTAAGAGACACACGGTAGTCTTAACGAGCTAGTGGAATGACTAAAGATCTAACACGGTGGTGGATTACTTTGGAATTAGGAGCTTGTCTGTTCTCTAGCAGTTAAGCTGCAGTCAGATTAGTCATCAATGTAATCAGGGACCTGAGAAGGATAAACTGCAATCTAGATGTCATATATTAATTAAAATGACAGAGGTTAGTATACAGTCTACTACCTAAACAGTTCTCCTAGATTACTGTGGTCTCCATCACAACTCTGGCCATCAGGCCCAGAAGGGGAGGGGCTTTTCTGTGGAAGAAGAATGTGACAGAGATGGCCTTATTTTGTTTTAGGCAATATAAGACATTCAACTCTCCAGTGTTCTCTGGTGGTCCGCAGTTTAGGCTGAGCCCTGGCACCGGGCAAGGCAATGAATGGGGCAGTGTTTCCAAGTGGCTGGAACACTACAATTCAGATGAGTCCTTTATCATGGTGCCCATGTCTTTTTGGAAACTTTAGGAGAGGGGCGATCACTGTTAGGATTTGGGAGTTTCTGTCTTTTATAGTAAGCTTAAACATTTAATGCCATATTCAGCGGATCTCTGATAGGATTGAGAGCTAGTATCTATGAAGCATATTGGGTTAGACAATCTGTGTCTGTTTTTAGTTATCTGCTTTAGCTGTAACCAGCACACATAAAGCAAGGGCTAAAACTGAGCATTGTAATGAACTGCACCTGTTCTAAGCTTTAAATATGACTTTAAATATGTTTCTGAACATATTAGAAGATATAACCATCTTGCATTTAACTATAGTATCTTTTATGAGATTAGAACTGTTATAGTGGATTTTGAGACTAAAGCCTGTTAGGTTTGAGACTTAAAAATTATGATTTTTGAGTTGAAACTTTTTTGTATCACAACAAAACTTTTTAATCTATAAGCATAGTCCATAAATAGATTGGAAATTGTTGATCCCCATATTGTATATTATTATAGAACTCCATAAACATACAAGGCTACATTAAAACATTTTTAATTTTGTAAATCTTTAAAACAATATTGGAGTAAACCACCTTTTAAAGAGTAAAAACATAGAACAACATTGTAACAATTTACTGATACAGGATAGCGATCACATAAGGATCTTATCTCATTGAACAGTGTTTTTGGAGATGTGCTTTTCTGGTTAGCTCAGGTCACATGTTGCTGCCCTTAAGTAAAATGGCAGTAAAGGGAGGACTTCCCACAAGCAAGATGGCTCTGAAACTATATCTCTGCCTTTGCTGTCCTTAGCAAACATGGTGATGAGCCAATCTACAAGGTGTGTGGAGAAGGGTCAGGCTGATGCAGTTTGCTGGCTCAGGTCCACTTGTATTTGGGGAACCAGTTCCTGGCTAGGCCCTTCTCCCACCCTAGGCCGGGAAGCCAAGGTTCACAGTCCACACCCCCCTCCTGCCCTTGGTTCTCTGTGTGGAGCCTAGCAGCATCTTTGTGACAAAATATGTGGCAGAAACAAATTAAAATAAGAGATTTAATTTGCCTCCTGGTTTCAGTCCCTTTGGTTGAGGAGAGATGGCAATACTCAAGGCACAGGAGTGAAGCAAGGGTAGTGGAGACATGATGTCTTAGTTGTGTTTATTGCTGTGAAGAGACACTGTGACCCTGGCAATTCTTATAAAGGAAAACATTTACTTGGGACTGGCTTACTGTTTCAGAAGTTTAGTCCATTATCATCATGGTAGAAAGCTTGGCAGCATGCAAACAGACATGGTGCTGGAGGAGCTGAGAGTTCTACACCTTGATATACAACGCAGCAGAGGAAGACTATGTTACTAAACATATCTTGAGCATAAGAGACCTCAAAGCCTCAAGGCCACACCTCCTAACTGTGTCAGTCCCTATGGGTCAAGCATTCAGACACATGAGTCTATGGGGGCCGTACTTAGTCAAACTACCACACATGACATACAATATGAAGCATCAAAGTAGGCCCAAACCAGAAGTGGGTATAATCTCCAAATGTCTCCCCAAATGACCTACTTTCTCCAGCTATGATCCATCTTACAAGACCCATCGCCTTTAAAATAACGTTACAAATTTGTGACCCATCATTCTGAACGTGACCCTATGGGGAACATTTCTGATTCAAATCCTAACACTTCCATTTAGTTTAGGAAAATTGTTATAGAGTATATGGATACCCCAGTGAGAGAATGACTTCGAAATATTACAGTAATTGGTGTGGAGATACTGATTCATCTTTACATGCCTATTAAAGCATTAGGACCTGAGATTTGATCCCCAGAACCTACGTAAAAGCTGGGCAAACTGGCATGTATCTGTAATCCCGGCGTTTGGTTGAGAGGCCGGAATCTGACACACTCTGGAAGTTCACTGGCCAGTCTTGCTGAAACAATGAGCCCCGGGTTCAGTGGGAGACTCCATTTCAAAAAATAAGGTTCCATGAGCTGGAAGCCATATGTGACACTGCTATAGCAGCAAAGAACCTGAGATTAGATGGGTCATAGATTTAGGGGTCAACCTACTACAATCATCCTGCTAAAGGAACCTTGCAATGAAATGACTCCTCATGACATGTTGCTAGAACCATAGACGAGTGCATCACCACCCAGTCCCTTGTCAGAGAAGCTTCTTTGTGTAGTGAATGATAACTAGCCAGGAGAGTCACAAGTGGATGTTGTTATAGAGAGAATGGGAGAGTTTAGCGCTTTCAGCTGTAAGTGGAATGGCTTTATCAAATTCCTCCCCTCATGCCTGGGGGCGGGGGCGGGGGTTCTGTGGAAGAGGAGACAGAAAGAGCAAAAGAGTCAGTGCTGGTGAGTGACTCCAAGGAAACAGCATCTTTCAGACATAAGGGGACCATATGCACTTACGAGCCTGCTGGAGGGGGAAAATCAGCTTTCTCCATTGAAGTGCCAGTTTGTGTATCTATCAGTGGCCAGTGCAGGCCGGGTACCCAGGAGTAGTCACCCAACACAAAATGGACTCACTATCATTTTTGTATGATTTATGTTTTGGTGGGTTTTGCCTTATTGATTTTCCTGCTTGTTGTTTGTTTTGATTTTCTTTCTGTCTTTTTCCCCTTTTTTGTGTGAGAGAGAAGGAACATGAAGTTGGGTGGATAAAGAGGTGGTGAGGATCTGGAGGGAGTTTGTGCGAGGGAAAGAAAATGGTCAAAATATATTGTATTTTTCTAGTAAAGAGGCTTTATTTTTTACGTAAAGAGTTACGTTTTTAAAGAGAAAAATGTAAGATGGAGAATTGATTGAGAAACTCATCTGATTTTGGTTTCTGTTCTCTACTCTTGCAACACAGTTGAGCAAACTTGTGTACACACACATACACACTGAGATTATAATGTGCATGGTATGAGGAACCTTAGGGAGAGCACAGGCATACACTTCCTGTGGAAAGAAGAGCAGTACTGTCATCCTCTCATATTACGAGGGGCTTTTGTGACTAATAGATGCTTCATTACTGTTGGCTCTGGATTGTCTCGATATTCCAGCTGCCCAAACATTCTTCAAATCTCTGATACTAATATCATGATCAGGCCCCAATACATCTAAAATTATAATAAAATAGGGTTATTTTAAAAATGTACTCTTGTATAATTTACCGCTTAAAATTAAGATTGCTAAAAACTGCCATTTTTTATTGAAGAATATAGACAAAGAAAAATTTATCTTTAAAGTTTAATGGGACAATTTTTTGCTTTTTTTGACTTGTAAAAAAATTTGTATAAGACCTTTAGTTTCCTCTTTCTTATAAATTTCAAAGAATTAGTTTTCAACTAGACTTTAAGTGACCACAAATGGAAGAAGAGAACTGTATTTAGACTTTTCCATTTCAGATGGAAGTTAGCCACAGACCAGACATCTGTCACAGAGACGCATGTGAATCGTCATTCATTCTGGTGGTCTAAGAAGTCTCAGGTTAGAAGCTCGAAGTGAGGTTAAATGTCTCCTTACCTTCATTCATGACCTTTTCTGGTTATTATTATGCAAATATTATCAAAGATGCAGAGTATGTAGGATGGAGAAGAGACATAAGAAAAAAAGAGAAAATTTATAACCAGTTAAAATATAAACTAGAAAGCTTAAAAATAAAGGAAGAGCAGTACTGTCATCCTCTCATATTATGAGCGTTTTTTGTGACTAATAGATGCTCTGAAGGGGAAATGCTATGTGCACTATTAGCTGGTCTCCCAGTTGAGTGTGGCCACCTGGGTATTTTATCACCTGTAAGAGCTATGATTTCTCCAATACTCTATTTTCAGCACTTAGTGGAGAATTGTTTCCAGGTATAAAACAGATAAGTTATACTTGAAGAACATTGTTCTCAGAAGATATAAGAACATATCATCAATGAATATGCATTATCCACCAGAGGTGCTGCGTCACATGCTGGGAATATGTTGTAGAAGAACATCAATGACAGTGAGCACATAAGTGACTGTTGCTTAAACTGTGCACTGTGTGGGACTTGTTTATACTTGACATTACCCATTCTTCTCAACCACCCCACGCTGTGACAATCATTTTCACTTTATAGATATTGTAGCTGAGATGCCAGAACAATTATGTAATTGGTCCAGGGTGCCCCGCTGGCAAATGACACACACAACCAGAAAACAAATGTCCTGGAGTTTCATGTCAAAAGCCTTTCTCCCTTCATCCCGTGTGGAACACCAGTGACTCCCTTGAGTAGTATTTTACTGAATGTTTTCAGCATGCTGTACTTGCAGTGGGTTCTGAGGGAAGCCTGGTGGGCAAGAGTGACTATGAAGATGGAAAGTCAGCAGACAGCAGTGTGATATCTGTTCATATCAGCCGACGAAGAAGCTTAGAGAAGGGGCTAAGGAAAACCCCTGGTAGAAGTCCATAAGTTATTTGAACTTTGAAAATCTTACAGGGATCCAGCTAAGTGCAGGCAAAGCAAAAAATCTCCCAGCCAGAGGAAGCTTGTCTTGTCTCATAAATTTATGCTTGTCACTTAGTTTCTAGCAATCCTTTCACAGTTTGACTGTTCTAAGTAGCCAAGTAAAACTCCCATATCATTCCTAAGTGACGTAAGGAAGCTACCTGCTTAGCTTACAGATCCTTTTATTTTTAATTAAAAACATTTTCAGGGGCTGGAGAGATGGCTCAGCAGTTCAGATGGCTTGTCCCACTGGTTGCTCTTCCAGAGGTCCTGAGTTCGATTCCCAGCAGCCACATGGTGGCTCAAAACCATCCATAATGGGATCTGATGCTCTCTTCAAGCATGCAAGTATATGTGCAGATAAGGCACTCACATACATAAAATAATAAACCTGAAAAAACTTATAGATCTACTTATTTTATGTTTATACATATCAAGGTTTTGCCTGTATACATGTATGTGTACTGTTTATGCCTATGGGTGGCTGTGAGCCAACATGTGATTGCTGGAAACTGAACCCAGGTCTTCTGCAAGAACAGCAAATGTTCTCAACCATTGAGCTATCTCGCCAGCCCCTCGCTGATGACTTCACATTAATTGTAACTGTTTAGTTACCATACAGTAAATATTGAGAAACTATTGCTTAGTTGGTGCTGTTCTAGGCAACAAGGAGAGGTTATTCTTTAAGATGTTTACAATTTATAGGGGAAAGACAAACACAAAATTTGTATGTGTGGTGGAAATTTCTCTTAGCTCATTTTTCTGATAGTCAGTCACAGGTAGGATATGATTGTCATCATATAATGTTATGAAATACTTTATTAACTGGCTTTCCCACATCAAGCATGTCATGCAACTGGCCTTGCCAGGTCTACCAGCCCAGTGCCTGCTCGTGAAAGGAAGTGGAGTAACTAAGGCCTGACTTGGGCTTCAGGGGTTCATGCTGACTTGCAGTGATCATGGTTTCCCCTTTTAATAGGCCATTTTTTTTTTAAATTTTAAATGTTTGACATTTTCCCTTCATTCTAGGGATTGTGCCTAGAGCCCAACACAAGCTAAGCAAACTGAGCTAACCCAGGCCCCAAACTCTCTTAGAAATCTCTCTTAATGTTTGTCTTAGTTAGGGTTTTGCTGCTGTGAACAGACACCTTGACCAATGCAACTTTTATAAATGACAACATTTAATTGGGGCTGGCTTACAGGCTCAGAGGTTCAGTCCATTGTCATCAAAGCAGAAACATGGCACATCCAGGTAGATATGGTGCAGGAGGAGCTGAGAGTCCTACATCTTCATCTTAAGGCTGCTAGTGGAAGACTGACTTCCAGGCAGCTAGGGTGAGGGTCTTAAGCCCACACCCACAGTGACACACCTACTTCAACAAGGCCACACCTCCTAACAGGGTCACTCCCTGGGCCAGTCACATCTGAACCATCACAATGTTCAATACCCACCTTTATTCCTCTTTTATAGGTTCAGAACTTCCAACTCCCCAGAAACTCTACAGACACTAAGCCTACTTGTCCTGGCACATTAAGGGATGATCCGTGTTGTATTTCTGCAGTGTTCAGTTCTACTTTCTGGTGCTTTTCTTTTTGCCTTCCTGGTTGCTTGATTGTAAAGGACACAGGTTACAGATAGTTGTAGAGAAATCAGAATTCTTAAACACATTATCATAATATAATAATATTTGTAACATAATATTTATATTGATTATTTGGGGGCTTCACATAATGCACCCTGATCACATTTGCTTCTTAGTCTTCCAAGGTCTACCTTCCCAACCCTTGTGACACCTTTCCCCCAAAAACAGAAAAAGAAGAAAACAAAAGTTCAATTTGTGTTGCCCATGTGCTCACTGGAGCATGGTCAAACCCCCAGTAGCCAGTCCCTTAAAGAAAACTGAGTCCTCCCCCACTTACCCCCACCAGAAGCCATAAATTGTGGGGAGCCACACTTCAGCATCTTTATCATAAAATTAAAGAGTTCTCTTTGATGGCTTCCTTTCTAGGCTGTTACTTTTTTTGGGAGGTTGGGTTAGGGGTTGGAAGCTTTTAATGTCTCTCTTAACTTTGAGTCTGTAGTCACTGATACCATTGCAAAACAAACAAACAAACAAACAAACAAACAAACAAACCTTCCTTGCCATTTACAATCCGCAGCAGCACAGATCATGGACTTCCACTAGGTTTCCTGTGACAGCGCAGAGCACAGGCACCCACAGCCCTCTGTTGGTAGCACGTGCTACAGACTTCAGTATGGTCTCCAGTGACAGTACAGAACACCAAAGCATGGGCATTAACATGGGCCTCTGCCGCAGCGTGGACTACAGACACCATCATAATAGCCATTGGAGGCCACATAGGACACAGACATCAGCAGGGCTTCTGGGACAACAAGGGTCATACTAGAATGGTCCCCAGTGGCAGCCTGGACTGGCCCTGTAGGCATCAAAATGGTCTCCAGAGGCAGCACAGGCAATGGACATCCCAGCTTACATATTGACTGTGAGGTGACTGCAGAATTCTGTTGGGAAAATATTTTAACTTTCAAAGTTCTCCTTTATGGACTTGGGGTCATTTAGCCATTGTGTAGTAGCATCAGTAGAGCCCCTGAAGCTCTTGAGATTTTCCAAAAGCCCCTCTAAATTTTCTAAAACTTATTAGGTTTATTTTATTAAATGTACTTCCTCTGCTGTATCTATAGGATTTAGGAAGTCAGATAAATGCATATACTGACTCAGCCAACTTTAGTGGGAAATCAGCGGTTCTGTTCTACAGAAGCAGTTATCAGTGAGCTCTACGGTGGCTCTCAGGAATCTCACCCAGAGAACGGTTCCTAGAAGAGGATTCCTTCCCCATTCTTTCATGAGAACACCCAGTGTTCATTTCTCTTGCATTTCTCCCATTCTTTGTTTATCTATTGTAGGTTATGATAAGTTATTTCTCTGCCAGAGAAATGAGACAATTCAAGCCAGGTTAGAGTATATAAAGGCACCCTCGATCTGGTTTCCTGGTCCCTCCCAAGGAAAGAGGCCAGGGAAGTGGCCAGGAAAGTGACCATGGAGAGGGGACAAAGGAAATGGGGAAGTGAAAGAGAAAAAGAGAATACTCCAGGAGGAAGGGAGAAAATGCAGACAGCAAGAGTGAGAATGAGAATGAGAGCAAGAGCGAGACCGAGAGAGGGAGGAAAGGAGAAGGGGTGAGGGAGCGAGGGAGAGGGGGGAGGGAGGGAGAAGGGGGAAGGGAGGAAGAAGGGGGAAGGGAGGGAGAGAGAAGGGGGTAAGGGAGGGAGGGAGAAGGGGGAGGGAGGGAAGGAGAAGGGGGAGGGAGGGAGAAGGGGGAGGGAGGGAGAAGGGGGAGGGAGGGAGGGAGAAGGGGGAGGGAGGGAGGGAGAAGAGGGAAGGGAGAGAGGCAGAAGAGGGGAGGGAGGGAGGGAGAAGAGGGGAGGGAGGGAGGGAGAAGAGGGGAGGGAGGGAGGGATGGAGGGAGAGAGACACCAAAATGTCTAGATCATATAGGAAGGAGCTTCGGGGGAAGAGGAAGCCCAGCCCAAGGGCTTGAATGTTCATGGGAGAGGGTGCAGTATGCCCTGTAAAGACTGAGGGATGCTGGGCGAACCTGGAGGCCAGGTCTGCTTTGGTATGTAAGACGTGCGCGTCTCAGCTCTTTGTCCTGGGTCTGACTCCCAACAGGTTAATGAGAGCTGTTTGCGGCAGATGTGGGTAAATCCTTTCAGAGCTCTTTGCTTTAATAATGGAAATAACTAATGCCCTTTTCTCACCTATCAATGGAACTTTAATTCCTTCTAAACATATGTATTTTATCTTTTGAGTCTTGGAACTTTCCATTAGAGATCTTTTCTTAATAGAAAAGAAGCATTTTATTTTATTTTGGTTTTTTTTTTTTTGTTTGTTTGTTTTATCTTTTGTTTTGTTTTTTTCCGAGACAGGGTTTCTCTGTGTAGCTCTGGCTGTCCTGGAACTCACTCTGTAGACCAGGCTGGCCTCAAACTCAGAAATCTGCCTGCCTCTGCCTCCCAAGTGCTGGGATTAAAGTCGTGTACTACCACTGCCCAGCCGAAAAGAAGCATTTTAGAAGTATTAAACAAATGCAATTAAGAGAAATGTTTTGCAACACATTTTTTCTCCTATTAAATACTGCACCACCATCACTAACAATAGAGAACTCCTTTTATCTACTGTCTCTGACTTTGAAGGTTCTTCAGAAGTCAAAGGTCATTTACAGCTTGGCCTTCTTGGTTTTTTTTTTTTTTTTTTTTTTTATTAAGGTCTCTCCAAGAATCTCAATTTATTCTTGATGTGGCTCCTTTCCTTCTAGTTTTCGTGCATGTGCTTTGAAAAGTTAAAGGTTTTGAAATTACTCCCCAAGAACTGCTGATAGCTCAAGCACATTCACATAGACCAGGAACTAAATGTGAAAGTGTGAGCAGTGGTAAAGATACATAGAGTTTGATAGCAAATTCCAGATAATGTCTTGGTGAGGCAACTCATGGTCACAGCTTCCCCTGCTGAGGAGTCACTGCTGGCCGTGTGGTGACTCTTCTCCGTTGAGAAGACACACCCCAGCAAGTCTAGACCAACAATTTCCTTCTGTGTGAACATCTACACAGTGTTCACCGGTTGCAACATTCTTTCAGATAAGCTATTGCACTTCCGTTTTCTTCTCAATGACATAACAAGTTTTTTTAAAGGAAGAAGGGAACTGGTAGGCTAGGAGAAGGGACTCCACTTTTAGGCACAGAAGTAGGAGCAGAGAGAGGAGAACCGATGTGATGGCTGGGTGGGAGCATGCAGCAAGTAGGCTTTTATTACTGTGTTGGTGTGAAATGTCCGAGACAGACAAATTGTGTATATAGAGAAAGTACAAAGGTGGTTAGAGGGAGGGAAGAATAGAGGACAATTGCTGGTCTTCTTTCAGGCTGCACCACCTCGAAACCAGAGGTGGTGGTTACACAACACTGTATGATGATAGTGACTTGACTGGTTGTCATACAGAACTGTGAATACGCCGATAGTGACTTCATTTCTATACAGAACTGTTAGTATCCTGATGATAACTTGATTGTTGACTTTAAAATGGTCACTTACTTTGTCTTTTGGATTTCACCTTAATAAAGAAAGTAGGGATTAATAAAGAAAATAGTTCTGACTGTTCTTACAGAGAACTATAATTAACTTTTTAGCACTCATATTGGGTGGCTTACTAGCACTTGTAATTCCAACCCCAAAGGGACCTTGCATCATCTTGTGGTCTCTTCATGAGCATTCTGCTATACAGACGCAGATGCAGATGCATACGCAGATGCAGACACACACACACAGACACACAGATAGACACAGATACACACACACAGACACACACACACATGACAAAAAAATCTCTAAAAAAGAAAACAGTATATAGAACACAAGTTTGTTTTTTTCAGGAACATTTACATCTACTTCTAGTTAGATTTTCCTCACAGTCACTTGAGAAACCTTCAGGATGAAAACTACTTCTAAAATCGCATGGCATTGAGACAGAATGCACACAAACACCCAACTCTTCAACTGCTATAGAGGCTCATATCCTACAATTAACTTGATGTAAAATCAACATCAAGAAGCAATCTTCATAAACAAGATTGAATACATATAGACTATTAGTGGTTTATGATTTTGTTTTTGGTACATTTTTGTTTGGTAAAAGTTAATGTTCCTATTAATACAAAAAACTGTAAACAATATTTTTTGTGCTTAACTCTAGCACTCATATCTTGCATTTTTATGTACTTTTAACTTTCAAACGCTGCACTTTAAAACTTTTGGGTAATAAATGGCTACTACCTCAGTAAAGAGACAGATTTTTAATATTTTCCACATTAACTTTTTCATTTACAATCTCACTCTCAAACTTCATTGAAAGTATCCAGGTATATTAGTCACTCATTTTTATGTTTAAAACACCTGATAGAAACAACTTAAGAGGAAAGTTTATCTTAACTTATTGTTTCAGAGACATTTTTCACTCTCTCAACTGCAGGTCTCATCTTTTTTTTTAAAATTAATTTTATTATTATATGTAAGTATACTTCAGACACCAGAAGAGGGCATCAGCTCTCCTTACAGATGGTTGTGAGCCACCATGTGGGTGCTGGAATTTGAACTCAGGACCTTCAGGAAAGCAATCAGTGCTTTTACCCACTGAGTCATTTCTCCAGCCCCAACAGGTCTCATCTTAATGGGAATGACAGATAGATTATTCTGGAGCCATTATGAGTGACCATGGCCTAGGAAAACAGATTTAGGTTACCTTAATTCCATGCTCCAATAGGGGAGCAGTTTCACAGGGTTTTTATAGTTTTATAGAAGAAAAGGAGTCTTAAATCAAAGCAAGTTTAAAATACATTAGTGGGTACACCAGAGACACAGATTTATTGAGGTCATGGAAGCTTTCTTAGAGGTCCAAGATATTATCTGATGACATTCTTAGCTCTTGGACTGATGGGAGCTAGTGTTCTGCCAAGTTAGTAACTTTTAAGAGTGTTTTATTTATTATCATGAGGTATTAGTTCAGATACAGACTGGGGCAAGGCATGGCTGTTCCAGAAGGCAAAACTAGCTCAAGATAGCGAAATTAGCGCCTGATCCTATAAAATTCTAATCTCTTCACTGGCCTCAAATACTAATCAGTCCATTAGTCTCTACATACATAGAAGGTCTTACTAGGAGTTTTCATTCATAGCTCCATCATGGTGGTGGTAGTGGTGGTGGTGGTGGTGGTGGTGGTGGTGGTAGTGGTGTGGGGTGGAGATTCCTCCTCTGGCATAGACCAAGAATCAGACAGCAGACAGGAGCCTGGAGAGGTTATAACCTGCAAATGGCTGGTAGCCTGCTATAGCCTAAGCTCTCAAATCAGCACCATAAGCTGTAGACCAAGAGCTCAAACACACGAACCTCTGGAGAACATCTCACACATAAACCATAACATAGTGCAATGGCTTTCTGCTAGGTTTCTCGTGATTCTTTGGGCAACTGTTCTGTTTTCTGCCTTCAGTAACGAGTTAGCTTGAAACCATGTCAACTCCCAGGCTTTCCCTAACCACACGTGATTTTAGAGAAAAGAGGGGTGGTGTAAAGCTACCATACTTCCTCCATCGCTGATATTCCGCAACATCACCGTCTCTTCCCTTGCGCTTCACATCACAAACAGGACCGTCTGTATCTTTCTGAGTCAGATAACCCAAGTTTATGTCTTCATATGAGGTCCTGAACAGGCATCTTTTGTTTCCTCCTGAAAGCTATACTTGGACTTATGAATTACAGTTACATTTAATATTCTTCCATCCAGCAGTTCTTATCCTGTGGGTCATGAGCCCTTTGGATTAAATGACCCTTTCACAGAGGTCAAATATCAAATATCTTGTAAATCAGATGATTGTGATTCATAACAATAGCAAGTTACAGTTATGACATAGCAACAAAAATTACATTATGGTTGGTGATAACAACACAACATGAGGAACTGTATTAAAGAGCTGCAGTACTATGAAGGTTGTGAACCACTGCACTTTAATCTTAGAAATCTTAGAAAAGTCTGGACAGGGGCTGGAGAGATGGTTCAGTGGTTAAGAGCATTGAATGCTTTTCCAAAGGTCCTGAGTTCAAATCCCAGCAACCACATGGTGGCTCACAACCATCCATAATGAGATCTGACATCCTCTTATGGTGTGTCTAAAGACAGCTACAGTGTACTTACATATAACGATAAATAAATCTTTGGGCCGGAGCAAGCAGAGGTCCTGAGTTCAATTCCCAGCAACCACATGATGGTTCACAACCATCCGTATAGCTACAATGCACTCATATACATAAAATAAATAAAATAGATCTTAAAAAAGAAAAGTCTGGACAGCAATGAAGGCCTGGGCAAAGGTCACATCACAGGACACAGCAAGATCTCTGAAGACCCAATTCTCATGTTTGTTTCCGTGAGCAACAATGCCATGGATATGGAACCTGGTTCAAGAACAGCCCCTATGACAAACACTTAGGCTACGTAGAAATATAATGAACCACGACAACAGCATGTGTCATGTTATTCTGCTAAAATGTTGAAGTTCCTAATTTTAAGGGCTCTGCTGGATAATAGCTAAAAGGTTGGATGATTCACCATGATTCTTTATAGAGTTTTTTTCAAAGAAAGATGTTAGGGATTTCCATAGAAATTTCTCTTTTTCTCTAACTCTTTTCTTTCCTAATCTTTTTATTTCTGCTCATATACATGTGTGTGTGTTCTCAGCTGTTAGTGAGAGATCCTGTCATCAACTGAGTTGATGCTTGCTGAGACACTCAAAGAGGACCTTTGGCTTATATGTACTTGATCACATATGTATATGCATTCTCCCTCCCCTCCCCTCCCTTCCCCTCTCCTCTCCTTTCCCCTCTCCTCTCCCTGGCTGTCCTGGAACTCGCTGTAGACCAGGCTGGCCTTCAATTCAGAGCTCAGCTGCCTTTCCCTCCAGAATACTGGAATTAAAGGCATATACCAATACTCCTGGCTCTTCTTTGCAAATTTCCATGTCTGTAATTTTCTAACATCAGTGAGAAAATCGGGGTTGCATTTCTGGGTTTTTAGTCTTATTAATAAAACAAATAGGAGGGCAGCCAATCTGGAAACCTCAGCAACTATGTGGAAGGGTGAGTTGGAGAAGAGAGAGAGAGAGAAAGCCATGCCTTTGTAGTGGAGGCTGGCAAGGCGTGGTGAGGCAAAAGTGGAACTGGCAGGCTAGTGGGAAGTCCCCAAATGTCAGAGAAAGCATGCCCAAGCTTTGGCCAATAGCTAAAGAAAAAGGACAATGAAGGACCTGAAGGTTATGACAGGACTCAGAAAAATTAGGCAGGTTGCATGTCCAGGGTCCCACAGTGTGGCCTGGCAGAAACTCTGCAAGCGTGGTGGAGGAAGCTCTGGGAAGGAAACCTGTGGTGTTTCATGAAGGGGATCCCCATTCTTTCCATTGCCTTCGCATAGCTCTGGGCGACTAAAGCTTCCTGGGGTTAGGATGAAGGAAAAAAAAGGCTGTAAAGATCAGTTAAGGTTTAGACAACACTGCTCTGGTACTGGCATCTGGAATAAGTCAGCTAAGATGGTAGCTATCAGATGTGCAGGGAACCATGAGGTAGTAGTCAATATGACTATAATGTTACTTATTATAAAACTGTTTTGGGTAAAATGCCACTTTTATAGGATTCTCTCTATATAAATATGTCCTTGAGACCAGGGATGAGGGTATGGCCTGAAGCGAGTGAAGTATGTCACATCTGCATGAGGGTCCTTGTATGTTCACTAATTTCCTAGCCTCTCAGATCTCTCTTTCCACTGGTTTCAGAACTCAGACTGGTCATGGTGGGTGACATTCAGGCATGTGATTGATAGGCCCATCTGGATTAACTACGATTTTGGGTCTCCACCCAGGATATGAGTTAGAACCTCAATTCTGTTCTTTCGAACAGGAAAAACTAGCTTTGTCTTAATGGGCCTGAGAAAAGCCCAGATACCTTCACCTTTTCATATGTTGATTTATGGCAAAGCTGATGTTTATGTTTCTAGTTTTACCTGGGAAACCTGAGGTGGGGTTTAAGCCCTCCACTTCTGAGGCTACTGTAACACTATGAAGTCATTTAGTGGGTGATGCACCTCCATCTACAAAGGAAAGGGGAAGTTCTGAATTGTTCTGGAAGCATTGCTAAACACTTTTGAGATTTGTGTGTGTGTGTGCGCGTGTGTGTGCACAGGCTTTGAAGGGAAGTGAAAGGGGAAATCCTTTCATTTTACATACTAGGCGTTTGCTTTCTTTGCCTGGTTGCTATTCCCTGACTAATAGTGCAATAGGAAAAGCGGTGACTTTCAGATTTATTATTAGAAAGTCTTTGTAAGTATAAAAGCCTTTTAAAGAAAAAATTTGGTAAGTAGACTCCCAAGAAATACTCAGGGCAGAGATAATTAGGCAGCTGGTTTCATCAGTGTGGAGAGGGGATAAAATTAAGTAGAGAGCTTGCACAGTGGGACAGACAGAGACATTACAGCCACCAGGAGCCCGCCCTTGGGGTTGTACTCCTTATTCTATCTAGTTTACCTTCTGTTCAGTGATAGGTATTTACAGCTACTAGTATGACCATCTTGTTCAACATTACTGCATAATAACCACACTTTGTATGTCAGTGATAAACAAAAAACAATGGTCTGGACTTAGAAATGTAAATTTGTCCATGTAGTGAGTCTGAGCTGGTGACATACAAAATACCCCTACTAAACACGTGTGGGAAGACTGGCTCAAATGCCCGAGGGTACCCCCCAGGCCTGAAGTCTTTCACTTGATCTGCATGTGACCATGAGAAGCACTAAGAGAATGTGAAACTAAAATTTTACTCATGCCTTCCATGCAAGGAGAGTATTCCCTTCTATCCTCAATTATCTGTCTAGAAGTAGATTGGGATTAGTAGTAGCATTTTTCCCCCCGGTTTAGCATTAATCAAAGAGTACAAATATCTTAGCCAGCAAGGGGCAGCAGGAGTGCCTGCTGGCCTTAACAGGATTCCCTGACTGCTGTAAGGCGGGGACAGTTAAGCATGGTCATATTTGCAGCCTAAGGTGAGTAAGGTGAAGCTACAAACCCTCACCACAGAAGTAGGAAGGCTTCCAGTAAGCTTGGCGGTGGGGTCAGTGACAGAACATCAGGCCACCTCAGTACCCCTAAAGTTTATGCACTTAGAGTTGATGAACTGAAATGAAGCTATTGAGTGTCCACAGATGCTGGAAACTCAGGCATCAGAGAAAACTCCAGATGTATTATTCCAGTTTATTCCCTCATTACCTCAGTTCATCTGTTTTCTTCACAAACTGTCCTACATTCATTCCTTCCCTCTCTGTTTTATATAATATGCTATTGCTTTCCTACTTTATAAATAGTTCTGTATCTTTTATAAGTTTTCTAATGAAGCTTTTATTTATTTCTTTAAAAAGAAAAGAAAACAAAAGAAAAAAGTAAGAAAGAAATCACCTTTTTGTTTGTTTGTTTTTTTGTTTTTGTTTTTGTTTTTTTTGTTTGTTTTTTGGATTTGGGTTTTTTTGAGACAGGGTTTCTCTGTGTAGTCCTGGCTGTCCTGGAACTCACTCTGTAGACCAGGTTGGCCTTGAACTCAGAAATCTGCCTGCCTCTGCCTCCTAGAGTGCTGGGATTACAGGTGTGAGCCACCACTGCCCGGTGAAATCACCCTTTCTTGTCCACAGTTCTGCTTTCTAGTGTTCCAGATGCTGGGCCCCATGCCACGGTCATACAACAACAACAACAACAACAACAACAACAACAACAACAACAACACTAAATAGAAATTTCAAAAGATGAGTAATTCCAAGCGTTAAATTGTCTACCTTTTTTTCTTTCTTAGAAAGTGATAAAATCCAAAGGCTTTTCATCCTGTCCTGCCCGTCCCTTTGTCCAGCACACTCATGCTGGGATCCAGTCCACCATTATTGAGTCGCCATGCTGCTTATCAGGTTGTCTGTTGAGGTATTGAAGTTCTTACATTAAAAGACCCCTTATTTTTCACTTAACACTTACCCCAAAGTATAAATTGAATGATTCCAGCCATTCAGCTATTGCTCAAAGCAGAATGTGTTTTGGTTTTGGTTGACTTCTTTTTGTTACTTTATTTTAAAATTTTATTTATTTTTATACGTTGAGTGCTTTTCCTGCATCTATGTCAGTGCCCCTTGTGAATAACAGGTGCCCACAGAGGCCAAAAGACCGCATTGGATCCCCTGGAACTGGAGTTGCAGAAGGTTGTGAGCCACCCAATGAGCCATCTCCTCTGGAAGAGCAGCCCCTGACTCGCCACCCCCAAAGTGCTTCTTTTAAATGTAAAAGTGAAAGTTTGCAATTTGACAATGAAAGAAATTATATACTGAGGATGAAAGATCCACCTTTAAGGTGATGAAGAAAAAACACATAGCTGTAGCTTATTGTTAGTTTTTGCTCTTAATCTTTCACTTTGCACGTTTGTACATTATGTCTCACCATACATATGAATACATAGAAAAGGGAAGGTAGATTCGTGCTGTCAGCAGTTTTAGGCACCCACTATGGGTCTTGGAACATACTCATCATAAATAGGGGAGACTACTGTACTACAAATATTATTTTGTGTTATATTTTTTCAGATAGCAAACATTGTCTGTGTTTTATAGATATATGATTTTTGAAAGCTACAGGATTTTCCACCAATTTGGACAAATTTTTGCTACTATATTTGTTGCTACAGATGAGGTCATAGATAACATTCTTGCACTTAGTCTTTTCATTTCTGGTTTTTTGTTTGTTAGTATGTTTTGCTTTTTTATCCTCGGCTGCCTGGGTTTTGCCGGTCCAATATTTACAGAGGTCAGCTCGGCTCTAGTCCTGGAATTAAAGGCATATGCTACCATGCCTGGAAAACTTTTTAATTACAAATTCCTGTATATGTAAATAAAGGATAAAACAGTTCTTTTTAAAGGTTATTAAAAGGTATTCCTTTTACTTAAAATTAAAATATAGAAGCTGTTGGTTGGGGCGACCTGAGGTTGGCAGTGGGGGTGGAGCCATACACACGCAGGTTTCAGAGCTGACAGGGATACTGAGGTGCAGAAGGTGCCAGTTGGGACCTAGCTCTGTAAAAAGTTGTTTATTCCTAATTTAAATAAAAAATTGTTGCCTTAAAAATATCATACCTATAATCCTAAAGAACACATAAAGATGTAATATTTTTTAATTGATGTGACCAAATATCCGTGGACTTAAGGAAAGAAGGGTTGATGTCTGCCCAGTTTTAGAGGTCTCAGACAGTATGACTGGGTCTGTGTCTGAGCTCCCATTATAGAAGCCAGGGGCAGAGGGAGAGAATAACTATGCTAATGATTTTCTCCAGTGTCTCTTTTGGTCATATCATACCAAATCTACAGGATGGAAGGTACTATTGACATTTGTGGTTGGCCTTTCCACCTTTCGTAAATTTTCTCCAAAACTGTCTTATAGTCATACCCAGAAATGTGCATCAGTAATTTCCTGGGGACTTCTCTGTCCAATCAGTTGACAATCAAGCTCAGTTAGCTACATAATATGCACATTGAAAAATTCTTCAACAATGTAGTGAGGCATTGTCACGTGACATGTATCTTGCTTACACTGATTAGCCTTGGTTTGGGGGTGATGCTTTCCCATAAATGTTAATCATATAATCAACAACTTAATATAGAAAGAGAGAGGGAAATATAAGAATGCATGAGCTGAAAGATGATTTCTTTAATACTATGCCTCATCAATACCAAGGCCCACTAAAACAACACACAAAAAAAGGTATTGAGTTTGCAAATGAAAATTTTACATACACACACACACACATTTCTATACTTGTATAAACAACCATAAGGTATATAGTCATGTTTAGTGTATTATAAAAGGATAGTGTTACAGTGTAATTCTTCATGGATTCCTGCTTATATCGTGATCAATTTAGCCTTCCATGTTTCGACTCTGGGCTTGCTCTGACCCAGAAAAACCCTTAGACCATGCCTGTATCTCATGATCACAAGCACTCTTTGCTCGCTCACTCTCAAAGCCATCATTTATTCATGTGTCCAATCAATACTGGCAAACCTTTTAGATGCTGAGACACGGCTCTCTCCTAGTTTGTTTTCACTGGGTTTCATTGAGAAGCAGATCACTCAAAGCAAATAAGTAGACATTTTAATGTTGGTTAAGCATCCTAGGAGACAGTATAACAGGAAGATCGGATGCACATAGCTTTGGGTAGTAGAGGGTAGGGTTGCTTTAATAATAAGGTTGTAAGGAAGGGTTTCTCAGAGTATTGGACCAAGGCCTGAATGCTGAACACTCCTTCAAAATGTCCAGACTGACACACAAGGGTTGTTTGTTGCTTTTTCCTTCCTCCTTGAAATATAAAGGACATGAACTTGGAAACATTGCCAGAGACTACGCATGATGATCATTACAAGTGATGCTAAGAGCCCACAGCTATTATCATTTTTGAAAAAGAAGATCACATCTGTAGGTCATTAGAGAATAAAATGATGTGATTCACTTTTAAAAGATCAAGTGCTGTGCATATTATCCAAGGTTGATCTCTACCTCATTGCCTAATAGTTAAGTCCATTTCCAATACTGTTTCCTTCATGGTGCCTCATTAGCTATCTTTTTGCTCTGTTTCCCTGACCATAGCAACAATTTCTATTCATTAAAACTCAGCAAACCCAGCATTATTCAGGAAGGCCTTTCTGAACAGCAGAGCTGAGTGATTGCTTACCTCCATGTCCTCTGGATTGTACCTGTTGGCTAGGTTCACTCTTTGTATTAGTGTTTTCCAGAAGGTCAGAAGCAAAAGGAAATATGTAAGTGTGAATGTTTGTATGTACACATTTACGTATGTATGTGTGTATAAATGTATGAATTATGAAGGGGATTTATTGGAATGGCGTAAATGATATGAGACTTAGAAGCTTGATAGTCCAAAAAGTGATAATATACAGTCTGGAAACAGAGAACTCAGGCACTGCTCAGTCTAGGCAGCTGGGAGTCCCAGTAACCACAGTCCTATTGGAGGCCTCAAAATTTCTAAGAGAGTAGTTGGTGCTGAATGAATGTTGACCGGTTGAAGAATGGATAGCTTTTTTTTTTTTTAACAGACCAATTTTCCTTAAAATATCAGATACAAAAATACCCAATAAATCAAATCAAATCAAATCAAATCAAATCAAATAGAAAACACACCAAAACATCACATCATGATCAAAGAGGTAGACTTCATTAAAGAGATGCAGGGATTGTTCAACATAATATGCTTAAAGTGTAAGGAAAAAAAAGCAATCACTTATTCGATGACGGAAAAATTCTCTGATAATATCCAACACCACTTTATGATAAAATTCTTGAAGTGGTTAAGGATGCAAGGGACATACCTAAACATAATGATGTCACTTTTCAACAAGCCTGTAGCTAATACTAAATTAAATGGAGAGACTTACATAGTAATTCCACTAATTCACAAACAAGACAAGGTGGTCCATTCTCTCCATATCTATTAAAAATACTATCTAAAATTTAGCTAGAGCAATAAAACTGAAAGAGATGAAAGTAATATAAATTAGAAAGGAGGAAGTAAAATTATCTTTATTTGCAGATGATATGATAGTATGGATAAGTGAACCAAAACTTTCCAAGGACAATTCCTAGAGTGAATAAACACTTTCAGCAAAGTTGTTGGATACATTGTTAACCAAAAAAGAAAAAAATAGTGTCCTTTGTATGTACAAATGAGTTTGCTAGTGCAAACAAAATAGAGAGACATCATAAAGTCTGAATTGATTGTTATAGCTTGTCATATTTTTTCCTTCCTAATAAATAAGTCTTGAATAACTCAATGTAAGTGTGTTGTGTAAGGACTTACCTAATACTTTGTAGTCACAGATTACTTTTGGTATTCTTGAAGGTCCTTGAAGACTACTGTGATAAGCAAAGGTTTTAACAGATTCATTGCACATTAAAGAGTTTACTCTTATTTAAAGATAAAAGAAAGTTCAAAAATTTCACACATTGATTGTGTTTATAGGGTTTCTCTGCATTATGATTTTTTTCTCATGGTTTCTAACACCACTGCTACATACAAAGGCTTTCCCACATTGCTTACTCATAGTAATTCTCTCTAGGATGTGTTCTTTTATATATTCATAGATAATTGTGCTGTGAAAGGGTTTTATCATATTGATTACTTCTGTAAGATTTTGCTTCAATATGTGTTTTGTTATGTATTTGAAGGTGAGTATGATATACAAATGTCAAGAACAAGCAAAGGAAACTCACCCTAATGGCTGCCCTTTTGTTACCAACCTACTAATCAATCAGAGCCAGGAAAATATACACAGAGCTTATCTGCAATACTCCACCCCTTCCCTACCCTGAGTTTAAAAGTTATACAGCTTCCAAATTTGAAAACCACAAACACTAATGCCAAGTTACATCTAAATTTCCTCCCAATAACATTTTCCCCTGTTTTTAATCAATGTCAAATGATACAGAGTGTGGGTTTTATGGTCTAGCCTATCATAGTCATTTGTTCTTCTGCGGTTAGGAACAGGTATTATATTTTGAGGAATAAAACATAAATAACAGAAATTATAGTTAGGAACAGTTATTATGTTTTGGAGAACAAAACATGAATAATGAAAGCTTGTCGGCTATTGTTAAGTTCGCAGGACTCCTATTATCTAGAATGAGTGGCTTGTACTCTTGGGTGGTGGGAGTAGGGGTAGATGCACCTGCTCAGGAGGAAGGTAGCTTACACACCTGTGCTGGCTTCCTCATGCTTCTCATGGTCCAACGTCTTGCATTAGAGCTGTGAGCTCCCTGGATGGTGCCTCCTACATTCAAGGCAGTTTCTGACTTCTGTTGTCTTGAATGCTAATACTCTGTAGAAACTCCTCAAGACATCCTAGACTTTCATCTCACTAATCCCAGACATCTCTTATTCTTGCCAAGTTGATAACCAAAGCCAGCCACCACACTCTCTCTAGACATTGATCTCCCCTGCTCTTACTTAGCCTCCAGTGAGTATATTAATGGTCATACATGTCTATCCTCATCTACCCTCTGCTGTCAGTGTATATCCTTACTTTCATACAACCTTGAACCTGATTTCCACAGAGGTAGGCAGAACTCTCTATGAGTTCAAGTCCAGCTTATTCTACATATCAAGTTTCAGGGCAGTCAGGGCTATGTAGTAAGATTTTTTATCTCACAAAACAAAACAAAATACCCCCCTCCAAAAAAAAAAAACACCACAGTTAACACTGGATGATAAATTACTGTTTCTGAGAGTCTCACAGCCAAAATCCACTGATGTTTAAAACAAAGATAAGCTAGGTCAACAAAAAAATATAAATTTTCTCCACTGATAATATTTACAAAAATAAGTGTTTTTCAATAAAATTCAATTTAAAAAATTTATAGAAATAAATCTACATCTTTTAAATAATTGCTAATAGAACTTTGTTTCATTTAGTTGATAATGATGTTAAAACATAAATTAAATAAATAAAATTAAATTTTCATCATTTAGATTTGGAATTACAAAAAGGGCCCAAACTATTGAAATAAAGATTAAGATATGTTTTTTCTTGATTCTTATTCTTAAATACATAGGCACCTAAAACAGAGTTTAAACAAATGTATATGTGCAACATTTTGTGGTTAGAAGGAGCAAAATATATGCCTGAGGATAAAAATGAATGGCTCACTTTATTTTTCCATTCTCTCATATTCTTTATTTATTATTATATGTAAGTACACTGTAGCTGTCTTCAGACACACCAGAAGAGGGCATCAGATCTCATTACAGATGGTTGTGAGCCACCATGTGGTTACTGGAATTTGAACTCAGGACCTTTGGAAGTGCTCTTAACCACTGAACCATTTTTCCAGCCCAGCCATTCTCTCATATTTTTAAGAGAGCATTTAAAAAAAAAAAAGAATTCAAGAAGAACCAGAAAGTGTAATGCTGTGAGAATATGTATGCAGGCAGGAGAAGAAAGGATGTTTTTCAAGTGTATTTATTGAGGAAAGCAGTTATTAATATGGCCAAACTGTAATTAAGGTTACAAACCTAAGGCTCTTGCAACCCTAAATGTAAAATTATTTTTTATTGACTTAATATAATTGTCACCCTGATGGCTCAGTGCTGGATAAATTTGCCCTTTTTAGTTCTTTGGGAACTCTGGTTGGCTGTTTCCACTCAGCTGTTCTGGCTCAAACTCCTCTCCAAGTTGACTGATTCAATATGGCTTCTCCCAGTTTCTCACTGAATTGCTCTCTTTGGCCTCAAACTAACTCTAGCAATTTGTTCTACTGTGGCTTTTTGTTCTCCGGCTGGCTTCAAACGCTTGTGCATGAACTCACTGACTAATGCTCTCTCTACACTGTTCTTCAATAGGTTCTCTTTCCTGCACTGTTCTTTCCTGTGAGAGTTGAGTGTATCCTATCTCTACCTCATTTTGTCACATCTTTCTCTGATGCTTCACTTTGTCTGCCCCTCAATTAGATGCCATTTTCAAACATGCCTGCTTCTTTCTACAAACTAGTTTTACCTTCAAGTTATGTACTGAGGACATGTCTGCATTCCAGTCAGAGGGATTAAAGACGTGTGGCATATCTGCATATCTGAATCACACAGACCTAGTTCTTTGTATGCGAACCTTTGCCAGAGCAGCCGTGCTGCTGAGTTAAAATTGCTCTGTATCTAATAGCAGCTCAGAAGGGCAAAAGTGGCCTTGCTTCCTGCTTGTCCATCACAGGGTGTAGACTACAGAGAATCTGAGGTTTGGTGTTGGTTTGGTCTCTATGCTCTGCTCATTTCTAACTACCTCTCATCCAGACTGTTGGGCCTTGCAGAGACTTTAAAAGTTTTACTTATTTTGGGTTTATGAGATATTTCACTAGTAAGGGTGTCTGTTCCCTTGTCTCACAGTCTGAGCTTGATCCTGGGAACCTACAGGGTGGAAGGAGAGAACTGACTTCTGAAAGTTGTTTTCATGTCTGTGACGCGGCACGCGCACAGGTATACATACACATGCTTGAGAGTATACCCTCTCACTGAATCAAATGTAATTTAAAAAATGAAAACACACTTAGAAAGCTGTACCACTTTTATTTTAAAACTATATGTAAAGCACAATGTTCTCAGGTATATGAATACACAACACGAACAGGACAGAACAGGACAATTCTAAATCAATAATTGTTTTATATGACACACATCAGATTTACCTGCATTGAACAGAAGAACAGAGTCTGGTGGGAATTGTCCTACATGGTCAATGCTCAAAGTGGAGAGGATGTGCCCTTCTCTTGAGCCTAGCAAATACACGAGAAACCATGTTTCACTGACACCAGACAGATATTCTGGAAATGTTGTGGCTGTACTTTTTTTTTTCTTAAAGTAGGACTGATATTTACCTGTGTTTGCCACTTCCTTTTGTCACTTACTAGGAGTGAGGGGTAAAGACAAGGGTGTGGTAGGGCAGACAGAACAACATGCTGCAACAGAAAATGTAATGAAACCAACAAATGAAAAAAAGAAGAACCAAATGGAGTTGATGAAAAAGAGCTTTCCTTGGAGAGCAGCAGACCACATCACTCAGCACTAGAGTGGAGGAAGACAGTGTGGTAGAGAGGTCACAGAAGCTGGAATCCGAGCTCGTGAGAGCAGATGTGAGCACAGTTGTGGGTAGGCATGTGGTCTTGGATAAATCCCCGTGAAAATCCTGAGTGATCTAGTTCACTTAGTCACCAGACAAGGATGGCAATTCTCTGAACAGCAACCAGTTTTCACAGAGTTTGTTCTAGTAAGTTAAACAGTATGAGCAAGGCTAGTTTTTTATTTCAGTAAAAAATAGAGTAGCCTCAAATGATTTTAAGAACTGCTCATCATTGCTATTCATGATTCTGAAGTAGAAACAGCAGCTTAAAATCATCTTGCAACCCAGTGCATCTCCTAATATCATCGTTTGTCTCTGCAAGCTTTTTTTTTTTTTTTTTTTTGCCTACTCACCATTACTCTAGCAAATTGCAGGAGCACAGTCTTGCTCAGTCAGGGAACTGACCAGGGGCAGACTGGGAGAGTGAAATATGTAAACCCAGCGTGAGTGAGCTTGGTGTGCACAGCCTTCTTCACGGTCGGTGCTCAAGATTTGGCTCCGTGCCCTTCATGTCGGTCATGTCAGCACTTTCCCACATTAGTATGTGATTATGTGATTATCCTGACTGACAGCCATGTGAGGCGTGTGATATGTTGGAACCACTACATGGTTTCTCACATCCCAGAGAAGGCGGAGACACTCAGTGTGGCTTGGGTTCAGGCAGGACTAGTCAAAGGCAAAAGTGGTAGAATGAAAAAGTCCCCATTTAACCATTTGAAATTCCTGAAATTCTTTGATTAAAAAGGAGAATAAGAAGTCATCAAGGTGCATGGCTGCTGATTATGATAAACAATGAAGTCAGAAGCTATTGTTTTGTCTTTGCTTAGCTTTGACAATGTCTAGTCCCCAACTACAGTTCCATAATATGATAATTAATAGGTTCAATTTATTAGCACAAGATGTGTCCAGTGTAATAATAGGATGTGGGCATTGAACATACCTAAATATCTTATTGGTAAGTTTCTGAGGGAGGAGGAGAAGATAGGAAAACAAACACATTAGAAAGTTATTGGAAGAACTGAGAATGGTGGCACATGCCTTGAATTCCAGCACTCTGATGGCAAAAGCAGGCAAATCTCAGAGTTCTATGCCAGCCAGGGAGTTCAAGGATAGCCAGGGCAATATAAGAAGCCATGTCTTGTAATCCACATATTAAATGAGGTCCAAGAAGAATGGAGGAGTGGCCCCTGGTTCTGGAAAGACTCAGTGCAACAGTATAGGGGAATACCAGAACAGGGAAGTGGGAAGGGGTAGATGGAGGAACAGGGGGAGGGAAGAGGGCTTATGGGACTTGTGGGGAGTGGGGACCCAGAAAAGGGGAAATCATTTGAAATGTAAATAAAAATATATCAATAAAGAAAAAAATTTAAAAAAAGAAGCCATGTCTTGAAGACCAAAACCAACACCAAACAAAAGTTATTGTGAACATACAGTTTACTTTAGCACTATCTAAAGTGAAATGAAACAGACTCAACAGGCTATTTAAGACATTGATAAATTATACAGACAGTGGCAACACTGGACCCATGATGATAATATTGATGTAGAAAATATGTAGAAAACTATCAGTGAATTCCAAGATACACAATGACAATCAAACATAAGTGTATTACACCATAATACCATATATGTTGCAAATATTTAGCTAGATTGACTTTCTCTTAAATACCACATGCTGCATTCATAAAGGAACATCAGACCACAATGTGTTGACATGGTAGACCTCAAAATGTTCTTCCTTTTTTTCTCCCTTTATTTTACTGAGAGTTAGAATTTATTTATTTTAAAGGATAAGCTTTCTATTATTATTATATCATAATGATAATATGATGATGATGGCGATGATGATATTTATATGGTGTGTGGTTGGGAAGATGAAGAGGTCAGAGTTCAAGTTGGTTATTTTCTACCATGATGGGATCTGTGAATAAAACTCAGACCACCAGGTTGGTACAACATTCTAATTTAATTTCCATTGTGTTGATAAAATGCCATGATAAAAGCCTGAAACAAGCTTATTTTAGCTTACAATTCCAGATTACAGGCCATCATTGTAAGGAAGTTAAGACAGGAACTTCAAGTAGCTGGTCATATTATACCCTCAGTCAATGCCAGAGAAAAGTGAGTCCACACAGGGTCAGGAATCAGATAGCTGTCTCTATTCTCATATAGTCCAAAGTCCCAAATCAGGGAATAGTATTGCCCCACATTAGGCTGGGATTTCTCACAAAAATTAACGTAATTAATACAGTCTCCCATAAACATGTCCACAGGTCATGCTAATACAATCAAGTCCCTTGTTGAGATTCAGATAATTCTAGTTACTAACAAATTAACAGTTAAAGTTGACCATCATGTTTATACCTGCTGAGGCATTTCAGTAGCCCTAGAATATCTTTATTATAAAACTTGGAACCTGTGGGATCAAATCTAGGGATATCCAATCTGAAATGTTTCCAACTATAGAAGTAAACGTTTATTAAAAAAATAGGAGTACCAATCGTTTCCTATTTTTAAGACATTACATGTATGGTGGCAAATCTTGGTGGTCAACATCAAATACCTTGGAAGAGGGAACCTCAATGGAAGAATCGCCTCTTTTACACTGGTGAGTAAGCATGACTGTGGACCATCTTCTTGACTGTTAAGTGATGGATGGGGGCCTAGCCCATTGTGGGTGGTGCCAACCCTGGCTAAGTAGTCCTGTGTTAAGAAATAACATAATAACATAAGAAAGAGCACAATCGTGGATGGAAACTACAAAGTAGTATTCCCCTGTAGTTTCTGCTTTAGTTCCTGTTTCCAAGTTCCTACCTAGAGGCTTTTCCCTGGCTTTTCTGGGTAATGGAGTGCAATCAATTAGCAAAAATATACCCTTTCCCCCATAAGCTGCATTTGATCATGTTGTTTATTGCAGAAACCCATAGCAAGTAGGATGATGTGAATAATTGAATTTTTGTTTTGTTTTGATTGTTTAGAGACAGGGTTTCTCTGTGTAGCCCTGGCTATCTTGGGACTTGTTTTGTAGACCAGGCTGGCCTTGAACTCACAGAGATATGAGTTTTGCCTCCACATTATTTGAATCAAAAGTGTTTCCCATGCATGATTAAGTCTTTAAAGAAAAACAAAACAACAAAAAAGGCCAACCTTTTATTGATGTAGGCCAGGGAAGCAGGAAGACGAAGTGCAGATCTTTACTTCATCTTCTCCAAATCCAATCCCCAGGTCTATAGCAGATCACCTGCTATAACCTACCTTCCCTCTCTGCCCTCCCCCATCTCCTGTAGACACATTTTGACTATTCTTCATTTCCACTAAAACTTTTTTCAGCAGGTCCCCAACTCTAGCAGGCATTCCCTGGGAACCTGCCAGCCACGCCTGACACAGAAGCAAATATGTCTGTGAAGCAGGTAGGTGTGCTTCAGATATTCACCCTTTCTGTTCTCCTTATTCAATCCCCCAGTCTCATCCCTGGGTCTGTAGCAGACTATCTGTTACTGGCCTCTCCTCAATTTCTGAGCCTATTCTCAGGGGTTCTAAGCAGATCCTGGTGAAACGTCCTGCTTTCCTTCATCCTATGGCTAAGACCTCCCCACTCCCCAAACCCCCTTGTAACCATTCCTAAGTATCCTTCAGTCCCCATTCCTAAGTATCTGGTTCTCGAACCTAGAAACACATTTCCTACCAGGCAACAGTCACCGTACTTTAAGAACCTGAGAGAGCAACAAAAACTAAAGAACCAAAGGCCCATCCAACAAAGACAAGACCAGATATCAGTCAGTCCCTAGAATTAAAATCTTCCTACCAGTCCATGAGCATGGGCGATCTTTCCATTTTCTGATATCTTCTTTACTTTCCTCAATGACTTGAAGTTTTGATCATACAAGTCTTTCACTTGCTTGGCTGGAGTTACACCAAGATAATTTACATTATTTGAGGTTATTAAAACAGGTATTGTTTTCCTGATCATTTTCTCAGACCATCTATCATTTGTATATAGGAGGGCTACTGATTTTTGTGAATTGATTCTGTTTCCAGCTTCTTTGCTAAAGGAATTTATCAGCTGTAAGAGTTCTTAGTGGGATTTTTAGAGTCACTTGTAAATACACTATCATATCATCAGTATGATAAGATACTTTGACTTTCTAATTTATATCCCCTTGGCCTCTTTCAGTTGTCTTATTGCTATTCTGTCAAAGGTCCAAGCCTACTTCTGGGTTTGAAAGCTCACTAAACCCCACCAATGCTTGTGCTTGAAAATTCACCAGTTTCTGAGCCTAAGAACCTACCAGTTCCTTAGCTCGAAAACTCACCAATCCCCGATGCAAAATCTCACCAGTTCCTCAGCTCAAAATTCCACCAATCCCTGGGCTTGCCTTGAAATCCCATCAGTCTCCACTCTGGAAATCTCTACCTGGAAAACTCCAGCTACAAGAAACCCTATATAAAGCCTGCTTCCTGCTCACTTACCTGTTGCTTCTTCACTGAACAGAAACAGCCACCCTCTTGTCTCTCTTCCAATAAATCTCTAGTGTGAGGTATGTTGTGCAGTGTGACTTTGTGGTATACCTTGGCTCCTGACTGCCAGGATACCTTTCCTTTCAAAGCTACAACAATTCAATTGGAGAGACCTTTCCTGTTAGAACGGAAACACTTCCAAAGAGGAAGCCTTTCCTGTTGCAGGAAATATTAAAAAATGAGCCTGCCAACTGCAGTGACAGACTACAATCCCATGCTCCTGTTGGCCCACCAACTCTCTGTCCATGCTGGACCACAGCACTCCCGCAGGGCCATCTCTCCAGAAGCCCCACCCCCACCCCCAAGTTCCTCTAGCTACCACACAGTGTCCATGCACCCCACCATCAGCCATCTCAACACATAATTACCCGGTAGGATAATGACTCTTAAAGCTTAATTAACCAGTTAGATTTATGCATCAATAAAATCACAATTTACAAGATGCCAATACAAAAATTTCAGATCCAATTGATAATGATAATAGCTTTATCCCAATATTTCTAATCTTGTGAAATCATAGCTACTTGTAGCTGGAAATCGCCATGCGCTTACACACACATTAGCAGCCATTTTCCTTTCTCCTCTTACCCTGAGATGCTCCTCTCTCCTCGAATCTTAGCGCTGCCCCCTTTTCCCTGTCCAATCACAGGCCTCCCATTGCCCTAATATGATTGGATAGGGAAAATCCTGCAACACTTCCCCTCAGAGTTGCAACACTTCTATATGGGAAACCTTTCTTCTCAGAGATGTAACCCTTGCAATTGCTCTAGCTTAAAACTTCAAGTACTTTATTGAATAGGTATGGAGACAGTGGTTAACCTTGTCTAATTTCTTGTTTTAGTGGAATACAATCCTGAAGGGGATTTGTATCTTGTTAAAGGTGTTTTCTATATCTATTGAGATGATGATGTGAGCCTTTTTTCTTTCAGTTTGTTTATATGGTGGATTCCATTTACTGATTTCTTTTTTTTTTAAATTTTTTAAGGATTTATTTATTTATTTTACGTATATGAGTACACTGTCACTGTTTTCAGACACAGTGGAAGAGAGCACCAGATCCCATTACAGATGGTTGTGAGCCACCATGTGGTTGCTGGGAATTGAACTGAGGACCTCTGGAAGAGCAGTCTGTGCTCTTAACTGCTGAGCCATCTCTCCAGTCCCCACTGGTTTTCTTATATTGAACTATCCCTGCATCTCTGTGAAGAAGGCTACTTGTTCATGGTGGAGGATCTTTTTGCTCTGTTCTTATATTTGATTTGCAAGTATTTTAGCATCTATGTTCATAATAGATGTTGATCTGCAATTCTTTGTCAAGTCTTTATGTGGTTTGGATATCAGGGTCTATTTAAACAATTTAACTGATCTTGATTTAACTCTGGTAAGTGGTACCTATCAAGAAAAGTGTCTATTTCTTTTAGATTTTCCAAAGTAGTGGAGTACAGGTTTTTAAAGTATGTTCTTATAATTCTCTGCATTTTCTTGGTGTCTATTATTTTCATTTTTGATTTTATTAATTTTGATATTATTTTTCTTTAATTACTTAATTTATTTACATCAAACAATGCCCCCTTGCTCCTCTCTCACAGATTCTCTCCCCCATCCTTATCCCCTTCTCCTCCGAGAGGGTACTGCCCCTCCGTCAGATGTTCTTCCATGCTGGCACTTCAAGTCTCTGCCAGGGTAGGCACAATTTTGTACATTCTTTCTCCACCTTTTAGTTAATTTGGAAAAGAGTCTGTTGATCTTATTTGATTTTCTCAAAGAACCAACTCTTTGTTTCACTGATTTGTTGCAGTGTTTTCTTGTTTCTATTTTATTGATTTCAACTTTAAATATGGCTATTCATTACCATCTACTCTTTTTGGATATGTTTGCTTCTTCTCCTTTGTTCAGTTTCCTTGAGTATGTAAGCTTTCTGTTGTTTCTGTTGTTGAAATCCAGTGTTAATTAGTGAGGGTTTGAGCTGATAGAAGTGGGGCTATTTTAATTTTGTTGTATCTGTTGTGATTTGCTTTGTGTCCAAGTATGTGGTCAGTTTTGGAGAAAGTTGTATGAGGTCCAGAGAAGTATATTCTTTTGAGCTTACTTTAGCCTGTCCACTGAAGCCTATGCCATGGCAGTACATTATGATGGAGCATGTAACAGAGGAAGCTACCCATCTCATGGTGGTCATGAAGAAGACAGAAAGCGACTGGGAATCCAATGTTTCTTTCAAGGGTATACTTCCCACTCTATTGGAATTCATTTCATAGCCCCACCTCTAAAAAGTTCCATCATATCCTACTACTATATGCTAGGCATCAAAACACAGGGAAGCACCTATCCAAATTGTAGTAGTATGCCAAATTCCATTGTATTCACATATTTAATATTTATGAGGCTCTCCTCTATCCAGCACAAAAAGGGATACATTTTTTCCTTTACGAAAATTCTCTGTAGAAAGGGTCAGTAGGATGCTTCAAACTCAACACAGCAACAGTGTTAGTTTTCAGGAGGGGAGGGGCTTTCTAGGATGCTGTCATAAACCACATTAGTCAGTCAATCCATGGCAGATACATTGGTAATGACCAAAGAAATGTCCAAGGTACATTCCTAAGAATAAAACACAGTGTGAGGGATCTTGCACTGTTGGAAAGTTTGAAAATTAGTATTAACACATCCAAATGAAGAATTTCTTGTGGGCAAAAGGGAAATTCTCCCTAGAGTTAAGAAAAGCTTTGCCAGAGTTTCTTTTTCTTTCTTTTTTTTCCCCTTCATTTTTCTTTCTACTGCATTAAGAAATTGCCATCCTGAAATATGTTTGGTATGATCTTTGTTTTAAAAAGTCAGGTTTTTTTCAGATGGCATAGATATAGCTACAGAGAGTTGATAAGTTTCCTGTTTTAAAAAAGGCATACCCTATTCTTGCTGGCAATGAACAAAATCCTGAAATAAGTACAGTTCTGTAAGCAGGATTCTGACCTCTGTGATCTGTGCCCTATTGTTAGGCCCTTGAACATGAATTTCTTACTTTACGATTGAAACTGTTGAATTGGAGTACTTATGGTTGTGGAAGGTTAATGGTTGCTGACCTTAATATAAAGAGATATTCCCTGAGTTCTCTAAAGAAGAGACAGAGATGGGGAGTGTGACATGCATTCTGTCTGATTTTATTGGCTTTAAACTTAGAAATAGAGCATACGAAGCCAACGAGTGTAGCCAGCCCATGGAACTTGCTGACCCATCAGCTGGCAGCAATGCCAAAAAAGACCTCAGTCTTATGACCTTAAGGAATGAATTATGAAACTGCAAAAGGGAGCAAGCAGTCTCAAACTCTCCTTCACACCTGCAAAAGAATACAGCCCAGATACACCTGCATTTTATCCCCATGAGAAGTCTGTTGGACTTCTAGCCTATAAAAACAGGAGATAACAAATTCATGCTGTTTTAAGCTGCCAAGGATTGATAACTCTCTAAGGGGAAGAAAAAGAAAAAGTAATAGCATTCACAAAATCCAGCTTATTCTAGGCTCCCTTGGTATACATTTCCTGGCAAGGACATCAGTTCTTCCCTGGAACTCTGAACCAATAGAGAGTCATTGCTAGCTCTTGTCTGAGAAGAAACTGTGTGGCATTGTGGCTTTGGGCTCTGGAGCAGACAGAAGTAGTTTAACTAATAGTTTCAATGAAGCTTGAGACAAGTACATTTGAGAGTCACAGAGGGAAACCCTGCTCCAGGGGAGCAGGAAGAACAGTTCCAGTGTTTCCAAGGTGTGGACTCAGGAAAGGTTTGCTGGGATTAGTATATGAAGGAATAACTTACAGATAATGTAGCCGAGTGTCTTAGTTAGGGTTTCTATTGCTGTGAAGAGACATCATGACCATAGAAACTCTTATAAAGGACAACATTTAATTGGGGGCTGGCTTACCGTTTCACAGGTTTAGTCTATTACATTGTGGTGGGGAGCATGGCAGCATGCAGGCAGACATGGTGGAGCTAAGAGTTCTATAGCTTCTTCTAAAGGTATCCAGAAGGAGACTGTTTTTTTTTTTTTTTCTCTTCACACTGGGCATGAGCATGTAAGACCCCAGAATCCCAATCCACAGTGATAAACTTCCTCGAACGAAGCCACACCTCCTCCAATATGGCCCCACCTCCTAATTTTGCCACTCCCTATGGGCCTTGCATTCAAACTCATGAGTCTATGGGGGCCAAACCTACTCAGACTATCACGAAGAATTAATGATGTGAAGTGAGTGGGGATTGGATGAGGAGACCAGTGGCTACAGTATGTGGAAAGGCCTGGCACCGTCTCAGCCCTCCTTGAAAAAACGTGGAAGTTGTAGAGTATTTCATGGCTGATGGAAAGAGTTTGCTATTAAGAATTACTGCATATACATAAGGTATATGTAGTTACTTTCTGATGGGCTAGCAATGGACATATGAGATTTGTTAACCACAGGCTACTGAACAAACAAACAAACAACATCAACAACAACGCCAGGAATGGTTTTCTTTTATTGGAGCTGTTAGCCAGTGAGGTTTCACAGAAACCAAAATATTCTAAGCTATTTGCCATTGTCTCTGGTTGGCATCCAGAACTTGATGGTTAGATTTTAGAGTTGAAGATATCATATACTTGAATCATAGAACACAAAGAAATTATCTGGCATTCTCCTGGAAGTTTTGGTCGCTATCAGCTAGCTTTTGTAGTGCTGCACTACATAACCAGCAATCTTACTCAACTGGAAATTCAGAAGACTAAAATGACTGACTGTGCTGGAAAGACATGCTTGTTGGTGCAATAGTGACATGAAAATTGTAGGCTAGCCAGTCATTTTGTGATTTGATTTAAGGTTCATTCCATGGTATGGAACCCATATATGGCACAATTATTATGGCTAGGAACCTGCAGCTAGATAGGTCATAGGCCCTGGGGGAGAACTCACTACTAATACTCTATTAAATAGAGTCCTAATGGATTATTGTCATGCACATAGATAGTGTTTTCTCAAATCTCATTAGAGATTTTATTTTTGCAAGTAGGATATGATTAACAGAGGCTCATAATTGACCCAAGCACACAGACTAAGCAAAACAGGGACTTAAATGGGACATTGCTATCACATCACACCTGCTGAGTCTCAAGAATTATTCTTAAGAGGGAGAAAGAAAGATTGTTAATGTCAGAAGGAATGGACAGCTAAAAGAAAATCATTGTGTTATTGTCTGGACCCAGCAGGGCAATTGTACTTACGAACTCACTCTGCTTGTGGTAGTGCAGGATCTGTGTGCAAAGTCAAGACGGAGAAATCCTAGCATAGAGAGTGAATGGTGGACATGGAGTTACATTCCTAGGTGAGAAGCTGTTGATTACCATCTGTTTCTCAGAGAGATCCAATCAGTTTTCCTTAAGGATGTGGTGCCTGGGGCTCTAGAGGCTAGCAGCAGGCTCAGTAGCATGTTGGCAACATTGATTGGATTCAATGGGCTGGCCAAAAATAAAGACATGAAGTTGGACGCTGAGGAATGAGAACTGAATCTGGAAGGAGTTAGGGGAGGGGTGTGTGTGAATCAAATCAACACAAGTAAAGAAAATGCTTACAGAATTAATGGAAATGAACATACATTCATTACAATTTATTTTTGTGGCATTTCTTCTATACTAACACTTTACATAAATCTATTTTTGTTTTTAAAGTTCAACAAATATTTAAAGAAGTGTTTTGCATATTTTTTCATGGAGTACAAGTATAATTACCACAAAATGCAAATTTCTCTGGATGCAGACACATGAAAAAATTTCTCTGAGTGTCTGGAAGCAGTCTGCATTTATCACAGTTAAAAAGGACTTTCATTGAGACCAGACATGCCCTGCAAATTGCCACCACAAGGGCATTGGATGGAAAGTTGACAAAAGGAAATTGCAGCAGGGGTTGGAGTAAAACTTCGATGTGGTACAGAAAATGGTGTAGGTCTTATTCCATCTTACTAAGATAAAAAATTAAGGTTTAAAAGCCTAGAAAAAGCATAATTTCCCCTGTGAAAATCTAGGGCGATATTATTAATTTTATCTTAACAAGTCACATCAAAATACAATGTTAAGAAATGGAATATCATTTTGATTACCAAAGTACAGAAAAATAAATCAATATTTTACCCAAGGTATTTATCTCTTTTGTAAACATCTAGAACCTCTGACCATATAAGTCACGCATGCATCATCTAACCGCATTACAAATCAGTCAAGCTCTGTAGCTAGATAAAGTGAATAAAATAATAACCAAAATTCTATAGACAGAGAGTCATTAGCTATATATAGTTAGAAACCCCAAAAGGAAAAATGTACTCCAGTCAAAGAATCATCTTATGTGGTTTGAAACTCATAGTTATAAACTTCCTTCTGGGGAAACCCCAGTCATGTTCTTTTGTTTCTGTTAATTTGAATAGGGCATGAGCTGAGTCAGATGATAACCTGTGCGCACAGCAGAGCATCTGACTAGCTAACTTAGACTTTTCTTAAAAACTTAACCTTAGCGTAAAGTGTGCTCTTGACGTCATTGGAAAGCACTGACCATTGTGTCCAGTTGCCCAGGGTTGCTCTACAATTTAATACAATAAGGCAGGGAGTGGACTGAATGTAATGATTGTTCATCTGTAGGATCTTACTCCTGAAGGAGGAACCCATTCCTGGCATAGGGTTCTTATTTGTTTGCCTGTGGAGTCTCTTAGGAGTAGTATCACTTTGCTATTTGTGCCATTTGTATAGTTTTAATATATGCGTATGTATGTATTTTAAGAAGCTTTAATAGTAGTCAGTTTTCATAGAACTTTTTGTCTCTGTCTCTGTCTCTGTCTGTCTCTTTCTCTCCTCCTACTCCTCTCTTTCTCCAGGAGACAAAGTTCTCTGTGTAACACCAGTTGTACTGCAGTTTGCTTTGTAGACAAGGCTTACCTCAAACTCAGAGATCTGTCTGCCTCTGCCTTCTGAGTGCTGGGCTTAAAGGTGTGTGCCACTACTGCCTGGATCCATAAGATGTTTTTCAAAAGGTCTTTAGCGTTACTTATCCATTCACATATTCTCTCCTCCATTGTTCCTTCCTATCCTCCACCCCATTTAACCCTTCTTCTTCCATTTTCCATTTAACCCTTTATACCACTACATTCTGTCTTCCTCTACTTGAAAGCCATGGCCCTACAGACCATTCCTATATTCCTTAACACAGTGGGCAATACAAATGAAACATACAGATCTCAAGATTCCAAGCTAACCGAGATATGAAATAAAGCATGCGATCTCTGAGTTTTGGTTACCTTACTTGTGAATATCATAATTTTGTTCACTTGATAGCTGATTAAAATTCCATTCTGTAAATGATGCACCACATTTTCATTACTGCCAGTACTTTTGGTTGCCCTCCAGAATTTGATGGTTAGACCCTATTGCTCAAGATAGCACATACTTGAATTAGAGAGCATGTAGAAATTGACTCAACACTCTCCTGGAACTCCAGTTACAGTCAGTTGTGAATCTTTCAATGTGGCGCTGGGAACTGAACTCGCTTGCTTTGCAAGAGTAAGAAGCTTTTCTAACTGCTGAGCTGCCTCTCCAGTACCCTCTGCTGGCTTTTAAAAAGCTACTGTAAATGAGAATTACTTCTTCTTGTTCTAAACACGGTTTATGGCTTAACGAGCGATATAGACCAATAGAAAACAACTGTAAGGTAAAGAGTTCCAATTGTACCTGGGCAGATTTATTAGGTTTTGTTGGCACTATGAGTTCAAGAACTTAATACAATATAGACTTATCCTTGTCTACTCCTGCAGGTGGAAAGCACCGTGTTGATTTCCCTGGGCTAGTTAATGTCAAGGTGTTTGCCACACTGGCTCCTTCTCCTATGTTTGGGGGGTGGGAGGGTGGAGAATTGGTCTCTCTCTTTCAATTTCCAGAAGTCGAAATTCCTTGGCTCTTGACTCCTTCTTGCACATTAAAAGTAGCAGTGTAACATCTCCAAATGTCTCTGGCATTCCTGAACACATGTTCCTCTCCTTTGTAATTCAAACTCCCTCTCACTTCTGCTTTAGCCTCTTGTGATTCCATTTACTGTCTACTCCTGAGATCCAGGACGATCTCCCTGTCTCAAGATCCTCCACTTGAAGCACATCAATAGAACATCTTTGGTCATCTGTGGTGGCCTTTCCAGGTTCCCCGGGTTAGACTGAGATGCGTTCATTACTGAGTAATACAGGTCAGCATGGGTGGCTCAAAGGAAGACTTAGGAGGTGAGAGTTTTCAGATTCAACTTGAAATGGAAAGAGAATATTAAGAGGCCCAGAGGACAGCAAGATAGCCTGAGTGGTTCAAATATAATAGAAGCACTAGCAGAATTGGGAAGACCAGGAAAGCAGAAGCCAGAATTTGAAGGTCTGTGGCCTTTGTGTTCTGGGGAAAGGACTATGTATGACAGAGTGGTAACAAAGGGAGAGACAGACATCCCAGTTGTCCCTGGATCTAGGGTTTAAATTGTATTAGGGAAATTTGTATATTTTGAACTACCAGGAAATATTACATTATAAAAAACCTAGATTAAGATAGACATGGTTTGCACCTATATTTATGGAATGTGTTTACTGAGAATAAGGCTAATAGATAATAATAATAAAACCAAGTATTTACACCTGGAGGTATAGTATTGAAGGAGCACATAGAGCGATGTTAGAGAGTAAATGGAAACTACTCAGCTGTTGCCCAGGGACATCCTTTCAGAGTTCACAGGCTTGAGTTGAGAACTGAGGAGTAAGAAGCCAGGAAAAGAGTCCCATAAAGATTCATTTATGAAAGGAAGAGAGACGGTGTCAGTGAGCCTCAGAGGAACAAGGAAGGAGGTGATATGGCCTGAGCTGGAAGGGATCAGCACACTCAGATTTCACAGACAACGAGGAGCCAAACTGCATTACTCTAGTGGGTGACTTGGATGGATTTACTTTTGAAATGCCAGGCAGTTGGCAAATAGATGCTGTCTATCAGCAATAGGAAAGTGCAGAGGGGATGGAAAAGGTTGCAGAATGAAGATGTGCTTTGGAGATAGAATGCAGGGGACTGGGGGACTTATGGTTATGGATGATGGGGGTTTTAAAAGTAGTCTGAAGCAAAAGCAGAGGGTCAGAAGAGTCAAACTTGTCTGTAGGTGGTGATACTCATCTCTGAGAAAATAAACACGAGAAGCAAGTTGATTTGGCTGTATGTGATAGTGAGGAATGTTCAGGTCAGCTTTGGAATGTGGAGCTTATGGTGGAGCAGTCACGTGGGCAGGTCTAGCAGTCACGTGGGCAGGTCTAGAGGGAAGTTAGTCTGGAGTTCAAGACAAAGGATTGACTTTGGGAGCCACAGGTGTCTGGGTGGTTATGAGGACCTTTAAGGGGGATGAGGTGAGGTTGGTCAGGGAAATGATGTAGAGCACCAAAACCAGAAGGCCCATACTGAACTAGGAAAAATGCCTAAAGCCCTTGACCAGGGGAGGACCACCTAGTAGGAGGAAAGTGCAGAGGGTGGTGGTGCCCTCCATCCCTGTGAAACCACTAGCTAAGGAGGGAGTGTTCAGCCTCATCACATGAGAGCAGGTTTGGAAAGCTTTGTAGGTTTAGAAACAAAGAGGATGTGTTAGTCATTGAGGGCAAAAGCAGTTTCAGGGGAGTGGCTCAGACAGATAGAAGATTAAATGATTGAGGATTGAATGAGGGAGGAACTAACTAGGGTGATGCAAAAATGAGAACTTTCACAGACAGCATCCCTGTGATGTCTGGCCACAACTCATGGAGGTACCAGTAAGACAGCAAATTGCTCTGGACGTGTGCAAGAAAATTTGCTCAAATTCACTGACATTTAAAATGTTCTTAGTCTTGGACCCAAGAAGTTCAATTCCTAGATATGTTTCCTAATATTTTAAGTTTTCTAAAGAATATTCATATGTTTATTAGTATTAGTTTTTATGATAATTTTTATTTTTAACAATTTCACATATGCACACTGACCTTCCTGGCACACGGGCCTTTTCACTTCTCTACCACCTCTGTTCACCTTCACTCATCTCCACAGACCTCTTTCTATATTTATGTCTATTTATCTTATTTTATATCTTGCCAAGATTAACCAGAGCCATCTGTGTGATTGGGTTTGCAGCTGTCCATCACAGCCCTGTATGCTCAAAAGGGCATACAACTAAAGCCAGTGGCACCCACTTCCTAGAGGAGTGGAGAGGGAAAGGTAGAGCCCACGAGCTCTCTGTACTCCCTGACTCACTGTTGATAGAGCTACTTGTGGGGCCCAGCTCAGGGACAAGTTGATGTGTCACTAATTAAAGTGGATACACTCAGTCTAGGGAATGAAGTTCTATAGTCCCGTTTCCTATAGTCTACCTCCTATATATTTCTTTATGCCCTGGTTCAAAATGTTTCCTGAACCATGGTAAATGTGACCTGTTTAGGGCTGGGCTTTGTCTTGGGTTGTATTGTTTAGTTTGTTTTATTTTATTTAGATAGTTGTCTCATTTAATGTGGTTCAAGAACATTCAAGTAAGAACTCAAAAACCAAATATTAAAGATGTGTCTTTAAACGTCATAGCCAATACTGCCATATTTGTCTATGATCTCTCCAATATAAAACCACATCCACACCTTGGTGGCCACCAAACCATTCAGTACATCTTCTTTAGTGGTGAGGGCTTGAAGCTACCCATTTTACCACTGTGAATTTCTTCTTTTCACTCTCTGACTAGTTGGAGGGAGCTCAGTAGGGGTTCTGGGAAGCTAGCTCAACCTCTGCATAGTGTGGCCATAGAAGCTTCCAGCAAGTCATGGCAGCATTCCCCAGTGCTAGGACCTTTGCCGAGATGAACTTGGCCATGGTCTGAGGTGAAAGGTCTGAACTGTTTCTAATAGAAGAAAGATGTAAAAATCAGAGTATCCATTAACAGGGAATATGTTAAATATTGGTGAGTCCATATCATGGAATAAGCTGTAGTGGTTTAAAATGAAGATGCATTCCAAGGAATGAAGATCCAAAAACCCACTGCTGGAATCCAATCACACACTGAAATGTGGCTGTTCTGCAGGATCTACTTAGTCTCTGTGTACTTTATAAGACTGTACTTGCAAACTTTTTACCCTAGAGAGCATAGCACAAAACAAATCAGGCTGAAAATGGGGGAAAACAAGAATGAGAAAAAGCTCAGATTAGGAAGGAGTGTGTGATAAACATGACTGGGAGAGCCAGTGGTGGGTGGAGAGGATAACACCCTATAAGGAGTGCAGGAAGGGAGCCTTATTTTTGGCAGAAGAGGTACTTACTTCTATTCAAATGCTATAAGATGAGCAGAAACAATGCCTTGTACCCAACCTGGTTTTGACTCTGCTAACAGAATTGTGTGAGTTCTCATTGAATAGTTTAGAGGATCACTTAGTAATATCCTCAACTATTTACAATTTTATATTGAGTCTAAGTTTTTGTTGCTTTCAATGTTTGCTCCTAATATTCCTGGGACCTCTGTAGGGACCAGTGAGGTTAAACCTTTATCAATTCTGCCTTGCCAACTGCCATTCCTTCACATGTAGAAAATGGGGTCCCTATGGGGGCTAAAGGAGGGTGACTTTGAATAGACTGAAGGTAGATAGGAGAAAACAGTTTTCATCTACTTGTCTTTCTTAAAGAGAGCTGCAAAATACTGATCACCCATTTTTTCATTGTGGGACAACACCTCTTTTTTACTTTATGTATACTAATATATTTTTGTTTTCTAAGTTGCAATTTCTACAATGGCAAATGCAGTTATAGACAGTGACTGAGGTAGTTTTACCTACCAACTTGACACAGCCTCAGAGTCACCCGTGAAGGGGATCTCAGTTGAGGGATTGCTTACTGAGCTCTCTGCCCAGTTTTGGGAAATCAATGTAGCAATGCACAAATGGTACTGTGTAGAGAGAAGTTAATGAAGAGCTTATACAGTTTCCTTCATCAGTGGCGTATTTAACTATGATATACAGTATATTAACATTCTTTTCATAAAGGAGCTTGGAACATCAGATGCATAATTGTTCATTTTAACAATTGTTCACTTTAATCCATTCAGTAGTTATATGACATTATATTTTAAGCAACTGATGAGACCAACAAGGCTCCTTAAATTTTATGCAATTTAGAAAGGAATCGCTAGCAAAATGGAATCAATATGGATTAAATTCTCAGGAAAAAATTAATAGAGATACACAGGTCAAGTGAAGGAATTTTGCTTTCACAAGGAATACGGGTACTTGAGATGAAAGCGAGATGATTCTTGCCTGTCATGGTGTTCACACCTTAATCCCAGCACTTGGGAGGCAGAAGCAGACAGGTCTCTGACTCGGAGACCAGCTTGTTCTATAAAGAGAGTTTCAGGACAGGCCAGGGATACAAAGACAAATCCTGTCTCAAAAATTAGGAAAAATTTTTCATTCACCCAAGAAAGGAAAAGTAAGAGATAATTTGTGAATTGGTCTCTATGAGATAGAGGGTGATAGAATTTTCTTTAAATTAAAAGACGTTTGTGAGTGTGGCCCAACATAAAGTGAAAACTAATTCTTTCCCAGTTGGTCATAACTTTTCTCCATAAATAAAAAAATATAGTATCTTGTGATACTGCTGGTGTGTAGATTAATGAAGAAAAATAGCAAGGAGTCTCAGGGAGAATGATTCTTGCAGGGTGCAGCCACCGGTCAGTTTCCAGTGCGCCAGTGTTGGTTCCTACTAAGCCCATACCCATGCAGCCAAGGGCAGCACTTAATGGGAAACATATATAGCATACAATTAGCAGAGAAAGGAGTTGGGAGGTCTAGTGGAAACCGGCAGGGAAATGGAGACTATAGGATCATATTTCATTGTATATATGTGGGAAATTCTCAGAGAATAAAAATAAGTGTAAACAAAAATATTTAGTTTCATCCAACCACCCACAGACAAACAAAAACCTTCCTCACGCTCTTTCTGCATCAACTCGATTCTCTGCTTTCTGGACTGAAGAGTTTGTGCCTTCTGAACTCTTACCTTACAGAGCTGAACTGTGGAACTGAATCTGGTCTGAATATCACGTTTAAGTGATCTTTCCAAAATGCAACATGACCAGTGTTACTCTGAGAATGTAAATTGGGTACATAAGTTAATTTTTTCCCAACCAAATCTCAGAGAGTGTACATTTGCAAGATAAGTGTGGTAATGAGGTGTCATAAAAAGAACTGTGAGCCTAAAGAGACATTATTTTATAGCTCATTTCATATTGTTTCTCCAAACAAGCACCTTGAATGTTAGCCATGATAAGAACTGCTTACATGGTTTTGTTAAAACATATTCCTGGACTTCAGGCCCACTGATAGAGGCCATGAATTCACAGTTCTGGTAATGTGTTATCTATGCTGGTCTCTGGACTGTATTTGTAGGTAGCAGGGTATAAAAGGCACTAGCTAGGCAGTAGTGGCAGGTGAATCTCTGTGAGTTTGAGGCCAGTCTGGTCTACATAGCAGCAAGCAAGCAAGCAAACAAACAAAAAAAGAACTACTGAGATACCATCTCTATCTACCATTGTCTAAAGAAGAGACTAGTCAGTGTTGGCCTAGAGTGAGTCTTTGTTTCATTCTGCTATTTCTGTGATTGCTGGCATGGTCATGAACTGTTCCTATCACCATATACTTAATACCATATACTGTCATTTTATTTGGATATTATAAAAAACTTTATATTATGACAGAGAGACAAACAGGCCATTGCTGGATAGAAATTCTTGTAGAGTATTGCTTCTGAAGTTCTGTGCTTTAATTCTTCTTTAATGAGGTCAATCAAAAAGACCTTCAAAGAAGAGTTAACACCAATACTCTTCAAACTATTCCACAAAATAGAAACAGAAGGAGCACTACCCAATTCCTTCTACGAAGCCACAATTACGCTGATACCAAAGCCACACAAAGATCCAACAAAGAAAGAGAACTTCAGACCAATTTCCCTTATGAACATCGATGCAAAAATACTCAACAAAATTCTTGCCAACCGAATCCAAGAACACATCAAAACGATCATCCACCATGATCAAGTAGGCTTTATCCCGGGAATGCAGGGTTGGTTCAATATACGGAAATCCATCAATACAATCCACTACATAAACAAACTCAAAGAACAAAACCATATGGTCATTTCATTGGATGCTGAAAAAGCATTTGACAAAATTCAGCATCCTTTCATGCTTAAAGTCTTGGAGAGAACAGGAATTCAAGGCCCATACCTAAACATAGTAAAAGCAATATACAGCAAACCGGTAGCCAGCATCAAACTAAACGGAGAGAAACTTGAAGCAATCCCACTGAAATCAGGGACCAGACAAGGCTGCCCCCTTTCTCCTTATCTTTTCAATATTGTACTTGAGGTACTAGCTCGGGCAATTCGACAACATAAGGAGGTCAAAGGGATACAAATTGGAAAGGAGGAAGTCAAACTATCATTATTTGCAGACGACATGATCGTCTACCTAAGTGACCCAAAGAACTCCACTAGAGAGCTCCTACAGCTGATAAACAACTTCAGCAAAGTGGCAGGTTACAAAATCAACTCAAGCAAATCAGTGGCCTTCCTATACTCAAAGGATAAGCAGGCTGAGAAAGAAATTAGGGAAATGACCCCCTTCACAATAGCCACAAACAGTATAAAGTATCTTGGGGTGACTCTTACCAAACATGCGAAAGATCTGTATGGCAAGAACTTCAAGACTCTGAAGAAGGAAATGGAAGAAGACCTCAAAAAATGGGAAAACCTCCCATGCTCATGGATCGGTAGAATCAATATAGTTAAAATGGCCATTTTGCCTAAAGCACTATACAGATTCAATGCAATACCCATCAAAATCCCAACTCAATTCTTCACAGAGTTAGAAAGAGCAATTATCAAATTCATCTGGAACAACAAAAAACCCAGGATAGCTAAAACTATTCTCAGCAACAAAAGAAAATCTGGGGGAATCAGTATCCCTGACCTCAAGCAATACTACAGAGCAATAGTGTTAAAAACTGCATGGTATTGGTACAGTGACAGGCAGGAGGATCAATGGAACAGGATTGAAGATCCAGAAATGAACCCACACACCTATGGCCACTTGATCCTCGACAAAGAGGCTGAAAACATCCAATGGAAAAAAGATAGCCTTTTCAACAAATGGTGCTGGTTCAACTGGAGGTCAGCATGCAGAAGAATGTGAATTGATCCATCCTTGTCTCCTTGTACTAAGCTCAAATCCAAATGGATCAAGGACCTCCACATAAAGCCAGACACTCTGAAGCTAATAGAAAAGAAACTGGGGAAGACCCTTGAGGACATCGGTACAGGGAGAAAGTTTCTGAACAGAACACCAATAGCGTATGCTCTAAGAGCAAGAATTGACAAATGGGACCTCATAAGGTTACAGAGTTTCTGTAAGGCAAAGGACACCGTCAAGAGGACAGATCGGCAACCAACAAATTGGGAAAAGATCTTCACCAATCCTACATCAGATAGAGGGCTAATATCCAATATATATAAAGAACTCAAGAAGTTAGACTCCAGAAAACCGAACAACCCTATTAAAAAATGGGGTACAGAGTTAAACAAAGAATTCTCACCTGAAGAACTTCGGATGGCGGAGAAGCATCTTAAAAAATGCTCCACTTCATTAGTCATTAGGGAAATGCAAATCAAAACAACCCTAAGATTTCATCTTACACCAGTCAGAATGGCTAAGATTAAAAATTCAGGAGACAGCAGGTGTTGGAGAGGGTGCGGAGAAAGAGGAACACTCCTCCACTGCTGGTGGGGTTGCAAATTGGTACAACCACTCTGGAAAGCAGTCTGGCGGTTCCTCCGAAAACTGGGCACCTCACTTCCAGAAGATCCTGCTATACCACTCCTGGGCATATACCCAGAGGATTCCCCACCATGTAATAAGGATACATGCTCTACTATGTTCATAGCAGCCCTATTTATAATTGCCAGATGCTGGAAAGAACCCAGGTATCCCTCAACAGAAGAGTGGATACAAAAAATGTGGTATATCTACACAATGGAGTACTATTCAGCCATTAGAAACAATGAATTCATGAAATTCTTAGGCAAATGGATGGAGCTAGAGAACATCATACTAAGTGAGGTAACCCAGACTCAAAAGGTGAATCATGGTATGCACTCACTAATAAGTGGTTATTAACCTAGAAAACTGGAATACCCAAAACATAATCCACACATCAAATGAGATACAAGAAGAAAGCAGGAGTGGTCCCTGGTTCTGGAAAGACTCAGTGAAACAGTATTTGGCAAAACCAGAACGGGGAACTGGGAAGGGGTGGGAGGGAGGACAGGGGAAGAGAAGGGGGCTTACGGGACTTTCGGGGAGTGGGGGGGGGGGCTAGAAAAGGGGAAATCATTTGAAATGTAAATAAATTATATCAAATAAAAAAAAAGACAAAAAAAAATAGGATTTGAAAATAAAAAAAAAAAAAAATTAAGCCTTTCTCCTTTCCCTAATGAGAAGGTTCAAAACAAAACAAAGACTATTATCATATAGTGCAAATGATATCTCTGAATCTCTGTTCTACTTACCACTGTCTGTCTTTGCATAAATCTTGGGAAGTAGGACGTAAAGCGAGCATCTTGCCCTATTCTACAGCGTTCCTTTCACTATTCATTAGCGTCATTTATAAAGTGCCTACTCTATGCCAGGCTTTGTTATATGCTGACTGGTCATCCTTAGCACACTGTATCACTTCCCTCAAAACAAGAACATGCAAGCATTCAGTATAGGTCACAGTGAAAATCATCCTGAGACCAGTAATACTACCAAAGGCGGACAGCTTATTGAAAATTCATCTTGATTGTTGATTGTTAACACCTTAGGTTTTTATTATTTATTTATTTATTTATTTATTTTGGCCAGGGGTGGTCCAAGACAACTTTTTCTGTGTAGCCCTGGTTGTCCTGGAACTCACTTTGTAGATCAGGCTGGCCTCAAATTCAAGAGATCTGCCTGCCTCTGCTTTCCTAGTCCTAGGATTAAAGGCATGTGACATGACTGCCCAGTGACACCATCTTCTTATTGTTCAGTGTGCTCTATTCATATAGAAAGTTGTGGAGCTGTGACAATGCATGACTGTACATGTGTATCCCTTACAGTAAGTCATAGGAGAACAAAAGGTGGGTTATAAACATGTAACCACATTATGAATTGTAGACTTTACAGCAAAAGAGCAGGATAAACTTCATTTTTTCAATCTACATATATCAAACATCATCAATATAAGAGAGGAGGGAGGGAGGGTTAGAGGAAGAGAGAGGGAGAGACAAGAGACTAAAAGAGAGTAATTAAAAAAAACCCTTCCTCTTTTTTAATTCCCAAGTTAAATCTTTTTTTGTTGTCTGTCTATTGGAGACAGGGTCTCAGATAGCCCAGGCTTGCTTTGACCTTGTTATGTAGCTAAGGATGACAGATGACTCTGAAGATCTTTTTTTTTTTTTTTGGTTTTTTGAGACAGGGTTTCTCTGTGTATCCCTAGCTGTCCTGGAACTCACTCTGTAGACCAGGCTAGTCTTGAACTCAGAAATCTGCCTGTCTCTGCCTCCCAGAGTGCTGGGATTAAAGGTGTGCGCCACCACTGCCCGGCTGACTCTGAACTCTTGATCTGAGTGCTTCCATCCCCAAAGTTCTGAGATAACAGGTGTGCCACTACACCCCAGTTTTTATTTTCTTACTTTTAAAGGAATTTAATCGCAACTCATGAGTCTAATTGATTTTTATTTTTCTCTTTAAATTTCTGTGTTTCTGAAAGGCCTGTAAAAGTCACATGAAAAGTTATCATTTTAAAATGTCATTTAAATTCTTTAAAGACTTTTCCCCTTTTATTAGATATATGTATGTGTGTGTGTGTGCTGCCTGCAGGTAAGTGGACTGCACACCTGCCTGGCAGCCTGTAGAGGCCAGAAGGTTCTAGCCCCTGGAGCTGGAGTTATTGATGGTTGTGAGGTATCATGTGGGTGCTAGGGACAGAACCTGGGTCTTCTCCCAGAGCAGTCAGCACTCTTAAACGCTGTGCTTATGCATCTCTCCAACCTTGGTGTTTAAATCCTTATTTCAAATTAAGGAATATTCCATTGTCTCCATATGGTCTAAGTCCTTTTATTCCATGTTCATATTGTTTTAGATTATGAATCCGGTGGGTCTTGCAAGTTAAGAGCTTTCAAATTCATCCCTTTTCTCACTTTCTTCTAACTCTGTTAAACAGTTTTCAGAAAAAGGCATCATTTCATATAGGGTCCATTTACTTACACAAGCTAACAACCAGAAGATAAAAACAATGCACACTGTGTTGCCTTTTTATTGTTTCTTGTGAAGTTGGTGTGAGCAAGCTTGGAAACTCCAACACAGAGAGGTGTGGCTGATGTGCGGTCACTGAATGGAGTGAGTTAGATGTGTGGAGGAGCACACCTGCTGTACCTTTCAGTTAAAACACCGTGGTGCGTCACAAAGCAAACAGCTAAGCAAAGGCCGGCCTCCTCCCAACCAGCGGTGCTTGAAGCAGTAGCGGGAAGCAGGCTGCAGCAGGACACACAATGGGCTGCTGGCTCTGGAGACAGACAGGGGGCAACGGGTAAGCAGAGGTGCACGGTGGCCAGTGTTAATAGAAGATTCTTCTGTTTTCTTCATTATGCTCTGCATGCCATGAAACTACCTTCTAAAGAATTTTCTAAATCAAATTTAAAAATGAGTAAGTCTTTGGGGATCTGAACCTGGGATTGGCGAGTGGGGATCCTGCATCACTGTTGTGTAAAGTCAGACTGTACTTTAGAGGGTAATAAAGAATCTGCAGAGAAGGTGAGTGAGAAAGTGCCTTCTGTCAGAAACAAAGACCACTTTAAGGCACTGTTACATACAAGAGAAATGTAATTATTACATAAAAATGTTCAAGTAGTGAAACTGACATAAAAACTGAACTACATAGCATAAAGCAAACTTTTTACTTATATTAATTTAAAAAAAATACTGCAATATGGGAAGAGACTCTTCCAAAAACCTTCAGTGAAGCATCTAATACTTTCATGTTTTTATACAAATATTATACAGGTAACAGAAATATAAATAACCATTTGTAAACTGACTTTCCTCTCAAAGATGGCCCCCTTATAAACTTTTATTTTGAAGGAAATTTGAAGCCGGTGTTCTGGAAACCACAGGTACTTCCGGGTAAGGCTGAAGCCCCATCTGCTTGTTATCTTTCAACTTCTGTACTATAACTTTGGCAAATTCTTCTCCTTGGATGTCAGAGGTATCTAGCAGCTGTCTGACTTTTGAGGTCCTTGTAGGTTTGGTGCTAATGAGTTCATAATCCTCCTTCATGATCAGGTCCCGAGAGAGAAGGGCATCCAGTGATTGGTTAAGGCAGGCTTCAGTCATCTGGCTCACAATGGCTTCCCTCTTACTCTGGATCCACTGTTGTGCTATACCAGCTTGCAGGCGCTCTGCAGAAAAGCAATGCATGAGAATTACAGAGCTGAGGATAGAGAAAGGCAATGGGTGTGATTCTGCATGGAAGTGACTGAGCAGAACACTCCTTCCTGTATGACTGTGCCACTGTGAAGAATATTTTTTGAAAATGCTTCTATTATCTAGGAACTGTCTAGAGACTTGGGCTTTAGCTCCCTATTCACCTTCCAGAAAGAATATATTTCTGTATGCTATGTTGTAGAACAAAATGACTTTGATTTTTGTTTTGTTTCAAATATAAAGGATACCTGCCTATCTGAGAAATGAAAATAGCTTCATTTTACTTTACTAACATTGAAAGTAATACTGCTTCTTACCACTTCCTTCTAGGTTAGAGATTCCTGGAATGCATTTGGTCAGCACTGAGTTCAGAAATGCTTTCCTACTTAAACAAATATTTACTGAAGTATGGAGTGAAAACTAAGAAAACTTGGTATATGGTGAATCTATGTATAGTGTACCTGTAAGGTACGCATTAGCATTTGCAGTGTAACTCACAGCATATACTCACCTGAACTTTTCTCAACCAAGAGTGGACTGATTACAGCCAAGGAGCACGAGGTGGTCCTGCGATCACAGAGGGTTGCCCCTTGTGATACAGAAACGATACCATCCCAGCTGTGGTTTCCAGGACAGTGGTGTGCCTTCAATGAAGCACAGTCTTGAGGTGCACCTATAGAACAGTTCATTACAGGTAGAGTTTTCATTAGATAAAATACCAACAGGTGGGTCACACAGAAGGCAGGCTCTAATGGCTTTCATTTTGCACTGTCATTGATGCTACTTCAGAAATCCAATTCTGAAAATACTTGAAATATTTCTTTGTGTGTGTGTGTGTGTGTGTGTGTGTGTGTGTGAATGTCAGAGGTCAACATGTAGGAGTCAGCTCTCTACCATGTGAGTTCAGATGATCAAACCCATGTTGCCTGCATGGCAGGAAGTACTTTTCACACAGTCATCTTGCCAGCCCTGCAAATACTTTTTAGAGCAATAAACATTCAAACTGAATAGTTTTTTTTTTTTAATACTACTGTTAGTGCTTGCTTGGTCTATGCTTGTAAGTCATAAAGTTTCTCATCTTCTCACAGTTCCATGCTTCTTCCCTGTGAATTCCCCCTTTCCACATTAAATGTGTCTTATGTATGTTTGTCACAGACACAGACTTTTAAGTGCAATAAATCTATATTTGACATGTGTTTTGTACTTTCTCCTCTAGAATACAAGTTGAGTGCTCCAAATATTTACCCTACTTCGAGTTTCTGTAATTATCTTTGTGTCACCATTGAGCCCTCTGAACCTTCAACATTCTCAGAGGCTTACTGCACATCACCTCCCCAACAGGCATTGAAGACGTCCCAAAGAAACATAACATTAAAAAAAAAAAAGATGTAAGTCGTAATCATCATCCGTCTTCACTCTAAACCCCATTTCAGTTCTTAGTTCTAACAGCTGTGTGTTTTCAGTAGCCTTCCTGTACTCAAAGGATAAGCAGGTTGAGAAAGAAATTAGGGAAACGACACCCTTCACAATAGCCACAAACAATATAAAGTATCTTGGTGTGACTTTAACCAATCAAGTGAAAGATCTGTATAACAAGAACTTCAAGTCTCTGAAGAAGGAAATGGAAGAAGACCTTAGAAAGTGGAAAAATCTTTCATGCTCGTGCGTTGGCAGGATTAATATAGTTAAAATGGCCATCTTGCCAAAAGCAATATACAGATTCAATGCAATCCCCATCAAAATCCCAACTCAGTGCTTCATAGAGTTAGAAAGAACAATTCTCAAATTCATCTGTAACAACAAAAAACCCAGGATAGCTAAAACTATTCTCAACAGTAAAAGAACTTCTGGGGGGATCAGTATCCCTGACCTTAAGCAATACTACAGAGCAATAGTGTTAAAACTGCATGGTATTAGTACAGTGACAGGCAGGTGGATCAATGGAAAAGGATTGAAGACCCAGAAATGAATCCACACACCTATGGTCACTTGATCTTTGACAAAGGAGCTGAAAACATCCAGTGGATAAAAGATAGCCTTTTCAACAAATGGTGCTGGTTCAATTGGAGGTCAGCATGCAGGAGAATGCGAACTGATCCATTCTTATCTCCTTGTACTAAGCTCAACTCCAAGTGGATCAAGGACCTCCACATAAAGCCAGACACTCTGAAGCTAATAGAAAAGAAACTGGGGAAGACCCTTGAGGACATTGGTACAGGGGGAAAGTTCCTGAACAGAACACCAATAGCTTATGCTCTAAGATCAAGAACTGACAAATGGGACCTCATAAAATTACAAAGTGTTTTCACAGCTTAATAACATAGTTCAGCTTCATGGCCTTCTCCCTCAGCTAAGGTGAGCAGTCATAAGGTGTCAGGGAGCCGCCGTAATCTCTTACACTGCCTTCCGTGTTTTCCTTTTTCACTGCCCTCACTCCGTCTCCTCTTCAAGTGGCTTCTGCAGGGCCATCATGGTGGCTCAGTGGGCCAAGGTACTTGCTTCACTTGAATTTGAGTCTCAGACTCCACAGTGGAAGGAGATAAATGACTCTCCAAGGATGACTTCTGATCTGTACATGTGCACTGTGCTGCCCACTCCAAACAATAAATTTAAATTTTTTTCTAATTTCAGCCATGATGAACCTTCCTAAAACAAAAATCTGTATCTGATACTCTTCTTCAAGAGTTATTCCCTCCTGAACTTAAAAGCCTAAATTAGCTTAGCAGAATGTAGGAATTCTTTTTTTTAATTGATTATTTTTTTAATTAAAAATATATATGTATAAGCATTTTGTTCTGCATTTATGCCTATAGAGTGTGCATGCTTGGTGTCTATGGCCAGGCAGGTGCTTTGGACCTGGAGTTGTGGCGGTTCTGAGACCCTGATTGCTCTGGAAGAGCAAGGAGTACTCTTTCCCACTGAGCTCTCTCCAGTCCCAAGGAATTCTTGTTAATACTACTGTAATCCTTAATCTTTTATCTCTTTATTTTCACTCTATCTACAAGACAAACAAAATTACCCACTGTTACCCGTTTCCTTGCTTCTGGACTCTATATTGTTCTTTTTATGGAATGTCTATCTGTCATAAGTGGAGGTCAGCCTTAATCAGAAATACAGTCTTCATGAAGACATAACAGAGTAAGATGAAAGTATTCATCAAAGAGCCTGGCATTACCAAAGTCTTGGATTTGCTAGCTTCTTGCTATGTAATCCAGAGAGTTCATAATCTGTAAACAAGGACTAAAACTAGCTCCCTCACACAGCTATTAAAAATACTTTAAGAATGTGTCTTGTTTCCTGCAGTGATATATATATGTATATATATATGTATATCCCTCTTAAAATATAGTTACTATGGTAACTTTGAAACATTTCTCTTTTTTTCTTGTGAGATGAAGAAAAACACCCTTTCCATCATACCACAGAATGCTTTTAATAGAAACATATTTGTTCATCATGCCACTGCTACCTTTACATTTGTAGCCTTGATACTATAAAAAACTGGATCATGAATGTCAATGAGAAATGTGTTCCATGCACAACAGCTGTCTGCCAAGGGTATAATTTGAAAGAAAGTGAAATGGTTATGTAACCACACTGATTGGAAAATTGACATACCCGATAAAAAACCTTTGTCTTGAGGAGCTGATAGGGACCTGGAGGTCCCAGGAGAGTCAGTGTTTCTAGGGAGCAGAGAGGATCCACACGATTCCTAAAGTAAACAGAGGACCAACAGGTTGAGGGGGGGCTGTATACATAAAGTTTTGTAGAAAGGCATTGTCATTAAAATTACATGGCTATAGTTTCTAGAGTCTTGCTTATTAAAATGGAAACCTAGAACTACTATAAATTATAGTTTATGGAACAAAATAAATAAGGTATAAAACCACCACACATAAATGTAATTCTTTTCTACACTTTCATCTACTAAGGATTGAGCCTAGGGCCCCAGATATGCTAGGTGAGTGCTCTACCACTGAGCTATTCCCTCAATCTCTAAGTTTAATGTCTTTATCAACTCAAATGGAAAGGATGGGCAGCAGCTATGCACTAGGACGGGACAGCAGCTATGTACTGGGAACAATCATGCGGCCTTTATGACTCAGAGCGCCTGACAGTGGCTGTAACGATGAATAAGAAACGTGGTTGTCCACCGATGAGAGCAATGCTTGTCTCCGGCTCTTTCAACCCGAAGGCACAGAAAGGTGCTTGGAGGAACTGTGCACATCTTCACTCCTAGCTCTGCCACTGAAGTGCTTACTGCCTTCCAAAACTTCACTGACACCCTGGGCTTTAATGTTTCATCAAAAATGAGCTTATTACCCCCATAGAAGCAGGGGGAGGGGGGATGGGATGGAGGCTTCTGAAGGGACACCTGGAAAGGGGAAACACTGAAATGTAAATAAGAAAATATCCAATAAAAATTAGCTTATTACTCGAGGATCAAATTAGATGCTTTATATAAAAGTGCTTTTGCAACTATGTATTATGGGTCAGTGTGGTGTCTCAGAGGGTAGCCAAGTGGATAACCTGATTTTGATCCTTGAGAACCACATAGTAAAGGAGAGAATGGATTTCTGCAAGTTATCCTTTAACACACATTCATATATCCACATGGACACATGCTGTGTAAACAAATGTAAACAAACTATGTGGTGCGTTTTAATGGTCTTTTGCATGTACTTTACTTTTATGAACCTATAAAGTGGATATATAATCTTGAAATGATTCATAAAAATGACCAGTTAAAGAAATAACTCTTGGAGAGCAACAGAAACTTATTACTTACTGTAAGAGGTGGAAGGGTGCTATAAAACAGTAGTGAAATTATTACCTATGATTTACCTATACACTACCCTAGAGCATCATCCAGAGAGAGAGCAGAGTGATATTTCAAGTTAGAGATTGTCATGACTACTTAGCTAATTATAAATGCTTCCTGTACTTTAGTTTTCCAGCTATACAAAAGGGGTTTGACTAAATTATTTTTTAATATTCTCACATTCCAGTTTAATATAATAGAAGTATATTTGTACCTCCTGTGGAGGATGGTTTGCAGGTATGTTCGGCGATAAATCCATTTTCTTATCACATAAGTGAACAGTACTCGATGCTCTCTGTATCTGGAATGACCATACACATGTTTTAGGTTTACAGAAAAATCAAAGGAAACAAAATCTACATCATTTGGGAATATATAACTTACTTAGGTAGAGACAGTACAAGAACAAGAAATGCTTAGAGAATAGACTTTGCACTCTGCCCCATATTAACTGTTTTAGTAACTAGTATCTCAAGAGTGTTACAGCTTCATCTTTAATGCTTACAAACAAGACTATTTAAAGATTGAAATAATAAAGCATTTGATTCAAGCCAGTTATTCAATGCATTGTGCTTTATCTATCCATAATTGTTATTATGCAAAACTGCATTTCAAGGACTATATTTTAAATTATATGACTATTTGTACTGAAAAGAAACCAAGGATGGGTCAATGTAAAGGTGGTAGTGCATTACCATGGTACAGTGTGTTTGTGTGTGCATGTGTGTATGATGGTCAAGTCTAGAGCCCAGGGATGTGTAACTAACTGACCCCCAAATATATATAATGTATATTGGCCCCATCACCACTCCATTTCCTTCTCTTATGTCCCTCCTACTCCCTTTGAAATTCTACTTCTCATTTTGTCCTCTTTCCTACTTTCATGTCTTAAAAATTAAAAAACAAACAAACAATGGAGTACTAGTCAGCTATTAAAAACAATGAATTCATGAACTTGTTAGGCAAGTGGATGGAACTACAAAATATCATCCTGAGTGAGGTAACCCAATCACAAAAGAATACACATGGTATGCACTTGCTCATAAGTGGATATTAGCCCAAAAGCTTCGAATACCCAAGGATACACAGACCACATGAAGCTCAAGAAGAAGAAGACCAAAGTGTGGATACTTTGATCCTTCTTAGAAGTGGAATCAAAATACCCATGGCTCATAGCCAACCAATAAACTGAGCATAGGGTCCCCAATGGAGGAGCTAGAGAAAGGACATCCCCATAGGAGGAACAATAAAATGACCAACCAGTACCCCCAGAGTTCCCAGGGACTAAACCACTAACCAAAGAGTACACATGGAGGGACCCATGGCTCCAGCTGCATATGTAGCAGAGGATGGCCTTTTCAGACATCAATGAGAGAAGAGGCTATTGGTCCTGTGAAGGCTCAATGCCCCAGTGTAAGGGAATGCCAGGTCAGGAAAGTGGGAGGAGAAGCTGGTAAGCAGGGGTAGGGGAGATAGGATGAGAGTTTTCAGAGGGCTAACAAGGGGATAATGTTTGAAATGCAAATAAAGTAAATATCTAATAAAAAATAAAAATAACTGAGTAAGAACACTGAAAAAAATAAAAAAACTGTATCTCTATATAATATCTATCTATCTATCTATCTATCTATCTATCTATCTATCTATCTACCTACCTACCTACCTACCTATTATTCTACTGAGTTTACTTAGGGTTGCTTGCATGTGCATGGGCTGGGGGGTGAAACTTAACATTAATTTTCCTGTTTGTACATAGAGATAAGGATACTAATTTACCAGGGTTACTATAAAGAAAATTAGAGGCAATGCATGTCAAAGGGCACTAAGATTACTTGCAGGTATTCAATAAAAGGTAGCTGCTGAACGGGTGATTTGTTTCCTTAAGTACAGTAAATACTAAAGTGATTTACTTTCGGCTCCATAAACTAATCTTAGGCTGTCATCACTAAGTCATTCAAAAACCAATCTGGAAGTCTACCCCCTGCCTCAACTCCATTTTCACACAGAATCTCACTCTGTAGTTAGGGACAGGATAGCCTGGCTTTTACTATGTAGACTATGGTGGCCTCAAACTCAGAGCAATCTACCTGCCCCTGCTTCTGGAATGCTGTGACTACAGGTGAAAAACACCACACATAGCTAAGTCTAAAGTCTACTTTTCCTCTCTATATCAGCATAGTATTAATTGTTCTTCAGAACATTAGAAGCCAGTGGGTTCTGCACCCAGCTCCCCATTTCCTACTACAACTTCCTGCTGCATTTGGAGGAAAGGACTGATAGCCATCTGCATACACAGTGTGTCTAGTTTATTACTCAGTAAGCTGTAGTTCAGCAAGTGTTTGTGTATGGATTGAGACTATGTGACCCTTGAGGAGCTGGGTCTTTCTACTGAAGGTACAGAGATCTACCTGCCTCTGTCATCTGAGTGCTGGGGCTAAAGACATGTACCACCACACCACAAAAAACTTTATCTGCATCTTTAAATTAGTTTTGGTTATGTCTGTTATGTAAAGCTTTCCTGACTTTTTACTGAAACATTTCTAATACAGCTCTTTATTAGTAATACCTATTTTTGTTTAGAAAAAAAAACCCAATGAGGTATGATAATTCAAATTGTTTATGTACTAGCGAATCATTCCTAAAGAAGAAAATACAAGAAACTATTAAAGAAAACTTCTAGTTGGGTGGTGGTGGTGGTGCACACTTTTAATTCCAGCACCTGGGAGGCAGAGGCAGGCAGATGTCTGAGTTTGAGGCCAGCTTGGTCTACAGAATGAGTTCCAGGACAGCCAGGGCTATACAGAGAAACCCTTTCTCAAAAAAACCAAAAAACTAAAAAAACAAAACAAAACAAAAAACAACAACAACAACAAAAAAAACAAAAACAAAAAAGAAAACTTCTTTGGTTCAGTTTTTATTTTTTAACATACAGGAAACACTTACTTGGAAAAATCCCAATAGTAAGAACTAGAATTTTAAAATTTTCTATAATTCAAAAATATAGAAAATGCAAGTAAAACCAACCATTCTAGATAGAGAAATATTAAATGTGTATGTGTGCGTTTGTGTAGGACAGAGTCTCATCATGTTGCTCCTGATTCTCAGACTGCCCTGGCTTCAAATTCAGTTCTACAGCCTCTGCCTGTAGAGCAGCTGGCACTAGAAGCACACCACCGTGCTTGGCTTTTAACCTTTTATTCTACTGTATGTGGGGTGTTGTGTGACCATCTTTCTATACTGCAATAATCTCATCTAAAGAAGCCAGCATTTCACCCCACCCACAACTGTAACTTTATGTAAAAATAATACTGTGACATAACAACAATGATGACTCATTGGGTGATTACTAAATGTATACTAAATGTATATCTGAAAATGTATACTTAAGATATAACTTTTAAACATCAAGTCTTATATATAGTCTGTGAGTGTTTAAACTGTTTGAAGACAGGAAAGGGGTGTGGGACAGTTCTTTCTCTCCTCATAGTCAAGACAACAGGCCTTTGTATCTGTTTCATTTTTGTTTAATGATCTACCACTGAACTCTACCCTTGGTCCCCTCCCTCTTTTCATTTTTAGTTTTGAGACAGTGCTAGCTAACTTACCTATGCTGGCCTTGAGCTCACATGGTAGGCCAGGCACACCTTGCATCTGCAATCCTCCTCTTAGCCTACCAGGAGACAGGAGTACAGCATGGTACCACCAGGTCCCTACTCATCTAGCTTTGTTTAGAGAGAGATTAAAAAAAGAGAAACTTGTAAGGAGAAAATAGGAAAAGAAAAGAAAAGACAAAAGGAAGCATTCTTAGCAGTCTGTATTGCACTGGTATCTCTGAAAAAGGCTGTACCCTACCCAGAAATTGGAGAAGTTAGGAAAAGAATTCAGAGTTCATATTTAGATCCTCTAAAATTTGGATACTCTCCATGGTATTTGCAACAAAAAGATATGTTTGTCAATCAATGGAATCAAATGGAAAACTTGGATATTAATATTGCTATGGTAAATCTTTAGTTTGATTATGAATGGTTGTTTCTTTTATATATTAATCTTTAAATGTTATGCTAGTAGGTCCAGCAAAGTAGGAGGGGAAAACAAACTGTCAGTCAATAAAGAAACAATAGATCATGCTTGATCTATTGCCCAAGGGTTGGGCTAGCTGGCAATCTGATTATCATATACACAGCACAATTGAACAAAACCCAGGGAGTGCTAGCCTGTGCTTACTTCGCTCTAAGGATCTATGGATGCTTATAAATCCTCAGTTGTTCTGATTCACAAGAGCTACACTGATCACACAGCTGTCCCAGGTAACTTACACGAACTTTTCTGATAGGTTGGCGTATGCAACGTCTTTGAGTGAGAAAATATAAAAACCAAGGAATAAAAGTATACTTTGGAGGCTCAAATATAACGTGTGACAATTTTACTTCATGATAAATCTCAAACAAAACAAACAAACAGCCCAAGTACTTTAAAGAAGAGTAGGAACTAACCCCCAGAGGTGTCAATACTTAGCAGAAGTAAATACAGACCAACACTTATCACATGCATGGCTGTGAGTGACACAGGGGGTTTGCTGTGCATAGGGGCCTTAGGACAGAGTCTAAGTTCACACCTGATATGCTTCAGATTCTGAAGTTGTTAAATCTGAAGATGGCCCATTTGAATGAAATGGAAATGCCCATTAGTGACAAAGAAAAAGGCAGTAATCAAGACCCTCGTAAATTCTCCCACCTCCAACTCCGGTTTGTTTCTTGGAAACTAAATTAAGACTTCATGAGTGACATACGGTTTTGTAAAGCTCTAAGTTAAAAAATTTCAAAGGGCGATTTACCTTTGCTTTTTTTAGCTGGATAACAGCCTCAAGAAAAGTTATGTCTTCAAATGTTCTCAGAACTGGTTCAAGTTCTATTAAGCATTCTAAAAAGGAAGAAACAAAACCGAAAAACAAAAACCCAACAATTTTAAGTTCAGATCACTTCTAATAATTAAACCGAAATGTCAACATTTATCTTATAAGGCTCCATGTCAATCTTTCAATAAAATGATAACATCCAATTATCTTAAGGAATTTTATTGCTGGCATAAACAGACATGAAGACCAACAGAACTGAATTAGCAGCCTTCAAAAGAACTGTCACCATTCTGGGACACTGATTTTCAATAGAGGGCCTAAAAAGGAAGAAACAAAACCGAAAAACAAAAACCCAACAATTTTAAGTTCAGATCACTTCTAATAATTAAACCGAAATGTCAACATTTATCTTATAAGGCTCCATGTCAATCTTTCAATAAAATGATAACATCCAATTATCTTAAGGAATTTTATTGCTGGCATAAACAGACATGAAGACCAACAGAACTGAATTAGCAGCCTTCAAAAGAACTGTCACCATTCTGGGACACTGATTTTCAATAGAGGGCCTTAAATTCCACAAGGCAAGAATAGCCTTTGAAAGTAAACTCACTAAAACATTTGAATACCCATATTAAAATAGGTCATTTATAACCTTATTGTATGCGATATATAAAAATTAAGTCAAAATAGATCATTCACTTAAATATAAACAAGAGCAAATATTCAAAACCTCGAGTTAGGGAAAATCCTTAGATGTGAGATCAAAAGTAAGATTTCTAGAAACCCAACAACTAGACTTCCAAAAACAAACTTGAACATTGGACTCTAGGGCAGTGGTCCTCAACCTGGGGGCCATGGCCCTATTGGGGGTTGAATGACCATTTTCAGGGCTTGCTCATCAGCTATCCTACATAATAGATATTTACATTATGATTCATAACAGTAGCAAAAGCTATGAAGTAGCAACAAAAATAATTTTAAGGTTTGGGATTACCACAACATGAGTAACCAATTTAAAGGGTCTCAGTATTAGGAAGGTTGAGAACCAGGCTCTAGAGAGAAGACATCCTTAAGAAAAAATGGGAAGCAAAGCCACAGGGCAGGAGTAGGAGAACATATTTCAAGTTGAGTATCTGGTAATGGGCTTGCATGTAGCATGAGGGAAGCACTCTGCCAGGGTGGGTCAGGACGATGGCTCAGTGGGTAAAAGCACTTGCTGTGAAGACTGACTGTCGTAGCCTGATCCCAGCAGCAGGCAAGAATCAAGTCTTGAAAGTTGTCTACTAATCACTGACAGAATACACTTATATACCCCACCCCCACTCACGCCCAAGTATGTGTATTTGTGTGCGCACACACACATGCACACACACACACACACACATACACACACACACACACACACACAGGCACATCCATGTAGACACACAGGCAGGAACATAAGCACTCACATATACATACATGCAGACACATACTCACACATGTGTGTGCACAGGTGAGCTCAAACTCCTGAGTTCAATATATTCTTCTATTTCAGTCTCTCTCCACCACACTCAGCTAAAGGCTTGATTACATGACCTATAGTCAGAGTAGACATGACTGACCGACCACACCCTCCTTAGAGCATTCCTTCTTAGACAAAGATACTCTAGTCTTTCTTTGTAAAAATTGTTCCTCTATACAATTTCTAAGAAATGCCTCAGAGGACTAATATGGATATTTAGTCTTTGCTGAAGGGCTAAATTCTCTATCTAGGGTGATCTAGTCTAAATTACTTGTGTTAGCAACACCTGATTTTACATCATGAGTCTTAGATTCTTCCTTAGATAAAAATATTTACATGTCATTATAGTAGTAGCAGTAATTATAATTCCTTCTACTTGTTGGTTATATGAACCATGTCTGTACATGTTCATACACAATTGGCAATGTGTGAGGGATTTCATTACTTCAAATCAAGGCCAATATCTTATTATCTGTCTTTTTTACCAGAGCGGTTTTAATGGCTTTGGACTGGTATCTCTCCCTTTGTATTTTCTAGTGACGTGAACAACCCCTTTATATGTTTTTCAGCCAACTGCATATTTTCTTTGGTGAAATCCTAATTTATAATTTTAAAAACTACTATTTGTCTTATTATTGGATTAGTCAGAATGCTTTGTATTTCCAGACACAAGTCCTTTTAATAGATATATGATATGAAAATATATTCCAACTACCTGTGGCTTGACTTTTCATGTCTTAGTAATTTATTTGTGTGTGTGTGTGTGTGTGTGTGTGTGTGTGTGTGATGTGAACATATATGATGTATTCATGTATGTGCATCTGCAAAGGGTTGCTCTCTGCTTTCTATACTGAGGCCACGCCAGGTCTCTCTCTTGAACCCAGAGCTCACTAGGCTAGCTAGATTAGTCTAGTCTAGTGACCTAGTCTAGCGACCTAGGCTAGTCTATCTAGCCAGCTTATTCTGGGGCCCCAGTCTCCACCTCCCAAGTGCCAGGATTACAGGCAGGCTGCAGCACACCTGTATAGTATTTATATGGGTGTGGAGAATCCAAGCTCCTGTCCTCAGGCCAGTGTGGCAAGCACTTTCTCCTGTAAGCCAGCTCTCCAGCTGGTTCTTTATTCAAGTACAAAGTTCTAATTTTTAAAAGTTCAATCTCCAAATTTATTTATTGAAAAAAAATGGTCTTTTTAGATCCTATGAATTCAAATCTAAGAACGCTGCCTAGCCAAGGTCTTAAGATGTCCTCCTGTTTATATTTAGAGGTCTGATCTTCCTCTTCCTCTGAAATGTGTCCCAACTTTGGATAACTTTTCTGTGTCTAGAACTGTCACTTGAATTGGACAGTTACGGAGGGAGTTTCCGAACTGTTTTCTCTGTTCTCACACAGTCACTTCCCCATGCAGCAGTCAAGAGGGATTTTGACCTAAACTTGAATTAGATCTCATTGCTACCAGAGGAGACAGGAGCGAGTGGCTCTCCACTACACATGGGGCATAGGTCTGAGGGGCTGGCTGCTCTCTATGGCCTGCTCTCTATGGCATCTTCGCCGTCGTCTGGGTTCACGACGCTCTAAATACACGGGCTTCTTCTTTTATTCCTCGAAAACACAAAACATTTTCCTATCATTTCAGAATTTGCACTTTGGATGTTTTCTTTGCTGGAACTGCTTAGTCCGGGAATGACTGGCTCTGTTTCAAGCTTCCGACAGGAACTCAAATACAAGCTCCTAAAAACCTTTGCCATTCTCCTCATGGGCCAGGATGCTTGTTTTAGTACAGGACTGACTTCACAAGCTGCGTCTTAATCCTTTACTCATCCCCTTGATGCTTTCTCCAGAAGGAGGTTAAACTGAGGAGATGTCACATTTATTCTTTGCTCCCTCTGCTCATCCCAGTGAGGAGGGAGTGCAAGACAGGTTAAGGGAATGGAACATTACTACTATCAAACAACTTCACTTTTCTGTTATGAATTCTCAACCTTTTTCTAAGAGCCATTACTTATATATAAATGTAACAAACAACAAGAGCAAATTAATGTATAGAACAGTTTCAAGATAGGCATGAATTTTCAAGGAAAACTTTATCGATGTATATGTATAATTTCTATCATTCAAAGGTCTAGATTAAAACTGTTGACTCACTCAAGAAAGATGGTCTTTCATCTGGGTTTTGTGCCCATCCACTTTGTATTAGAGAGATCATGAGACCTCGATGAGGTATATCAAATGGCAAATTCTCCTCACTGGTGTCAGGCCGATGTCCCTGAGACACACTGTACATGATCTGCAAAGGATTGATGACCTCTGTCAAAACAAATGTATTTCATTAACTGGAAAGATGCTACTAACACAACTCAAATAAAAATGAGTACATCTTAAAAGTGTTAGTCCAATTCACAGTCTCTTGATACGAGGATTGACCTCCCAGCCAGTAAATCTGGTGCACCTCTTATAGGAGGGATTTACAGTCCCTCCTCCCTAGTCTGTATTTAGACAAGTCATTTGATTTGCTATGTGAGAAGAATCAAACCAGGCAGAGCTCAACAGAGCCTAGCATATCCAACAAGGCACAATAACTAATAATTAATGTGAATGAGAGAAAAATGCTGTCTTTTAGACTACTGAAATGCTAAGGATACTCAGGGTTTAACAAGTTCAACATTACAAACTTCAAAAAAAAAAAAAAAATAAAAAAAAGAAAGAAAATGCCCCAACACTATCTGGGAATGACAAAGGTTATTTTTCAGTGTTTGTGGTATTTATAGAAGAAATAACAATTAAATTTCACACAGAGTTTTATGAATATTATGATCTTGAAAATAGGAATAAACAGGTGTAATGACATGTGCCTTTAATCTTAGCATTTGGGAGGCAGAGGCAAGCAAATCTGTGAGTTCAAGGCCAGCTTGGTCTACATAGTTTAATCAGGATAGCCAGAATTACATAGTGAGACTCTGTCTTAAAAAAAAAAAAGTTCTCATTTTGCAAAGGACAAAAATGAGGACATGAAATTTTGTGGCTTGACCACAGAATTAGTTATTGCTAGAACAAGAACTAGAATTTAAATTTTTCTGATCTTTAAGACAAGTACACTCTTCATAACTGATCCTTAATCTAGTATACTTTATAATATGCAATAGATGCACAACTGAAAATCTGCTATGTTTGTACAGTGTGTTTTATGTACAAAATGAATGGCTAGTATATCTAAAATCTGGTGAGGTTTAGACACTTGAGACATGTGTACCACCCACATGCTGTCCTCTGGAATAAAAGTATACATACCTTCAAAAGGCTGTTTTCTGGATAACACTTCCCACATGATAACTGCATAGCTGTTTAAGTTAGAAAGTTATAAATCATAAGCAAACTTTGTATACAAACTAGAAAAGCATTATTTAAATACAACAGCATTTTTGAAGATGATAAGGTAAAGAATCACCATGTACAGTCAGAATGGTGAATGTTCATATATATCTGAAATTGATTTTAAAAATAATTAATTTTAATGAAGAATATGAAGTTACCATAATAATGGCCTAGTGCTGCTACTCACCAGGAAAAATATTTGGGAAAATTTGTTCTAAATATAAAGATAAATGTAACCTTTAATATGACATCCTTATTTTTCACAAAAAGTTAAGAGCAGTAACAGAAGACTAATATAGTACTGTTCTACTGACTTTTTCTTGATACAGTTTCAGTTCAGCTGCAAATTGCCTGGTTTATATTTGGAATAGTTTATATTTGGAATAAATAAGCAGAAAACAGAAATTCTGCAATATCTTCAAATGAATAATGAGTTCAAAAACAATATGTGAACTTGATTAGGTACAAACAGATTATCTTAGAGAAAAGTGAGGATTACAGAGAAAATACCACCCAAATCAAGTAAAAATATTTCATGTTTCTCCCCTTTTGGGAAAAGATCTTAACCAATTCTACATCTGATAGGAGGCTAATACCCAATATATACAAAGAACTCAAGAAGGTAGACTCCAGAGAATCAAATAACGTTATTAAAAATGGGGTGCAGAGTTAAACAAAGAATTTTCAACTGAGGAATATAGAATGTCTGAGGAGCACCTAAAGAAATGTCCAACATCTTTAGTCATCAGGGAAATGCAAATCAAAACAACCCTGAGATTCCTCCTTTAACCAGTCAGAATGGCTAAGATGAAAAACTCAGGTGACAGCAGAGGGTGGCAAGGACGTGGAGAAAGAGGAACACTCCTCCATTGTTGGTGGGATTGCAAGCTGGTACAATCACTCTGGAAATTCAGTCTGGCAGTTCCTCAGAAAATTGGATATAGTATTACCTGAGGATCCAGCTATACTACTCCTCTGCATATACCCAGAAGATGCTCCAACATATAATAAAGACACATGCTTCACTATGTTCATAGCAGCCTTATTTATAAAGGCCAGAAGCTGGAAAGAACCCAGATGTCCTTCAACAGAGGCATGGATACAGACAATGTGGTACATTAACACAATTAAAATCAGCTATTAAAAACAGTTATTAAACAGATACTAAAAACAGCTATTAAAATCACCTATTAAGAACAATGAAATCAGAGCAGCGGTGCTGGCAGCGGCGGGGGCAGCAGCAGCTCATCCAGCGGAAGGGCCACCCTCAGTGGAACCAAGGCGACAGGGGCCAGGCAGGCCCTGCGCCTGCTACCACTGACCATCGCTGGCCAGCCGGGCTGCAAGCTGCGGAGTTACAGCGCTTTTCACCGCACTGAAGCCACATCAGAATTCTGCCTCCCACCAGTCAGTTACGAGAGAGAGGCTCTTTGCCATCTTGGCTCTTGGACGCCCAAGAGAACTGACAGCCTGAGGTACGCAGACTTAGCCCGAGGCCAACATTGCAGGGGTCTAAGCCCAACAGGCCCTGGGCTGATTGGGGCCATCGGTGTGCCAACCCAGCCATGAGGTTGTTTGCCAGGCAGTCTGTCCCAGCACTTAAAGGAAGTGCACACAGCCATTTTGGCTACAGGATGCCAGAGAGTTCTAGCAGGCAAAGCTAGCTAACAGTCATAGCCCGAGACCAATGCCTCGGGGGTCTAAGCCTGACAGGCATTGGACTGCACCCAGGCCCTGGGCTGTCCAGTGAGCCATCCCATAACCCCTAAAGAAATAGAAGGGGTCATAGAAAGTCTTCCCGCAAAAAAAAAAAAAAAAAAAAGGACAGAACCAGATGGTTTCAGTGCAGAATTCTATCAGACCTTCAAAGAAGACCTAACACCAATACTCTTCAAACTATTTCACAAAATAGAAATGGAAGGAACACTACCCAATTCCTTCTATGAAGCCACAATTACGCTGATACCAAAACCACACAAAGATCCAACAAAGAAAGAGAATTTCAGACCAATTTCCCTTATGACCATCAATGCAAAAATACTCAATAAAATTCTTGCCAACCGAATCCAAGAACATATCAAAACGATCATCCACCATGATCAAGTAGGTTTTATCCCAGGGATAAAGGGATGGTTCAATATATGGAAATCCATCAACGCAATCCACTACATAAACAAACTCAAAGAAAAAAAACCACATGGTCATTTCATTGGATGCTGAAAAAGCATTTCATATAATTCAGCATCCTTTCATGCTTAAAGTCTTGGAAAGAACAGGAATTCAAGGCCCATACCTAAACATAGTAAAAGCAATATACAGCAAACCAGTAGCCAACATCAAACTAAATGGAGAGAAACTTGAAGCAATCCCACTAAAATCAGGGACTAGACAAGGCTGCCCCCTCTCTCCTTATCTTTTCAGTATTGTACTTCAGGTACAAGCTTGGGCAATTAGACAACATAAGGAGGTCAAAGGGATACAAATTGGAAAGGAAGAAGTCAAACTATCACTATTTGCAGATGATATGATAGTCTACCTAAGTGACCCAAAAAACTCCACTAGAGAGCTACAGCTGATAAACAACTTCAGCAATATTGTGGCAGGTTACAAAATCAACTCAAGCAAATCAGTAGCCTTCCTATACTCAAAGGATAAGCAGGCTGAGAAAGAAATTAGGGAAATGACCCCCTTCACAATAGCCACAAACAGTATAAAGTACCTTGGGGTGACACTTACCAAACATGTGAAAGATCTGTATGACAAGAACTTCAAGACTCTGAAGAAGGAAATGGAAGAAGACCTCAAAAAATGGGAAAACCTCCCATGCTCATGGATCGGCAGGATCAATATAGTTAAAATGCCATTTTGCCAAAAGTAATCTACAGATTCAATGCAATACCCATCAAAATCCCAACTCAGTTCTTCATAGAGTTGGAAAGAACAATTCTCAAATTCATCTGGAATAACAAAAAACCCAGGATAGCTAAAACTATTCTCAATAACAAAAGAAATTCTGGGGGAATCAGTATCCCTGACCTCAAACAATACTACAGAGCAATAGTGTTAAAAACTGCATGATATTGGTACAGTGACAGGCAGGCAGATCAATGGAATAGGATTGAAGATCCAGAAATGAACCCACACACCTATGGCCACTTGATCTTTGACAAAGGAGCCAAAAACATCCAGTGGAAAAAAGATAGCCTTTTTAACAAATGGTGCTGGTTCAACTGGAGGTCAGCATGCAGAAGAATGCGAATTGATCCATCCTTATCTCCTTGTACTAAGCTCAACTCCAAATGGATCAAGGATCTCCACATAAAGCCAGACACACTAAAACTAATAAGAAAGAAACTGGAGAAAACCCTTGAGGACTTGGGCGCAGGGGAAAAGTTCATGAACAGAACATCAATAGCATATGCTCTAAGATCAAGAATAGACAAATGGTAACTCATAAGATTACAAAGTTTCTGTAAGGCAAAGGACACCATCAAAAGGACAAATCGGCAACCAACAAATTGGGAAAAGATCTTCACCAGCCCTATATCAGATAGAGGGCTAATATCCAATATATAGAAAGAACTCAAGAAGTTAGACCCCAGAAAGCCAAATAAGCCTATTAAAAAGTGGGGTACAGAGTTAAACAAAGAATTTTCACCTGAACAACTTCGGATGGCTGAGAAGCATCTTAAAAAAATGCTCAAGTTCATTAGTCATTAGGGAAATGCAAATCAAAACAACCCTGAGATTTCACCTTACACCAGTCAGAATGGTGAAGATTAAAAACTCAGGAAACTGCAGGTGTTGGCGAGGATGTGGAGAAAGAGAAACACTCCTCCACTGCTGGTGGGGTTGCAAATTGGTACAACCACTCTGGAAATCAGTCTGGCTGGCGGTTCCTCAGAAAACTGGGCATGTCATTTCCGGAGGATCCTGCTATACCACTTCTAGGCATATACCCAGAGGATTCCCCTGCAGGTAATAAGGATACATGCTCTACTATGTTCATAACAGCCCTATTTATAAGAGCCAGAACCTGGACAGAACCCAGGTATCCCTCAAGGGAAGAATGGATGCAAAAAATGTGGTATATATACATAATGGAGTACTATTCAGCCATTAGAAACAATAAATTCATGAAATTCTTAGACAAATGGATGGAGTTGGAGAACATCATACTATGTGAGGTAACCCAGTCTCAAAGATTAATCATGGTATGCACTCACTAATAAGTGGATATTAGCCTAGAAAATTGGAATACCCAAAACATAATCCACACATCAAATGATGTACAAGAAGAACGGAGGAGTGGCCTGGTTCTGGAAAGACTCAGTGTAGCAGTATAGGGCAATACCAGAACAGGGAAGTGGGAAGGGGTGGATGGGAGAACAGGGGGAGGGAAGAGGGCTTACAGGACTTTCGGGAGTGGGGAGCTAGAAAAGGGAAATCATTTGAAATGTAAATAAAAAATATATCGAATAAAAAAAAAACCTCTACCAGAGCACTCCTACAGCTGATAAACAACTTCAGCAAAGTGGCAAGTTATAAAATCAACTCAAGCAAATCAGTGGCTTTCCTATACTCAAAGGATAAGCAGGCTGAGAAAAAAATTAGGGAAATGACCCCCTTCACAATAGCCACAAACAGTATAAAGTATCTTGGGGTGACTCTTACCAAACATGTGAAAGATCTTTACAAGACAAGAACTTCAAGACTCTGAAGAAGGAAATGGAAGAAGACCTCAAAAAATGGGAAAACCTCCCATGCTCATGGATCACCAGAATCAATATAGTTAAAATGGCCATTTTGCCAAAAGCAATATACAGATTCAATGCAATACCCATCAAAATCCCAACTCAATTCTTCACAGAGTTAGAAAAAGCAATTAACAAATTCATCTGGAATAACAAAAAACCCAGGATAGCTAAAACTATTCTCAGCAACAAAAGAAATTCTGGGGGAATCAGTATCCCTGACCTCAAGCAATACTACAGAGCAATAGTGTTAAAAACTGCATGGTATTGGTACAGAGACAGGCAGGCAGATCAATGGAACAGGATTGAAGATCCAGAAATGAACACACACACCTATGGCCACTTGATCCTCGACAAAGGGGCTGAAAACATCCAATGGAAAAAAGATAGCCTTTTCAACAAATGGTGCTGGTTCAACTGGAGGTCAGCATGCAGAAGAATGCGAATTGATCCATCTTTATCGCCTTGTACTAAGCTCAAATCCAAATGGATCAAGAACCTCCACATAAAGCCAGACACTCTGAAGCTAATAGAAAAGAAACCGGGGAAGACCCTTGAGGACATTGGTACAGGGAGAAAATTTCTGAACAGAACACCAATAGCGTATGTTCTAAGATCAAGAATTGACAAATGGGACCTCATAAAATTACAAAGTTTACGGCAAAGGACACCATTAAAAGGACAAATCGGCAACCAACAAATTGGGAAAAGATCTTCACCAATCCTACATCAGATAGAGGGCTAATATTCAATATATATAAAGAACTTAAGAAGTTAGACTCCAGAAAACCAAACAACCCTATTAAAAAATGGGGTACAGAGTTAAACAGGGAATTCTCACCTGAAGAACTTTGGATGGCGGAGAAGCATCTTAAAAAATGCTCAACTTCATTAGTCATTAGGGAAATGCAAATCAAAACAACCCTGAGATTTCACCTTACACCAGTCAGAATGGCTAAGATTAAAAATTCAGGAGACAGCAGGTGTTGGAGAGGATGTGGAGAAAGAGGAACACTCCTCCACTGCTGGTGGGGTTGCAAATTGGTACAACCACTCTGGAAATCAGTCTGGCGGTTCCTCCGAAAACTGGGCACCTCACTTCCAGAAGATCCTGCTATACCACTCCTGGGCATATACCCAGAGGATTCCCCACCATGTAATAAGGATACATGCTCTACTATGTTCATAGCAGCCCTATTTATAATTGCCAGATGCTGGAAAGAACCCAGGTATCCCTCAACAGAAGAGTGGATGCAAAAAATGTGGTATATCTACACAATGGAGTACTATTCAGCCATTAGAAACAATGAATTCATGAAATTCTTAGGCAGATGGATGGAGCTAGAAAACATCATACTAAGTGAGGTAACCCAGACTCAAAAGGTGACTCATGGTATGCACTCACTAATAAGTGGATATTAACCTAGAAAACTGGAATACCCCAAACATAATCCATACATCAAATGAGGTACAAGAAGAAAGGAGGAGTGGCCCCTTGTTCTAGAAAGACTCAAGTGAAGAAGTATAGGGTAAAACCAGAACGGGGAAGTGGGAAGGGGTGGGTGGGAGGACAGGGGGAGAAAAGGGGGCTTATGGGACATTCGGGGAGTGGGGAGCTAGAAAAGGGGAAATCATTTGAAATGTAAATAAAAAATATATCGAATAAAAAAAAAGACAAAAAAAAAAAACAACGAAATCATGAAGTTCTTACACAAATGGATGGAACTAGAACATAGCTCATTATCCTGAGTGAGGTAACCCAATCACAAAAGAACACATATGGTATGCACTCACTGATAAGTAGATATTAGCCCAAAAGCTCAGCATACCCAAATACAATTCACAGACCACAAAAACTCAAGAACAAGGAAGACCAAAGTGTAGGTGCTTTAGTCTTTCTTAGAAGGGGGAACAAAATACTCATGGGAGCAAATACAAAGTATCAAACAGAGACAGAAGGAAAGGCCATCCAGAGACTGTCTCACCTGGAGATCCATCCCATATAGAGACACCAAACACAGACAGTATTGTGGATGCCAAGAAGTAAGTATATGCTGACAGGAGACTGATATAGCTGTTTCCTGAGAGGCTCTGCCAGAGCCTGACAAATCCAGAGGCAAATGCTTGTAGCCAACTATTGGACTGAACATGAGGTTCCCAATGGAGGAAATGGAGAAAGGACTGAAGGAAATGAAGGGGTTTGTAACCCCATAGAAAGAACAATATCAATCAACCAGACCCCCCAGAGCTCCTAGGGACTAAACCACCAACCAAGCAGTATACATGGAAGGGACCCATGGCTCCAGCTGCATGTGTAGCAGAGGATGCCCTTGTAGGGCATCAATGGGAGGAGAGGTCCTTGGTCCTATGAAGGCTCAATACCTCAGTGTAGGGGTCTTCAAGGGTGGGGAGGTGGGAGTGTGTGGATAAGTGGGGGAACACTTTAATAGAACCAGGGGAAGGGGCATGAAATAAGGGGTTTCGGGGTAGGGGAGAAACCTGAAAAGGGGATAACATTTGAAATGTAAATAAAGAAAATATCCAGTTTAAAAAAAAACAGTGAGAGCTCAACTTACAAGATAGGTGTGAGAAGAACATTTCTAGTTATGAATGTTGTCTCTTATAAAAAGGTAAGAAAAGAAGCCAGGGTTATGTTTGGTGGAGGTGTGCTATGGTGTGGGGGAAGAGGGAGGCTCTGCAGGCCCATGCTGAGGCATCTCTTCCCCCTGAGGTACCAGCCACAGGATGGTGTAGTATAGAATGGAGTTTATTATGGCATGGGGAGGGAGGGGAGTTGAGGGAGTAGAGACAGAGAAAGCAGAGGAGGAGGGGGAGCAAGGGTGGAGAGGAAGAGGGAGTGAGAGCATGCACATGCCAGAGACAGAGAGAGAGGAGAGAAAGAGAGAGAGAGAGAGAGAGAGAGAGAGAGAGAGAGAGAGAGAGAGAGAGAGAGGGAGAAGAAGAAGGAGGAGGAGGAGGAAGAGGAGGAGGGGGAGGGGGAGGGAGAAGAGGAAGGGGAGGAGGGGGAAGAGGAAGAGGAAAGGCAGGCTATGAGTGGGGAGAGAGGGGGAAAAGGTAAGGGAGGAAGAGCAAGAGGAGCAAGAGAAGAGATGAAGAGAGTGAGGAGGGGCAAGCGGCCCCTTTGTAGGGAGATGAACCGCCAACACGGAGTGCTTTAACAACCAGAAAGAGCTCAAATAATAAGGTGACAAAGATCGATCAACGCAGAACTTAATGGAGACCACAACAATATATATTTTTGTTGTGAGTCTAGCCAGATAAGCCATCTCTCCAGCCCAAGAGCTATATATAAAAACAAATAAGACAGTCAAACTTTTAGCTCAATAGTCAAGAAATGAAGACCAAAAATAATAAAATTAGAGATGAAAAGTGTAGGCTACTTTTTAATTTTCCATAACATACAAAGACTCATTAGGAAGTACTTGAAAAGTCATCTTAAAAAATTCCTGGAAAAACCCAAAAGAAATGGCAAGTTATTAGATAAATATGACCAACTAAAATTAAATCAAGACATGTTCACACACAAACACACGCAAGCACACACACACAAGTGCACACGCACACACTAGCCATCAGTGATACCTATTCTATAGTAATGCTTCCTAATGAGGAAAATCTCAGGACTAGATGAATTCGCAGTCAAATTCTATCAAGCTTTTTGATGGGGGAAGGCACAGCACATTGTGTGTTGGGGCCACTCCTGGGCTGCTGGTCATTGGTTCTATAAGAAAGCAAGCTGAGTAAGCCACGGGGAAGCAAGCCAGTAAGCAGCCCCCCTTCACTGCCCCGTATCAGCTCCTGTCTCCAGGTTTTCAACCTGTTTAGTTGCTGTCCTAAATTCCTTCAATGGCAGACTATGATGTGGAAGTATAAGCCAAATAAACCCTTCCCCCCTACCCCCACCCCCCGCTTGCATTTCTTAAGTGTTTCTTCCATTGCAGCAATAGAAATCTTAACTAAGACAATGGAAAGCAAAGCAATATAACCAAGCTCATTCTATGATGCCAATATGGTGCAGTGGGTTGGCCTAATGCTGCTTGTCTAATGGTTGGCTGCAAGCATCTGCCTCTGTATTTGTCAGGCTCTGGCAGAGCCTCTCAGGAAACAGCTATATCAGACTCCTGTCTTGAAAGACAAGAGAGTCCACACATAACACTGAGTGACATGCCCTAATTAATTGCGATTGGTAAATAAAGATGCCAACAGCCAATAGACAGGCAGAAGAGAAATAGGTGGGGTTGGGCTTTCATGGGCTTGTAGAGAGGCGCACGAGGAGGGAAGGAGCAGGAAGAAGCTACCATGGGCCATGGAATAAATGAAGAACAAGCAGGGGAGGAGAGGGGACAGTGACCATGGATTAAGAGAGAGGAGAGTGTGGCCCTGAGGGTCCCCAACTGGAGCTAAGAGCTGCCAAGATGAAACAGTGATACTTTGGGATTATTGTTAGGAAAGTAGATTCTAACAGCGTGGAGGATAGGTACCTCCCTAGCTACTGTGCTGAATAAGGCATATTATAAATATAAAGACTGTGTGTATGTGTGTGTGTGTGTGGTGTGTGTGTGTGTGTGTGTGTGTGTATGTGTGTGTGTGTGTTTAATTTGGGAAACCAATAACTAAAGGTGGGTTAGAAACCCTGGGGCAGGATTTTAAGTATTTTTTACTATAATATTGCACTGATACCAAAACTGGACCGGGAACCAACAGAAAAAGGAAACCAGAGTCCAGTTTCCTCAACGAATATTACATTAAAAAATTCTCAATAAAATTCTTGCAAATCAAACTAAAAAACACATTAAAGAGATCATACACCATGATTACGATGGTTTTATTTCAGGTATGCAAGGTTGGGTCAACAGTTGCAAATCATAAGTGTAGTTCCAGCACATAATCCATCTTTTCAATACAGGAAAAAAACAACCAACCAAACCAAACTAACCAAATCAACCCATATGGTCTGGCTTTATAGAATCAAAGCAGTGTTTGGGAAGTCTTGGCTAGATCATATAGGCTTTGTGTAGCAGGAATTAATTCTTTCTGTTGTTCTTTCCTCAGTAGCTGATTTTAATGACTTAAGGAACAATAAAAGAAGTATTTTTTTTTAATATGACAATATGAATGTATACTAAATGCTCACTCCCATGAACTGGCTGCCACTGGATTTAATAAGTAGTAAGAAAATCTTTTCCTGTTGTGGGGCAACATTTGGAATGTAAATAAATAAAATAATTTAAAATAATTTAAAAAATAAAGAAAATCTTTTCTTGACAAAAAGGTATATAAGCTGATTACATAACTTTCTAGTCAAGACATTTTTACTACTAAAAGCACCTTCATTTTTACTGTTAATCATTTATTAAAGATAGAAAAAGTTGTTTGAAAGGGCTATAGGGTGGGTTTAAAATAAGTTTAGGAAACCTGACTTCACAATTCATTGGCAGGTTAAAGAGACATGTGAATTATGCATGGGGTAAAGGCTCCCTTATTCTAATACTGTACATAATAAATTATCATCCTCCTTTTCTCTGGTCAAAGAAGCAATATTAAAAACCATGAATTAAAAGGGGAAATCATTTGAAATGTAAATAAAGAATATATCTAATAAAAATAGATTAATAAAAACATGAATCATGCTTAATTAATAAAAAGTATGAAATATGCTTAACACTATACTGTGAGGTTGTAAGTAGTTGTAAATGAAACATGAAACCATAATTCTATTAAATGAATTAATTCACTGTATAAACGATTCATCCATATATAAATATTAGGGCTGATTTAAACAAAAAAAATGCTTAATAGGTTTCACAGTTTGCTTATTTCTCTTTAAAAATGGATATAATGTGTAAGTAGCAGTGACTAAACATCAACTGTTATTTACCTATGCTTTCCTAAGTTACTTAAGATAAAAACCTTTGGCATTGTTACATATTCCTAGGACAAATTAAATACCTTCATATTTTTAAACAATGTTGAAATTGCTTAAAGTTAAAGGGTTTAATTTGAAAAATATCAAACATCTTGGACTCTAATTTATTTTTATTGTTAAGTTCTTAGATGAAAATCTCACAATAAAATGTAGCTGGAAAATTCTGGCTGATTACTCTTATGTTTCTACTGAAACAATGACAACACCCTTTACCTGTATATGTCATGCTTCACACTGGCCCTTGACTTCTGTCCTGGTTCATAGTTCTCAGGTGGCATATAAATGATTGTTCCTCCTTCAGGTGCAGATTTATAATTCCGTGATTGAGAGAGTGACATCATACGCCATTTTGATAAACCAAAATCTGCAATCTGTAGGTGGAGTTGAATTAAAATAATTATTTTTCTAAAAAATGTTCGAGTCAACTGCTGTTGTTTTCATATACTATATTTATAATGGCTATCATACCCAAAAAAGCGATATACTATTAATATTCCAACCTCTTACCAAATTAAATACCATAGTGCTATTACCAATAACTCCTATGTACCCTAGTAAGGTTCATAGCAGAATATTGCACATTTTTCAGGAAAACTTTGTTTCAGAATGTGAATACGTATATACACTCAGTATTGGCTTTCATGGCAAGAAGCCTTAAAATAGGCTTTCCAATCCCTACCATTGACTAGTCCTCCTATGTCAATGCATGGCTTACTATTGGGGTCTACATGGTCCTTAATAATTCCTTTTATTACATTTATTCCTTCGTGTGTGTATGTGTGTATGTGTGGCCATGGAAGGCCAGAGGACAGCTCAGGAGCCCACCCCCTCTCTCTCCATCATGTGGGCTCTGGGGATGGAGCTTCAAGCATTAGGCCTGGCAGTAGACACTTGCATAGTTGAGATGGTTTGCCAGCTCAGGTTTTTATGGTATTGTTCTTGGTCTAAAAGTGTTGCTGTTAAATGTTAAAATAAGTAAAATCTTATAATAGTAAAAGTCACCATTATATGCTTTATGTTCACTATTAAGAGTCACTTTGGATGGCTATATATCACACCTGTGTATGTCCCCAAGAATGCACAGGTAAGGAATTGATCAATGGTAGACTTTTTTTTTTTTTTAAATTTTTAGTATGCCTTTTACAGCTTTATTTTGGTCGTAATCGTGTATATATGTTATATAACATGGGCTATGTAACTTTCTTAATGTTTAAAAGGTTCCTTACTTTTTAAAATTAAAAGGTAAAATGTAAGGCCAGAAATATTATTTAGTGACCAAGGAGTATGGGAAAATCTGAAGACTTAAATTACTTAGACTTACAGTACATACTGAAGATGTTAACAAGACAGGGTGGGCTCCATCCAGAATAAGTAGTATTTTGAATATTTAACTCTTGTGTGTATAGAAAAAATAATTCATATCTGTGTTTAGATTAATGAGATAAACATTTCAGTTCCTACCTCATCAAAAATAGAATATACAAACCTTTCATACATTTACTGTAAGTTTAAGAAAACAAGCTAGAAAAGATAAAGAGGAGACATGGTACTGAACATGGAAAGCCAGGCCTGGCTAGTTCTAAGGGCAATGAAGCTTCAGTTATGAACGCTGGGTTTGGGGGTCAAGGTTATTCCAGTTTACAGTCTAATTCTACCTCTGATTGCTGTGTGACCCTGAGGAAGCTGGAAGCTGTTTAGTCTCTGTGCCCTACATCATTCATCTGTAACTGGGGGTAATGTACCCTGTAGAAGTGTGTTGGGAAAATTCAAACTGGTCTTCCTAAGGAATGATTCAGAAGAAAACTGTCACATGGTGTGCTATCCATAGGCGCGTTACTATTACTAATGTGTGCATGTCTAAAGATTATTTATAAACTGAAAAGAAAAAAAATTGAAAGTAATGTCAGTCTGAGTTTTCAAAAAGGAAAAAAAGAAGTTGATTTTGTGAGTGTCCATCCTATTAAGAGACAATCCTTTAACCAAGATAAAAAACAAAAACAAAGCAAAAACAAAAGAAACCCCAAAACCTTTAGAAAGGTTTTCAAAAGGGTATTTTAAGTTATCAAAAGGGAGGCTTTAAAACTAAGCAGAAAATGCAGAAACCAGCAAGACTTCATGAGAAACAAATTACAAAGACCAGTACTAAGTTTTACACTTTGCATAACAAAGTTGCCCCACAAATAACAAAGAAGACAAATTTCTTTGATAACCATGCTACCATACCACCAACTTAAAAGTTGGTATCTACAGGACAATTTGTTTACTTTTACAAAGACATACTTGACCATTAACTGAGGAGATGTACTTATTATAGAGGGAAGATTTGGAATTCATTTGCTTACTTCTTCCTGTATAGCATGTGAAGTTAATGATCCAGGCTACATTGTTCTCTTCATGAAATTTACAGTCTGAGTGGCTGGTCTGGGCTGCATGAGACCTTTCACAAGAAAAGGTGGCTTTTGTTTGTTTGTTCTGTTTTTAACTAATTAGCCAGTTGCTATCAGGCATCCACACCTGTCAAACTACTACTCAAGTTAATCATGCTAATTATGAAAGTTAAGTCAGTTGGTGAGAAATATGGGGAAACATGGGCTGAGGATATAGCGAGTGACTAGGTGGCTATGATGGAAGGTCCAGACGGAGTAAGCCACTGAGACACTTGTGAAAAACAGTCTCAAGGACTCCTTTAGGAATGTATGTCCCTGACAAGCCGAGTGGTGATTTCTTAAAAGTATGGATTAACAGAAAGACTGGGTTAATGTGTCCTGAGATTCTTAGGGCTGCTTAAAGCTACACTGTGCTGCTCGGTTCTGAATGGAGCCTGAAGTCTTAGCCCACACAACACGATCAGATCTGATACTGAACAAAAGGAATTCTAAAAAGTACACAATAAGGAGAGATAGCTAAACAATAGTACATGAAGAACAAGAATAACAACATAGACATAAAAAAGAATCCTCTCGGGACCTCTGCTTGTTGGTCCAATTTGAGTGTCATAACTGCCCAGGGCATCTGGTAAATCACTAATCCCCCCTTTTTGTTTTTCCTGTGGTAGGGTCTCAGCAGTCAGACTGGCCTCAAACCCAAGTCCATGTTCCCTTGGCTCTGGACTCCTCATCCACACAGACAGCACTCACCTACCATGCTTGGCTAAGAAACTTATACTAAGTATTTAGGAGTACAAAAATCACTCTTTGATTCCATTCCATATTCATGAGGTTATGTTAGATGTATTTTGTCCAGTTCTAGGGATCAAAATTTGAGATTAAAGCTAGAACATGAGTTCAAGTAACATAAGAGATTAAAGTTCCATGAGGAACTGACTAAGGAAGGCAAAGCTATTTAGCAGAAAAAAGGGAAATTTCCTAGTGTACATGAGAAGCAGAGGGACTACCCAAATATTAGAATGACTTTGTATTGGAGAAGAATTGAATTTATTACATTTACCAATAAAATGAGGTAGGACCAATGGATGAAAGCCCATGGAAGGAAGTTTGGTCACTTAAGGAAGTATCAGTTACTCACAAGGATGCTAGTCCTCTGCTATGGAGTATCTAGTCTGGGAGCAGGGATTCTCACAAGGACTCAGAGTCCTCATAAGGTCTCGTGGAAAGGAAAGGATGAGGTTTTGTGTAAAGTCCCTCACTCCTTCTCAGGAGGCCTGGGCCATAAGCTTGACCTTTCTTTCTCTTTCCAAACTACCATTTTATGCCCAAAAAAGGAAGTGTATTCAGTAATTGTTTAAGTTTAATTTTTCTCATGATTCTCTGTTAAACTTGAGAGGAGAGGCCACTGGCTCAATTCCCCAAAATAGGGTAATGCAAGTCAGGAAATTGGGGAAAGAGGTGAGCAGGGGAAGGGGGGATGAAATAGGGTTTTTTTTTGGGGGGGGGGTAATAAGGAAAGGGGATACCATTTGAAATGTAATAAAGCAAATATCTAATAAATTTTTTTCCTATTAGTACAACTACTCTATTAAGTAATGGAGAAATAGGTATTTCTTTGAACATTTTTAATATTTCAGATCATCTTCTGGCTTTGTATGCTACAGAAATAGAAATAAGAACAAAGTGAGTTGCGTTAGTATTAACGACTCGGAAGTTACTCCTTATTTCCGTCCCCCCATTCTATTCAGGGTTACAGTATCCCTTGCCCTTTACACAAAACCAAGTTAGAAACAAACATGAGAATCCAGTATAAAAGCATAATAGTAAGAAACCATTGAAGGTAACACAGAGGAAACCAACCAGTCCCTAGAGTTCAAAGAACAGACCTTAAAGGGACAGCGAAAGCATGGTGCCTAAGGGAAGAGTCACAAACTGGATAAATGCTCAGTCTCTTTCTTGGTGACAGGCTTTGTTAAAAAGGATAAAAATAGGCCTAGGAAATGGCTCAGTGGTAAAGTACTGCCGGGCAAACATGTCTAATGTCTCTGATTCCACATAAAAAATCCAGGCGTGGCAGGGTGCACCTGCAATCCAAGCAGTAGGGAACTGGAGACGGGAGGATCCCCTGTCACTAGCCATCCAGAATAGCCAGTAATCACACACACACACACACACACACACACACACACACACACACACACACACACTCTCCATGATTCAGTACGCACACACAAACACACAGATAACAATACAAGCTGAGACGTAGTTGAAAGAAATATTTGAAAATTATTATCTGATGAATGAAGGACTCATATTCAAAATATATACAGGGTTCTTAACATTGAGTGGTTGAAAATGAAACAGGAAAGGGGCTCATGAAGAAGTTTTTCATGGAACAGGCTACAAGGGTGAAGCACAGCAACAGGCGTTCAACATCCCCAATCCTTGTCCTATTTCTGGTCTGAAAGCTATATTTTAATTATGTAGGGAAACTGGGCAGTGGGTACAAGTTGTATTATAACATCCTATGACTAATTTTAAAACAGAAAAGAAAAACGGTAAACACATTTTTGACAATTTTAACTAAGAAACACAGTGAACTGCTATTTTGTACCAAATTCTGCCTCCGAAGTTTAAGAATAACTGAGCCTCGATGCCTCAGCATAGGGGAATGTGTGGGTGGGGAGGGGAATACCCTCATAGAAGCAGGGGGAGAGGGGATGGGATAGGGGGTTTCTGGGGGGGGGCAGGGAAAGGGATAACATTTGAAATGTAAATAAAGAAAATATCCAATTAAAAAAAAAAAAAGAATAACGGAGCCTTAAGCCAGGCATGGTGGTGGTGGTGGTGGTGGTGGTGGTGGTGGTGGTGGTGGTAATGGTGGTGGTGGTGGTGGTGGTAATGGTGGTGGTGGTGGTGGTAATGGTGGTGGTGGTGGTGGTGGTAATGGTGGTGGTGGTGGTGGTGGTAATGGTGGTGGTGGTGGTGGTAATGGTGGTGGTGGTGGTAATGGTGGTGGTGGTGGTGGTAATGGTGGTGGTAGCAGTGGTGGTGGTGGTACATGCCTTTAATCCCAGCACTTGGAAGGCAGAAGTAGGAGATTCCTGTGAGTTCCAGGCCAACCAGGGATACACAGTGAGACCCTGCCTCATATAAATTGAAGGTCAGCGTGGGGGAGCGTCTTGGGATGTCTGGCTGATGAGAGGCCTCAGATGGCAGTGAGATTAGTGAGATAACTTGGGGAAACAAAGGTTCTTTAAACCTGGGGGAGGGGAGTGATTAGGGTTCATCTGAGTAAGGATGAATTCCAGGTGCTGCTAGACATGGTCTTATAAGGGAAGAGGAAGTTTAACCTGGCTACAGGGCTATCTGACCTCTTCCGGTGGGACAAAGGTGGAGGGCTCACAGAGCTATGTGTGCTGGAGCACGCAGTCGCCCTCCCCCTAACCCCCCATCTCATCCCACGACTCCCCTGGACCCACAACAAACAAGAATAACTGAACCCCTTCATGAAAGTGGCTAAAGTATAGAGAGAAGAGTGAATGAATTTTGTTGACACAGAGGCATAAACATGTTAAGAAGCCCCCAATGCCTCAGACCCACAGGAATGTAAAACCCCTGATCCTACTGCAAACACTAGGAACTAGAGCCTCCTCCTCCTGGAGGAGCCTCCTTTACAGCCTGAGACTGCTTCATTCCTTCACCTACCTAGTCAGGTTTCCCAGCCCCAAGCCACAGGGAGGTGGTACTGAAGACAGAAGTTAAGATACTACTAAATTTTCAGAATTATTAAGAAAAAGACCCAGAGACCCCCCCCCCCAAATAGTTACCTTAACATGAAATTCATTATCCAACAAGATATTCTGAGTCTTTAAGTCATGATGAAGCAGAGGGGGATTCATATTGTGCAGGTAATTTACACCAAGAGCAATCTCATGCAGGATGCGGAATCGCAATGGCCATGCAATGTCAGGATATTCAGTTTTCTTTGTACGGGTGAAAGAAATAAAATGAAAAGAACTACATTAAAAATTAAGAAATCCACCAGGAAACAGATTACAAACTAAGATGAAATACACACTCAATTTTATAACATAGTATCAATTGATACTGTTTAATAATCTTTTTTCATTTTTTCTTTTCTTTTATTGGATATTTTCTTTATTTACATTTCAAACATTTGCCGGTTTTCGCTCTGCAAATCCTCTATCCCACCGTTCAACCCTGTGCTTTTATGACCCTGCTCCCCTAATACCCACCCACTCCTACCTCCTGCCCTGGCATTCCCCTACTCTGGGACATCTAGCCTTCACAGGAGCAAGGGCCTCTCCTCCCACTGATGTCCGACAAGACAGTCTTCTGCTACATTTGAGGCTAGAGCCAATGGGTCCCTCCATGTGTACTCTTTGGTTGGTGATTTAGTCCCTGGGAGCTCTGGGGGGTACTGGTTGGTTCATATTGTTACTCGTCCTATGGGGCTGCAAACCCCTTCAACTCCTTCAGTCCTTTCTCTAACTCCTCCATTCTGTTTAATATTCTTATATTTTAAGTTTTGGAGTTACTTATGATAACTATAGCAGTCGTATTTTTTCTTTTTATATTGGCCATACAATTGAACAGGATTATGGTCTTTTCTTTAGCAGAGATAGCTCTCAGCTATTTATGTATATATATGTGTACATATATATACACACATATACATATATATATAGCCAGACACATGTATTTGCACTCCCATCCACTGCCCAGTTCCATGGCGTCATCTAATCACTTATACCCATAAGCACACGCACATAGAGAAAAATATATATAATTGCTTCTGACATGCCAAACCATTCATTCAAAATTTTAACTCCTTTACATTAATTTAAAACTATAATTGTTACTATAATCTCTATATCAATTAGAAATTGACAGTATATTATATTTATTTGATGTGTCAGTATGTCATATCTGAAAAATTTTTAATTTGTTACTATAGTGTGTGTGTGTGTGTGTGCGCGCGCGCATACGTGCGTGCCTGTGCGTGCATGTGAGAGGGTACGGGTGCCAGACTGTGAGTGTGTGGGGTCAGAGGTCAACCTCCGGAAGTGAGTACTTGCCTCAACCTTTACACAGGCTTTGGGCTCAGCCTCAGGTCAAGGTTGTCTTGTTGGCTGGCAAGTGTCTGTACCTTCTGAGTCACTCCACTGATCTGGATCTCATGCTTTTCATTACACAATTTATTGATTTTACCTCTTGAAACATTAACTTTTAAGAATTTTCCTTTTGTGAAATCAAAGACCACTTTTATTTCTAAATCTATATTCACCTGAGTTTCTTTAAAATACTTTTTTTCTGAATAGGTTAGGTTAAGACAGTTTCCCAGGAGAATGTATACACTCAGGAGAATCAGACACTTTGGAAACGGTGGTAGTGGCAATCAGGAGCCATAGCCAGGGGTTCATTTTTAAAATACTAAATAAAAGTCACTTTTTTGGAAGTGCGAAAGCTGCCTTCTTATTCTGAAAACAAATCTGCTTAAATTTTAGTGACTAATTGGTAGGGAGATGCTTGAAAATATTTGAGGCTGTTTTTATAGTACATTTCCATTTTCCTCAATGATCTTTTATGGTGTTAGGGATGAGTGCTTCAAGATAAATTCCACTGTGAGTAACTAGTGTACAATTTAGTGTAATAGACTAAGGAAGGAAAAGGAATATGAAATACCAACGTAGAGCATTATCTCCTTGGGGACACATAAAGTCAATACCCTGGAGTAAGTGAATCTTTTATTGGTCTGTACAGAGGCAACTTTTCCAAAACACTATGATGTTTAATGGGACAACGGGGCCTCTGCATGGCAGCACCATATGGAGGCTTTTCACCACGCAGTCAAGGGCAGAGTGGCAATCTATATTTTATGGTCACATCTAAGAGTTAGCAATACTCCTAGAGAAGGCTACAGAATTTCCAATGGGCTCAAAATCTGGGTGCCAGAGTATCTACAGGGATGTGGAAAGAAAACATCAGAATTTCTGCTTAAACTTCATTTCTCAAACAAAACAAACAAACAAACAAAAAAACCCTGATTTATGGAATCTTTGTAAGTTGATTGCTGGGGCAGGTACACAAACCTTACAGACTGACACCAGTTACTTTTGTCCGTCTTTGTTTCAGATGGTCACAAGTCATGAATAGAATGCGATGTATTCTGAAACAAAGAGGAAGTCACTCCATGAGTGGCTGACAATGGTGCCCACCTTCCCTTGCCTGCGTAGAAAGCACTGTGATATAGTATAATGTGGGAGGGCCATAGGTATTCACAGGTATTATGCAATTTTAATTAGCTCAAATCCTCATAAAGTGCAGTATCTGACCTAAACAGATTTCTGAAAGGAAATGCAGACTGGAAAAAAAATTAGTGTGTAAGATAAAGCAAAAATAAACAGAATTCATGTATTTTAAGAATGGGGACTCCCAAGTGTGTTTGTTGATAGCATTCAGAAATAAAAGTCAGAATAACTCATACCTCTGTAAATAAGTCAGTAAAGGCTCAAACTGATATAGATAGAAAAATGTCATATATCATGTCACTGAACTTAATTTATTTGGTTCATTAACTGCTAATACTTAATTTGGATCCTAAATCATCACTAAATTAAAATATGGCTTAAAATAGATTATATAGCCTGGCGGTGGTGGCGCAAGCCTGTAATCCCAGCACTCTGGGAGGCAGAGACAGGCAGATTTCTGAGTTCGAGGCCAGCCTGGTGTACAGAGTGAGTTCCAGGACAGCCAGGGCTATACAGAGAAACCCTGTCTCGAAAAAACCAAATCCAAAAAAACCAAAAAAAAAAAAAAAAAGATTATATAGTATGAATTTCTTTTATTTCCCATTCCTACCTGGTATGGTTCATTTATACACTGCAAAGTAATGTGACTGAATGAAGAACAAAAATATCATATTTAGTTTGAGTAGACTATATAATGATTAAAATCATGGGAAACAAGCAGCACTTACTCTGTGTAGAAGCTCATTTAATGATCCATTTGGCATGTATTCAGTAACTATGCCCAAAAATTCAGGCTCATTGCAAATTCCCAAAATTGGAAGAATGTAACTAAATCTTGCTTTATGTAATATTTCGGCTTCTCGTAAGATATCATTTCTTTCACTAAGGGAAGAAAAAAAGATAATTATTTCAGATAATGAAAAAACATACAAAGACTATGCCCACAGATTAATTAAGCTTAGATTTTTTTCACTAATTAGCTATGTAGTTTCATGTAAGTTGTCAACTTCTGTGTCCCTTAGTTTGACCATATTTAAAATAGAGATATCATCCACTCTATGTATTCTTCTGGGCTGTTTAGAGATCAGTCAAAATAACTTCTATAAACTGGTGGGAAGAGGGCTACACACATGGCTGTCACTGTACTTTCCACTAATGGTAAATGGGTAGCACATGGGTTGTTACTGCGCTTTTTCTAGGAAAGAGAAGGGACAGAGCTAGAGGAAGCTCCAAAATCCACCTATATTAGAGTGACTGATGCTTTAACTAATTCAATTATCGAGGTTATTTTATATTAAAAGAAACATATTTGATTAGGAGAATATTACATTTTATCGCTATATACCATATAAAAGTTTTCCAAACACGAATCCTAGAACACTCTAATATTGCAGATGTAATTGCTTATATCAGTGGTTTTCAGCCTTCCTAATGCTGTGATCCTTTAATACAGTTCCTTATGTTGAGGTGACTTCCAACCATAAAATTTTGTAACTGTAATTTTGTTACTGTAATGAATCGTAATATAAATATCTGTGTTTTCCAATTGGTATTAGGTGACCCCTGAGGAAGAGTTGCTTGACCCCTAAAGGGGTCATGACCCAAAGGTCATGACCCAGAGATTGAGAACCCCTGGCTTACAAGATGATCTGCATCATGATAAGCTACACCAAAGTCAGTAATACATAGAAATTACACATCAAACTTGTGATAAGGACAGCAAACAGGTGAGCACTCATAGCCCAACCCCTGGCATACCACATGATCGTGAGTAAAAGGGATTATCAAATAGAGCTGTGGACAGCATTTACAACATACAAAGACAGAGCAGCATCTTTGCCTTTAAAGGACCACAGTTCAGATAAGAAAAATAAATAAATAATAAAAGGAATGTGATAATTACCATATATTTTACATATGTACACTTAACACATACACGGACATAAATATGGAATAGGAAAAGTAAACTATGGGGCATTCAGAAGAGAGGGAATTCTGAGCATGGTAGAGTCACCATCGTCTTGAAAGAGGTAGACTTTCAGTGGAACTTGAAGCATGACTAGGATTTTGACATCAGAGAGAAGACACAGAAAGTACCTCCACAAAAGGTCAGACCTTGCTTTTCTTTTGCCCATATGTGTCTCCATTTCCAGCACTTACAGCAATGCCCCGTATCTAGCACGCAGTGCGTGCCCAACAGCCACGTGTCAAATCAATTCAGGAAGTGAAAGTAAGACAGTGACTGCTCAGATAGGAAAGAGTGTATGCAAGAGGAAGGTGGCATTAATGGCATGTTGGGACCCTAAGATGCCTGAAACCACTTTGTCTGACAGTCAGGTGCAATGGAAGGTTTTGAGCAAGAGAAAAGAAATCAGTAAAAGGAGCAGGATATGGAACTAAGAGAAAGGGGAACACATTTGAAGATTGTAGCAGTAGTTCAGATACAAAGCAAGGGGAGCCTGTACCAATAAAGTAGTGGAAAGACAAAAGAAAACACTGGCTGAAAAGAATGGTAGAAGCTGGGATGGACTGGCTACAAGGGACTTAAGTGAACAAAAGCAATGGGGGAGAGCTGATAATGATGTCATCGTCAGTTCCCCAGATGCCTGGGTGTTGGCAGCGCTGACATAAATAGAAAGGCTTCCAGGAGAAGCCTATTGGGTAAGTGGTGATGATGAGCTGGCTCTTGAGAAACCCGAGCTCTGGACGAATGGCTGTTGAAATAAGAATACCAACAGGCATCCCTGATCAGACTACCTAAAGCACACAGAGAGACACAGACACACACCCAACCACAGTAAGAAGTTATTAAGTCATTGAGTGGGCAAAATATTTTATGCTTTTAAATTCAAGAGGTGCAAGACAACATAAAGCAAAGTTTCTCTAGTCTCTGTCCCTTACCTTGACTGAAAGGAAACCAGTTATATCAGTCTGGGAAGTCTATTTAATTAACCTTCAGTTTCTCAAGTTCTATATTTGCCCCGAGAGATATGGGTCAACAAAGACAGTTCCTGTGCAGTGCCTTACAGGATGAACCCATAGATTCCCGGACACTGCAGATGAGAGGGCACAGTGTGGAAGCTCCAGTGGCACACATATAAGACAGTCTTTCATCTTTCTGTCCAAAGTATGAAATAAGGGATTAGGAGACAGCACAGTGGGTAAAGTGACTGCCAGACAAGCAGGAGAATCTGAGTTTAATTCCTAAGAATACACATAAAGATGCCAGCAACAATGAATACTTCAAAACATTAAACACACACACACACACACACACACACACACACACTTACTCACTCACTCACTCTTACTTAATGGTCCTGAGGAATAACATGAGGAAGTTGACCTCTGGCCTACACATCATGAATGTGTACCAGTACATGCATCTCCTATGTGTATGTACTAATACAAACACATGCATGTACACACATGAAAAGGCATGATGAATTCATCCTCCCTGTCTGACATTTTATATGCACTGTAACCCTTGAATCAATTCTCTAAAGCTGGTTCATTCTTTACACTTTACATAGAGAGGCATCTATAGTCAGAAAAAAGAATGATTCTTTGATGATCACAATACAAAGTGACTCTAAGATTTAAATTGTAGCCTTGGGACTCTCAAGTCTGTGTTTTTCTATTCTATTGTTTGATGAGAAAAGCAAATCAGATAGTTTGTGAGGTTAGAATTCAACAACATTGAGGGTGGAAAATAAAAGCAAAAGACTTAAAAACTTAAAATGTAAAATACAGCTTCAATAATTATCTCACAAAAATGACCCAACTCAAAATGTCAATAGGAAACAGCTATCCATCTCTAGGGTACTTGGACAACCAATAGGACTCATCAGTCCATTAAGGCTGGAAGACAGCTATGGAAGGTCCATTCATTGGAGAGTGACTCACTAATTGTTAAAATAACATGCAACATCACATGAACTTATTTTCTTTTCAGGTAATCTGAAAGAACAATGGGTACATTATCCATACCAGAGCACATCAAATATACGGACAGTGTTTATTATTCATATTTTATAGGTGAGGAAGTAAGACACCCTCAGAGTCGGTTGCATAAGCCTGGGCCTGTGCTCATGGTAATATCTTAGACAGCAAGATAAAAGAATGCAATGCAGTAAGGCAAGGGGATTTTGTAGGTCTTATAAAGGCAATGCCCTATCCAATTCAACCAAATTATACTATGAAGTGGTTGGTGAATATGGGAAAGCAACACCATTTTTATCCCTTGACCTACAAATGGCACAGGCAAATCTTAGGCAAATTATAGCCTTGGAAAGCAGAATCAAAAGTGAGAAATCAATTAGCTTTAGTATACATAGTGGTCTATTAGTGCTACATTTCCAAAGACTATTTGTTTGCTTGGTTACTAACCAACCTTATTTATTTATTTATTTATTTATTTATTTATTTATTTATTTATTTAGATTTTTCGAGACAGGGTTTCTCTGTGTATCCCTGGCTGTCCTGGAACTCACTCTGTAGACCAGGCTGGCCTTGAACTCAGAAATTCGCCTGCCTCTGCCTTCCAAGTCGCCGCGCGCGCGCGTGCACACACATACACACATACACGCATACATACACACACACACACACACACACACACACAGCACTGGCTCCACAGACTATTACAATGTGATCAAGCCCACAGTGGGAAAAAAAAAAGCTACAGGCAGATGAAAGTCTAACATTGTATCAGGGCTGAAGCAAGAGAGTTAGTTATCTGATGCTGGATCTGCCCTGATACCCAGCATTGACAGCCTCTGACCAACAGGGCCGATATGATCTCTATATTTTCACAGGAGATCCAGCAGGAGAAGAGAACATTGTAACCACCAATGTTAGCAAGTGCACTAAGAACTGAATGAAGGTCTGGTTCAATTTCTGACGGAAGAGAAACATACAAGAGTTCTGACTAGACCCACTGACTAACACATACAGCCACAGAGCTATGGTATTTAGTTGTAATGTTTTCCTGGAAACAGAAACCAACTTTTTTCCCCCTTTCTTCTGAATGTGTGGGAGCTGGACTCAAATAATACCAGGACATGGGACCGTCAAAACATTTTTAATCTTCACAATTTTTGAGCATTTAATAGCCTTTGATTCATTTTACTGTTACAAAAACATCGCACACTTCCTTTGGGGACTTCCAAAGCAAGAGCTCGAATAACAACTGGTAATGTAGAATTTGATATCTGAACTTCACGAGTGCACGTAATAAACCGCAGAGAAAACAAAACCAACCAAATCAAAGCAAACCAAGCCATAATATATAGGCTCAGGAGCAGGAGTGAAACACACATAAAACTCTAGAAAAATATTTTGACGTTTAATCAATATAAAAACACTGGTATATAATTTTTTTTTCAGTGCTAAATGTTTAAAATCCGGTGTGTGTTTTGCACTCACTGCGTACTTGGTTTCCAGAGCGCCACAGCTCTTGTGGCTAACAGCTAGCTGAAACAGAGCAAAGCCCACAAACACTGTACCAACACATGTCGGGTTCAATAAACAGGCTTTTAGAGGTGGCCGTGATTGCAGGTTTTTGGAGAGAGAGTGAACACCTCGGACGGGAGGAGAGGCAGGGCGGTGGAGGGGCGAGTTGCAAAGTCTGACGCACGTCCAGGCCAGTTTCACCCTTGGACCAGGTTAGCCCAAGGGTTTAGGGACTCGCCGCGGCAGAGCCGGCGCATCGCGGTCGGTGCGGTCCGGGCTGTGGACGCCCCGGGCCGCGTCTGCGTGGGGCCCCGCGCCGGTGCCCTACCTGTCGAGCAGCGGCGTGTGGATGTGCAGGTGCTTCACTGCCACCCGCACGCGCCAGTCCGCGTGTCGCGCCGACGAGACGGTGCCGGAGGCGCCGCGGCTGAGGTAGTGCAGGTCGGCGAGCTTGTGGTAGGGGATGTGGGGCAGCGCGCTGCAGATGGCGTCCCCGTTCATGGCTCCGGCTGCGCGGCGGCTCCGCCCGACCCTGGCCGCGGCCCGTGCTGCGCCGCGCTAGGTCCCGGGGCGGCCCATTCTCGCGCGGCCGCTGCAGTTCCGGCCCGGCCGGCTGTGCCTGGGAGCCCGTCGAGTCTGCGGCCGCGCCGAGGCGGACCTTCCTCCGCCCTCCTCCCGGGCTTCGTGGGCTCCTCCCTCCGCCGGCCCTCTTTGGGCGGCAACTCCCGGCTTCTACCTCTGACAGTTCGTCTCTCCGTCGGCTCCGCCCTCCGTCGTCCCCTCCCACCGGCCCCTCCCACCGGCCCTCCCACTGTCGGCCCCTCCCACCATTGGCTCCATCCTCTGCAATCTCCTCTCTCCGCCGGCTCCTCCCTCTTTAGGCTCCACCCTCTATTGGCTCCTCCCTCCATCTGCTCTTCCTCTGCTGGCTTCTGCCTCGCCGGCTCCTCCCCTGCAGGCTTCTCCCTCTGCAGACTTCTCCCTCTGTAGGCTCCTGTCTCACAGGCTCCTCCCCCTACAGGCTTCTTTCTCCACAGACTCCTCCTTCACCGGCTCCTCCCCCTGCACGCTCCTCCCACCACTGGCCCCGCCCTCTCCCGGTTCCGCCCTCTCCAGGCTCCTCCCCCTGCAGACTCCCACCTCCGCCCGCTCTGCGGTCTGCAGCTCGACGGGTAAAGTTAAAGTTAGCCAAGGCGTGTCCAGAGGCCTCCCTCCCTCCCACCGGCCGAGTGGGCACCACTGAGGCCTGGAAAAGTTTTCCTCCGGGGAAAATCCCTCCGGAGTCCTCCGGGCCCGTGTCAGGTGGGTCGGCCGGATTTTCCTTTGGCCCGCGCGTCTTCCTTAGCTTCCAACACCCCCACCCCCAAAGTGATAGGGTGTGGGGTGACTCCTGCTGGGGAGCCTGGTGACTTCTTCAGGCCCCACTTCCCGAGCTGTCACCATTTGGTGCCTCCACCCCAATCTTTACTCAGAGGCTGCCACTTGAAGAGTGAGGCAGAGAGGCCCATGCTGTCACTGTGACAAACTGAGGTGTTTAGCTTCTGTGACTTGCTCCCTTATCAGGAAACTGTTTGTCCTTCTATTCCCTAAAGCCTACGCAAATTTAGATCCATCTCTTGTGTTTGGGAAGTCTTCTATCCAAAATGAAAAACAAAGACAAAAACAAAATCAAACAACCAAAACCCAGCATTATTTCATCTTTTTTTTTTTAAATTTCAAACACCTTTTAAACACTGTGCAGTCGGATGTTTGGCGCAATTATCTCATATTTGTGAGTGATCTAGTTCCATGATCCTACACCCACCTGGATACTGAAATATGTAATTGTGCTCCTTATATTAGTAGTGTAATAAATAACATCGACATTTCCTTTCCTATAATTTAGTTCTTAATAGTTTTTTACAAGTGTACATGGGGGGCAGCGCGCTGCAGGTGGCGTCCCCGTTCATGGCTCCGGCTGCTCAGCGGCTCCGCCAGACTCTGGTCAAGGCCGGTGCTGCGCTGCCCTAGGTCCCAGGGCGGCCCCCTGGATACGATGTTATGTAATTGTGTTTTCTTGGGCTGGAGTCTTGGGTAAGCCATTAAGAGCGAGCGCTTGCTCTTCTTCCAGAGGACCTGAGGTTTATTATGAGTACAGAATCTAGTGACTCACAGCTGCCTGTTCTCCATCTCCAGGGAATCTGACCACCTCTTCTGACTTCAGCAGGCAATGCACATACACATAAATAAATAAAATAAATAAATAAATAAATAAAAATAAAAGTTTAAAAATATGTACTCACAACATGATGTGTGTATATATTCTCAACTAAGAATATATATGTATGTATATATGTATACATTCATACATGGATTTTTTGAATATATACATTTAATTTTCATTATCAACGAATGATAGCAAGCTTAAGGCATTAATATTGAAGTAAATTTACTGGACAAAAACTTAGACAAAATAGACAAATTAGCCTAAAAAATGAGCATCATGTCTATATGTCGAACTCATTTATTCAAAATCCTACCTAAATGTTATTGTGAATAAAGTTTATTTGTGCCTTACTACATTAATTTAGGAAATAGCAGTTTTAAGACATTCACATCTCACTTAGAAATAAGATACAAACATTTTACAAAAGAAGGCACTTTTTCAGAAACAGCACAGTTTCAAGTTAAGTATAGTGGTGTTGGTACCTGCTTATGTTACCATCCAGGGTCGTGGACTGAGTTTAGTTTTCCCCAACAATTACAGAATTAAAAGACAGAAAAAAATCACAGCAACAGCAGGCAATCAAGTATCAAGTTCTGCTTAAAGTATGTGTTATACACACACATGCACATCCATGCACACACACACACATGCACATACGTGCATACACACACACACACACATGCACACACACACACACACACACACACACACACACACACACTTGTCACAACTGAATAGACCGATCATAGGTAGGGAGGAGATAGAAACTGAAGTCTGCTTTCCCCTGCAAGATTGAGTATTTTGGTGGCATAGGATGGGGTCCTGCTCCCTCTTTTTGCATTGATCAGCTTGAAAATAGAAGCTTTGGTCACTGTGCAAGCTTTGACATATCCATGCCCTGCCTAGAACATGCCCAGGTAAGTCAGCCAGAAAGGTCACACTTTTGGGAAAAACCAAACGATTGCTTGTTATCTTGTTGATTATCTATACTCTGATTCCCTGTCTGCCTACTACCACTCCTCCAGACTAGCTCCCAGACTGTTGTAATTGCCAGGATTCCCTCCCCCTGAATACCTCTTGTTCTCTACATGATGGCAAGTCCTCCCCCTCTTCATGCACACACTATCCTTGAAATTCTCTCTTGATGCTCCTCTGCTATTCTTGCTTTCCTTCCAAGTAACTCCGCACCATGTCCAGTAGGCTTCCGTTTCCCTTAGCTCTGAATCTTCCAGATGCCTCTGAATGCCCCCACTGCCTTTTCTCTTATCCACAATATAAACCTTGCCCCCAGATTTTTCTTGGTTTCTTTACTGTGCCCCCACTCATGAGAAGCACAAGCATTCATCACCCGCTTCTCATAGAGAACAATTGACCACCTGTTTTAAGCTCTTGCTCCCTTGCTTCCCTTGCTATGATCAATTGTGCCTTCCTTCCAGCTGAGCCTAAAAAATACTTTTCCTCCTATAGGTTGCTTTTTCAGGGTAAAAACATTTCTAAGATAGAGCTAATTAAGTTAAAGTCTAGGCCTTCATCAAAGATGACTGTTGATGTAGGAAAAAGTGGATCAGATGTGGTGGTAAGTGCCCACAATTCCATTACTTGGGAGGTTGAGGCAATAGGCTCCTGGATTTGGGGTCAGCCTGTGGGCATATGGTATCTAGTAGGAACCCCCAATAATAGAGAATATATATTTAAATACCAAGATGGCCATGCGTAGGGAGACAACAGAGTGAAGACACAGGAACAAAGGCACCTGCAGTAAATCAAGGAATGACTGAAGTTACCACAGGCTAGGAGAGAGGAACTGAACCGATTATCCCTCATGGCTATCAGAAGGAAAATTTCTGTAAACACCGAATCTGTTTTCCTTATCTAATCTTGCCAATTCAAAATTGCTTTTCTGTCACTGTGACACATTTCTTGAGAAAATCTACCTGAAGGAAGAGGAGTTTATTTTGCCTCATGGTTTCAGAGCTATTGGTCCATGGATGGTATCTTCACTGCTTTGGGGGCCGAATGAGCTAGTAGATCCTGTGAAGAGCAAACCTGTCACTAAAGAGAGGGACACTCTTTGTCTTTCACAGACAGCGTACGATCAATGTCTGCAGTGGCCTGCTTTCTTCAAGCAGGCCCCTGATTTCTGTCAGGTACTTTAGTTATGAGCTGATCAATAGATTACCAATAAATGAAGCAGGCCTCATGATCTAACCACCTCTCAGTAGTGCTACAAGCTGGGAAGTAAGCCTTTAATGCATGGGGCTTTGGGAAGGCCACTTCATATACAAACAATAAATTGTTAATGGAATTGTAAAATATCTAATGTTTTCAGATTGTTTTAGTTTATTCAGAATCATATCCTTGAAGTCCATGTGACATTTTGTTTGTATCTATAGCTTTTCATAAATTACTGAGTAGTATTGTATAGTATGGGTATATTGTAATTGTTTAATCATATATCCATCAAAGGACATTTTAGGTTTTCCTCATTATTTTTTTTTATATTTCTTTTTTTTTCTTTTGAGACAGGGTCTCTCTACACAGCCCTGGCTCTCCTAGAGCTCACTATTAGTCCAGGCTGGCCTTGAACTCACAGAGATCCAACTGCATCACCTCCTGAGTGCTGGAATGGAAGGCATTTGCCAACACAGTTGGCTAAAATTCTTAATTTATTTTTCTGTGTATTTCTGTACACCATGCCTGGTACCCACAGAGACCAGAAAAGGAAAGAAGACCTTTTGGAGTTACAGATAGCTATGAGTTGCCATGCAGATGCAGGGAATCTTCTGGAAGAGCAGTCGGTGCTCTTAACTGCTGAGCCATATCTTAGGCCTACAGTGTCATTGTAAAAAGCTGACTGTAAGGTTAGAACACTAGATCAGAATACCAATGAACCACTCCTTTGTTGATTGCCATATACTCTCAAAGCAGAGAGATATACAATAAAATTAGCTGAAATAACTGTGCTTAATAATTTCTTCCTGATAAATAAAAATCTTTCTAGATAAAACTGTATTTTAGTCCTCAAATTATTTTTGGCTTATTATGGTAAAGAATACAGAGAAAATAATTTGCTTCAAAATCTCCTGATTTGATACGGGATTAAAAGAAAAGGGAGATATATGTTTTTGAATAGCTACTACGTCTTTATTACATTTAGTTGCCTATAATATACTAGAAACATTTTATCCATTTTATTTGTATTAATATAATTTTTACTGTGACTTAAATAGGTGTGGTGTATGGCATTCAATTGATATTAAGAGGTGTGCAAATGAAAATTCAACCTGCCTGGTAATTCATGTCTTCAGCCCAATACCCCAAGGCAACAAATTTAATAGGCATTTAATAGACATGTAATATACTTTTATCCTAAGGGCTAGAAGAACAATAATAAGAAAATAAATGTTGCCTCTGCATTCAAAATGCTTTGACTGTCCTTGGAAAGATCAGAGGCCAGAATGCGCTCACAAGGCAGTAAGGGTTCTGCTGAAAGTTGAGGCTTCTCCTCTTAGTGTCAGGAAAAACCCATGGGCAAATTAAGAAAAGTGTCATTCACAGTGGTAGTGTGAGTTTCCGGAAGCAACAGTTGTGGGCTGCAGGGTTAAGGGTGCTGGAGCACATCTATTGGGCTCAGAGTCCATTTTCTTTCTGTGAACTGCTTTGGCTTGCTGATAACTGGTGGTGTGTTCTGTTTTCACTTTCACTTTGTACAGTGTCTAGGGAGAGAAATAGAGTGATTAGGGAAATTCCCAGACACAAAGAGATGGTTCTGGACAAAGGTCCATTAGTACAAAATTTTCCTGGGAATTTCCGTTTTCCTGTGGGATTTTGTTTGGCAGGTTTCTCAAAATGTGCAAGAACTTATATATAACTACTTGATTGGTCTAAATCTAGGATTTTCAGTGCCTGAATTTAGCAGAATAGCTTGCTTTTCTATTTTTTTCCATAGCTCAAAATTCATGTGCCCTGTTATTCCAAAGTTGTAAGCAAAACATGCTGAGGTATATTACCTTTTAAGGCAGCACAGTTATTTTCGCTTTAGGAAGCTACTATGTGAAAGAGGATGTGAGCTTAGACCCTTTTAAAGATCCTGTTTGGGGCAGAGATAGGACTGGAGACAATAGGCAAAGCTGTCCCCATTGAAGTAGCCTGTGGCAATTAGGTCTTTACAGGGCAAGCTAGCACAGCCTAGTGGAAGCAGGAAGTGGGATTAATCAGAGATCCAACACCAGCAGTCGAACAGATTTCTAGGGAGAACTTGAAGTTTAGCTGGAAAATAAGAAGCACCCTGAAGCCTCTGTGACCCAATATTGTTCTTAAAAGGAACTGAAATATGTATCATCCCAGGGAAATATTGCATCACAACTTCAGAGGACAGTCTTTACATCAAGGAGGGGGTCATTTTAATAAAGTACATTATCTATTGGGCCTCTGGAGTTGAGTAAGTGAAGAAGGCCCTCTGTCCTACTGACTTGAATTGTTCTGAGGCTCAAGTTATATAATGATTATAAAAGAAAGAACTTTAAACTAAACCCAACAGGGTATATGATAGCAATGATAGCTACTTGATTTCTCACCCGCCCTGTCATTTGATCAAAACTTTCTTATCCAGTTTGAGAAACAGGAAAACAAGTCCTGCTGGCCAGGAGCTTTTTAAGTACTTAGCCTGAATGTGTGCTCTCCTGTGGGAAGGTAAACACTTTCACAGGACACTAATCTCAGCCAAGACAACTTAGAGTCTGTAATGAGGCTGGACAGAATTAGAATCTTCATGGGAATGTCTGAACAGGCAAAAATACGAACACTGCTAACCAAGAAGATGAGCAAACAAGTGACCACTGCCTCTTTTCTAATTAGCATTACCTTGGCTTTTGTCTTTCAGTGATTGGATAAAAAAAGTTAAGCTACTCAATCAGAATGATTCCTGTTCCTAGACAGTATCAGGTCTGACGAGAATACCCATTTCCTTGGATGCTCCCTAGGCTTAACTCCTATTGGAAATTCTTCCTAACAGTGTCGTATTGAGATTCCCTCTGAGTCCCCATGATGCTTGTTTTCCCTGCTTGTATGAATCAGTAAATGCAGCTTTGCATCACTGTAGAGGGGTCTCTTGCAGCCTTTGGCTAGAGAATGTTGATGTAATTAGCCAGCTGCCAGCCCTTATTGTATCTCAGACCCCAGCTCCTCCTGAGAACTCACATGGCTGCTGGCTTCTTCTCCATCCAAAGTATGCCAATAGCTTCCTTCCTTGCATCTGCCTTTTCCTCCTGGACCTGAAAGTTCCACCTGTCCCTTCCACCCATCAATTGCCCCGCCCCCCCCCCCCCCCCTGCTTTCTTTACTGACAGATCAGGAACCAATTGGGGAACAGGACCTTAGCATCAGAACTTCCCCCTACATTGTCCCCCAACTGTTAAATAAGATAGTCCCGCTATGAACTCAGGAAGTCATATTTTTGCATTATATATGGCTAGTTCTTCTATCAAAATTTTATGAGGCTACTGAGAATAGAGTATAAATGATTTGATGCTGCTTAGTACACTGTTACATGAAGATTTGTTTTAGTTGTAAGCAAGATGATCTCTGTTAAAGATATGTAGGCTAACAACCTTGAAGTGTTAGTGTGACTCTATAACAGTTTATTGTCAGCACTAACTTAAACTTTGTAGAATTAAATGCAGGAACAATTCCTGGATTAAAAGCATGCAGGATTACCAGACATACATATTTCAAGTTTTAGTTTCTCAGTTACCAAGTTCATTTTTAAAATTATATGAGTTGGGGGATGGCCCAGTAGGTAAAATGTTTCCTACATTGGGCAAGTTTGAGAATCTGAGATCTCCAGAAGACACATAAGACTGGATGCAGTGCTGCATATCTGTAATTCCATTTCTCTTATGAGGCAATCAGATATAAAGACAGAAGAAACACGGGTGCTTGAGGGCCAGCTAGCCTGGCATAGTCCCCAGTGAACAACAAAAGACCCTATCTTAAACAGAGAGGAGGATATTCAAGATGATCCACACATTTCCATATGTGCTGTGTACCTGTACACACACACACACACACACACATACACACGAACATATACATGCAATGCACACACACAATGCACACACATGCACACACACATGCATGCACATGCACACACACATGCATGCACATGCACATACACATGCATGCACATGCACACACATGCACACACACACACACATGCACACACTTGTGTGCATACTCACAGAGATAAAACATTTTTAAGCTGGGGATGTGGCTCAGTAGGGTTCTTACCAGCATGTATTACATTCAAGATCTGATCTTTAATACTGAAAAACATACATCTTTGTACTTAAGATCTACATAGTTCTCAAAACCCTAGAGTGCATTTAAATGAGGTATTTAATATTAACTTGGGAAATTTAAATAATGTTAATGTATTAAAAAAATAAATCCTGTACAACTGAAAACTTGTTTGAAAATATCTTGCTTCAAGTATAGTTAGATATTAAACTGGAATGTATTCTTGCTAGATTTCATCAAATATCAATCATCTGAATAAACGTATCAGATTATTTTGAAGTGCATATGTGAAAGATGATGAAACTGAAATATGAATTGCTTACATATAAAATATACTTCATGCTCTACCAAATACATTATTTTTTTAAGGCAATCATTTGTGTGTTTGCTTGCTTTTGAGACAGTCATGTTATGTAGCGGCTGGTCTAGAACTGGCTCTACAGCCCAAACTGACTGTCTTAGTTAGGGTTTCAATTGCTATGCGGAAACACCATGGCCAAAAAGCAAGTTGGGGAGGAAAGGGTTTATTTGGCTTACATTTCCACACTGTAGTTGTGGCAAGTTGACATAAAACTAGCCAGTACCCGACCTTGATTTTGTGATCTCGTCCCTGCCTCCTGAGGGCTAGGTTATAGATGTGTCCCACTGTGCCTGGCTTTTATGGCAGTTTTGTGGTGATTATTATCTCCAGTGTGATATGGCGGTGCTAGTAAATCATGTTCTACACTCAAACTTTAGAACAGCTGTGGAAGTCTGCAAAAGACTGATTGGATGGGTACCCGCACATCAATTTTGTAAGTGGAATTTGAAGACAATGATTTAGATGTAACCACCCAATCATAGCCAGAAGAAACCCGATCTTGTCCTCTAGAGGCCTGCCCTTGGCATGTGTATTCCATGGAGGAGTAAGGCAGAAAATATTCTTTATGAAGGCAAGAAGTTTCTGCAGAGAAAGGAGAGGAGATGACATTTTTCCAAACTCAGGGCTTGGTGAGATTTTTTTTTTCCTAGAGAGGAATACTGGATCTTGAGAAGAAGGAGAAATTCAAGGCGCATGAGAGATGAAGAATGTTGCTCTTACAAAACAGCTCTCCTCCTGATAGAAGTCTACAGAGGACTGAGGGATGGTGATGATTTCCACAGTAGTTCCTAACTTTAAATAAACCCATAAACCCAAGCCTGCAGAGTATAATAAGTATATGCAAAGGTGCTTGACAAAAACAGAAGAGAGATACACGTTTGTGTTCATGTGAGGATATTGGCAAGGACAGAGGTAGGTGGTAAAGAACAGTTAGTAGAATTCTGTTATTAAGCCAAATCCAAGGATCTATCCAAATAATCTAAAGGTTTAATTGAAAGGGAAAGGCCAGTTTGCATCACAAAGATATGAGGAAAGCTTTCCCAGACCCCGTGTAGCACATTTTAAAGAAGATCACGATCCCAAGATTCAGTACAAGGTCATTTAGAATTACTGGTGAGCCTTCATGTTCCAAGGGAGCCGTAGTCCTGCTTTTCAGGTTTGCTCCTGTCACACTCTGGGGCAATAATGTGTATTAAGAGTTGAGTATCATAATAGGAATGTGTAAGTCCCTGTTTAGAGTTGGTAGGCAGGTGGGTAAAGGCTTTGAAAGTCTCAGTGTGTGCTTAGTCTCCTTTCTTTGTTTTTCTTTCTTTCTTTCTTTCTTTCTTTCTTTCTTTCTTTCTTTCTTTCTTTCTTTCTTTCTTTCTTTCTTTCTTTCTTTCTTTCTTTCTTTTGTTTGTTCTTCCTTCCTTCCTTCTCTCTCCTTTCTTCCTTCCTTCCTTCCTTCTCTCCCCTTTCTTCCTTCCTTCCTTCCTTCCTTCCTTCCTTCCTTCCTTCCTCCCTCCCTCCCTCCCTTCCTCCTCCTCCTCTCTCTCTCTCTCTCTCTTTCTCTCTCTCCTTCCTTCCTTCCTTCCTTCCTTCCTTCCTTCCTTCCTTCCTTCCTTCCTTCCTTCCTTCCTTCCTTCCTTCCTTCCTTCCTTCGTTCTTTCGTTCTTTCGTTCTTTTTTAAGAGACAGGTTTCTCTGTGTGACCCCAGATGTCCAGAACTCCTTCTGTAGACCAGGCTGGACTCAAACTCGATTCTCCTGTCTCTGCCTCCTGAGTGCTGGGATTAAACTCATACACCATCACTCACTGCCTGGGGTCCTCAAACTTTGTAATATGTGTAAAACCATCTTTCACAGGATTGTGATTGGTTTGGGCTGTCTACTTTGCTATCCATGTCGCCCATTCTTGCTGAAACTTGCTTTCATCATTTATGAGTTGGAGTAGGTGTGAATAAGATAAGGCATATGCAAGGTAAGGCGTCACAAACACAGTTAATCTTCACTTCAGATCTGTCTGTTCGCCATCCAAGTTTTCTTTATTGTAGCCTAGCATGGTGTTTTGAGGGTGAATTCCGTGCTGGGTTCTTATAAGGAACACAGGATTTGTTGCTTTTTAGGAATAATAATGATTAAAAAAACAGTCATTTTTTCTTAAAGAAGCTTAGTAATTATTATACCCTTGGATCTTTTCTAGTTAATATAGTTTCTAAAATTACTCATCTGTGGGAGGCTCAATAAATACTTCTCTGCTGACAGCCATATGGGTGACAGGCAAAGCAGGTAATAGGATGTAACACTTTCATGCATACCACACAGCAGGTGATCTTAGACCTGGGAATTGGCAATGTGCAGAGAGTAATCAAGCTGGCTTTCAAAGTCTAGCTGTACCTGTTTGGTTTTGATTTATTGTCTTTCCCATGCACGCTATAACTTGTACCTGTTTATATAGCCTGATATAGAACATCTGACTCACATAAGAGTTTCATACTTTGTCTCTGAATGCAGATAAATCAGAGCGTGATGAAGGAATCATCCTCTAAGGCACTTCTTCCCTTGAACCTCGAACTATTCAAAGAACTCTGCATCCTTTTGTTTACTGCAGTTACTGCTCACAGCATCCCACACACCATTGGCTACCCAGGCTTTGCTAAATGCTTGTCATGAGCCTTGAGCATTTTAATATTATATATGCAGGAAAACAGATTATGTAAAAAGTGCAGAGTGTCAATATCTTCCCTTAAAAAGCATAACTGAGTTATTTAGTTCTTTTTTGTGTTTTAGTTGGTAAAGTTGTTCTTTTTATTTAAAAATTCTGATACTATATATTTTGATCATATTCTCTCTGTCCTCAAGTCCTCCCAAATCCTCCTCACCTTCCTACCTACCAAATTCCATGTTCTTTATCCTCTTTCTTTCCATCTCTTTCATCAAAAACAAAACAAAAATAAAAACAACCAACCAACCAACCAACCAACCAACCAGCCAACCAACCAAGCTAAAGACAAAAAATATCAAGCCAAAGTAAAACAAAGGAAAAATCAGGCACTACCCTTGAGCATGGGACCTGACCTTGAGTGGGGTTGATAAAATCAATGACCCTAATTTAGTTTTTCTTTTGCTAGCAGGTTCCAATGGCAGTACGCTTCTTGGTTAGGGGTGGAACTTTGTGTCCATACCCACCTCTCGATGTTGGAATTGTTTTCTGTCTTGAGTCTTTTCAGGTCTTGTGCATGTTGTCAATCTATGTAAGTTTGTCTATATGGAGCCTTGTTGTGGCTGGAGGATGCTGTTCTTTGGAGTCATCTACCATCTCTGCTTCTGAAACGCTGCCCTTTCTTTTATAAAGATCCCTGAGCCTTAAGGGAGTCATGTGGTGAAAACATCTCATTTATGCTTGAGTACTCCAAAGTGTCTAACTCTACAGAGTTATGGAGTTTTGTGTTAATTCTACTGTAAAGAAGCTTCTCTGCCTAGGTATGAGTGAGGAATTGAACTATGTGGATAGTAATATGTCATTAGGGGTAATTTTATTCATTTAGCAGTATAATAGTAATAGGTTTCCCCCTAGGGCCAATGACCTATCTAGTCTTAGGTTCATGGTCACTTTGGTAGTATTGGGTATGGGTTTCATAAGCCTTAAATCTAACCAAAATGTGGCTGGTTACTACCATAACATTTGTATCACTATTGTACCCATATATCTTGTAGGCAGGTCATTGTTACAGGTTTCAAGGTTTATAGCTAGGTGATGTTGATGACTATTTTTCTCCTTTTCCATTTGAAGCACCTTCCAGCACCATGGATGCTAGTTAGTAGAAGTGAAGCCTCTAGTTGGGCACCAGATTGTTTTCTCCATGACATCAGTGGTGCTTTCATCAATAGAGCATTACCATCAGGTTGTGGGAGGTAAACAGTAGCCTTGGCAATAGTGTTATGTTTGACAGGCAGTCTATGGGACCCCTTTGGCTGAGGAAACAGCAAGATGTAACTCATTCTTGATACTGGAGATTTTACTTGGTGGCATATGAAGTCTAGTTAGGGCATTGTCTTTCTCATTATATGGTGACTCAATTTAAATTTCTTTCATATATGTATATATATTTAGAGAGCCTCTATAGTGGTTGATTCTCTTATGACTTCTCAAAATGTCTTTAGTGTTGATTGTCCCTTTCCATATTCACTCCTTTACCTTGCCCTTCTACCCTGCTTCACATTTAACCTTCCATCCTAGTTTCTTTTTTAGCTCTTTATAACATTATATACTATTCCCCCTTCCTTGGAAGATCTCCTGTCCCCTGGTCCCTTAGAGGCTCACTAACTTCTGCTGTTATTCTGACTGAAACATACACATCAAAAGCTTAAAAGCTAATATCCACATATAAGATAAAAATGCAATATTTATCGGTTTGGATTTGGGTTACCTTATCTAATAAGATTATTATTTACCTGTTAATTTCAATTTTCTTAACAGCTGAATAATATCCCATAGTGCACATGCAACATAGGTTTCTTATCTACTCATGAGCTGGTGAACTCTGATTATTTCACGTAGAGCAGCAATAAACATGGATGAATAAGTATCTCCATAGAAAGATATTAACTTCTTTGGGTATATATCCAAAAGTGGTATAGCTGGAGCTTGTGATAGATGGATTTTTGGCATTTTGAGGAAACACCATACTGATTTGCATAGTACTAGTTTGCACTCTACCAGCAATGAATAAGTGTCTTGCTCCCCCCCCCACATATTTGTCAATATGTGCTATCATTTTTTGTATTGATCTTGGCCATTTTTATTGGAATAAGATTAATTCTCAAAGTGTCAGAAGCCATCTAGGAAAGGTTATGACAAGCAAGTATTTCTGAAGATGGCCTACTGTTTTGCATGGATACAATGGGTGCTCTTTGAGATGCAAAGTTTTCAGAGACTTTTCCCCTGAATTGCTTCTCACTGTTGATATGCCTTTCCTGCCATGATTACATAGCCTAATGATTCCTAGGCAGCAGCCCACCCTATTGGGCCGATCTCCTGTAGAATAAATATGAAGATGTACTTTCTATGTACATCTTCTGTGTAATGCTGTGTAAATGAATTGATGATTTCATAATTCCTCTTAATGACTTTATAGAACTCCTGAATTGATAGAAGTAATCTCAAGCCCCCTACAGAACAAAAGCTGCATATAGAACTCTTCAGGTGTCATGGGCTAATTGCACTATGAAAAGAAAGCAGGCTTGGAACAATTTTAAAATCTAGGAAAACATTTCCTCTAGGTCAGGAATGAGACCACTATCTGGTAACTGAAGATCATAAACTGGGAATGGACAATTTATTGTACGTGAAAGGACAGAAAATAAAATATTGACTAGTTTATCTATACAAGACTTCAAATTAATAAGATGCAAGGCAGAGAAAATTTGTCTCTTGACATTTACACAATGGGGTACTACTCAAGTAATAAAAATAATGAATTCATGAAATTCTTATGCAAATGGATGGAACTAGAAAATATCATCCCAAGTGAGGTAGCCAATTACAAAAGAACACACGTGGTATGCACTCCTTGATAAGTGGATATTAGCCCAAAAAGCTTGGAACACCCAAAATACAATTCACAGACCACATGAAGCTCAAGAAGAAGGAAGACCAAAGTGTGGATACTTTGGTACTTCATAGAAGGGGGATCAAAATACTCATGGCTCACAGTCAAGCAATGGACTGAGCATAGGGTCCCCAATGGAGGAGCTAGAGAAAGAACCCAAGGAACTGAAGGGGTTTGCATCCCTATAGAAGGAACAATAATATGTACTAACCAGTACCCCCAGAGCTCCCAGGGACTAAGCCACCAACCAAATAGTACACATGGAGGTGCCCATGGTTCCAGCTACATATGCAGCACAGGATGGCCTTTTCAGACATCAGTGAGAGGAGAAGCCATTGGTCCTGTGAAGGCTCGATGCCCCATTGTAGGGGAATGCCAGGTCAGGACAGTGGGATGCATTTCTTTTAGGCTTCTCAGTTTGCTAGAAAATTATTTTTAAAATATGCCCTTATAATTCTTTGAATTTCCTCATTCTCTGTTGTAGTGTCTTATGTTTGCGCTCGAATTTTATTAATTTGGATATTATCTCTTTTGTCTTATAATTTGCCTAACATCTTATCAATCTTGTTGATTTTTCTCAAAGAACCAATTTTTGTTTCATTGATTCAATAGATTATTTTGTTTGTTCCTATTTTATTGGTTTTAGCCATGAGTTTGATTATTTCTTCCCATCTACTCTTTTTGGTGTTATTTCTTCTTGTTTTTCTGGAGCTTTTGAATGTGATTAAGTTATTAATATGATGTTTCTGAAATTATTTTGGTTGTGATCCTCACTTTTAATGTCTGAGCAATCTCTCTAGGCCTCTACAGTATTTTTTTTTTTTAATGTTATGAACTTGCCTCTTACAACTGCCTTAATTTTGTCCCATAGGTTTGGGTATGTGGTGTTATAATTTTCATTCAATTTTGTATAGTCTTCAATTTCCTTCTTGTTTTCTGTCTTTACACAGTTTTCATTCAGTAGTGGTTTGTTCAGCTATCATGAATTTGAATGCTTTCTGTAGTTTTTGGCTTGTTGATATCCATCTTTACTCTATGGCAGTCAGATAAGATGTAGTATATTCTTTCAATTTTTAAATACTCATTGGGACTTTCTTTGAATTATATGGTTAGCTCTGAGAATATTCCAAAGGCTGAGTGGAATGTCCTGTAGATGCTTGTTAGCTACATTGGATTTATGATATTACTCGACTTTCTCATTTCTCTGTTTAATTTTTGTCTGGATGAGCTATATATTGGCAAAAGTAAGGTATTAAAGCTATCCTTTGTCTCTGTCTTAGGGTCAATATATGATTTTAGCTGCACTAGGATATCTTTTATGATATTGGGTGCCCTTCTGTTTTGTAAATAAATGTTTAGAATGATAAGGTCCTCTTGGATTTTTCTTGTAATGATTATGTAATATATTTCCTATTTCTTTTGAGTAATTTTGGTTTGAAGTCTATTTTATAAGATATTAAAATAGCTATGCTTGCTTGCTTTTCAATGTCTTTACCCTAAGGTGATTTCTGTACTTGGTGATGAGGTACTTTTTTTAGATGCAGCAGAAGGATGGATTCTGTTTTGTAATTCAGTCTATTTGTCTGTATCTTATCTTTTCTTTTTTTAATTTTTTCTTTAAATATTTGCTTTATTTACATTCCAGATATTATCTCCTTTCCTCATTTCCCCTCCAAAAATCTCCTATCACATCCCCCCTCCCCTGCTTACCCTCCTCCCCCAACTTTCCTGACCTGGTATTCCTCTACTCTAGGGCATTAAACTTTCACAGGACCAATGGCTTCTCCTCTCATTGATGTATGAAAAGTCCATCCTCTGCTACATATGTAGCTTTTGCACTAATATCTATTTATCAGTGAGTACATGCCATGTGTGTTCTTTTGTGACTTGGTTACCTCACTCAGGATGATTCTATCCATTTGCCTATGAATTTCATGAATTCATTGTTTTTTAATTGCTGTGTAGTATTGCATTGTGTAAATATACCACATTTTCTTTATCCATTCCTCCATTAAGAGACATCTGGTTCTTTCCAGTTTCAGGCTATTATAAATAAGGCTGCTATGAACATAGTGGAGCATGTGTCCTTATTGCATGCTGGGAATCCTCTGGGTATATGCCCAGGAGAGGTATAACAGGGTCCTCCGGAAGTGTCATGTTCAGTTTTCTGAGGAACCGCCAGACTAATTTCCAAAGTGGTAATACCATCTTGCAATCCCACCAGCAGTGGAGGAGTGTTCCTTTTTCTCCATATCCTCACCAACACCTGCTGTCTCCTGCGTTTTTAACTTAGCCATTCTGACTGATGTGAAGTAAAATCTCAGGGTTGTTTTGATTTGCATTTCCCTAATGATTAATGATGTTGAACATTTTTTAAGGATGATGCTTCTCAGTCATCCAACGTTCTTCAGGTGAAAATTCTTTGTTTAACTCTGTACCCCATTTTTAATAGGGTTATTTGGTTCTCTGGGGTCTAAATTCTTGAGTTCTTTGTATATGTTGGATATTAGCCCTCTGTCGGATTTAGGGTTGGGGAAGATCATTTCCCAATCTGTTGGTTGCCGTTTTGTCCTTTTGACAGTGTCCTTTGCCTTACAGAAACTTTATAATTTTATGACGTCCCATTTGTCAATTCTTGATCTTAGAGCATAAGCTATTGGTGTTCTGTTCAGGAACTTTTTCCCTGTGCCCATGTCCTCAAGGATCTTCCCCGGTTTCTTTTCTGTTAGTTTCAGTGTGTCTGGTTTTATGTGGAGGCCCTTGATCCACTTGGAGTTGAGCTTAGTACAAGGAGATAAGAATGGATCAATTCGCATTCTTCTGCATGCTGACCTCCAACTGAACAAACACCATTTGTTGAAAAGACTATCTTTTTTCCACTGGATGTTTTCAGCTCCTTTGTCAAAGATCAAGTGACCATAGATGTGTGGGTTAATTTCTGGGTCTTCAATTCTATTCCATTGATCCACTTGCCTGACATTGTACCAATACCATGCAGTTTTTATCACTATTGCTCTGTAGTAATGTTTGAGGTCTGGGATACTGATTCCCCCAGAATTTCTTTTACTGTTGAGAATAATTTTAGCTATCCTGGGTTTTTTTGTTATTCCAGATGAATTTGAGAATTGCTCTAACTCTATGAAGAACTGGGTTGGGATTTTGATGGGGATTGTGTTGCATCTGTAGATTGCTTTTGGCAAGATGGCCATTTTAACTATATTAATCCTGCCAATGCACGAGCATAGAAGATTTTCCCATTTTCTGAGGTCTTCTTTGATTTCCTTCTTCAGAGATCTGAAGTTCTTGTGGTATAGATCTTTCACTTGTTTGGTTAGAGTCGCACCAAGATACTTTATGCTGTTTGTGGCTATTGTGAAGGGGGTCATTTCCCTAATTTCTTTCTCAGTCTGCTTATCCTTTGAATATAGAAAGGCTACTGATTTGCTTGAGTTGATTTTGTAACCAGCCACTTTGCTGAAGTTGTTTATCAGCTGTAGAAGTTCTCTGGGAGAGTTTTTTTGGACCACTTAAGTATACTATCATATCATCTGCAAATAATAATAGTTTGACTTCTTCCTTTCCAATTTGTATCCCTTTGACCTTCTTATGTTGTCTAATTGCTTTAGCTAGGACTTCAAGAACTATATTGAAAATATATGGAGAGAGGGGGCAGCCTTGTCTAGTCCCTAATTTTAATGGGATTGCTTCAAGTTTCTCTCAATTTAGTTTGATGTTGGCTACCGGTTTGCTGTATATTGCTTTTACTATGTTTAGGTATGGGACTTGAATTCCTGTTTTTTTCCAAGACTTTTAGCATGAAAGGATGCTGAATTTTGTCAAATGCTTTTTCAGCATCTAATGAAATGATCATGTGTTTTTTTTCTTTGAGTTTGTTTATATAGTGGATAGCATTGATGGATTTCCATATATTGAACTATCCCTGCATCCCTGGGATGAAGCCTACTTGATCATGGTGGATGATCATTTTGATGTGTTCTTGCACTTTCTCTTTTATTACATTCAGTGTATCTGGTTTCATGTGGAGGTCCTTGATCCACTTGGACTTGAGCCTTGTACAGGGAGGTAAGAATGGATAGATCTGTATTCTACATGTTGACTGCCAGTTGAACCAGCACCATTTGTTGAAAATTCTGTTTTCCACTGGATGGTTTTAGCTCCTTTGCCAATGATCAAGTGTCCATAGGTGTGTGGGTTTGTTTCTGGTTCTTCAATTCTATTCCATGGAATATCAATACCATGCACTTTTTATCATGATTGATCTGTAGTATAGCTTGAGGTCAGGGATAGTGATTCTGCCAGTTTCTTTTATTGTTGAGAATAGTTTTTGCTCTTCTGGTTTTTTTTTTGTTGTTGTTATTCTAGATAAATTTGGAAATTGCTCTTTCTAACTCTATGAAGAATTGAGTTGGAATTTTGATGGGGATTTCATTGAATCTGTAGATCGCTTTCAGCAAGATAACCACTTTTATTACATTATCCCTACAAATACATGAGCATGAGAGATCTTTCCATCTTCTGAGATCTTCAATTTCTTTCTTCAGATACTTGAAGTTCTTGTCATACAAATTTTTCATTTGCTTGGTTATAGTCACACCAAGGTATTTTATATTATTTGTGACTATTGTGGAGGGTGTCACTTCCCTAATTTGTTTGTCAGCCTGTTTATCCTGTGAATAGAGGAAGGTTACTGATTTGTTTGAGTTAGTTTTATATCCAGCTACTTTGCTGAAGTAGTTTATCAGCTTTACTAGTTCTGTGGTAAAATTTTTAGGGTCACTTAAATATACTATCATAGCATCTGCAAATAGTGATAGTTTGACTGACTTCTACCTTTCCAATTTGTATCCCATTGATCTTTTGTTGTCTAATTGCTTTGGCTAGGACTTGGAGTACTGTTTTGAACAGGGAGGGTAAGAGTGGACAGCCTTGTCTAGTCCCTGATTTCAATGGGATTGTTTCAAGTTTCTCTCCATTTAGGTTGATGTTGGCTACTGGTTTGCTGTATATTGCTTTTACTGTGTTTAGGTATGGGCCTTGAGTTCCTCATCTTTCCAAGACTTTTATCATGAAGGGATGTTGGATTTTGTCAAATGCTTTCTCAGCATCTAATGAAATAATCTTGTGGTTTTTTTCTTTGATTTTGTTTGTGTAGTGGATTACATTGATGGATTTCTACATATTGAACCATCCCTGCATCCCTGGGATGAAGCCTACTCAATCCATGGTGGATCATCATTTTGATGTGTTCTTGGATTTGGCTGTCAAGAATTTTATTCGGTATTTCTGGATCAATATTCATAAGGGAAATTGGTCAAAATTTCTTTCTTTGTTAGGTTTTTGTGTGGTTTAGGTATAAGAGTAATTGTGGCTTCATAGAACAAATTGGGTAGTGTTCCTTCTGTTTCCATTTTGTGGAATAGTTGAAGAGTATTGGTATTAGGTCTTCTTTGAAGGTCTGATAGAACTCTGTGTTAAACCCATCTGGTCCTGGGCTTTTTTGGTTGGGAGACTATTAATGTCTGCTTCTATTTCTTTAGAGATTATGGGACAATTATATTCTTTACTTGATCCTCATTTCAATTTAGTACCTGGTACCTGTCTAGAAAATTGCTCATTTCATCTAGATTTTGAGTTTTGTTGAGTATAGCGTTTTGTAATAGGATCTGATGATTTCCTCAATATCTGTTGTTATGTCTCCCTTTTCATTTCTGATTTTGTTGATTTTGATACTGTCTCTGTGCTCTCAGGTAAGCTTGGCTAAGGTTTACTTATCTTGGCTTTTTTCAAAGAACCAGCTCCTGGTTTGGTTGATTCTTTCTATAGTTCTTTTTGTTTCTACTTGGTTGATTTCAGCCCCCAAGTTTGATTATATTTCCTGCCTCTACTCCTCTTGAGCGTATTTGCTTCTTTTTTTGTTGTAGAACCCTCAGATGTGCTGTCAAGCCGCTAGTGTATGCTCTCTCCAGTTTCTTTTTGGAGGCACTCAGAGCTATGAGTTTTCGTCTTAGCACTGCTTTCATTGTGTCCCATAAGTTTGGGTATGTTGTGCCTTCATTATCATTAAATTCTAAAAAGTCTTTCATTTCTTTCTTTATTTCTTCCTTGACCAAGTTATTGTTGAATAGAATGTTGTTCAGTTTCCATGTGTGTGGGCTTTCTGTTGTTTTGGTTGTTATTGAGGACCAGACTTACTCCTTAGTGATCTGTTAAGGTACATGGGATTATTTCAATCTTCTTATATCTGCTGCTTTCTGTTTTGTGATTGATTATATGGCCAGTTTTGTGGAAGGTACCATGAGGTGCTGAGAAGAAGGTATATTCTTTTGTTTTGGGATAAAATGTTCTCTATATATGTTAAATCCATTTGGTTCATAAGTTCTGTTAGTTTCACTGTGTCTCTGTTTAGTTTCTCTTTTCATGATCTGTCCATTGATGAGAATGGGGTTTTGAAGTTTCCCACTCTTATTGTATGAGGTGCAATATGTGCTTTGAGCTTTAGTAAAGTTTTTTTTTTTTTTTTTATGAATGTGGGTGCCCTTGCATTTGGAGCATAAATGTTCAGAATTGAGAGTGTATCTTGGTAGATTTTTTTCTTTGATGAGTATGAAGTGTCCTTCCTTATATTTTTGATAACTTTAGGTTGAAAGTTGATTTTATTCAATTTTAGAATGGCTACTTCAACTTGTTTCTTGGGACCATTTGCTTGAAAAATTGTTTTCCAGCCTTTTACTCCGAGATAGTGTCTGTCATTGTGCCTGAGATGAGTTTCCTGTATGCAGCAAAATGTTGGGTTCTGTTTACTTCTCCAGTCTGTTAGTCTAACTATGTCTTTTTATTGGGGAATTGAATCCATTGATGTTAAGAAATATTAAGGAAAAGTGATTGTTGCTTCCTGTTATTTTTGTTATTAGAGGTAGAGTTATGTTTATGTGGCTCTCTTCTTTTTGGTTTGTTAAAAGAAGATTATTTTCTTGCTTTTTCTAGAGGGTAGTTTCCCTCCTTGTGTTGGTGTCTTCCATTTATTATCCTTGAAGGGCTGGATTTGTGGAAACATATTGTGTAAATTTTTTTTTTTTTGTCATGGAGTACCTTGGTTTCTCAATCTATGGTAATTGAGAGTTTTGCTGGTTTTAGTAGCTTGGGTTGGCATTTGTGTTCTCTTAGTGTCTGTATGACATCTGCCTAGGATCTTCTGGTTTTCATAGTCTCTGGCGAGAAGTCTAATGTAATTCTCATAGGTCTGCCTTTATATGTTACTTGACCTTTTTCCCTTACTGCTTTTAATATTCTTTCTTTGTTTAGTGCATTTGGTGTTTTGATTATTATGTGACAGGAGGAATTTCTCTTCTGGTCCAATCTATTTGGAATTCTGTAGGCTTCTTGTACATTCATGGGCATCTCTGTCTTTAGGTTAGGGAAGTTTTCTTCTATAATTTTGTTGAAGACATTTACTGGCCCTTTAAGCTGGAAATCTTTGCTCTCTTGTATACCTTTTATCCTTAGGTTTGTTCTTCTCATTGTGTCCTGGATTTCCTGGATGTTTTGGGTTAGCAGCTATTTCTATTTTGCATTTTATTTGACATTTGTGTTAATGTTTTCTATGGTATCTTCTGCACCTTAGATCTCTTGTATTCTGTTGTTGATGCTTGCATCTATGACTCCTGATTCCTTTCCTAGTTTTTCTATCTCTGGAGTTGTTTCTCTTTGTAATTTCTTTATTGTTTCTATTTCCATTTTTAGATCCTGGATGATTTTGTTCAATTACTTCACATGTTTGGTTGTGTTTTCCTGTAATTTCTTTAAGGGACTTTTGTGTTTCCTCTTTAAGGCCTTCTACCTGTTTAACTGTGTTCTCCTGTATTTCTGTAAGTGAGTTATTTATGTCCTTCTTGAAGTCTTCTATCAGCATCATGAGCTGTGATTTTTTAAATCCAAATCTTGCTTTTCCGGTCTGTTGGGGTATCCAGGACTTGCTGTAGTGGGACAACTGGGTTCAGATGATGCTATGTCACCCTGGTTTCTGTAGGCAATTTTCCCTGCGTTTGCCTTTTGCCATCTGATTATCTCTGGTGTTAGTTGGTCCTGATGTCTCTGGCTAGAGCTTGTCCCTCCTGTGGGCCTGCAAGCTTGTCAGCACCCCTAGGAGATCAGCTCTCTCCTGGGCCAGAGGGCTGTGGGGCAGCCCTGCTCTGGGGGCAGATGGAGCCTGGAAGGACCCTGTTCCAGCTGCTCTGCCTCTCCTGTGCTCTCTGAGCTCCTGGCCATACCTGCCTTGCACAGCTGCCCTGTCTGAGTCTTTTCATTTGTAATTTGAGATCATCTATATTGACAGTTAGTCATGAGTAGTGTTTATTAATTTAATTCCTCTTATTTTCGTCATGTTTTTCTTCCTCGTCTTTTGATTGTTCTGGGATTATTTTTCTGGGATTATTGTGTCTCAAGTTGTGTTTTTGAGCTGGGATATAGGCATCTGTACATAGGATGTTTGAAGTTTTTCTTGGTGTAGATATCAGATCACATGCTTGTTGGATCAGTGCTCCACTTTTTGGTTGGTGTTGCCCACTTTGGTTCCTAGCTAAATGTGGCAGCTGTTGCGTTTCTGAGTTACAACCTGAGTCTGGTAGCAGTGATAGAGTGTAGTTCTGCAGGTCAATGAGGATTAACAATGGAGTAAGCTAATAGGAGTGGCTGAAAAGAGTCATGGGTAAGAACGAGGTATATCCTGGACACTGGTTCTACAGCCAGAGGCTGAATGCCAAGGGGATATAGGTGAACTAGGAGGAGGAGCTCACATGGGCAGGTGGTACACAGACTGTAAGGTCTGAAGAGACTGCAGTGGAGGAAGTAGAGGAGGATTAAGGTTCCTTCTAAGTCCCAGCCAAGTGTGGCTCTGTGGTGCCCATAGCAGAACGCTGTTCTTCCAGATGATCAAGAGCCACAAAGAATGGAGATGGGATAAAGGGGAAGGCTGGAAGGAATAGTAGGGAAAACTACACATTAGTTAGTTCTTATAAACAAAACAGAGCTATATAATAACATGTTCTTCATGTGGCAAAAATTGCATTTGGGCCTTCATTTGAAAAGATAAATGTTGATATCAACAAATATTGATAAACATTGATGAAGTGGGAGTATTAGAGGGTTGGGAAGAAACCGGATGGTGGTTATTATCTGAGCTACAATACTGGGATGGGTTGTCCTGTGTTTGTCTTATGACTCCATCACTCACTTGCTTTATTCCCTGGGGTAAATGACTGGATCCTGTAACAGGTTGGAATGAAATGTTATGAAATGGACGCTCATCCAAGTTGAGCAACTGTACAAAGGATCTATAAAATACTGGGCCCTGGTTCATCTTGAAGCTGATGTTCAGAAGCTGAAGGGGTAATTTTTACACTGATGGAAAAGGCAGCTAAAATGCTTTAACAGGCTGTTGAGGATGTCAGGAGTATAAATAAACTATAGTTTAAACTGAGCTCCCTAAATTAAACATCAACAGATACTTGGTTTTATTTCATAGTACTATGGGTCTATAAAAATCATTTTATATGCATGTTATTTAACATGTTTCCAGCTCACACATGTACATCGTATGAAGTTTAGAGGAATAAAGGGTATGAATAAAAATTTATTCTCCACCTCTCTCTCATGTCTAGTGACATAGTTTCCTTTCTAGAAGGTGTCAGCAATTGCTAGTTTCCAACTTTCTACCTTCTTCTCTATCTCCATTCCATGGCTGTCTTGCCCAGGCTTAAATACTCCTTCTCTTGGAGCTTCTCAGGTTATGTCCCCACATGCCTTGTTAAATTGAGCCATATGCATCTACTTTCAAAGCCTCAGTGCTTTACTTATCCTTATCCAATTTCCTTTTCATTTCTCTGTAATAAGCTTCCCATTTCTCATTCCCGAGTGTGCTGTTTCTCTTCCTCCACATCATTCTTCTTCTTTGGCCTACTTGACCTTTCTGTTTCTATGAGAGTCAGGTTAGATGCCAATTTTTTCCCTCTTTGTTTCCATTGTTTTCCATTTCCTTATTCTTAATCTTTTTAGGTCATTATTTCAATCTAGTCATCTTCATCTCATCTGATTTATGGATGTCTATTTGAGTTACTGTCTTTATTTTACTAAATGACGCAAAATATGTTAGAAGATTTGGGTAAAAGTGCTTGCCTCCAATCCTGACAACGTGAGCTGGGCAACCTGAGACCTACATGGTAAAAGGAGAGTGAATTGACTGTTATAGAATGTTCTTTGTGCCCCTCACACACTCAGTGGTATGACTTTGCTTTCTCTCTCTCTCTCTCTCTCTCTCTCTCTCTCTCTCTCTCTCTCTCTCTCTCATTAAGTAAATACAAAATTAAAAACAATATTAAGTTGCATCCGGGCCTGGATTGTATAAATCGTAAAAGATTTAAAGATGTAAGCAAAGTCTTTCAGTTGGAAGTTTGTCTGTTGCTTTGTTGTTTGTTTGTTTTGTTTTTGAGCCCTGGCTATCCTAGAAGTCATCTGGTAGACCAGCCTGGCCTTAGACTCTGAGATCTGTCTGTCTGTGGCTCCAAACAACTGCTTGGCTGGAAGTTTGTCTTTGATTCATAAAAATATAATTAAATACATGATTTTGCTCAGAATAAGATATTTGCTTTTTTAAAGTAATACAATAAATTATAATTCATAACAGTTTTGGATCATTAAATGTGCATATATTTGGAACTTCATTGTATGCGGTGACCCATGTAGAGTGAGAGCATGACTTTTGGTGTCAGGAAGATCTGGGTTTGTCACCTCCTGTCTATGTAATTTTGAGCAACTTGTCACATCTCTTAAAGTTTTGATTTCTTGCCAGGGAAACAAATGAAGGAAAGAGACACATTGGATAGATCACCTGCTTGATAAGTTCTTTGTTATTTCTGCTGTTATATGTTCTACTGTTTTTTTTTTTTGTTTTTTTTTTTTTTTTGTTTTTTGTGGTTCATCTTCTGTGTTGCAAAATAGTTGCTTAACTCTTCTCCTGAATTAGTAAAAAAATGTTTACTTCTGACTCCTCCAAACCTCTTATCTTACTAGAAAGGGGACTTAGAAGATGAGGTTATGTCAAGCATCTTTTAGATGTCTGATATTTGGGGTTATTCAGCTCAACCCTACATTATCACAAAGGTCTTTCAAACATGGAGAATTCAAAACGGAAAGGTAGCAAGAAACATGACATCAGTGTCAGTGTCAGGGATAGGGGAATTAAATGCAAAAAGGATTCAACCCACTATTGTTGCTGGCTTTCAGCATAGAAAAAAGAAAAAGGAAAAAGAGACATGAACTGAAGGTATCTTCCAGAAAAGAGGAGAGAAAAGCAAGGAAATGAATGCTACTTGTGACTTCTATAAAGGATCACCTGCTAAGACATTGATTTTAGTATGTTGTAACCTAATTCAGACTGCTAGAATTAATTATAAGATAGTAAGATAGTACATTGTTTTAAACCAGCAGGCTTGTGAAAATTTGAAAGAATATCAACAGGACATTATTATTTCTCCCTAGGAAGACTCTTTTTGATCAATTTTCTGTGTATCAGTGTCTGTGGTGTCAATGTTGGGTGTCAACACAGACCATTCAATATGTTGAAACTAAGGATTTTAGCAGATAAGACTAGTAGCTGTTACCTGGTTGTTTTTAGTGCAGAAGAGGAAACCAGATTAACCACAACCATGTTCTCTTTCTGACTTGGATTCCATTGAAGTACAGGTTCAAAATACTGTGGAAATTCCCACTCCTTTGCCAAGCACAGACCTTAACTGGCAATAGGTTTATCTACAGCCATGCCAGGGTTTCCCCATTTCCTCATAGCTATGGCTAATTTTCAAGATCAACATCTACTGAGCACATGGCATGTGTGGTGGTTATATTTAGTGCTTTGAATATATTGTCTTAGTTAATTCTGTCAAAATTCTGATGGTGGTCAAAAGAAATCGTGTGTTTTTCAAATGTCAGGTCATGGCTCATTAAGATTTTCATCAATTTTGTGGGGAGTTATGAGCAATTTGAAATAGCATGAGATATAACCAGTTCATTGCATGGAATACGAGTAGGTATGCTTTCGTAAAATTTTAGTTTCAAGTATACATATGATAGTACGTATATAATAGTTGTTAATATGTATTTATGTAGTGGGTTGTATTAAAAATAATTCCTGCTATTTCATACAATGGGTTAAAGATTTTTAAACCACCAATGAAATGTAAGAATGTTGTCTCCCATTACGGAGCTAACTACTTTCATTCCAATTGTTTATCTTATTAGTTCTGTGATCTTGAGTGTGCTATTTACTCTTTCCATATTGCCACCCCATTTATGGGGCTTTTCTGGTAGTAATTGAGTTAATCTGACTACAGCACTTTGACAGCACCATAGTATATAGCACTTAGATATTTTCTCAGTATGGTGCAGGTTAACAAGTGGCACAACCAGTCAGATTCTTGCTTTGTCTAACAAAATTTACACTCCTAGCCACTATGTGTCATTGCTTGAATTTGAAATCAAAGCCAACTTTATATACACATAGATGTTCTCCATGTGATGAATAAACCATGAGCAAACTATGGGTGAATAAAACTCCCTCTAAATACTAAAATACTAGGCCCTCTGATCTCCTGCCATTGGCCTACTTGGCATAGACTTATCTCTGAGGCAATACTGGTTTTGTGACTTGTTCTGCTCTGAATAGCAAGACAGGATCATGTGGAAAGCAGCAGTTGGCCTGGCCTTGGTAGAACACTGATGATTCACTTACAGGGCGATAGCAGGGTCCTACATAGACAAGAGCCAAAGGGAATTACGTCATGGAAGAGAGCTCTCAGGAATGTGGAGGGACTTCTGCTGCCTAAAAGCTCATTAGGTTATCAGAGTGCCAGCTTATCTGTCTTCCTGTCTGTCTGTCTGCCTGCCTGCCAGCCTGCCTGACTTCTTGACTGCCTGCCTGCCTGCCTGCCTGTCTGTCTGTCTGTCTGTCTTTGTGTTTGTGTGTGTATGTGTTATTTTGTTTCTTTTTTTTCTTCATGTTTTGTTTCTTCCCTTCCACTATGGGACTCAGGCATGTGGTTAATTGTTTAAATCAGATTTTAGCCCAACTGGTCATTAAAATATATATCAAGGCCATATTACCTTTATAAAATCTGATAATTTAAAAATCAGGAAGTTTATGTCGCTCAAGCTACAGGTTAACATAACTAGATATCATTCTAGTTTCTTAAACCACCAGGTTTCTATTTAGCTAACAATACATCTAAAATGAATTGCATACAACTTCTAAAGAGTAATTTTGTTTCTTGTTGATATGTTGTTGCTTGTGGATATACTGCTGGGATTTATTTATTTATTTATTTATTTTTGGCTTTCAGATGAGTGAGTAAGTGAGTCTAACCTGTCTAGCAGGATCTAGTCATTAGACAGCAGTGTTTGGACCGCTAGGAAAAGAAAAGAGGTAAATTCATCCTGTTTACCTCATGTCAACATGTCCAGTTCCTTGTAGTAACAATGGTAGTCTTTCAGGTTTTATTTAGTTTGAATGTTGTCCATGGCATGTGGCCCTGCTGCCTGAGGGCTCTAGGAAGAAGGGAAGATAAAACCAGTGACTTCCTCACAGAGATGTGACCCTTTCTCTTTTAAAGGCTATGAATAACCCCTGAGGTCAGTGGTAGTCTAAATTAGCTTCTCATGTGTGGTAACCTGGTGTCATTTTGAAAGAAACATAGAGCTGCTTATTAGCATCTGTGCAAAAGATCCAGACAGTAGATACCAGGACTCTACAAGCCATTCCAAGACATGTTGGTGAAAATTCTAGCGTCGTCCTGGACCTCATGTTTCACTTGTCTGTATGGGTGGCAGTTGGGAATCACATGATCACATATATTTGGCCATCATGATCCCTATCTTTCTTCCTCTTCCATTTTCCCTTTACTCTCCCACAACCTCCCTCCCTCCCACTCACAACTTTGCTTTTGCTTTTTTAAGTTTTTTTGGTGAACCAATTCATTTTTATTGGGGTTCCTTACAGCAGCAGGGTGACTCAACTGTAGCTACATTGACAAAATTCTTACCCCAACATGGGTGACAGCTCCCAGAAGCTGCAACTCAGTGTTCTCTACTTGACTTGCAGAGTCTGGATGTCAAGAAGCCAGGCTGGTCAGAGCCCCTGACCATGGGGTGGGGGAGGGGTAGGAAGGAATCCTGAATCCTCCAAGTCTGAAGATTTCCAGACCTGTCCTCCTCTGCTTTTGATGTATTAGTCACAGTTCTCTAGGAGAACAGAACCAATAGAATGAACACATTATACTTATTACAAAGGGTATTTATTAATTGGCTAGTTAGTCCAGCAATGGCTATCTGCATAATGCAAAGGTTGAAATCATGGTAGCTTCTCAGTCCATGAAGTTGTATGTTGCAGTAGTCCTAATCTGGAACGGGAAACCTAGAAGATTCACCAAGAGTCACTGGTCTTCCTTCCATAGTGGGAGACTGAGGAAGCTGGATTCTGGTATCAGCAAAGGTCAGCACCCGCATCAGAGTTTTGTACTTACCAGCAACAAATGAAAGAGAGCAGAAACAGCAAAGCTTCCGTTTGTATGGTAGCTGCTGCCAGAAGGGGCTGCCGTCTCTGGGAGATGGAGGGTCTTTCAGCTGCAGTAAATTCTCCTGAGAAATAACCTCACAGACATTCCAGGACATGTAGTTGAACCAGATGCAATCAAGTTGACAACCAAGAGTAACTTTTATACAGTAAGGCTAGCAAAGATTTTTCTTCCATTTGATGGGTTATCCCTTAACCTCTGATGATAATTTCATTTACTGCACAGCTCTTTAATTTTGTGAAATCCCATTCATCAGTTTTTAGTCTTTTTGTTTTTTTAGTCTTATTTCCTGACTTTTTGAGATCCACAGAAAGTACTTGCCTATGCCTATTTATTAAAGTGTATTATATTCCCTCTTTCCTCTAACAGTTTCAGATTATTAGAGTTTGTAAATGTCTGATCTATTTGGAGTTGGGTTTTGTTCAGGGTGAAATATGAACTAAGATGAATTCTTCTTTCTGTGGATTCTAGTTTTCCCACATCATTTGTTGAAGAGGCAAGATTTTCTTCTCCAGTGTATGTATGAATTTGGCATCCCTGGAAATAATCATTTGGCTTAGTTAGTTATCTAGATTCAATTCTGTTTGTTTTCTTTCTCCATTACTTTATACTATCGGTTTTTGTGAAATCATCCTGATGGTATATTCTTTATATAACTTGAAACCAGGTGTAATTCTTGAGGGTTTTGTTTTTGTTGTTGTTTTGTTTTCTATTTTCCTCTCAATGGCTTTGGCTGTCTTGGGATTTTACATCTCTATGTAAGTTCTAAGATTGTTTTGTCTAGTTTTATGCAGTTTTATGTCTCGTTTAATGACATTGATATATGGTGAGCTTTAATTTTGACAGTTCTCATTGATTTTTTCCCCCTTGGCTTAGATGACATATCTACTGGTGGGACTGTGGTATTGAAGTTGCCCCCTCTTACTGTATGGAGGCCTATCTGTCCCTTTACATGCAGTAATTTGTTTTTTATAACATTGGGTACTCTAATATTAGATATATGTAAAATAAGTTCTCGGTATTTTCTTAGTCAACACAAAGTTACCTTATTTAATGTTTCTAATTGTCTCCTTTATTAGATATTATGATGGTGACATTTTCTTACTTTTTAAGTTCATTTGCTTAGAATATCTTTCCCTATTATTTACCATAAGGCTGTATTCAGTTTGTCTGTGAGATATGCTTTTTGTAGGCAATAACCAGATTTTTTTTAATACAGTCTGCTAATGTTGTCTTTAGATTAGAAAATTCAGACCATAATCATTCAGGTATTTGTTTACACACACACACACACACACACACACACACCATATAATCTACACTTCTCATTTAGTTGTTTGATATTTTTCTAATTTCTGCTTACTCACAAATATTAAGTTTACTTCTCATGTTTGGGGATTGGGAAGTCAGGGTGATGCAGACATAGACGAGGTGCTGGTGTCTGCATAGGACCTGCATTTGTCATCACTGGTACTGCTCTCTAGCTGCTGTCATGGGGTACAGCATTCCTCTTTTATAAAGGTGATTATCTCACTCATGAGAACACTCCCACATGTCTTCAGCAAATCTCAAAGGCCCTGGCTTATGATATGCACTGGGGGTTAGGTTTTACCATGTACATTGTTTTTTTTTTTTGGGGGGGGGGAGTGTGATACAAGTACAGATAAATTTCTCCAACAAAATATCTATTGAAAATAATTGGTTGTGTTTGGAAGAAATTCTTTATACTTCAAGTTAGACTTGAACTTGTAATTTTCCTGCCCCAGGCTTCTGACTGCTGGGAGGAAGAGGCATATAGCACCATGCTTAGATAAAATAAAATGTTTTCATGATAAAAATTTTAGGGTTTGAGAATGTTCAATAATCAGTATCTTCTCTTGAACTTAGAGATAAGAAAGGGATAAACTTATAGCAGATAGAAAAGAAAAAGCAGCTTTAGTGCTGGGGAAAAGTATCCAGAACACCTGGCTCAAGAGTTCAGCCACAGTGACTGTATTAGGTTTCATCTCTGAACTGGAGCAATTGACTTAGTCATGTGTCCATCTGTGTAAACCCCTCACTCTGTAGGAGAGAGCAAAGGCAGTTATTGGTGCAACCAAAAGGAAAATTTTTAAACAGAGCACACATTGTGCCTTGTGTGTCCTTGGAGATGTTGGAGACACAGCAATAGACAACAGAGAGCAGTGCTCTCCCTGTGCAAGCTTTTGCTTTTGCTCTCATGGGCTTGTGAGGCGTGAGTCTGGGGCAGCTGAGAGGAGGTTGGAGGCATTAATTACCACAAAGAGGCATGCCCATCAAGTCCATAAATGGCTCCTTAAATACTAGGGATAGTTTATATAATGTCTCATCTTTTGTCCTAATTATTTTCAAGTAGCAGATAATTTCTTGAGAAGATTCTCTAAGTGAAGAAATTCATGAAATTACAGCATAAATTCTTCAAGTGGTGGGGCAATGTGGATTCCTTTGTAAGAAAGGGTCACATCTATGCACAAAAAAACACACTCATAGGCACACCTTTCTAAAGTCTCCTACAGGTTCACTCTGAACTGCTGCTAAGATAATCATTGTTAATATTTTGTTATTCTCAAGGTAGTTTTTGCTTCCATATCTTCCTTTTATTGAAAATATTTTCTTTTCTCATATAATGCGTCCTGATTATAGTTTCCCTCCTTCTTCTTCTCCCAGTTCCTCCCCACTTCCTCTTCCCTACAGATCCTCTCCTTTTTGTCCCTTATCATAAAGAATAGACTTCTAAGTGATAACAACCAAACAACAAATAAAATATAAAAAGGTGAAACAAGAACTATCCTATTGAAGTTGGACATGGCAACCTAACAAGAGGAAAGAGCCCCAAGAGTAGGCCTAAGAATTAGAGACCAACTTTTATCATCGTGAGGAGTCCTATAAAAATAGTAAGCTAAAATATATAGTATAGATGAAGAGGGTGTGGAGTAGACCTATGCAGACCCTGTGCTTACTGCTTCAGTCTCTGTGCACGCATATGCACCTTGCTTAGTTAAGTCTGAGGGCCTTGTTCTCTTGGTGTCCTCAATCCCTCTGGCTCTTTTTTTTTTTTTTTTTTTTTTTTTTCAGGTTTAGCCTTTTTTTTTTTTTATCTTTCCTTTTCTTCTTTTTTCCGTTTTTTTTTAAAATTAAATATAATCTTCATTACATTTCAAATGGTAAAATCTTTCCCGGTTTCCCCCTCCCTGAAAACCCCCCAACCTCTCCTCCTACCCCCTGCCTCCAAGTATATGACCCTCCCCCACCTTCTTCCCCTCCCTTTCCCCCTTGATTTCCCTTTGTTGGGGCATTTATTGAATCTTCACCTGACCTCTCCTCCCACTGATGCCCCACAAGGCATTCCTCTGCCACATTTCTGGCTGGAACCATGTATACCTCTTGGTTGATGGTTTAGTCCTTGTGAGTCCTGAGGCATCTGGGTGGCCGACATCGTTGTTATTCCCATGGGGCTGTAGACCCCTTCAGCTCCTCCGGACCACCCTCCAGCTCCTCCATTGGGGACCCCATGCCCAAACCAATGGTTGGCTGCTAACATCTGCCTCTTCCCCAGACCAATTGGCTGCTAACATCTGCCTCTGTATGTGTAAGGCTCTGGCAGCTCCCCCCACCAGACAAACATGGAATGCTCTTTTTGGTATGCACTTCTTGTCATCCATAATAGTGTCAGGAGTTTGGCAACTATTTATAGAATGAATCCCCAGGTAGGGCAGTCTCTAGGTGGCCTTTACTTCACCTTCTCTTCCTCAGGATTCTCTGAGCTCCGGGAGAGGAGGGATTTTATGGAGACCTCCCATTTAGACTTTCTCTTTGTATAAATGTTTATGAGTCTCTGGATTTAAGTCCATATGCTGCTGGAGGAGCTCTCTGATATTACTGGATAAGGTGCTTATACTGGCTGATTTTGTGTGTCAATTTGACACAAGCTAAAATCCTTGGAGAATAAGGAGCTGCAGTTGAAGAAATGCTTCCATGATATCCAGTTGTAAGGTATTTTCTCAGTTAGTGATTATTGGTGGGGGTGTCCCCCCTGGGTGGGTGGCCCCAGATTCTATAAGAAAGCATGATGATCAAGTTATGGGAAGCAAGCCAATAAGCAGCACCCCATCATGGCTTCTGTATCAGCTCTTGCCTCTAGATTCTAGCCCTGGTTGAGTTAATATCCTGACTTCCTACAATGATGAACTCAAGTGTTAGGCAAATAAATCTTTTCATTCTCAACTTGTTTTGGTCATGGTGCTTCCTTGCAGCAATAGGAAGGCTAATTAATACACCATGAAACTATGGGTATAGCAGAATACCATTAGCAATCTATCTATCTATCTATCTATCTATCTATCTATCTATCCATCCAAATATATATATATATTAGACCAGTAGTATTGGATTTTACCCTAGGTCTCTGGATTGTCTAGTATCTAGTTTTTGATTTTCCAGGCAGTGTTGTTGGGTATGGGTTCCTTCTTGTGGGTGGCCTTTAAATCAAGTCAGACATTGGATGGCCACTTCTACAAGTACTGTGTCACCATTTTCCTAGCATATTTTGTACAGATTGTAGGTAAAGGTTTTGTAACTAGGTTGATGTCCCCATTTCTCTTTTGGGAGCCTGTAGAGAACCTTTCCCACCAAAATGACTAGAACTTAGGGGTGAAGGTTCCATCTAGGCACCAACTCAACTTTTCTGTATTCAATGTGTTATGTGGCTATTTTCCTCAGCAATGGGGCCGTGATGTTCATTTGCAGAAAGCAACCCTTTATCGTAGCAACAGTCTGGATTATTCTGGAATTTCCATGGGAACACCTAATCAACAAACCAAGTGAATGCAACCCAGTAATGTCACCAAAAGTCTCACCTGACTATAAGAGATGGCAAGTTGAGACTCCATATCTCTCAATACTAGGGGTTCTCATTAGAATCACCTTCTTACATTCCAGGAAGTTTTCACTCCACTAGGTTTCCATATTGTCCTTCAAATTCTCATCAACTCCAGCCATCTCTCTCTATACTATCCCTCCACCTCTCTCTCCCTATATCTGATCACCTCACTCTGGTCTTCACCCACCTCTATTTTACCCATAAAATCTCTTTTATTTTCTCCTTCCATGAAGATTCATGCATGCTTCTTAGACCCCTTCTATTTTCCTGACCTCTCTGGGTCTATGAATTATAGCGTGGTTGTCAGTACTTAGTGGATAATGTTCACTTATAAGCCAGTGCATATGATATTTGTCTTTCTGGGCCTGGGATACCTCATTCAGGGTTATTTTTTTCTAGTTCTGTTAATTTGCCTATAAATTTCATGATGCTATTTTTTTTTAAAGCTGAGTATTACACCATTGGTAAATGTACTGCATTTTCTTTATTCATTCTTCTGTTGAGGGACATCTAGGTTGTTTTTGGCTTTTGTGAGGAAAGCTACAGTGAATGTGGTTGATCACATAGAATGTATGAATCAATGTGATAGGTTGGAGTGTCCTTTGGGTATATGTCTGAGACTTGTTCAGCTGGACTTTGAGGTAGATCTATTCCTAGTTTTCTAAGTAACACCATATTTATTACCATAGGGGCTAGACAATTCTGCACTCTCACCAGCAATAGTAAAGTATTCCCCTTGTTCCACATCCTTGCCAGCATGAGCTGCCATCTGCATTACTGATCTTAAGCATTCTGACAGGTGTAATATGAAATCTCAAAGTAGTTTTGATTTGCATTTTCTTGATGGCTGAGGACATTGAATATTTCTTTAAGTGTTTCCCAGCCATTTGAATTTCTTCTATTGAGAATTCTGTTTAAATATGTGCTCTATATGCTAATTAGATTATTTGGATTTTTGATATCTAGTTTCTCCAGTTCTTATATATTTTGGATATGAGTCTTCCATCTAATGTGAAATTGGTGAAAATATTTTCCCAGTCTGTGGGCTACCACCATGTCTGAATGATGGTGCCCTTTGCCTTACAGAAACTTGTTGGTTCATGAGGTCCCATTTTCTAATTTTTGATTTTAGTGCCTGTGCTCATGGTGTTCTGATAGGAGTTGTCTCCTGTGTCATTGCATTCAGAGTATTCCCTACTTTTTTGTCTGTCAGGTTCAGTTTCTGGTTTTATATTGATGTCTTTGATCCACTTGGACTTAAGTTTTGTGCAGGGTGGTAAGTACATATATATTTGCCTTCTTCTACACATAAATATCCAGTTAGACCAGCACCATTTGTTGAAGGTACTGTCTGTTTTTCCAGTATGTTTTTGTGGTTTCTTTATAAAAATCAGATGTGTTGGACTTGACTCTCTGACTCTTATACTTCCCAATCTGTGGGCTCTTTTCTTGTTCTCTGGCAAAGAAAGATGGCAAAAAGATACCATTTGTTGATTTCTCTGGATTGAAAGAGTTATATTTTGGAATTGCATTGTTAACTCTATAATCTTGGTTTTTGTAAAGTAATTTAGTGTAGAATGTTATAGAGTTACTCATTAGCCATTTCAAACAATACAAATTTGACATCAATTTCTTAAGAAGGCTGGCTATAATAACTTAAGAGATGATTAAAATAAAGGGAACTTAAGCTTTATTATTTTATTTTAATTTTTACTTTATAATACCAAATGTAGATGTTTTCTGGAGAACAAAATTGATTCTGTCCAAAACAAAGACTTACTGTAAGGAGCTGATATGACACATCAAGAAGGATTTTGTGAGTAGGATGGATTGACAGCCATGAGAAGAATAAGAGGCATTTCCAGTCACTGTGGCAGAGTCACTGTGGCTCAGCAGGATATGATTGTATGGCCTTTTGTTTGTTGGAACCAAGCAAAGGGCTAAAGGATTCTGTGTCCACACTTAAGTCTGTTGGATCCAACCACAATGATTCTGTTCTCACATTTTGTCTGTTAAAAGAAGAGGGCTCAGGACTCTCGTGCTGGACTTACAAGTGATTGAGAACTACTTGGTATGGGTGTTGGAAGGTGAACTATGGTCCTTTGCAAGAGCAGGAAGTGCTCCTTCCCTGCTAAGTCATTTCTGCGTACCTAGTCTCCTCTCTGATTGTGAAATAAGGACAGTTTTCCTCTCTGCAGGCTAGGGAAAGTGCCTCCACATTTCCTGACACCATTTGTTGTCTCTTCTGCACTCTGGATTCTGTCCCTGGATTCTGTGCCTTACAGTCCTGAATTTTACATCTTTGTGTCGAATTTCCTTTACTTCTTCCCCTCTTTTTAGACCCGGTCCAATTTTTTTCATGTGTTAAGCTTCCTTGTCTTAATGCATTGCAAATATTCATATTACAAAGAAGTTCTACTTCTTTCCCTTCATTCTGGTACCTCCAGCACACTATTTTAATGATTCAATATAATACTAAAAATTTTAAAAACAGAAAAATACTGTATTATTTATTTTTGGTACGCACATATTTGTAGCATTAGGGATTAGGAAATTATACAAAGATGAGAGCTTTAATCACTTCTCTTTTAACTTAATATGCTTAGTGTTATATGAGAGTACCAGAGAGATCAATTTTACTTGGACAACAGCATCTAGTAAGGCACTTCAGATATTCTATGTTGCCTCTTGAAAAACTGGTGCAGAATGGGTATCCCTCAGAAGAACTTGTCAGAACTGTATGATTCCCAAAAGGGCACTCTTTTTTGTCATTGGTTTTTTTTTCAGTTTCTCTAAATTTTTAATATTTTTCGTTCTTCTTTCTTTCTTTCTTTCTTTCTTTCTTTCTTTCTTTCTTTCTTTCTTTCTTTCTTTCTTTCTTTTTTTTTTTTTTTTTTTTTTTTTGATACAGGGTTTCTCTGTGTAGCCCTGGCTGTCCTGGAACTCACTCTGTAGACCAGGCTGGCCTGGAACTTAGAAATCCACCTGCCTCTGCTGGGATTAAGTGCTGGGATTAAAAGCGTACGCCACCACTGCCTGGCTAAATTTTTAAATTTTATTGAAAAGTTTTTCTGCCCCATTGTGTATTCAAGATGGCATCAGGTATGGGTTCTAAGGCACACAAAGTCACTCCAAGGAAACTGAGAGACTCATGGAGGGGAGATGTAGCAGCAGAGGATGAGTCTACAGAGTGCAGTATCTCTGGAACAAAAGTTATGTCATATGGGAAGATGTTTTAAAAATGTGGCTTCATAAAATTGGAAAAGAAGATGATGGAACCAAGTCCCACAAAGAGGAGAAAAGCAAAAACTAGAGTTGTGGCAGTAGCATGAGGTAGAGGAGCACAGCTGCAGCAGACAAAGAAGCATGTGGTTGCCAAGTGGGCCCAGCCTGCAGCACTGAACTGTTGCTTGTCCTGATGACCCTGCTGCACAGAGGAGAGCACAGGGCTGTGGTACTGCCCCCATGATCACCCCAAGACCAGCAAGGCAGCCAGTGCTGAGTGCAGGGAGGTGTACAGGGGCCAGGAGCTCACACAGATCCTGCCCCAGCTGTATGATCACCCCGACACTGGGCAACAAGTGTGCCCTAGATGAGTCTCAGCAATAGTCCAGCATTTACCTGAACCCTTGAATCAGGCCAATGACTTGTTGCAATAACTGCTCGCACATGAAGCTGTTTGGGCAAACCCGGTGGCTTGCAATGCCACTTTAATAAAGGAATTTGCAACAGAGAGGAGCAAAATTCAGCATTATTTCATGCTTAAAGTCTTGGAGAGAACAGGAATTCAAGGCCCATACCTAAACATAGTAAAAGCAATATACAAACCGGTAGCCAGCATCAAACTAAATGGAGAGAAACTTGAAGCAATCCCATTAAAATCAGGGACTAGACAGGGCTGCCCCTTTTCTCCTTATCTTTTCAATATTGTACCTGAGGCACTAGCTCTGGCAATTAGACAATATAAGGAGGTCAAAGGGATACAAATTGGAAAGGAAGAAGTCAAACTATCATTATTTGCAGAAGATATGATAGTCTACCTAAGTGACCCAAAAAACTCCACCAGAGAACTCCTACAGCTGATAAACAACTTCAGCAAAGTGGCAGGTTATAAAATCAACTCAAGCAAATCAGTGGCCTTCCTATACTCAAAGGAGATTCATATATACAATTGTGGCAGTTAATGTTGGTAGTTGTGTTCTTTAGTTTTTGTAAACTTGACACAAATTAAGATCATCTGGGAAGAGGCAACCTCAATTGAGAAAGTAACTCCATCAGATTGGCCTACAAGGAAGTCTGTGTGTGTGTGTGTGTGTGTGTGTGTGTGTGTGTGTGTGTGTGTGTGTGTTGTGTGTGTAGCATTCCTTGACTACTGATGTGTGAGGGCTCAGCCTATTGTAGGCACTACTCCTTTGCAGGTGGCCCTTGGTTATATAAATAGGCAAGCTGAACAAGCCAAGTGAGCATGCCAGTAAGCAGGAAACATTCCCTCATGGTTTCTGCTTTTCTTCCTCCCTCTAGGCTGCAGTCTTGAGTTCCTACCCTGACTTCCCTTCATGATGGATTGTAACACAACACCCCCCCAAATACACACACACACACACACACACACACACACACTCACAACCAAGTTGCTTTTGGTCATGACATTTATTAGTGAAATAGGACGTGAATTAGAACAGTAGATAACTAGATAGAATCTAGAATTCTTGTAGAGAAAAGCCTTTAGATATTCTCATGAGGGATTTTCTGCCCCAATCAAAGGGGGTGGTGCCATTTCTTAGGCTGGGGTCTTAGACTGAATAAAAGGGAGAAGGTAAATTAAGCACAGTCAATGCTCTTTCCTTTTTGAATAGTGACTCAACATGACTAGCTCCTTCAAGCTTCTGTTAAAATAACTTCCTTGTTATGACACAGTGTACTCTTAAAAGTGTGAGCCAAAATAAACCCTTCCTTAAGCTGCATTTGTGGCTATTTATTTTTATTAGATATTTTCTTTATTTACATTTGAAATGTTATCCCCTTTCCTGGTTTCCCTTCAGAAAACACCCAATCCCATCCTTCCCTCCCCCTGCTCACCAATCCACCCACTCCTGCTTCCCTGTCCTGCCATTCCCCTATACTTGGGAATTGAGCCTTCTCAGGACCAAGGGCCTCTCCTCCCTTTGATGTCCAACAAGGCCATCCTCGGCTACATATGCAGCTGGAGCCATGGGTTCCTCTATGTGTATTCTTTGGTTGATGGTTTAGTCCCTGGGAGCTCTGTGGGTACTGGATGGTTCATATTGTTGTTCCTCCTATGGGGCTGCAAGCTCCTTCAGCTAGTTTGGTACTTTCTCCAGCTCCTCCATTGTGTGTCATGACTACTCTGTATTGTTCTACAATAAATGTTTTTATATTATAATAGTTACAACCCTGTAATAAATGAATAATATATCTCCAAAGTCATTATTTAAGAGACTCATTAGAGAGGCCAGACATTTATAACCAGTTCAGTCTCAGCAATAACACTCAAAAACCATACTGGACTTCTTCTTACTCTCATTTCTATGCAAGAATAGAGAAGAAAATAAAGCTACAGAGTTAAGGAAGCTGGTAGAAATCCAACATTCTCTAGGTGCCCATGTGAATCACTTCTGATTCATATACGTACTTTCATAGTCTTAATAGTGAAGGATATTTGGAGATAAAAAAAGATTAGAGTAATTTTGAGCTCATTAAATTATAGGTTGACATCTTTTGTGAAGATTTATTTTCCTGGTACAACATGTTTTCAGGCTTTTATTTTTATTATTTTTGGCTTAGATTTTAAATCCTCCAATCATGAAAAATCAAATGTAGGTTTTGGACATGCTACTCTATAATTAGGGATCATAATGAGATTGTCTTTTGGATTCTCTGGTATGCCTGTACTAGAGAGTAAAGGATAGAGTTCAGCTATCAACTGGAGAGCATTCATGGGACAGACCTAGGCTCCCTACACATATGTAACAGTTGTATATTGCCTTGTCCTCTTGTGAGATCTCTAACAACAGGATCAGGGGCTATCTATGACTCTGTTGCTTGTCTTTGGATCCATTTCCCTAACTGGATAGCTTTGTCTAGCCTCAATAGAAGAATATGTGCCCAGTCCTACAACAACTTGATTGCCAAGGCTTGATTTCCATGGAAAGTCTCCCCTTCTCTGAGGAGAAAGGGAGGTGGGCATTGGGGGAGATGAGGTGAGAGGTGGGGACTGGGTGGAGAGGAGGGAAAGGATGCTCTTATAGGTATATAAAGTAAATAAATTAATTAATAAAAACTGAAAGAATAAGGATAAATTTCAGGTCATGTTTCACAGGATTAAGGTACCTGAATGGCTATGGAAAAGCTCTGCTTTCTTTCTTTCTTTTTTTTTTATTTTATTTTATTTATTTTTTTTTAAATTTTTTATTCGATATAATTTATTTACATTTCAAATGATTTCCTTTTTCTAGCCCCCCCCACTCCCCGAAAGTCCCGTAAGCCCCCTTCTCTTCCCCTGTCCTCCCACCCACCCCTTCTCACTTCCCCATTCTGGTTTTGCGGAATACTGTTTCACTGAGTCTTTCCAGAACCAGGGGCCACTCCTCCTTTAAAGATTAAGAATGTGATCTTGTGGAAAACAGAGAAGATACTGAAGAAACAAATATGTTGCCCCAAGTCTTTAGAAATTTGAGGAAAACAAGAATACCAGTGCTTCTAAAAAAGGTATACATGCATTCATATTATATTGGTAGTTTGATTCTCTCCTGCTGGGAGGAAGGTGGGGGAGGCTCAGTGAATGGAGGGACTAGAAGACCTCACATATAAGACCTGTGTCCTCTGCCCAGTAGGAACTCACTAATCACCCTTGTAGCCCCACTCAGGCAAGATGTGAAATCTTGGTCCTCAGTTCCAGTCCTGTTAGGACATGCAGTCTTTCCTCTGGCTCCCAAAGCACTAAGAGTGATTGGAGCCACAGATGAAAATGTGCCTGAGGCACAAGGAATACAGAAAATTCAAGCACTGGGTTGCTTGCCTTCCATAGCACAGAGCCATCTGCTCACAGGAGTACTGGGGAGAGGGCTGTTTGAGAAGGTCTGTTTCAATCTGGCCAAATGCTGTGCCTTTTGTCCACCTTTGGGCATTTCTCTGCAGCCTCTTAGTAGGTGGTTCTCATGATTGATGGAATCAGTTCTTTCCAATCTTGAACTCAACAGTTTATCTGAAGAAGGGAGTGGCACAAGAGAGCAGTTTCCTGTGAGTTCTTGAAATAAAATGCAAGCTCCTATGACTGACATTCATAAAGAGCATGCTTGGATGCTTTCTGATATTTAAGAAGTAAGCAAGAAAGGAAACAACCAAACAGCAAATTCCTGTGAAAAGTACCCAAACCCCCAGCAAGCCGTGTTTTCCCATGCCACTGTTTTCTAATCAAAAGGGTTCTCAGAGTCCACGCTATGCTAAAGTAGTTGAGGTGAGGGGTGCACTTTCCCATTTAATTTCTCAAGTTTTTATTTGAGTTTTTTCAAATAGTTCATTTTGAACTCACAATATATATGCTGGATAGTATATGTTCAATTTGGTTCTTCTGAATGTGCAATTATCTCTTTGAGTTTGTGGGGACTGGTTCTGCTAAAATCCACACATGATCAGTGAGGCCTCACATAAAACAATGTAGTAGTTGCACTAATCTGTTCACATCCTGCTCTGTTATTGCATCTCTAGATTACTTAGAGTGCTGAATACAGTGTAAATGTTGTGTAAATAGTTGGGGTATTGTGTAGTTTAGAGGATAAAGAGGATACATATTCAGAATAGACAGAAGATAATTTTTCTTCAGGTAATTTCATTTGTGGTTGGTTTGAGCTTTGCATTTATACATACGATCTTTTGAATATTATTAAGAAGATGCCTAAGATGAAGATGGGGAAGCAGAAAGACCCCGGTGAGAGCAATCTGAACTTGGAAGTGCTGTCTGAATTTTTTTCCATCTGAATTTTGATTCTTCAATTATACATTTAGAACTGCCTGGGTGCTTGCAAAATGCCTGTTCCTGGATCCCAGCCTATGCTGATACAATTACAGTCTCTGGAAGCAGAAAAAGAACAGACGTTTGTAACCAGAATCAGATGATCCTTGTATTCCCAACACTGGAAACATTTGACTTGAGATGTGTTATTAATTTGAAACTAAAATTTTCTCATCTCAAATTAATTGTTACTGATTAAAAGATAGGCAATACTTTTGCAACCTTGTTATTTCTTAGGGATTACCTAGTAAATGGATCATAGAGGAATATATGATAAAGAATAGTTAATTTAGGTAGAGAATATTTGTCCTGCAAAATACAATACTACATACAAAAGTAGAATATTTTGGAAAATCATATCTGATAATAGATATGTCTATGATATAAAAAGAACTTGTAGTTCAATATAAATGATAAACATCTGGTAGCAAAAACAGATTTTGAAAAAAATTGTAGAGATTTTATTAATAAACTGTATGAACAACAAATAAGGATATGAAGAGATATACAAAGTTGTTTATTAAGGAAGAATAAATCAAATTTATGAGTGGTATTTCTACTAAGGAGGGACATGTGACTATTTTTATATTTTAAATTAATTAATTTATTATACATGAATGTATATGAAAGCCTCAGCATGTGGATGAAGCTTCCAAGATAATGTAGTAGTTTGTTCGAACATTTGTGTCTAAGAATTTAAACTCAAATTGTTAGGTTTGGCAGCAAGTATTACTGAGCCATCTTTTTGGCTCTATTTTTAATAGCTATCTCAGGTAGACATCATATTCTAGCAAATAAGAACCTTACTACCAAGAATGCTTTACTTAATTTTTACTTATTGGCCATTGAGATCATATAGATTAGAAAGTATTACAGTCTATTGTGATTACTCTTGGTTATCTTCTAGAAATCAATGATAAGATTCTATTGCTGAAGAAATCATACACACGAGTCAAAGAATAGGAAGAAATGAAGCTTGTATTCTCCTGGATGCTTCGTGTTTACTAGATAGCTTCCCTAGTGCTGGGAAGATGCTGTGTGTGCTTGCTACCAGAGGGAACAAGTAATCATCAATCTTACCCTGCTGTGTACCTTGCAAGCTATGACAAGGAATGGCCTGACAAGACATCCAATTAGTACAACAGTGGCATGAATGTTCATGGAGTATGCATAGAATATTCATACCACAACCCTTTTCTGTGGCTTTAGGATCTTGCCAGAGAGGAAGCAGAAAGGTTATAAGAGCTAGAGAAATATAACCTCAAGGAAATAGTTTTTCTGGACACAGCAGTGCAGTTGCATATAAGAACTTACGGGAATTGTAACAGCATGCTCATGGAAGTTCATGGTAGGGAGAATTTCATCATGGAAGTGGAGGGGGAATGGCTACAGAATCCCATCAGTATCTAAGGAGCTGTTGGCAAATGATTGCTGCTGGGAGAGGGAAAATCAGTTTTCTTTAGTGGTGTGACCCTAGGTAAGTTGGCTACACTCCAGAACAGGGTCTACCCCCAAGAGTAGATAGGTAATGCATGGACTCCATAATTAAAAAAAGAAAGCTCTTAAATTTGATGGGTAGGGTGTTAAGAGACTCAGAATGATGAATCTGTAAGGAGTTGGCCAAAGAGTAAATGTGATCAAAATACACTGTGTTAATTCTCAAAGAATTAGTATAAATATTATTAAAACAATAACAACAACAAAAGTCCAAAAGCCTCAGGAGAATTCCAAATGTTCCTCAACTAAGAATGCATAAGTTGTACATCTATGCATAGAGTTCTACTCGGTAAAATAAGAAATAATATGCTATTCTGTGAGCGAAAGATCCCATTATCAAAATATTATGTAACATGTGATTCCATTTATGTAATATTCTAGCAAACATGGAGACAGAGAATGGATTGACTACAAAAGGAAAAGAAAATATGAATTTTTATTCTTAGTTGTTGTAAACTCATAAAATAGAGTACTTCAGACTGGTGAATTTTATTGAATGTCATTGATACAGTGGATTGGAAATACTTAGGGGAGAAATTAAAACTTAGATTAAAAAGTAAGGAACACTGTTCAGGATAGTTAAGGTCTTTGTGTGGGGTAATTTTATGTCAAGTTGACCCAGGTAGACTTATCAGAGTGGAAGGAGGCTCAACTGAGAAAATATCTCCATAAGGTCAGGCTGAAGGCAAGTCTGTAGGGTATTTTATTATTAAGGATTGATGTGGGAAGGCCCAGCCCTCTGTGGAAGGGCCACCCCTGGGACCTTGGTTGTAGTTTCTGTAAGAAAGCATACTGAGCAAGCCACGAGGAGCAAATCAATAAGCAGCACCCCTCCATGGCCTCTGCATCAGCTCCTGCCCCCTGGTTCCTAGCCTGCTTGAGTTCCTGCCCTCATTACTTTTGAAGATGAACTGTTATATGAAATTGTGAGTGAAATTAATCCTTTCCTGCCCAAGTTAGTTTTGGTCATGGTGTTTCATCAGGGTAATAGTAACCCTAACTAAGATGTAGTTTTTCAATAAAACTCCAGTTGCTCAGGATATAATCCTGGCCACTGACAAAGTGGAGCTCATAAAGTTAAAAAGCACTACAAAGTAAAAGGAACAGTTAATCAAGTAAAGAAAAAGTCTAAATGGTAGAATATATATATATATATATATATATATATATATATATATATATATGCCAGAGGATTAATATCTGGAAGACAAAAAGAACACTAAAGTTTGAATAACAACAACTTAAACAATCTCATCAATGAATGGGACAATGAGATGAAATGAACAATGAAACAAATTGCATATCTCTCTCTCTCTCTCTCATTCTGTCATCTCAATGTGGGAGTAATTAAGAAAACAAAGAACAGCAAATGCTGGCACATATGTGGAGAAACAGACCACTGTGGTGGGAACACAGAGTGTAGCTACTATGGCAATCAATATGGAAGCCTCTGGGAACAACTTAAAATTAGTCTACCATATAATCCAGCTATATCATCCCTGGGTATTTACCCCAAGGACTCACCAAATCAACATATCACAAAAATACATTATCATCAAAGTTTATTGCAGCACTATTCACAATAGCTATGCTGTGGGATGGATCTACATGTCTAAAAACAGAGAAATGGGTGAAGAAAATGGATATATGCACAATGGTCCACAACACTAAGCGATACAGAGAACTGACTCCATGTGGTGTCCTGCAGCCCAGTGATACATGTGCTTCAAAGAAAAGTGAGCGCTTCAGCTGTTGCTGCTGCTGCACCAAAGTGAGGACTCAGTGCCCACGGAACACAGCAACTGTGTTTGAAGGAAATATTTCCTCTTGATTAAAGAAAGCATTTGGCTCTGGCTGCTGAGAATTGCAAGAATGCGTGCAGACTTGGAGTTCCTGTCTGCAGAGAACTGTACATTAGGAGTTTTGTTGTAAAGGATGGAGTACAGGTGTGCAGGTCAGAGGGATAAGAAAATGGGAGAGAAAAGGTAGTAGCAAAAACAAAGCAATGACATCATTTGTATGCTCACAAGAAAAGGAGTCATCAGAGGAAGAAGTTAATGGCAAAAAAAAGGAAGGTATTTTCCTTGAGCAGGAAAATGTTAATGGCTCCTAGTCAACACTCTGAAGCATTGCCTTTAATTATTGACAGTTATGGGAAAAGTAGAGGGATGTGCGCACAGCCCACCTCTCTCTCTCTCTCCCTTCTCTCTCTCTCTCTCTCTCTCTCTCTCTCTCTCACACACACACACACACATATCTACATATATATCCACAATAAAAACCTATCCCTTATCCATATCATGCAGTGGTCATGTCATTAGTTTACATCATTAACCTGAAGTTTGATAGAACTGAGCCTGAAGTCAGCAGATAGATCAACTTCTGGAGCTCTTTTTTTTGCTATAAAGCCCATGAATGCTGTGAAAGTGATGCTCAAGTTTCAGTGGAGACCAGAGGATCCTGGAGATGCTACAACTGGAGCATCTGCTGAGGATGCTACAGGCAGGGAGTAGAGTCAGCCCATGAAAGTAACTGGAGAGGTAGGGCTACCCATGCCACATGATGCTTCCAAGAACACTGGATACAGGATATGCAGCCTACAGCAATTGATGTTTGCTCTACAGGATTCTAGTCTTGTTTGTTCTAATCTTCCCTTGCTATTTTCTATTTTTTTCTCATAAGAATACTTAATCTGCACCATTGTATACTAGACATATATAACTAGAGTTTTTTATTTTACAAAGACTTTGTCTTGAGCCTCATGAAGGACTTGGACTTTTGAACATAGCTGGGACTGCTAAAGACTATGAGGAGTTTCTGAGATGAAGAATATGTTATGTTAGAATCAAGGCTCATGTCCAGACAGACCACACCAGGCCAAAGCAGTTCCATGTGGCAGAGGATTATTGTGGGGTAAGAGAGCAAAGATGGCGGCAAAGAAGAGGGGTGTGGAGAGAGAGATGTCAGAGGGGTCTGCCTTTTATTTGGATAGTGACATAGCCACACACAGATAAAGTTAGGAGGTGAACCAAGTGGATTCTGGGAAGATTAAGGGTGGTAGGGAATGTGAAAATGCCAGGGGGATGTCTAGGGTCTTAAATAGAATTTGAGAAATTTAGGAAGTAAATTCAGGACCCTTGTCTGACTGGAGGGAGGCTGGGACACCAAATCAGAGAATTATCTCTCAGAGGAGTGGATCAGAGACTGTCTGAGCCCTTTACTCAGTTGTGGAAATGCCTCCACCCACCCTGAGAAGGTGTCCACCAAGAACAGGAGGTGCTTGGCATGTTTAACAGTGTGCATGCGGGTAAATCAAGTTGCCAGTCAGTTCCAGGAAGGGAACCTCTAGCCTGATGGGTAGGAAAAGGGGTGCTACAATACATTGAGTTTGAGTCTGACATTTGACAGATTTTGCAAGAAGCAGTGATAGATCTTAAGAAACTTAAGTCCTCAGCAGTAGGCTGTAGGTGGATCTTAATAAAATAAGACACCTCGGCTGTTAGGATGAAAGAGTTGGTGAGGCTAGGACAGAGTTTGATGAGTGTCAGAGTGTAAAGGTGGGGATGTGGGTCGCAGTGTAAGAATGTCCTGGGGAGGGTGAGACGAGTCTAATGGACAGGAGACTGTGTGGCTGAAGTAGATGGTGGTTAGCAAAGTTCCATAGGAGAGAATGGAGGTGGCAAAGTAGTGGGATAAGGGCCTTATCTCTAACTGCCTTGTTGGCTTAGTTGTTTCCCTTGGAGACGATAGAGTTGTCCATCTGGTAGGCTATGCAGTGAACAATCCCAATAGCTGTGGGGAGGTGGTAAGCCTTTAGCATGGACATAATTTGGTTTGTATTAGTTACTGATGCTCTTTTTTGGTAAAAGCAAGCAAACAAACAAACAAAAACCAACCCAAGCTCCTTCCAGAAGTGGCATGGGACAGGAGGATATGGAAAGCATATTTGGAATCTGTGTAGATGTTGAGGGATTGTCCCTGTGCCAGTTGAAAGGCACAGGTAAGGTCTGTTAGTTAAAACTGTTGATTAGTGGTGCGTGCAGGAAAGGCCTGTGTGTCAGATACCACGGGTGTCTGACACTATGGCATAGGCAGCTGTTCTGGCCCCTTCATATAGAAAGGAGCTTCCATCTGTGTACCAGGTATAGATGGCCTGAGGTAATGTGCCCTCCTGTATGTGTGAAGGATGAGGTAATGGTTCCTCTAAAGTTTCAGTGCAGGAATGGGATAAGGAATGGTTAGTATTTGGTTGAAGAAGAAGATTGGAAATATTAAGAGGTGGGCATGATTGGAAGGTGAGTGTGGAGTCTTCTATTAGTGCTACCTGAAGAGAAAGAACCCTGGAGGTAGAGTCTGTAAGCCTTTGTAAGTTAGGAGCTGTGAGAGGTTATGAGAAGAGAGGACAGTTATAGGCAACCCCAATATTAGTTTTTTGACTCTTGAATAAGGGGTTCAGCAGCTGCCATGTGGGTTATGCAGTCGGACAGGTCCATACCAACCATACCTGCTACCAGACAACAAAAACCCTCGAATACACACCAGCATATTGGTGAGGCTTTTCTCACCAATCAGCAGGAGGGACCCTAAATGCCCAGATAGGGCCTGACCATCCTTTTTGGGAGGGTGCTAAGGGGTTGGCATTTCAATGCTGCAGTCCTTATGCTAGGCCTCCTAGCTGACCTATGAGATAAGACTTAGACCCTTGAATGACTTCCCTTCTCGAAAGCAGTTCATAATCAATTCCTTGGGCTCTTGCAGCCATTCTGAAATTCCTAGATCTAGGTTGGACTGCTTTCTGGCAAGACTGGAACTTTGCTGTAGACTCTGGATATTCACATGATGACCTGAACATCCAGCCTGGCTATATGCTCATAACCTATTACTGAACTCTTCTCAGGACTCAAGAATGAATAGTTCAGTAATATCCCCATCACCCAATGGGTGCTGAATTGCTTTTGAACGTATCCTCAGGTACCCCACTGGGAGTTAATGCCTGACTTGGAGGCATCAAAACTAGTATACCTCTGCAATAAAGTCTAGATTCAATACCCAATAATATAATAATATTAATAATAATTATATAATAATAATAATAGCTCCAAATGAGTACTTAATGGCACACTAGATCCAATTATTTTAAGGGATCTTCATAATACTGCCAGCGGTCTGGTGAATGGAAAGAGGTTCCTTATGTGAGGCAGTCATCTGTCTTCGCTCCCACCTGTCTATGTGTTCTGCTTGTTCCCCAACCCAACTTCTCCTAGCCATGAAACCTACACAATGTCTACTAGATAACTCTACAACCCTTGATGCGGCTAACAAACCACATCCTTCCCACCTGTTTTCACACCACTGAAAACCCAAACTGCTTCTCAGTTTCTCCTTTTCACCAGGACACCACCCCAGAGCCTACTAGCTTGACCTCGCCAGACTCCTTCACTACTCCTGTGCCAGCTGCAGGTCACTTCAGTCACCCTGCATTGGCACCATCCTTTACCCTTCCTACCACATGCTCTAAGGCCATAGGCAACCCCCCAGGTCCTTCTCTTCCAGGGACACCTGACCCAGCATTGGCCTTTCCTCTAAGGGAAGTTGCTAGGGTGGATGGTTTTGTTAGAGTACATGTTCCTTTCTCACTGAGTGAACTTTTCAAGATTCCTGAACCCCTGTGATAATTGTCCCCCAGGTTTATCTCTATGAACCTGAAGAATGTGCCTTGCAGATGAGAGAAAGCAAGATCTTCATCCCTGTGCTCATTGGACTAGGTCTTGCTCTCTCACTGGGTGTGACAGGAACCTCTGGAGCATCTCTTGTCCAAACACAACATCTGGCTAGTCACTCACAAGACAAGCTTGACCAGCCAATGGCTTCAACTACAGACAGCCTCAAGTCTCTTCAACACCAGATAACTTCCTTAGCAGGATTTGCTCTCCAAAACCGGAGAGCCCTGGGTTTACTGACTACTGAACAGGGAGGGACTTGTATTTTGCTGGGGGAGGAATGTTGCTTTTATGTGAATGAATCTAGGCTGGTAGAACAAAATATACAAATGTTCAAAGTGCTCTGGGAAAACACCCCTTCCCCTTGGTACTCTAACCCCTTGGTAGCTTGAATTCTTCACCTCCCTACCCCCGCATTTTCCTTTGTTGGGGCACCTATTGAGCCTTCACCTGACCAAGGACCACTCCTCCCACTTATGCCTGACAAGGCATTCCTCTGCCACATTGTTAGCTGGAACCATTTGTACCCCTTGATTGATGGATTGGTCCCTGGGAGACCTGGGGTGTCTGGATGGCTGAAATCATTATTCTTCCCATGGGGCTGGCTGTAAACCCCTTCAGCTCCTCCATTGGGGACCCAACACCCAGACCAATGGTTGGCTGCTAGCATCTGCCTCTGTATGTATAAGACTCTGGCAGGGTCCCTTTGGAGATAACCATGGCATGCTCCTTTTGGTAAGCACTTCTTGTCATGATAACTTTTTTTAGTTGCTACTGCATATGTGTATTTTCCAACTCTCAATAGTTTAATTTCTCAATACATAAATACAACCTAAAAATATTTTTAAGCCACATCTCCATCATAATTGTATATAAAATATAAAATATAAAATATAAAATATAAAAGGAAAGCACACACACACACACACACACACACACACACACACACACTCTCATCTCCTCTCTTTCCCAGATCCACTTCTCTATTTTTCTTCAGAAAAGGGCAGGCTTTCCAGGGTTATCAACCAAACATGGCAAATCAAGTTGCAATATAAGTAGGCACGTGCCTTCATATTAAGACTGGACTAGACAACCCAGTAAGAGGAAAAGGGCATTAAAAACAGAAAAAAGAGCCAGAGACAGTCCCTGATTCTATTATTGGGAGTCCCACCAAGAACACCAAGTTACACAACCATACATATATTCAGAGGACCTAACTCAGACTTATGCAAGCTACCTGGTTGTTGGTTTTAGTTTCTGTAAGACCCTATGAGCCCTGGTTGATTGATTGATTGATTGATTGATTGGTTGATTTTGTGTGTGTGTGTGTGTGTGCGCGTGTGCGCATTTCCTTTTTCCTTTTTTTGTGGTATCCTTGATCGCTCTGTTTTCTATAATCCTTTCTTTTCTCTTTTTCTACTGGATTGTAAGCGCTGCTTAATGTTTATCTGTGGGTCTCTGCATCTGCTCCCATCAGTCACTGGATGATGCCTTTCTGATGTGTTTGAAGTATATTTAGTCAGATATTAAGATAATGACACCAGACTCTTTCTTAAGTCCATTTGCATGGAAAATCTTTTTGCAACCCTTTACTCTGAGGTAATGTCCATCTTTGATAGTGTGTTGTGTTTTTCGTGTGCAGTAGAAAGTTGTATCCTGTTTTTGTTTCCATAATGTTAAGCCCCGTCTTTTTAGTGGGGAATTGAGTTTATTGACATTGAGAGATATTAATGAGCAATATAAGTAAATTTCTGTTATTGTATTGCTGTTGGTAATGTGTGTTTTGTGTGTGTATGGGTCTGTGTACTTCCTTTTCTTGGTTTTGCTGGTGACATTATTTCCTGTGTTTTCATGGGTATAGGTAACTTCTTTGGGTTGGAGATTTCCTTCTAGTACCTTCTGTGGGTCTGGATTTTATGAAAAATATTGTTTAAATTTAACTTTATCATGGCATATTTTCTCTGTCTATGGTAACTGAAAGTTTTGGTGGGTATACTAGTGTGGGATGGCATCTCTGGCCTCTTAGAGGGTCCCAGACCCTTCTGGCCTTTAGAGTCTCAGTTAAGAAGTTAGGTATTATTCTAATAGGTCTGCCTTTATATATTATTTGGTCTTTTCTCTTGTAGATTTTTTTGTTCTTTTAAATTTTTTATTAGATATATTCTTCATTTACATTTCAAATGTCCCCTTTCCTGGTCCCCCCCCCCCCCTGAAAATCCCTTAGCCCTTCTCTCCCTCCCTCCTGCTCACCAATCCACCCACTCCCACTTCCCTGTCCTGGAGTCCCCCTACACTGGGGTATCTAGCCTTATCAGGACTAGGAACTCCCTTCCCTTTGATGTCCAAAAAGGCCATCCTCTGCTGCATATGCATCTGGATCTGCTGCATATACAGATCCCTCAATGTGTACTCTTTGGTCCCTGGCTTAGTCCCTGGGAGCATTAGGTGTACTGGTTGTTTCAAACTGTTGTTCCTCCTGTGGCACTACAAATCTCTTCAGCTTCTTGGTTCCTTTCCTTTCGTAGTTCCTCCATTGGGAACTCTGTGCTCAGTTCACTGGTTGGCTGAGAGTGTCCCCCTTTGCATTTGTCATGCACTGGCATAGCCTCCCAGATGAGAGTTATAACAGGCTCCTGTCAGCAAGAATTGTTGGCGTCCACAATAGTGTCTGGGTTTTGTAATTGTATAGGAGGGGCAGTCTCTAGATGGTCTTTCCCTCAGTCTCTGTTCCGCCCTATGTCTCTGTATCTCCTCCTATGGGTATTTTATTCCCCCTTCTAAGAAGGACCAGACTATCCATACTTTGTTCTTCTTTCTTCTTGAGCTTGATTTGGTCTGTGAATTGTGTCTTGGGTATTCCAAGCTTCTGGGCTAATATCTACTTATCAGTGAGAGCATACCATGTGTGTTCTTTTGTTATTGGGTTACCTCACTCAGGATATTTTTCTAATTCCATCCATTTGCCTAAGAATTTCATGAATTCATTGTTTTTAATAGCTGAGTAGTATTCCATTGTATAAATGTACCACATCTTCTCTATCCATTCCTCTGTTGAGGGACTTCTGGATACTTTCCAGCTTCTGGCAATTATAAATAAGGCTGCTTCGTGAGCTTCCTGTGCTGGGTGAATTGTAACTTGTTTATTTTGAGCTTTTGGGATAACATCTGCTTATTAGTGAGTGCATACTATGTGTGTTCTTTTGTGATTGGGTTGCCTCACTCAGGATGACACTTTCTAGTTCCATCCATTTGCCTAAGAATTTCATGAATTCATATCATGAACTAGAATACAAGTATAGCTAGTTCGTTAAAATAGCTGAATAGTACTCCATTGTGTATATATATCATAGTTTCTTTATCCATTCCTCCACTGAGGGACATCTGGATTCTTTCCATCTTCTGGATATTATAAATAAGGCAGCTATGAACATAGTGGAGCATGTGTCCTTATTACATGTAGGAGCATCTTCGGGGTATTATGCCCAGGAGTGAGAAGTGAGGAGGACTTAGTGAGGGTGCTTTGGTTCCTCCAGGAAAGGGAACAAAATACTCACAGGAGCAATAAGGGAGACAATGCGTGGAGCAGCGACTGAAGAAAAGGCCACCAAGAGACAGCCCCATTTGGGAATTCATCCTATAAATATTCACCAAACCCCAACACTTTTATGGATGACAAGAAGTGCATACCAAAAGGAGCATGCCATGGTTGTCTCTGGAGGGTTCCTGCCAGAGTCTTACAAATACATAGGCAGATACTAGCAATCAACTATTGGACTGTGCATGGGGTCCCCAATGGAGGAGCTGGAGGATGGTCCAGAGGAGCTGAAGGTGTTTACAGACATATGGGAAGAACAATGATTTCGGACACCCAGATGCTCCAAGACCACCAGGGCCTGCACCATCAACCAAGGGGCACACATGGTTCCAGCCAAAAATGTGGCAGAGGAAGACCTTGTTGGGCATCAGTGGGAGGAATGGCCCTTGGTCAGGTAAAGGTTCAACAGAGGTCCCAACAAAGGAAAACCGAAGAGGAGTGAGGGGGGAGTGTGTTGGGTGGAGGGGCATATACATGTAGGCAGGGGGAAGGAGGAGGAGGGGTTGGGGGGTCTTAGGGGAGGGGGGATATCAGGAAAGGGTTTACCATTGGCAATGAAAATGAAGACAATATTCAATAAAAATAAATAAATAAATAAGGCTTCTAAGTACATAGTGGAGCATGTGACCTTATTGCATGCTGGAGAAACCTCTGGGTATATTCCCAGGAGTGGTATAGCAGGGTCCTCTGATAATATTATGCCCAATTTTCTGAGGAACTGCCAAGCTGATTTCCAAAGTGGTTGTATCAGCCTGCAAAAACACCAAGCAGTGGAGGAGTGTTTCTCTTTCTCCACATCTTCTGAGCACCTGCTGTCTCCTGAGGTTTGTTCTTAGCCATTCTGACTGGTATAAGGTGAAATCTAGGGGCAGATTTGCATTTCATTTGCATTTCCCTGGTGACTAAGGACATTGAATATTTCTTTAGGTGCTTCTCAGCCATTCGATATTCCTCAGTTAAAAATTCTTTTTTTTTAATTTATTGATATATTTATTTACATTTCAAATGATTTCCCCTTTTCTGGACCCTCACTCCCCGAAAGTCCCATCAGTCCGCTTCCCTCCCCCTGTTTTCCCACCCAACCCTTCCAACTTCCCTGTTCTGATTTTGCTCTATACTGCTTCACTGAGTCTTTTCAGAACAAGGGGCCACTCCTCTGTTCTTCTTGTACCTCATTTGATGTGTGGATTATGTTTTGGGTATTCCAGTTTTCTAGGTTAATATCCACTTACTAGTGAGTGCATACCATGATTCACCTTTTGAGTCTGGGTTACCTCACTTAGTATGATGTTCTCTAGCTCCATCCATTTGCCTAAGAATTTCATGAATTCATTGTTTCTAATGGCTGAATAGTACTCCATTGTGTAGATATACCACATTTTTTGCATCCACTCTTCTGTTGAGGGATACCTGGGTTCTTTCCAGCATCTGGCAATTATAAATAGGGCTTCTATGAACATAGTAGAGCATGTATCCTTATTACATGGTGGGGAATCCTCTGGGTATATGCCCAGGAGTGGTATAGCAGGATCTTCTGGAAGTGAGGTGTCCAGTTTTCGGAGGAACCGCCAGACTGCTTTCCAGAGTGGTTGTACCAATTTGCAACCCCACCAGCAGTGGAGGAGTGTTCCTCTTTCTCCACATCCTCTCCAACACCTGCTGTCTCCTGAATTTTTAATCTTAGCCATTCTGACTGGTGTAAGGTGAAATCTCATGGTTGTTTTGATTTGCATTTCCCTAATGATTAATGAAGTTGAGCATTTTTTAAGTTTCTCTGCCATCCGAAGTTCCTCAGGTGAGAATTCTTTGTTTAACTCTGTACCCCATTTTTTAATAGGGTTGTTTGGTTTTCTGGAGTCTAACTTCTTGAGTTCTTTATATATATTGGATATTAGCCCTCTATCTGATGTAGGATTGGTGAAGATCTTTTCCCAATTTGTTGGTTGCTGATTTGTCCTTTTGATGGTGTCCTTTGCCTTACAGAAACTTTGTAATTTTATGAGGTCCCATTTGTCAGTTCTTGATCTTAGAGCATATGCTATTGGTGTTCTGTTCCCTATACAGATGTCCTCAAGGGTCTTCCCCAGTTTCTTTTCTATTAGCTTCAGAGTGTCTGGCTTTATGTGGAGGTCCTTGATCCATTTGGATTTGAGCTTAGTACAAGGAGACAAGGATAGATCAATTCACATTCTTCTGTATGCTGACCGCCAGTTGAACCAGCACCATTTGTTGAAAAGGCTATCTTTTTTTCCATTGGATGTTTTCAGCCCCTTTGTCGAGGATCAGGTGGCCATAGGTCTGTGGGTTCATTTCTGGATCTTTAATCCTGTTCCATTGATCTGCCTGCCGGTCACTGTACCAATACCATGCAGTTTTTAACACTATTGCTCTGTAGTATTGCTTGAGGTCAGGGATACTGATTCCCCCGGAATTTCTTTTGTTGCTGAGAATAGTTTTAGCTATCCTGGGTTTTTTGTTATTCCACATGAATTTGAGAATTGCTCTTTCTAACTCTGTGAAGAATTGAGTTGGGATTTTGATGGGTATTGCATTGAATCTGTATATTGCTTTTGGCAAAATGGCCATTTTAACTATATTGATCCTGCCGATCCATGAGCATGGGTGGTTTTCCCATTTTTTGAGGTCTTCTTCCATTTCCTTCTTCAGAGTCTTGAAGTTCTTGTCATACAGATCTTTCACATGTTTGGTAAGAGTCACCCCAAGGTACTTTATACTGTTTGTGGCTATTGTGAAGGAGGTCATTTCCCTAATTTCTTTCTCAGCCTGCTTATCCTTTGAGTATAGGAAGGCCACTGATTTGCTTGAGTTGATTTTATAACCTGCCACTTTGCTGAAGTTGTTTATCAGCTGTAAGAGTTCTCTAGTGGAGTTTTTTGGGTTACTTAGGTAGACTATCATGTCATCTGCAAATAATGATAGTTTGACTTCTTCCTTTCCAATTTGTATCCCTTTGACCTTCTTATGTTGTCTAATCGCACGAGCTAGTACCTCAAGTACAATATTGAAAAGATAAGGAGAAAGGGGGCAGCACTGTCTAGTCCCTGATTTTAGTGGGATTGCTTCATGTTTCTCTCCATTTAGTTTGATGCTGGCTACCGGTTTGCTATATATTGCTTTAACGATGTTTAGGTATGGGCCTTGAATTCCTGTTCTTTCCAAGACTTTAAGCATGAAAGGATGCTGAATTTTGTCAAATGCTTTTTCAGCATCCAATGAAATGACCATGTGGTTTTTTTCTTTGAGTTTCTTTATGTAGTGGATTGCATTGATGGATTTCCGTATATTGAACCAACTCTGCATCTCTGGGATAAAGCCTACTTGATCATGGTGGATGATCGTTTTGATGTGTTCTTGGATTCGGCTGGCAAGAATTTTATTGAGTATTTTTGCATCGATGTTCATAAGGGAGACTGGTCTGAAGTTTTCTTTCTTTGTTGGATCTTTGTGTGGTTTTGGTATCAGCGTAATTGTGGCTTCGTAGAAGGAATTGGGTAAGGTTCCTTCTGTTTCTATTTTGTGGAATAGTTTGAAAAGTATTGGTGTTAGGTCTTCTTTGAAGGTCTGATAGAATTCTGCACTGAAACCATCTGGTCCTGTACTTTTTTTGGTTGGAAAACTTTCTATGACTCCTTCTATTTCTTTAGGTGTTATGGGACTGTTTAGATGATCTATTTGGTCCTGATTTAATTTTGGTATTTGTTATCTGTCAAGGAAATTGTCCATTTCCTCCAGATTCTCCAGTTGTGTTGAGTATAGGCTCTTGTAGTAGGATCTAATGATTTTTTGGATTTCCTCAGTTTCTGTTGTAATATCTCCCTTTTCATTTCTAATTTTGTTAATTTGGATACTTTCTCTGTGGCCTTTGGTCAGTCTGGCTAAGGGTTTATCTATCTTGTTGATTTTCTCAAAGAACCACCTCCTGGACTCGTTGATTCTTTGTATGGTTCTCTTTGTTTCCACTTGATTGATTTCAGCCCTGAGTTTGATGATTTCCTGTCTTCTACTCCTCTTGGGTGAAATAGCTTCTTTTTGTTCCAGGGCTTTCAGGTGTGTCATTAAGCTGCTGGTATATGCTCTCTCCATTTTCTTTTTGGAGGCACTCAGGGCTATGAGTTTTCCTCTTAGCACTGCTTTCATTGTGTCCCAAAGATTTGCGTATGTTGTGCCTTCATTTTCATTAAATTCTAAAAAGTCTCTGATTTCTTTCTTTATTTCTTCTTTGGCCAAGGTGTCATTGAGTAGAGTATTGTTCATCCTCCATGTGTATGTGGGCTTTCTGTTGTTTTTGTTGCTATTGAAAACCACTCTTACACCGTAGTGATCTGATAGGAGGCATGGGAGTAGTTCGATCTTCTTGTATTTGTTGAGGTCTGTCTTGTGACCAATTATATGGTCGATTTTGGAGAAGGTACCATGAGGTGCTGAGAAAAAGGAATATTCTTTTGCTTTAGGGTGAAATGTTCTATAGATATCAGTCAAATCCAATTGGTCCAAAGCTTCAATTAGTTTTACTGTGTCCCTGTTTAGTTTCTGTTTTCCTGATCGGTCCATTGAGGAGAGTGGAGTGTTGAAGTCCCCCACAATTATTGTGTTAGGTGCAATGTGTGCTTTGAGCTTTAGTAAAGTTTCTTTTATGAATGAGGGTGCCCTTGCATTTGGCGCATAGATGTTCAGAATTGAAATTCTTCTTGGTGGATTTTTCCTTTGACCAGCAAGAAGCGTCCCTCACTGTCTCTTTTGATGACTTTAGGTTGAAAGTCAATTTTATCTGATATTACAATGGCTACTCCGGCTCGTTTCCCGAGACCATTGGCTTGTAAAATTGTCTTCCAGCCTTTTACTCTAAGGTAGTTTTTGTCTTTGACATTTAGGTGTGTTTCCTGTATGCAGCAAAATGTAGGGTCCTGTTTCCTTATCCAGTCTGTTAGTCTATGTCTTTTTATTGGGGAATTGAGTCCATTGATGTTAAGAGATATTAAGGAATAGAGATTATTACTTCCTGTCATTTTTGATGTTATTTTTATATTTGAGTGATTATCTTCTTTTGGGTTTGATGAAGGAAGGTTACTATCTTACTTTTTCCAGGGTGTAGTTTCCCTCCTTGTATTGGAGTTTTCCTCCTATTATTCTTTGTAGAGCTGGGTTTGTGGAAAGATATTGTGTAAATTTGGTTTTGTCATGGAATGTCTTGATTTCTCCATCTATTGTGATTGAGAGTTTTGCTGGGTATAGTAGTCTTGGCTGACATTTGTGTTCTCTTAGAGTCTGCATGAGATCTGCCCAGGATCTTCTAGCTTTCATGGTCTCTGGTGAGAAGTCTGGTGTGATTCTGATAGGTCTTCCTTTATATGTTACTTGGCCTTTTTCTCTTACTGCCTTTAATATTCTTTCTTTGTTTAGTGCAATTGGGGTTTTAATTATTATGTGGCAAGAGGTATTTCTGCTCAGATCCAGTCTGTTTGGAGTTCTGTAGGCTTCTTGTATATTCATAGGCATCTCTCTCTTTAAGTTGGGAAAGTTTTCTTCCATAATTTTATTAAAGATATTTGCTGGCCCTTTCAGTTGTAAATCTTCACTCTCATCTATACCTATAATCCTTAGGTTTGGTCTTCTCATTGTATCCTGGATTTCATGGATGTTATGGGATACAAGCTTTTTGCATTTTGCATTTTCTTTGACTGTTGAGTCAATGGTTTCTATGGTATCTTCAGCATCTGAAATTCTCTCTTCCATCTCTTGTATTCTGTTGTTTATATTTGCATCTATGGCCCCTGATTTCTTCTCAAGGTTTTCTATCTTCAAAGTTGTCTCCCTTTGTGATTTCTTAGTTGTTTCTACTTTTGTTTTTAGATCCAGGATGGTTTTGCTCAGTTCCATCATTTGTTTGTTTGTGTTTTCCTGTAATTCTTTAAGAGATTTTTGTGTTACCTCTTTCGTGACTTCTGCCTCTTGACTCAAGTTCTCCTGCATTTAAGTTTTTTTTGCCTTTTTTTCTTTATTGGCTTCTATCTCTTGAGCCTTATTCTCCTGCATTTCTTTAAGTGATTTTTCTGTTTCCATTATACGGGCTTCTAGCTTATTCATGTTCCCCTGTATTTCTTTAAGAGATTCATTTATGTCCTTTTTGTGTTCTTCTAGCAGCATCATGATCAGTGATTTTAAATCCAAATCTTGTTTCTCTGGTGTGTTGGTATAACCAGGACTTGCTGATGTTGGAGAGTTTAGTTCAGATGCTGCCATATTGCCTAGATTTCTGTTAGTAGTGTTCCTGCGTTTGCCCTTTGCCATCTTGTTCTCTGGATTTAGTTGGTCTTGTCCCTGGCTGGTGTTTGGGCCTCCTGAGGGGCTCTGGGGCTATTACTGCAACACTATATGGCTGGGTTTACCCTGTAGCAGATTGCTGCTGTGCTGTCCTCCTCTTGGGTGCCCTTGCGGGTCTAGTGTGCTTTGCCCCAGATTGTGTCTGTGGACCAGAAGGAGCCCGTGTGCACCCCCAGGGATCGCTGATTGTGTATGCTGCCGGGACCTTTTCTGCCTGCTGATCACTCTGCTGGGCAGCAGATCTCCCAATCGGGTTGGTGCACACAAGGCTAGCCTGGCTGCTCAGGCCCTGAGTCTAGGTAAAAACCTGGGAGGCCAAGGTCCGAGCAATGTTCCCCTCGGGCTATGACTGTTAATTGGGTCTGTCCGGTGGCCAGGATGGCGGCCGTGTGCGCTCGCGCTCCCTGAAAGTGCCGGGAGAGTCTGCTGGGCTAACAACCTCCTGGTCGGGTTGACACACAGATGGCCCACCAAGCCGCCCAGTTCTTAGGGTCAGTCCAGGGCCTTTTGGGGCCTAGACCCCCGCTTTGTTAGCCTCAGGCTATGCCTGTTAGCTGGCTCTGCCCGCCAGAGCTCTCTGGCGTCCTGTAGACAAAATGGCAGCGCACGCGCTGGCGCGGGCAAAAAAACCTCCTGGCTGGGTTGTCACCCCGATGGCCCCCCGAACAGCCCAGGGCCTGGGTGGAGGCCAACGCCCATCGGTCGGGCTCAGACCCCCGCGGTGTTGGCCTCGGGTTATGTTTGTGTACCTCAGTCTGTGCGATCTCTCTGGAGTTCGAAACCAAGATGGAGGTGAGCCTCTCCTGACTGGCGGGAGGCTGAGTTCTGAAGTGGCTTCCGTGTAGCGAGAGGTGCCACAAATCCGCAGCTGTTTGCAGCCCGGCTGGTCAGCTAAGGTCAGTTGTCGTGGGCGCAGGGCATAACTGGACCCTGTGTCGCCTTGGTTCCACTGCTGATGGCCCTTCAGCTGGACCAGCTACTGCTGCACTGCCGCCACCGCCACCGCCGCTCTCGAATTAAAAATTCTTTGTTTAGCTCTGTACCCTATTTTTTTAATAGGGTTATTTTGTACTCTGGAGTTTAACTTTTTGAGTTCTTTGTATATATTGGATATTAGCCCTCTGTCAGATGTAGGACTGGTAAAGATCTTTTCTCAATTTGTTGCTTGCCATTTTTTCCTATTGACATTGTTCTTTGCCTTACAGAAACTGTGTACTTATATAAGGTCCCATTTGTCAATTCTTGATCTTAGTGCATAAGCTATTGGTGTTCTGTTCAGGAAAATTTCCCCTGTGCCCATGTGCTTGAGGCTCTTTTCTATTAGTTTCAGTGTATCTGGTTTTATGTGGCGGTCCTTGATCCACTTGGACTTGAGATTTGTATAAGGAGATAAGAATGGATTGATTTGCATTCTTTTGCATGATAACTGTCAGTTGAACCAGCACCATTTGTTGAAAAGGCTATCTTTTTTCCACTGGATGGTTTTAGCTCCTTTGTCAAAGACCAAGTGACCATAGGTGTTTGGGTGCATTCTGGGGTCTTCAATTCTATTCCATTGATCTACCTGCCCATCACTGTACCAATACCATGCAGTTTTTATCACTACTGCTCTGTAGTACTGCTTGATGTCGGGGATACTGATTCCCCCAGAGGTTCTTTTATTGTTGAGAATAGTTTTAGCTATTCTGGGTTTTTTATTATTCTAGATGAATTTGAGAATTGCTCTCTTTAACTGTGAAAAATTGAGTTGGAATTTTGATGGGAATTGCATTGAATCTGTAGATTGTTTTTTGGCAAGATGGCCATTTTTACTGTATTAATCCTGCCATTCCATGAGTATGGGAGATCTTTCCATCTTCTGAGGTCTTCTTCAATTTCTTCCTTCAGAGACTTGAGTCTCCTGTCATATAGATCTTTCATTTTTTTGGTTAGAGTCACACCAAGATACTTTATTTTGTTTGTGGCTATCGTGAAGGGTGTCATTTCCATAATTTCTTTCTCAGCCTGTTTATCCTTTGAGTATAGGAAGGCTACTGATTTGCTTGAGTTAATTTTATGTCTGACCACTTTGCTGAAGTTGTTTATGAGCTGTAGGTGTTCTCTGATGATGTTTTTTGGGTCACTTAAGTATACAATAATATCATCCGCAAATAATGATAATTTGACTTCTTCCTTTCCAATTTGTATCCCTTTGACCTCCTTTTGTTGTCTAATTGCTCTAGCTAGAACTTCAAGTACTATATTGAAAAGATATGGAGAGAGGGGGCAGCCTTATCTAGTCCCTGATTTTAGTGGTATTGCTTCAAGTTTATCTCCATTTAGTTTGATGTTGGCTACCAGTTTGTTGTATATTGCTTTTACTATGTTTAGGTATGGGCCTTGAATTCCTGTTCTTTCCAAGACTTTTAAAATGAAAGGATGCTGATTTTTTTCAAATGCTTTTCAGCATCTAATGAAGTGACCATGTGGTGTTTTTCCTTTGGGTTTGTTTATGTGGTGGATTACATTGATGGGTTTCTGTATATTGAACAATTCCTGCACCCCTAGGATGAAGCCTGCTTGATCATGGTGAATGATCATTTTGATGTGTTCTTGGATTTTGTTGAGTATTTTTGCATCAATATTCATAAGGGAAATTGGTATGAAGTTCTATTTCTTTGCTGGATCTTTGTGTGGTTTTGGTATTAGTGTAATTGTGTTGTCGTAGAATGAATTAGGTAGTGTTCCTTCTGTATCTATTTTGTGTAATATTTTGAAGAGTATTGGTGGTAGGTCTTCTTTGAAGGTCTGATAGAATTCTGCATCTGGTCCTGTACTGTTTCTTTTTGTTTTTTTGTTGAGAGACTTTCAACGACTGCTTCTATTTCTTTAGGAGTTATGGGACTGTTTAGATGGTTTATCAGACCCTGATTTAATTTTGGTATTTGGTATCTGTCTAGAAAATTGTCCATTTCATCCAGATTTTCCAGTTCTGTGGAGGATAGGCTTTTCTAGGAGAATCTGATCATTTTTTAAATTCCCTATTTCTGTTGTTGTATCTCCCTTTTCATTTCTAATTTTGTTAATTTGGATACTGTCTCTGTGCCCTCTTGTTATTCTGGCTAAGGGTTTATCTACCTCTTTTGTTTTATTTTGTTTGTTTTGTTTTGTTTTGTTTTATTTTCTATATTCTTTGTTTACATTCCAAATGATTTCCCTTTTCCTGGTTCCCCCCTCCCCATAAGTCCCATAAGCCTTCCTTCCCTCCACCCATTCCCCAATCACCCCTCCCATTTCTCTGTCCTGGCAATCCCCTACAATGCTGCATCAAGCCTATCCAGGACCAGGGCCCTCTCCTTCCTTCCTTCTTGGGAATCATTTGATCTGTTAATTGAGTCTTGAGTATTCAATAGCTTCTGGGCTAATATCCACTTATCAGTGTCTGAATTCCATGTGTATTCTTTTGTGATTGGGTTACCTCACTTAGGATGATATTTTCCAGTTCCAACCATTTGCCTAAGAATTTCATGAATTCATTATTTTTAATTGCTTAGTAGTATTCCATTGTGTAAATATACCACGTTTTCTGTGTCCATTCCTCCATTGAGGGGCATCTGGGTTCTTTCCAGCTTCTGGAAAGATATAAATAAAAGTTATAAATAAGGCTGCTATGAACATAGAGGAGAATGTGTCCTTATTGAATACTGGGGAATCCTTTGGGTATATGGCCAGGAACGCTATAACAGGGTCCTCTGGAAGTATCATGCCTAGTTTTCTGAGGAACTGCCAGACTGATTTCCAAAGTGGTTGTACCAGCTTGCAATCCCACCAGTAGTAGAGGAGTGTTCCTCTTCCTTCACATCCTTGCCAACACCTGCTGTCTCCTGAGTTTTTAATCTTAGCCATTCTGACCGGTGTGAGGTGAAATCTCAGGGTTGTTTTGATTTGCATTTCCCTAATGATTAATGATGTGGAACATTTCTTTTTTTTTATTCGATATATTTTTTATTTACATTTCAAATGATTTCCCCCTTTTTGGCCCCCCACTCCCCGAAAGTCATATAAGCCCCCTTCCCTCCCCCTGTTCTCCCACCCACCCCTTCCCACTTCCCTGTTCTGGTTTTGCCTTATACTGCTACACTGAGTCTTTCCAGAACCAGGGGCCACTCCTCTGTTCTTCTTGTACCTCATTTGATGTGTGGATTATGTTTTGGGCATTCCAGTTTTCTAGGTTAATATCCACTTATTAGTGAGTGCATACCATGATTGATCATTTGAGACTGGGTTACCTCACTTAGTATGATGTTCTCCAGCTTCATCCATTTGCCTAAGAATTTCATGAATTCATTGTTTCTAATGGCTGAATAGTACTCCATTGTGTATATATACCATATTTTTGCATCCATGCTTCTGTTGAGGGATACCTGGGTTCTTTCCAGCTTCTGGCTATTATAAATAGGGCTGCTGTGAACATAGTGGAGCATATATCTTTATTACAGGCTGGGGAATCCTCTGGGTATATGCCCAGGAGTGGTATAGGAGGATCTTACTGAAGTGACGTGCCCAGTTTTCTGAGGAACCGCCAGACTGATTTCCAGAGTGGTTGTACCAATTTGCAACCCCACCAGCAGTGGAGGAGTGTTCCTCTTTCTCCACATCTTCGCTAACACCTGCTGTCTCCTGAGTTCTTAATCTTAGCCATTCTGACTGGTGTAAGGTAAAATCTCAGGGTTGTTTTGATTTGCATTTCCCTGATGACTAATGAAGTTGAACATTTTTTAAAAATATTTTTATTTTCTAAATTCTTTGTTTACATTCCAAATGATTTCCCCTTTCCTGGATCCGCCCTCCCCATATGTCCCATAAACCTTCTTCTCTCCATCCATTCTCTGATCACCTCCCTCCTTTTTCTCTGTCCTTATATTCCCCTCCAATGCTAGGTCAATCCTTTCCAGGATCAGGACCCTCTCCATTCTTCTTCATGGGAGTCATTTGTTATGTGATTTGTGCCTTGAGTATTCAGGGCTTCTGGGCTAATTAATATCCACTTATCAGAGATTGCATTCCATGTGTATTCTTTTGTGATTGGGTTACCTCACTTAGGATGATATTTTCCAGATCAAACAATTTGCCTAAAAATTTTGTGAATTCATTGTTTTTAATTGCTGAGTAGTATTCCAGTGTGTAAATATACCACATTTTCTGTAACCATTCCTCCTTTGAGGGGCATCTGGGTTCTTTCCAGCTTCTGGCTATTATAAATAAGGCAGCTATGAACATAATGGAGCATGTGTCTTTATTGCATGCCGGGGAATCCTTTGGGTATATGCCCAGGAGAGGTATAGCAAGGTCCTCTGGAAGTGTCATATCCAGTTTTCTGAGGAACTGCCAGATTGATTTACAAAGTGGTTGTACTATCTTACAGCCCCACCAGCAGTAGAGGAGTGTTCCTCTTTCTCCACATCCTCACCAACACCTGCTGTCTCCTGAGTTTTTAACCTTAGCCATTCTGACTGGTATAAGGTGAAATCTCAGGGTTGTTTTGATTTGCATTTCCCTAATGAGTAATGATGTTGAGCACTTGTTAAGGTACCTCTCGGCCATCTGAATTTCTTCAGGCGAAAATTCTTTGTTTAGATCTGTACCCCATTTTTAATAGGGTTATTTGGTTCCCTGGGGTCTAACTTCTTGAGTTCTTTGTATATATTGGATATTAGCCCTCTATCAGATGTAGGGTACCCCACTTTTTAATGGGGCTGTTTGGTTCTCTAGGTTCTACATTCTTGAGTTCTCTGTATATATTAGATACTAGCCCTCTGTCAGATTTAGGGTTGGTGAAGATCCTTTCCCAATCTGTTGGTTGGCGTTTTGTCCTTTTGACAGTGTCCTTTGCCTTACAGAAACTTTGTAGTTTTATGAGGTCCCATTTGTCAATTCTTGATCTTAGAGCATAAGCTATTGGTGTTCTATTCAGAAACTCTTCCCCTGTGCCCATGTCCTCAAGGGTCTTCCCCAGTTTCTTTTCTATTAGTTTCAGTGTGTCAGGTTTTATGTGGAGGTCCTTGATCCAATTGGAGTTGAGCTTAGTACAAGGAGATAAGAATGGATTGATTCGCATTCTTCTGCGTGCTGACCTCCAATTGAACCAGCACCATTTGTTGAAAAGGCTATCTTTATCCACTGGATGTTTTCAGCTCCTTTGTCAAAGATCAAGTGACCATAGGTGTGTGGGTTCATTTCTGGGTCTTCAATCCTATTCCATTGATCCGCTTGTCTGATATTGTACCAATACCATGCAGTTTTTATCACTATTGCTCTGTAGTAAAGTTTGAGGTCTGGGATACTGAATCCCCCTGAAGTTCTTTTACTGTTGAGAATAGTTTTAGCTATCCTGGGTTTTTTGTTATTCCAGATGAATTTGAGCATTGCTCTTTCTAACTCTGTGAAGAACTGAGTTGGGATTTTGATGGGGATTGCATTGAATCTGTAGATTGCCCTTGGCAAGATGGCCATTTTAACTATATTAATCCTGCCAATCCATGAGCATGGAAGATTTTTCCATTTTCTGAGATCTTCTTCAATTTCCTTCTTCAGAGATCTGAAGTTCTGTCATATAGGTCTTTCACTTGTTTGGTTAGAGTCACCCCAAGATACTTTATGGTGTTTGTGGCTATTGTGAACAGTGTCATTTCCCTAATTTCTTTCTCAGTCTGCTTATCCTTTGAGTATATAAAGGCTACTGATTTGCTTGAGTTGATTTTGTAGCCAGCCACTTTGCTGAAGTTGTTTATCATCTATAGGAGTTCTCTAATAGATTTTTTTGGGTCACTTAAGTATACTATCATATCATCTGCAAATAGTGATAGTTTGACTTCTTCCTTTCCAATTTGTATCCCTTTGACCTCCTTATGTTGTCTAATTGCTCTAGCTAGGACTTCAGGAACTCTATTGAAAAGATATGGAGAGGGGGGCAGTCTTGTCTAGTCCCTGATTTTAGTGGGATTGCTTCAAGTTTATCTCCATTTAGTTTGATGTTGGCTACCGGTTTGCTGTATATTGCTTTTACTATGTTTAGATATCGGCCTTGAATTCCTGTCCTTTCCAAGACTTTTAGCATGAAAGGATGCTGAATTTTGTCCAATGCTTTTTCAGCATCTAATGAAATGATCATGTGTCTTTTTCTTTGAATTTGTTTATGTAGTGGATTGCATTGATGGATTTCCTTATATTGAACCATCCCTGCATCCCTGGGATGAAGCCTACTTGATCATGGTGGATGATCGTTTTATGTGTTCTTGGATTCGGTGAGCAAGAATTTTATTGAGTATTTTTGCATTGATATTCATAAGTGAAATTGGCCTGAAATTCTCTTTCTTAGTGTGGTTTTGGTATCAGCGTAATTGTGGCTTCGTAGAAGGAGTTGGGTAGTGTTCCTTCTGTTTCTATTTGGTGGAATAGTTTGAAGAGTATTGGTGTTAAGTCTCCTTTGAAGGTCTTATAGAATTCTGCACTGAAACCATCTGGTCCTGTGCTTTTTTTGGTCTGAAGGCTATCTATGACCCCTTCTATTTCTTTAGGGGTTATGGGTCTGTTTAGATGATCTATTTGATCCTGGTTTAATTTTGGTATTTGGTATCTGTCTAAGAAATTGTCCATTTCCTCCAGATTCTCCAGTTGTGTTGAGTACAGGCTTTTGTAGTAGGATCTGATGATTTTTTGAATTTCCTCAGTTTCTGTTGTAATATCTCCCTTTTCATTTCTAATTTTGTTAATTTGGATACTTTCTCTGTGCCCTTTGGTTAGTCTGGCTAAGTGTTTATCTATCTTGTTGAGTTTTCCAAAGAACCAGCTCCTGGTTTTGTTGATTCTTTGTATGGTTCTCTTGGTTTCTACTTGATTGATTTCAGCTCTGAGTTTGATGATTTCCTGTCTTCTCCTCTTCCTGGGTGAATTAACTTCTCTTTGTTCCAGGGCTTTCAGTTGTTCTGTTAATCTTCTAGTATATGCTGTTTCGAATTTCTTTTTGGAGGCACTCAAAGCTATGAATTTTCTTCTTAGTACTGCTTTCATTGTGTCCCGTAGATTTGTGTATGTTGTGCCTTCAATTTCTTTTAATTCTAAAAAAATCTTTGATTTCTTTCTTTATTTCTTCCTTTACCAAGGTATCATTGAGTAGAGTATTGTTCAGTTTCCATGTATATGTGCGATTGTTATTAAATACCACTTTTACTCCATAGTGATCTGATAGGAGGTATGGGATTATTTCAGTCTTATATTTGTTGAGGTCTGTCTTGTGACCAACTATATGATCGATTTTGGAGAAAGTACCGTGAGGTGCTGAGAAAAAGGTATATTCTTTTGCTTTGGGATGAAAAGTTCTATATATATCAGTTAAATCCAATTGGTCTAAAGCTTCAATTAGTTTCACTGTCTTCCTGTTTAGTTTCTGTTTTCCTGATCGGTTCATTGATGAGAGTGGAGTGTTGAAGTCCCCCACAATTATTGTGTTAGGTGCAATGTGTGCTTTGAGCTTTAGTAAAGTTTCTTTTATGAACGAGGGCGCCCTTGTATTTGGAGCATAGATGTTCAGGATTGAGAGTTCTTGTTGGATTTTTCCTTTGACCATCAAGAAGTGACCTTCCATGTCTCTTTTGATGACATTAGGTTGAAAGTCAATTTTATCTGATATTAAAATGGCAACTCCGGCTTGTTTCCTGAGACCATTTGCTTGTATAAGTGTCTTCCAGCCTTTTACTCTAAGGTAGTTTTTGTCTTTTACACTGAAGTGTGTTTCCTGTATGTAGCAAAATGTAGGGTCCTGTTTAGGTAACCATTCTGTTAGTCTATGTCTCTTTATTGGGGAATTGAGTCCATTGATTTTAAGAGATATTAAGGAGTAGTGGTTATTGCTTCCCATCATTTTTGATGTTAATTTTATACTTGTGTGGTTATCTTCTTTTGGGTTTGATGAAAGAAGCTTAATATCCTGCTTTTTTCAGGGTATAGTTTCCCTCGTTGCATTGGTGTTTTCCCCCTATTATCCTTTGTAGGGCTTTGTTTGTGGAAAGATATTTTGTAAATTTGGTTATGTCATGTAATATCTTGGTTTCTCCAACTATAGTGATTGAGAGTTTCGCTGGGTATAGTAGTCTTGGCTGGCATTTTTGTTCTCTTAGAGTCTGCATGAGCTCCGCCCAGGCTTCTAGCTTTCATGGTCTCTGGTGAGAAGTCTGTTGTAACTCTGATAGGTCTTCCTTTATATGTTACTTGCCCCTTTTCTCTTACTACCCTAAGTATTCTCTCTTTGTTTAGTACATTTGGTGTTTTGATTATTATGTGACGGGAGGTATTTCTGTTCTGGTCCAGTCTGTTTGGAGTTCTGTAGGCTTCTAGTATATTCATGGGCATCTCTCTCTTTAGGTTAGGGAAATTTTTTCCATAATTTTGTTGAAGATATTTGCTGGCCCTTTAAGTTGTAAATCTTCATTCTCATCAATGCCTATAATCCTTAGATTTGGCTTTCTCATTGTGTCCTGGATTTCCTGGATGTTTTGGGTTACAAGCTTTTAGCATTTTTCATTTTCTTTAACTGTTGAGTCCATGGTTTCTATGGTATCTTCGGCATCTGAGATTCTTTCTTATATCTCTTGTATTCTGTTGTTGATATTTGCATCTATGGTTTCTGATTTCTTCCCAAGGTTTTCTATCTCCAAAGTTGTCTCCCTTTGTGCTTTCTTAGTTGTTTCTACTTCTGTTTTTAGATCCTGGAAGTTTTTGCTCAGTTCTGTCATTCACTTGCTTGTGTTTTCCTCTAATTCTTTGAGAGATTTTTGTGTTTCCTCTTTCATGACTTCTACCCATTGATCAAAGTTCTCCTGTATTTTTTAAAGTGATTTTTGCATTTCTTCCTTATTGGCTACAAACTTCTGACCCATATTGTCTTGAATTTCTTTAAGTGATTTTTGTGTTTCCCTTGTAAGTGCTTTTAGCTTTTCATCATTTTTCTCCTGAATTTCTTTAAGAGATTTATTTCTGTCCTTTATGTGTTCCTCTAACAGCATACTTGCTAGTGCTTTTAAATCCAACTCTTGTTTTTCTGGTGTGTTGGGGTATCCAGGACTTGCTGTTGTTGGAAAATTGGCTACCATAATGCCTAGGGTTCTGTTAGTAATGTTCCTATGCTTGCCTTTAGCCATCTAGTTTTCCCTTGTATTAGATGGTCTTATTGTCACTGGCTGGTGCCACAACCTATTGTGAACCTTTAGGTCTATTTCCATGACACTGGATGACTGGGTTTCCTCTGGCACAGATTATTGGTATGCTGCCTTCCTCTTTTGTGCCTTTGGAGTCCTGCTCAGTCTTGCCTCAAGAAATGTTATACTTGGGTTGTCAAGGTAAACCAGGTGTTCTCAGACTGCTCTGCTATGGAGCAAAGATGGTGAGTGGGGGGGTCACTCCCTCTGTTGATTCTCCCGTAGGATAGAGGCCCCATCACCGACTGGCTTGCAGATAAACCACCTATGTTCTCAGGTCCTGAGCTCAGGCAGACCCCTGGAGATTTGCACCCCCAGAGATCTTAAGCTCAGGATAATACAGTACCTAGTGATGTTTTTCTGCCCTGGCAGGCCACAAAGATGACCACGGGAGTTGCTCCCTCTGCTGTTCTCCTGGAAGGATACAGGCCCCATGACCTACCAGCTGGGAGATGAATCACATGTGTGCTCAGGTCCTGGGTGCAGGCAGACCTCTGACAGTTTGCACCCCCAGAGATCTAAAGCTCGGGGTGATACAGTACCTAGTGAAGCTCTTCTGCTCTGGTAGGCAATGAATATGGCCGCAGGGATTCTCTCTCTCTGCTGATCTCCAGGCAGGACACAGGCCCCACGTCCAGTGGACTGGCAGACAAACTGCCTATGTGCTCTGATCTTGGGTGCAGGCAGACTCCTGGTGATTTGCACCCCCAGAGATCTAAAGCTCTGAGTGATACAGTACCTAGTGAAGCTCTTTTCCACCCGGCCAACAGCGAATATGGCTGTGGGGATTCTCTCTCTGTTCTGGTCTCCAGGCAGGACACAGGCTCCAAACCCAGAGGTCTGGCAGATGAACCTCCTATGTGCTCAGTTCCTGAGTGCAGGCAGACCCCTGGGGGTTTGTACTCCCAGAGATCTAAAGCTCAGGGTGATACAATACCTAGTGAAGCTCTTCTGCCCTGGCCGGCAGTGAATATGGCCGTGGGGATTCTGAATTCATGAAATTCTTAAGCAAGTGGATGGAACTAGAAAATATCATCTCTAGTGACTTAACCAATACTAAACAACACACATGGTATGCACACACTGATAAGTAGATATTAGCCCAGAAACTTGGAATACCCAAGATACAATTCACAGACCAAACAAAACTCAAGCAGAGGCTGGCCTTGTTTGTCATCAAAGGGAGGGGAGGTCCTTGGTCCTGAGAAGGCTTGATGCCCCAGTATAGGGGAATGCCAGGAAAGGGTAGAAGGAGTGGGTAGTTGGTGATTAGGCGTAGGGGATTCAGATAGGGTACTTTTGGAGGGGAAACTAGGAAAGGCGATAACATTTGAAATGTAAATAAGGTACCTAATTTTTTTCTTTTTTTAATTCTATATATTTTTTATTTACATTTCAAATGATTTCCCCTTTTCTGGCCCCCCAATCCCCGAAAGTCCCATACACCCCTTTCCCTCCCCCTGCTCTCCCACCTACCCCTTCCTACTTCCCTGTTCTGGTTTTGCCCTATACTGCTACACTGAGTCTTTCCGAACAAGGGGCCACTCCTCCGTTCTTCTTGTACCTCATTTGATGTGTGGACTATGTTTTGGGTATTCCAGTTTTCTATGTTAATATCCACTTATTAGTGAGTGCATATCATGATTGATCTTTTGAGACTGGGTTACCTCACTTAGTATGATGTTCTCCAACTCCATCCATTTGCCTAAGAATTTCATGAATTCATTGTTTCTAATGGCTGAATAGTACTCCATTGTGTATATATACCATATTTTTTGCATCCATGCTTCTGTTGAGGGATACCTGGGTTCTTTCCAGTTTCTGGCTATTATAAATAGGGCTGCTATGAACATAGTGGGGCATATATCCTTATTACATGCTGGGGAATCCTCTGAGTATATGCCCAGGGATGGTATAGCAGAATCTTCTTGAAGTGACATGCCCAGTTTTCTGAAGAACCACCAAATTGATTTCCAGAGTGGTTGTACCAATTTGCAACCCCACCAGCAGTGGAGGAGTGTTCCTCTTTCTCCACATAAAAAGGTACCTAATTAAAAAAAAAAGAAAAAATAATGTTGAATAAAAAAGCATGTGGCAGAAAAACAAAAAACAAACAAAGCAAGTCAAAGTCAAATGCCCACCACCCTGATATAATCACTATAAAACTGTGCATATACCTCTGGGGCCTTCCATATAAAAAAATGCATAAAAGCATGTTTATATATTTACATGTATATATGTATATGTACACAAATATATATAGCCTGTTGAGTTTGTTTTTTGTTGTGTGTAGGTATATGGTTTCAAGACTGACTGTTTTGCATTTGATGACTGATAAGGTTGTTCATTTCTTGGATATAGTAATTCTCTTTCAGTAATCAATAATTATCTATAGTCCTTTGCTTACAGGTATTATTCCTTGAAAAATTTCCCCTTCTCTGTTAGCATCTCTGTTGTTTCATAGCAGCCGTCCTCATATTCTGTCTCTTAGGATCTTTTTACTTCTTTTTTGATGTTCCTTGAGCCATAGATGCTAGATCTGAGATGCAGATTTATTATTTGGGAAATGGTCTCCTTATGATACATTCATCATTGCATTGAGTCCAGTCTTTGATGGTTTCCATTTGCTGTAAGAAGTTTAAACTCTTCTACAGGAAGATTGAACCCAATAGTCAAGAGTTATGCTAAAATCATTATGTTGTCCACTTCCTCACATTTTAACCAAAGTACATGTAATTGAGCATTTTATGGAAGAAATGAAGGACATAAAACTATTGGAGGAAGGTTTTATAGCATCAGAAGGGGTATTTTATTAACCAGGAAGACATATTTGCACTTATGGTATCAATCTGATAATGAAAAAAAAAGTTTCCAGGTGGGGAGGAAGTGAGGAGAACAGAATGTGCTAAAGCATTTCTGTGAAGGAATAGACAGTAGATATGTTAGGACTGAGGACCATCAAGTCTTTGTCACAGTTATTAAACTTCTGCACTTCTCAACCAACAATAGCAGTACTGAAACATTGAGTGTGTCTGAATCCCAGTAAAAGTTTACTTAGAAGTTTAAATGCCAGAGACATGAAAAGACAACTAGTTCATGTTCTCTCATAAACAGAATCTAACTTTAAAAGTATGTTTATTTAAGACAAAAAGTAAAAGTGGATTGTGTAGGGGAAGAAAAGAATCTAAAAGGGGAGAAGCATGAAAGGTAGATGTAGAGAAGGAAGGTATTCAGGTTTATATATATATATATATATATATATATATATATATATATATATATATATATGACATCAAATAAATATGTGCATAACAGGAAAAGGTAGAGTTATATTTGGGTAGTGATACGGGAGGGAAGGAAAGGGGAGCATAGTGGGTGGACTATGCATGAAGTGCAATGACACATGCATATAAAAATACAATAAGGAAGCATACTACTTTGTAAACCAGAAAAAGTACAATTTCACATGTAGGCTTTAATTTGTTGACTTTTTGTCTGAACTTATGAAAGTGATGGGGAAAAGGCTAATACTGTCAAACAAATTGAAAATGATGTTGTGTGTGTATTTTTTACTATAAGAATGGTACTCAAAATGGAGATACTAATTTTTTGTTCAAGAATATTTATATTTAATCCTAGATCTGCACTCCATTCCTTGGGCCATAGCTATGCCTGCTTCCCTGTAGGCCTGCTGCTATCCAGTACAAGAGGTGAGATACCCATGCCTCAATCCCCTGCCTCTTGGGATTTCCTCAAGTCCATCAACTGTGAGTGCTGCCTCCCCTTTGCACTCCATCTTCCAGTCTATACCTGTACATGAAATCCAAGATCTGCATTCTATTCCCTGGGACACAACCTTGCCTGACTCCCTGGAGGCCTGAGGCCACCCAAGAAAGCTAACTCTGCTTGCTGTCCTGGAGGTCTGTTGCCACCCAGGATAACCAGATGCCTGCTACCATTAGGGACTACTGGCTCTACTTGCAGTCCCAGAGGCTATCACTAGGTCATCCAACATCAAAAACCAAATGGCTAAAGGCCAATGCAAGAACGCAGTCAGCAAAAGCCAGGGCATTATGGCACCATCAGAATCCAGCTGTCTTACTACAGCAAGCCCTGGATATCCCAACACACCTGAGAAGCAAGACAATGACCTTGACTCTCATCTGATGAAGACAATAGAGGCCTTTAAAGAGGAAATCTCTCTCTCTCTCTCTCTCTCTCTCTCTCTCTCTCTCTCTCTCTCTCTCTCTCTCTCTCTCTTCTATATTCTTTGTTGGCATTCCAAATGTTTTCCCCTTTCCTGGTTCCCCCCATCCCATAAGTCCCATAAGCCCTCTTCCCTCTGCCCCCCTCCTACTTCTCTGTCTTGGTAATACCCTACAATGCTGCATCAAGCCTTTCCAGGACCAGGGCCCTCTCTTTCCTTCTTCACAATTACACTGATACCAAAACCACACAAAGATCCAACAAAGAAAGAGAACTTCAGACCAATTTCCCTTATGAATATTGATGCAAAAACACTCAAGAACACATTAAAATCATCATTCACCATGATCAAGTAGGCTTCATCCCAGGGATGCAGGGATTGTTCAATATATGGAAATCCATCAATGCAATCCACTACATAAACAAACTCAAAGAAAAAAACCACATGGTAATTTCATTAGATGCTGAAAAAGCATTTGACAAAATTCAGCATCCTTTCATGCTAAAGGTCTTGGAAAGAACAGGAATTCAAGGCCCATACCTAAACATAGTAAAAGCAATATACAGCAAACCAGTAGCCAACATCAAACTAAATGGAGAGAAACTTGAAGCAATCCCATTAAAATCAGGGACTAGACAAGGCTGCCCCTTCTCTCCATATCTTTTCAATATAGTATTTGAAGTTCTAGGTAGAGCAATTAGACAACATATGGAGGTCAAAGGGATATAAATTGGAAAGGAAGAAGTCAAACTATCACTATTTGCAGATGATATGATAGTATACTTAAGTGACCCAAAAAACTCTATTAGAGAACTCCTACAGCTGATAAACAACTTCAGCAAAGTTACTGGTTATAAAATCAACTCAAGCAAATCAGTAGCCTTCCTATACTCAAAGGATAAACAGGCTCAGAAAGAAATTAGGGAAATGACACCCTTCACAATAACCACAAACAATATAAAGTATCTTGGTGTGACTCTAACCAAACAAGTGAAATATCTGTATAAATAAATCTCATAAAGAAATATAGGAAAAATACAATAAACAGATAGTGATCTTTAAAGAAGAAATGGATAAATATAAAGAAATACAATAAAACAGGAAAATACAATAAAATAGGTGACAGAAATGAATAAAACTGTTCAAGACTTGAAAATGGAAATAGAAGGAATAAAGAAAATGCAGATAGAGGCAACCCTAGAGATAGAAAACCTAGGAAAGAGAACTGTAACTACAGAATACTGGAAATAAAAGAGAAAATCTCAGGTGTAGAAAATATGATAGAAGAAATTGACACATCAGTCAAAGAAAATGCCAAATATAAAATGTTTCAAATGTAAGTTATCCAGGAAATATGGGACACTATGGAAAGAACAAACCTAAGAATATTAGGAATAGAAAGAGAAGATTCCATGATCAATGGTGCAAAAAATATCTTCAGAAATTTATAGAAGAAAATTTCCCTAACCCAAAGAAAGAGATGGCTATAAAGTACAAGAAGCTTACAGAATACCAAATAGATTGGACCAGAAAATAAAATCTTCCTGCCACATAATAAAACACTAAATGTATGTAACAAAGAATAAATACTAAAATCTGCAAGAGAAAAGGCCAAATAACATAAAAGCAGACCTATCAGAATTATACCTGATTTCTGAACAGAAACTCTATGAGCCAGAAGTGCCTGGACAGATGTCTTACAGATCCTAAGAGACCAGAGATGTCATCCCAGAGTACTATACCCATCAAAACTCTCAATCATCATACATGGAGAAACCAAGATATTCCATGACAAAACTAAATTTAAACAATATCTTTCTACAAATCCAGCCCTACCAAAGATACCAGAAAGAAAACTGCAACACAACGAAGGTAGCTACTCTCAAGAAAACAGAATAAATATATAATTTCACAGCAAACCAAAAGAAAAGAAACAGACACACACACACACACACACACACACACACACACACACACACACCACCAACATCAAAATAACAAAAACTAACACGCATTTGCCATTAATATTTCTCAACATCAATGTCAATGGACTCAATTCACTAACAAAAAGATACAGATTAACAGAGTTGATGAGTAAACAGAATCCATAATTCTACTGCATACAAGAAACAAACCTCAGCCACAGAGACAGGAACTACCTCAGAGTAAAGACCTGGAAAAATGTTTTTGAAGCAAACAGTCTCAAGAAACAAGCTGGTGTAGTCATTCTAATATCTAATAAAATAGACTTTGAACCAAAATAATCAAAAGACATGGGAAAGAACACTTGATACTCATCAAAGGGATAATCTACCAAGATGACAACCTCAGTCTGAACCTTATGCCCCAAATGTAAGGGTACACATATTTGTAAAAGAAAAAAATTCCTAAAGCTTAAATTGCACAAAGATCCTCACATATTATTAGTGGGGGACTTCAATATCCCACTCTTACCAGTGGGGAGGCCCTTGAGATAGAAGCTGAACAGAGAAATGATGAAACTAACTGATGTTATGAATCAAATTGCCCTAACATATCAAAGAATATTTTACCCAAACACAAAAAAATACACTTTCTTCTCAGTATATGATGGAAACGTCTCCAAAATTGACCGTATACTCAGTCACAAAGCAAGTCTCAACAAATACCAGAGATAACAAATAAAAGAAGATTCAAATGATCCCTTGAATCTTTTTATATCGCCATGGATTAAAATAGAACTTCAGCAACAACAGAAACAAGAGAAAGCATACAAACACATGGAAACTGAACAACTCTCTGCTCACTGACTACTGGGTCAATGAAGAAATGACAAAAGAAATTAAACTTTCTACAATTCAATGAAAATAAAGGCACAGAATACCCAAACTTGTGGGACACAATGAAAGCAGTGCTAAGAGGAAATTTCATAGCACTATGTGCCTTCATAAAGAAATATGAGAGATCTCATACCAACAACTCAACAGCACACCTGAAAGCTCTAGAACAAAAAGAAGCAAACACACCCAGGAGTAGATGGCAGAAAATAATCAAACACATGACCAAAATCAATGAACTAGAAACACAATAATACAAAGAGTCAACAAAACCAAGAGCTGGTTCTTTGAGAAAATCAACTTCTAGTTAGCCTAATTAACTAAAAGGCAGAGAGATAGTATTCCAATAAACAAAATCAGAAATTAAAAGGGGGACATAACAACAGATACTGAGATTAAAAAAAATTAGGTCTTACTTCAAAAAAATCTGTATTCCATAAAATTGAAAAATCTTAATGAGATGGATGTTTTTCTATCAAAGTTAAATCAAAATCAGGTAAACTATTTAAATAGTCCTACAATCCATAAGGAAATAGAAGCAATCATTAAGTATTTCCCACTCCACCCCCAATGCCAGGGCCAGATGATTTAACACAGAATTCTACTAGACTTTCAAAGAAGAGCTAGTGTCAATATTCCTTAAACCATTCCATAGAATAGATATAGAAAGACCATTGCTAAACTCACTTTAGGAGGCCACAGTCATCCTGATACCTAAACCACAGGAAGACAATAAAGAAGGATAATTTTACATCAATTTCCCCTATAAACATTGATGCAAAAATACTCAATAAAATAGTCGCAAACTGAACCATCAAAGAAAAAAAATCATCCACCATGACCAAGTAGACTTCATCCTAGGGATGAAGAGATGGTTCAATACTTGAAAATCCATCAACATATGGATTCATATATGGATTCACCATATAAATAAACTGAAAGAAAACACCCACATGAGCATCTCACTAGATACTGGAAAAACCTTTGACAAATTTCAACATCCATTCATGTTAAAAATCTTGGCAAGAGACCATCTTGGCTCCTGTGACCAAACAGCCAGCTCAGCCAGGTACACAGGGAACAACAGAGTGAATGATCACTCGGGAAACAGTGACACATGAGTCAACAGGTAGAAGCCCTTAAAGAGGCAATACAAAAATCCCATAGGGAATTATGGGAGAACACGGGTCAACATGCAGAAGCCCTTAAAGAGGAATCGCAAAAATCTCTAAAGAAACACAGGAGATCATGGGTCAACAGGTAGAAGCCCTTAAAGATGAATCACAAAAATTCCTTAAAGAATTTCAGGAGAAAACAAACAAACAAGTGAAGGAACTGAACAAAACTATCCAGGATCTGAAACTGGAAATAGAATAAACAAATCACAAAGTGAGACATCCCTGAAGATAGAAAACCTTGGAAAGAACTCAGGAGTCATATATACAAGCATCAACAATAGAATACAAGAGAGAGAATCTCAGATGCTGAAGATTCCATAGAAAAAAAGTGACTCAACAGTCAAAGAAAATGCAAAATGCAACCAATTTGTTACCCCCAAACATCCAGGAAATCCAGAACACAATGAGAAGACCAAACCTAAGGACTATAGGTATAGAAGAAAGTGAGGATTTACATCCTAAAGGCCCAGTAAATAGCTTCACCAAAATTATAGATGAAAACTTCCCTAGCCTAAAGAAAGAGATGCCCATGAACATACAAGAAGCCTACAGAACTCCAAACAGATTGGACCAGAGCAGAAATACCTCCTGTCACATAATAATTAAAACACCAAATGCACTAAACAAAGAAAGAATATTAAAAGCAGTGAGAGAAAAAGGTCAAGTAACATATAAAGGCAGACCTATCAGAATTACACCAGACTTTTCACCAGAAACTATGAAAGCCAGAAGAGCCTGGGCAGATGTCAAACACCCTAAGAGAACATAAATGTAAGCCCAGACTACTATACACAGCAAAACTTTCAATTACCATAGATGGAGAAAACAAGACATTCCATGACAAAAGCAAATTTACACAGTATCTTTCCACAAATCCAGCTCTGCAAAGGATAATGGGTTGAAAATATCAACACAAGCCAGCAGACCAGACTGTAGAAAATTCAACAAGGTAATCTTTCAACAAACCCAATAGAAGATAGATATACAACCAGAATTTCACCTTTAACTAAGAAGATAACAGTAAGTAAAGAGATGCCCATGAACATACAAGAAGCCTACAGAACTCCAAACAGATTGGACCAGAGCAGAAATACCTCCTGTCACATAATAATTAAAACACCAAATGCACTAAACAAAGAAAGAATATTAAAAGCAGTGAGAGAAAAAGGTCAAGTAACATATAAAGGCAGACCTATCAGAATTACACCAGACTTTTCACCAGAAACTATGAAAGCCAGAAGAGCCTGGGCAGATGTCAAACACCCTAAGAGAACATAAATGTAAGCCCAGACTACTATACACAGCAAAACTTTCAATTACCATAGATGGAGAAAACAAGACATTCCATGACAAAAGCAAATTTACACAGTATCTTTCCACAAATCCAGCTCTGCAAAGGATAATGGGTTGAAAATATCAACACAAGCCAGCAGACCAGACTGTAGAAAATTCAACAAGGTAATCTTTCAACAAACCCAATAGAAGATAGATATACAACCAGAATTTCACCTTTAACTAAGAAGATAACAGTAAGTAAAAATCACTTTTCCTTAACATCTCTTAATATCAGTGGTCTCAATTCCCCTATAAAAAGACATAGACTAACAGACTGGATACATAAACAGGACCCAATGTTTTGCTACATACAAGAAACCCACCTCAGTGACAAAGACAGTCACTATTTAAGAGTCAAAGGTTTGAAAACAATTTTCCAAGCAAATGGTCCTAAGAAACAAGCTGAAGTGGCCATTCTTATATCAGATAAAATTGACTTTCAACCAAAAGTTGTCAAAAAAGATGAGGTGGTCATACTGTCATAAGGACCACTTCATACTGGTCAAAGGAAAAGTCTACCCAGACGAACTCTCAATTCTGAACATCTATGCTCCAAATGCAGGGGCACCCACATTCATTAAAGAAACTTTAATAAAGCTCAAAGCACATATTGCACCCCACACAATAATAGTGGGAGACATCAACACCCTACTCTCAAAAATAGACAAATCATGGAATCAGAAACTATACAGAGATATAATGAAACTAACTGAAGTTATGGACCAAATGGATCTAATAGATAAGAATAGAACATTCGACTGTAAAGCAAAGGAATATACCTTCTTCTCAGAACCTCATGGTACCTTCTAAATTGACCATATAATTGGTCACAAAATGGGCTTCAACAGATACAGAAATATTGAAATTATTCCATGTATTTTATCCGATCACCATGGCCTAAGGCTGGTCTTAAGCTCAAACATAAGCAAAGGAAAACACACATACACATGGACTTTGAACAGTGCTCTTCTCAATGATAGCTTGGTCAAGGAAGGAATAAAGAAAGAAATGAAAAACTTTTTAGAATTTAATGAAAATGACCCACCATACCAGAATTTATGGGACATATTGAAAGCAGTGCTAAGAGGAAAACTCATAGCTCTGAGTGCCTCCAAAAAGAGAATGGAGAGAGCTTACACTAACAGTTTGACGATGCACTTGAAAGTTCTAGAACAAAAGGAAGCAAATATCCCCAAGAGGAGTAGATGGCAGGAAATAATCATATGTAGGGCTGAAATCTACCAAACAGAAACAAAAAGAAGTACACAAAGAATCAACAAAGGAGCTGGTTCTTTGAAAAAAATCAACAAGATACATAAACCCTTAGCCAGACTAAACAGAGGGCACAGAGACTGTATCCAAATTAATAAAATCAGAAATGAAAAGGGAGACATAACAGCAGAAACTGCAGAAATTCAAAAAATCATCAGATCCTACTACAAGAGTTTATACTCAACATGTTTTGAAAACCTGGATGAAATGGACAACTTTCTAGATTGGCAACCATACCAGGTGCCAATGTTAATACAGGATCAGATAAATCATCCAAATAATCCCATAAGTCCTGAGGAAATAGAATCAGTCATTAATAGTCTCCCCTTAAAAAAAAAACAAACCCAGGACAAGATGGCTTTATCAGGGAATTCTATCAGATCTTCAAAGAAGAGTTAATTCTGATACTCTTCAAACTTTTCCATGAAATAGAAACTTAGGGAACACTACCCAAATTATTCTATGAAGCCACAATAATCCTTATACCTAAACCAAACAAAGAACAAACAAGGAAGGAGAACTTCAGACAAATCTCCTTCATGAACATTGATGCAAAAATATTGAACAAAACCCTGGCCAACCGAATCCAAGAATGCATCAGAAGTATAATTCACCATGATCAGGTAGGTTTCATCCCAGGGATGAAGGGATAGTTCAATATACGGAAATCTGTCAATGTAATCCACTACATAAACAAACTAAAGGGAAAAAAAAACATGGTCATTTCATTAGATGCTGAAAAGGCTTTTGACAAAATCCAGCATCCCTTCATGATCAAAGTCTTGGAGAGATTGGGAGTCCAAGGCTCATACCTAAACATAGTGAAAGCAATATATTGCAAACTGGTAGCCAACATCAAGTTAAATGGAGAGAAACTTGAAGCAATCCCACTAAAATTGGGGACCAGACAAGGCTGCCCATTCTCTCCCTATCTATTCAATATAGTACTTGAAGTGCTAGACAGAGCAATCGGGCAGCAAAAAGAGGTCAAAGGTATACAAATTAGAAAGGAAGAAGTCAAAATATCACTGCAGATGATATGATAGTATAATTAAGCAACCCCAAGACTTCCACCACAGAACTCCTAAAGCTGATAAACAACTTGAGAAAAGTAGCTGGATATAAAATTAACTCAAACAATCAGTAGCCTTCCTCTACTCAAAGGATAAGCAAGAGGAGAAAGAAATTAGGGAAATGACACCCTTCACAATAGTCCCAAATAATATGTCAAACCTAGATATGACCCTAATGAAGCAAGTGAAAGATCTATATGACAAGAACTTGAAGTCTCTGAAGAAAGAAATCGAAGAAAGTCTCAGAAAGTGGAAACATCTCCCATGTTCATGGATTGGTAGAATCAATATAGTAAAAATGGCCATCTTGTTAAAAGCAATCTACAGATTCAATGAAATCCCCATCAAAATCCCAAATCAATTCTTCATAGACATAGAAAGAGCAATTCTCAATTTTACCTGGAATAAAAAAAACCCAGGATAGCAAAAACTATTCTCCACAACAAAAGATCTGGGGGAAATCACAATCCCTGACCTCAAGCTCTACTACAGAGCAGTAGTGATAAAAACTGTTTGGCATTGGTATGTAGACAGACAGGAAGATCAATGGAATAGAATTGAAGACCCAGAAAAGAACCCACAGGTACTGTCACTTGACATTTGACAAAGGAGCTAAAAACATCCAGTGGAAAAAAAAGAGAGCATTTTTAACAAATGGTGCTGGATCAACTGGAGATCTGCATGTAGAAAAATGCAAATTGACCCATTCTTATCTTCTTGTACAGTGCTCAAGTCCAAGTGGATCAAGGATCTACACTTAAAACCAGAGGAGAAAGTAGAGACAAATCTTGAATACATGGGCACAGGGGAAAAGTTCCTGAACAGAACACCAATGGCTTATGCTCTAAGAACAAGAATCGACAAAAGTTACCTCATAAAACTGCAAAGCTTCTGTAAAGCAAAGGACCCACAGTCCATAGGAAAAAACAGCAACCAACAAATTGGGAAAAGATCTTTACCAACCCTACATCCGATAGAGGGCTAATATCCAATGTATACAAAGAACTCAAGAAGTTACTCTCCAAAGAGTCAAATAACCCTATTAAAAATGGGGTACAGAGCTAAACAGGAAATTCTCAACTGAGGAAACTCAAATGGCTCTAAAGCACTTAAAGAAATGTACAGCATCCTTAGTTATCATGGAAATGCAAATTAAAACAACACTGAGATTCCACCTTACACCAGTCAGAATGGGTAAGATGAAAAACTCAGGGGACAGTAGTTGCTGGAGAGGATGTGGGGGAAAAGGAACACTTCTCTATTATTGGTGGGATTGCAAGCTGGTAAAACCACTCTGGAAATCAGTTTGGCGATTCCTCAGAAAATTAGACATAGTTCTACCAGCAGACCCAGCTATTCCACTCCTGGGCATAGACCCAGAAGATGCTCCTACATGTAATAAGGACACATGCTTCACTATGTTCATAGATGCCTTATTTATAATAGCCAGAAGCTGGATAGAACCCAGACGTCCCTCAACCGAGGAATGGATACAGAAACTATGGTATATATACACAATGGAGTACTATTCAGCTATTAAAAACAATGAATTCATGAAATTCTTAGGCAAATGGATGGAACTAGAAAGTGTCATCCTGAGCGAGGCAACCCAATCACAAAAGAATGCACATGGTATGCACTCACTAATAAACAGATGCTAGCCCAAAAGCTCAAAATAAACAAGCTACAATTCACCAAGCTCAAGAAGAAGGAGGACTTAAGTGAGGGTGCTTCAGTTCCTCTAAGAAAGGGAACAAAATAGACACAGGAGCAGTAAGGGAGACAATGTGTAGAGTAGAGACTAAAGTAAAGGCCACCCAGAGACTGCCCTACCTGGGGACTCATCCTATAAACAATCAACAAACCCTGACACTACTATGGATGACAAGATGTATATATCAAAAGGAGCATGCTATGGTTGTTTCTAGAGGGGCCCTGCCAGAGCCTTACAAATACAGAGGCAGATGCTAACAACCGACTATTGTACTGGGCCTGGGGTCCCCAATGGAGGAGCTGGAGGATGGTCCAGAGGAGCTGAAGGGGTTTACAGCCCCATGGAAAGAACATTGATTTTGGCCACCCAGATGCCCCAAGACTCCCAGGGAGTGAACCATCAACCAAGGGGTACACATGGTTCCAGCCAAAAATGTGGCAGAGGAAGGCCTTGTTGGGCATCAGTGGGAGGAATCGTCCTTGGTCGGGTAAAGGCTCAACAGAGGCCCAAACAAAGGGAAACCAAGGCAGGAGTGTGTTGGGTGGAGAGGCATATATGTGGAGGCAGGGGGAAGAAGGAAGGCTAGGGGTTGGGGGGTCTTAGGGGAGGGGGGATATTGGGAAAGTGTTTACCATTGGCAACATAAATGAAGACGATATTCAATAAAAAAATAAATTAAAAGGAAAAAAATCTTGACAAGATCGGTGATACAGACCCATACCTAAACACAATAAAGGCAATTCCCAGCAAGCCAATAGCCAACATCAAACTAAATGGACAGAAACTTAAAGTAATTCCACTAAAATCAAGAACAAGAAAACACTGTTCTCTCCAAGTACTATACTACTTGGAGTTCTAGCTAGAGCAATAAGACAAATTAAGGAGATCAAGGGGATTCAAATTGGAAAAGAAGTCAATGTAACACTATTAGTAGATGATTCTCTCTCTCTCTCTCTCTCTCTCTCTCTCTCTCTCTCTCTCTCTCTCTCTGTCTCTCTCTGTCTCTCCCTCTCTCTCCCTCTCTCTCTGTCTCTCTGTCTGTCTCTCTGTCTCTGTCTCTCTGTCTCTCTGTCTCTCTCTCTCTCTCTCTCTGTATGTCCAGAGAACTCCAACAGATGTTAAACAACTTCACCAAATTGCTGGATATAAAATTAACTAAAAAAAAAATCAGTAGCCTTCCTTTTTTGTTTTTGTTTTTATTAGATATATTCTTTATTTATATTTCAAGTGATTTCCCCTTTCCTGGTATATAAACAACAACCACACTTAGAAAGCAATTAAGGAAACCAAACCCTTTACAATAGCCACAAATAATGTGAAATATCTTGGTGTAACTCTAGCCAAGCAATACCTGTATGACAAGAACTTTGAGTAGGCCAGGTGGTAGTGGTGCACGCTTGTAATCCCAGCACTCTGGGAGGCAGAGGCAGGTGGATTTCTGATTTCGAGGCCAGCCTGGTCTACAGAGTGAGTTCCAGAACAGCCAGGGCTACACAGAGAAACCCTGTCTTGGAAAAAAAACAAATCCAAAATAACCAAAAAAAAAAAAAAAAAAAAAAAAAAAAACAACAAAAAAAAACCAAAAAAAAAAAAACCAAAACCAAACCAAACCAAACCAAACCAAAAAAAAAAAAACTTTGAGTCGCTGAAAAAAATTGAAGATGACAGATCTCCTATGCTCATGGATTGGTAGGATTAATATAGTAAAAACAGCCATATTACCAAAAGTAATCTATGGATTCAACACAATTCCTATCGATTTCCAACACAATTCTTTACAGACCTTGAAAGAAAAATTCTAAACTTCATATGGTAAAACAAAATAAACACAAGATAGCTAAAGAAGCTTGTATAATAAAAGAACTTTTGGAGATATCACCATCCCTGATTCAAGATGCACTACAGAGCAATAATAATAAAAACTTCAGGGTTTGGTATAAGACCAGACACGTTGATCAATGGAATTGAAATAAAGACCCTGAAATAAAACCACACACTTCTGGACACTTGAGTTTGACAAAGAAGGTAAACCCATACAAGGCAAAAAGAAAGCATTTTTAACAAATGGTACTGGTCTAGCTGGATGTTTGCATATAGAAGAATGCAAGACTATGGTGATTGGAGGAGCAGCAGTGATCACATATTGGCTGCTGGAAAGAACTAGATTCTTGCTTCAGGTAATCATCAGAAAAGCTAAGTTTCCTAAAGAGTAAAGATCAGGAAATTTGACCCTGGTTACAGAACCATTCCTGGTTGCAGAATACAGGGTTGTATTCCCACTTCATCTTTCCAGACCTTCCTAGGAGATTACTAGGAATCCTTGGAAGGGAAAGAAGGAACATTGCTGATTGGAATAAAAACAAGGTTGAGCCTGGCAGTGGTGGCGCACACCTTTAATCCCAGCACTTGGGAGGGATTTCTGAGTTCAAGGCCAGTCTGGTCTACAGAGTGAGATCTAGGATAGCCAGGGCTACACAGAGAAACCCTGTCTTGAAAAAAACAAAAACAAAACAAAACAAAACAAAAATCAAAAAACAGGGTTGAATGAGTTCCAGAAAGCAGGCTTCTTAAACTCATGGACAAAAATCTGCTGAAGAAGACAACTTTAAGAAACCAACTTGAAGCAATATGCAGAGAAGTTAGATGAGAGGAGCTGCCTTAGGAAAAATGTCAGCTGGTTTGCAGCCAAAGAATCTTCTTCTTCTTTTTTCTTTTTAGTTTCTTTTATTTGTTTATTTATTTATTTATTTATTTAAATTTTTAATTTACATTTCAAATGATTTCCTCTTTCCTGGCTCTGCACTACCTGAAAGTCACATAAGCCCTCTTCCCTCCCCCTGTTCCCCCATCCACCCCTTCTCACTTCTCTGTTCTGGTATTGTCCTACACTGCTGCACTGAGACTTTCCAGAACCAGGGGCCACTCCTCTGTTCTTCTTGGGCATCATTTGATATGTGAATTATGTCTTGGGTATTCCCAGTTTCTAGGCTAATATCCACTTATCAGTGAGCGCATACCATTGTTGATCTTTTGAGACTGGGTTACCTTACTTAGTATGATGTTCTCCAGCTCTATCCATTTGTCTAAGACTTTCATGAATTCATTGTTTATAATGGCTGAATATTACTCCATTGTGTATATATACTACATTTTTTTTTGTATCCGTTCCTCTCTTGAGGGACATCTGGGTTCTTCCCAGTTTCTGGCTAGCAGCCAAAGAATCTTGATCCAACTCTTCCAGGAAGATGGGGAGGTAGCTCTGCTGAAAATCCCCCTTCTGGTTCTGTGTGGAAGAGGAGGAAGAACAAACAGAAGATTCCTGGCAATGGAGATTGTGGCAGTACCAGTGAAGTCTCTCAGTTCCTTCAGAAGAAAAGGGAACCTGACAACCCCACTGTGGAGAGTGAGGAGGCATTCAAGAGTAGGATGGAGGTGAAGGTGAACTTCCCTGAAGAATTCAAACCATGGGTGGTGGAGGCCTGGGACGTGGTTTCTAGGCAGAAGCAGTTGTTCCAGCTCCCTGCTAAAAAGAGTGTAGATGGCGTTCTTGAGGAGTATGCCAACTACAAGAAATCACAGGAGAATGTTGATAATAAGGAGTATGTAGTTAATGAAGTTGTAGGAGGGATAAAAGTATTTCAATGCGATGCTGGGCACCCAGCTGCTCTATATGTTTGAAAGGCCTCAGTATGCTGAGGTTCTGCTGGTTTACCCTGATGTCGCAGATCTATGGGGTGCCACACCTTCTAAGATTATTCATGAGAATTGGGGCAGTGTTGGCCTATATGCCCCTTGATGAGAAAAGCCTGGCATTATCGATAGATGGGCTGTCTGCATGATTTCCTTAAGTATCTGGCAAAGAATTCTGCCTCTCTGTTTACTGCTAGTGATTACAAAGTGGCTTCTGCTGGCCTTCATCCCAAAGCCCTGTGAAGGTCTACTGACCACTACTGTCTGGTATCTGTAAACACTTCTCTTTAGTCCTTTCATGGTATAAATGATGCTCTTTAAAACTGTCAATGTAAAACAGGACTTATGTTCCAGTTTGTTTTTCTGTTCTGTTGTTGACAGAAAATAAAAGGAGTGCCTAGCTCCTTCATTTCAAAGTTGCTACCAGTGTATACAGTAATTAGACAAAGAAGAAATTCAGTAGGCCAATTTATAGCCTAGTTGACAACATTGCTTGATTGCTGGTGGTTCTATCCCTTTGACACTACACAGTTTTCTAATATGTGTTAATGCTACATGATGAGCTACCCTGGTTCTTAGTGCTAAAGGTTTAACTTAATGTATGTACCTGGAAAAAGCATTTGTACTTTTTTTTTTTAAATGGTGCTTGATGTTTGTAAACAGCCCATCCTCTGCAAGTCCATCTTTGTTGTTCCTTAGGCATTCATTCTATCTTTGTTCAAATTGTTGAAGGATGGTGATTTGTTTCCTGGTTTTTGTATTTGAGTCTACTGTACATTCTTACATGATAGAGGCAATGCATTATTGTGTAGCCAGTTATATGAAAAGTTGATATTTTAGGAATTGTATTTCAGATCCTAAATAAAACTTGTTTCTAAATTTCGAAGCAAACAAACAAACAAACAAAACCTCAAGAAAAATGCAAATAGATCCATATTTATCACACTGCACAAGCCTCAAGTCTTAGTGGATCAAAGACATCTATCTACATGAAACTAGATACACAAAATCTAAGAAATGAGAAAGTGGGAAATAGCCTTGAATGCATTAGTATAGGGTCAACTTCTTGAGCAGAAGACCAATGGCTCAGACTCTAAGATCACCAATTTATAAATGGTACCTCATGAAGCTGAAAAACTTATGAAAAGCAAAGGACTGTCATTAGGACAAAATGGCAACCTACAGATAGGGCAAAGATCTTTGTCAACCCTACACCCAACATAGTGCTAATATCCAAAATATATAAGGAACTCAAAAAGTAATACCAACAAACCAAATAACCCAATTAAAAATGGGTAACAGAGGCAAACAGAATTCTCAACAGAGGAATTCTTACTGGCTAAGAAGCTCTTAAATGTTCAATGTCCATACTCATTAGGGAAAGCCATATCAAAATAACTCTGAGATTCTATATTACAACCATCAGAATGGCTAATATCAGAAACTCAAGCAACAGAAGTTGCTGGCAAGAGTGTAGAGCAAGGGAGGCATTCCTTCATTGCTGGAGGGAGGGCAAACATGCACAACCACTCTGGAAACCAATGTTAAAGTTCTGCCTGAAGACCCAGATAAACCTTTCCTGGGAATATACCCAAAGGATGCTCTACCATGCCACAAGGATATGTGTGCTCCACTATGTTCATAGCAGCTAGCTTTGCTTGTAATAGCCAGAAACTGGTAAAAACCCAGATGCTCCTCAACTGAAGAATGATCACAGAAAGTGTTCATTTACACAATGGAATACTATTTAGCTATTACAAACAAGAACACCATGAGTTTTGTAGGCAAATGGATGGAACTTGAGAATATCATCCTGAGTGAGGCAACCCACACCCAAAAGGACATGTATGATGTGTATTCACTTATAAGTGGATATTAGCCATAAAATATAGGGCACCTACACTACAATTCACAGACCCAAATGAGTTAAACAAAAAGGATTCAAGCATCCTTGCTTGAATCCTACATAGTAGTGAGAATAAAACAGTCATGGGAGGCAGATTGAGGGAGGGAACCAAATGGGAGAGGAAATGGGAGGGGAATGAGAGTCATTCAGGATCAGATGTGGGGAGAGACAGGAGAGGGACATAGTTCCAGAAGAATGAATGGAAATAGGCTGCTGTCAGGGGTGTGTGTGGGAATATCTCTAGGTCCTGCCAGAGACCTGGGATGGGAGAAGCTTCTAGCAGTGGGGATATGGATCCTGAAGTGGCCACCTCCTTCCGCTAGGCAGGAACCCTAGTGTAGGGATAAGGACACCAACCTTCCCACAAAGCTCTCTACCCAAAATTTGTCTTTACTAGAAATGCAGGGACAAAGATGAAGCAGAGACTGAAGCAATGGCCAACCAATAACGGACCCAATTTGAGACCCATCCCATGGGCAAGCACCAATCCCTGACACTATTTATCAGTGATACTCTGTTATGCTTGCAGACAGGAGCCTAGCACAACTGTCATCTGAGAGGCTCTACTCAGCAGCCTGCTGAAACATGCAAAGACCCACAGCCAAACATTGAATGCAGCTTGGGGAATCTTTTTTTTTTTTTTTTTTTATTATTCGATATAATTTATTTACATTTCAAATGATTTCCCCTTTTCTAGCCCCCCCACTCCCCGAAAGTCCCGCAAGCCCCCTTCTCTTCCCCTGTCCTCCCACCCACCCCTTCCCACTTCCCCGTTCTGGTTTTGCTGAATACTGTTTCACTGAGTCTTTCCAGAACCAGGGGCCACTCCTCCTTTCTTCTTGTACCTCATTTGATGTGTGGATTATGTTTTGGGTATTCCAGTTTTCTAGGTTAATATCCACTTATTAGTGAGTGCATACCATGATTCACCTTTTGAGTCTGGGTTACCTCACTTAGTATGATATTCTCTAGCTCCATCCATTTGCCTAAGAATTTCATGAATTCATTGTTTCTAATGGCTGAATAGTACTCCATTGTGTAGATATACCACATTTTTTGCATCCACTCTTCTGTTGAGGGATACCTGGGTTCTTTCCAGCATCTGGCAATTACAAATAGGGCTGCTATGAACATAGTAGAACATGTATCCTTATTACATGGTGGGGAGTCTTCTGGGTATATGCCCAGGAGTGGTATAGCAGGATCTTCTGGAAGTAAGGTGCCCAGTTTTCGGAGGAACCGCCAGACTGATTTCCAGAGTGGTTGTACCAATTTGCAACCCCACCAGCAGTGGAGGAGTGTTCCTCTTTCTCCACACCCTCTCCAACACCTGCTGTCTCCTGAATTTTTAATCTTAGCCATTCTGACTGGTGTAAGATGAAATCTTAGGGTTGTTTTGATTTGCATTTCCCTAATGACTAATGAAGTTGAGCATTTTTTAAGATGCTTCTCCGCCATCCGAAGTTCTTCAGGTGAGAATTCTTTGTTTAACTCTGTACCCCATTTTTTAATAGGGTTGTTTGGTTTTCTGGAGTCTAACTTCTTGAGTTCTTTATATATATTGGATATTAGCCCTCTATCTGATGTAGGATTGGTGAAGATCTTTTCCCAATTTGTTGGTTGCCGATTTGTCCTCTTGATGGTGTCCTTTGCCTTACAGAAACTTTGTAATTTTATGAGGTCAGCTTGGGGAATCTTATGGAAGAACTGTGGGGAAAGATGGAGGGACCTGGGGTGCATAGGAACCTCACAGAAAGACCAACAGTCAACTAACATGGACACTTTGGGGCTCTCAGAGACGGAACCACCAACAAAGAGCATATGCAGTCTGGACCTAGGCTCCCTGCCTATCATAGAGAGCAGATGTGTAACTCAGACTTCATCTGGGTCCTCCAACAACTAGAATCGGCTGTTGCTAAATCTGTTGCCTGCCTATAGATATCATTCCCCTAACTGGGCTGCTTTGTCTGGTTTCAGAGAGAGAGGATGCACCTAGCCCTGCAGAGAGTTGATGTGCCAAGGTCTGGGGATACCCAGGGGTCCTCCACCCTCTCAGAGCCGAAGAGGAGGCAAGAAATGGGGTAGGGACTAGGTAAGAGGGGACTGGGGGCGGATATAGCCATTGGGATGTAAAGGAAATAAATTAATCAGAAAAAAGAATATATTCAATAACAGTTGTGGGCAACATTGGCAAGGTGAACTTTCATCATTTACGCATAGTAGTTTTTCTTACTAATTACTGAAATAAAAAATTAATGAGAATTTAGATTCACAGAGTGCAGACTTGCATACACACTGTGACTTCCTGCCCTTGTCCCTCAGGTTGTCTATGCCAACATATGCTGAAACCTCTGTGACCACACAGATGGAGATGTGTTAAAACTCAGAAGTCCTGCTCTAGGCTGACTCTCTCTTACTACACAGAGCATCCCTTGCCATTGAAGAGGTAAAACTTAATTCCTGGCAGGCAGCCCAGAATAAGTAAATGCATTTCTTCTATTTGAGAAAGACAACTTGTACATATTTGTCATAGCAACATGTCTTGAAATATACTGTGGGTGTGCTTTAGTTACATCATAGGTATGTAAGAGGAAGAATCTTTTGTTGATAGAATTCTCCACTTGAAGACTTGTCCCTTGTTTCAGCAAGTCACTTTAAGCAGCCGTTTATATGAGAATGCATGGTGCTTAGGAGGAGGTGTGGAAGGGAGAAGTGAGGAAGGTGGTTGAGTCCTTCTCATGAGAAAGTGAGAATATGTGACTCCAGGCCATGAAGTGCTTGCTTTTGACTGGGTGGCAGGTCTGTGGGAGAGCGCTCACTTTTATGCAGCTGAAGAAGAATGAAGAGGGGCAGGTGCAGGGGAGAGAGATTCTGCAGAGGCCCCTGTGATGGTGTTTGATAATAAATACCAGCCCTGCAAAGCCATCTGCGGTAGGGACTGGGTGAAGTGTAAAAGGAACAGTGCTCAGCCTGAAGCAGGTGGATTGGGGCTGTGAGCCAAGCTTTATGCAAGCAAAGGTGATTTCTGAAGAGCCAGAGCAGAAACGACTAACTTGGGTTACAGCAGCCATTCAAGATGACCATAATGTTTTTGTAGTCTTTTCCTTTCCGTACTCTCTCTACCGATACCAGGTTGCAAAAATTGGATATGGTGTAAGATCTTGGTTTCATCAACCTTGGAGAGGCACCACACATGATTATGTTTCGTGTTCATCTGTTTGATACTAGACACTCTTGCTTGGGATCACATTCTTCTGATTTACTACGACTTTGATATGACAGTTTTAATAATGAAATCTGGCCTTGGTAAAGGCCCCTCACAATATCATATGCACAGCCATGATCTGGGTGAGGGCCAACATGAAAGTGTGTGTCCTATGGTTTGAACTTTAATTTATTGACCAAGAAAAAAAGCAGCATGCAGTGAAACTTCTTCCCGAGGCAAATGTTTACACTTAAAATATGCATGCTGCAAAAAATAAGGGACAGGTGCTCTCAGAATGCCAGCTGTCATTAGTGTCAGTGGCGCCCAGCAAACTGTACTCTTTTGTTACTGCACGTGAGCCCCCATTAAATATTTTTCCTCTTTTATTTTAGATACAAATAGTACTACTGCATGGAATCTAAAGTTTGGAACCATATACATGTATATTGGAGACTTAAGTTGAAAAAAAAACAATAAATAACAGATCACACATTTATATGCTTCAAATTTTAACAGAATTATTAACAAGGTGATTTATGGTGGCTGGAGAGATGGATTAGTAATCTCCCTTTGCAGAGGAGTTGGGGTTTAATTTCCAGCATCAACTGACAGATGTCTAGCTCTGGGAGATCCAAACCTTCTTCTGGACTCCCAAGGGCACCTGCACACACATCATACACACTCAAGCAGGCACACACACACACACACACACACACACACGCACACTCACACGCACACAAATTTAAAAAAAATGTTTAAAAAAGAAAGTGGCTTACTGGCCAATCTAAACGTTTTGACATAAATGGTGAATCCAGTAAGTCCCCGCTGTATGAGGCTTTACTTCCAGGTTAAGTTTATGTGTTGAAATTCAGCTTCATAGATGTATATGGCATGAAGAGAAAAGGCGAGATGTGAATTGTTTGTAGCCCACGAGCTCTTTTTATCTTTTGCATACAATTATGAAAGTACTGGGAGGCATGAGCTTTGGGACTGTTAGGGACAGAAAACATTGTTCTGTTAAGTCTTTTCCCTTCTGAAAATGCGCTTGCATGAAGGAGCCACTGGATGTCACTGTTGCAACATGCACGTGGGAGCAATCGGCAGCCTGTGCTGAGGAAGGCTGACTGAGGCGGTTTCCTGGGAGGAGATGTCTCTGTCCAAAATGAAAGTTCCAGAGTATTTTTTTTTCCTGCACTAAAAATATGCTTCTATCATTTAACAACCTTCCTTTTTCAATCTTTCTAAGAATTTAAGTTTTAAAACCTAGAAGTTGCCTTTTTGGGGTCATTACAGCTATTTTTAAGACTTAGAAAACATGTGTATTATCATGCTATTGTTTCTTCTGCCTTTGTGGCTTTAATGAGTCTTCTAAAAAAATCACAGTTCACAAAATGCACAAAACAGAACATTCCTTGTATTTTTAAGAGCTTTTTCTCCATAGTAAGTAGAATTATTTAGAGCAGTAATAGGAACTTTGGAGGCTTTATCTTCTCCATGTGGGGCAGTCCTAAACCATTATGGTGAGACGTGTTCGTGATTGTGATGTGGTCAAGGAAGGAGTGAGGCATTTTTTTGCTTTCTAGTGACCATCTCACTGGCCACCCTCATATTCTCTTTAAGTAAAGTTGATTTTCCCCCCTCTTCTATTTGCACACTGTCTTGAAGGCTGGTGTGGCCTTTGAGTCCTCAATACTTCATACGGTATGTTCCAAGGGATTCCTGGGACATAGCCTGTTCCTTCAGACCTTGGCTGTGAGTAGAACGGCACTGTACTTTATTCAGGATAGAAGCTGGCTTCTCCATTTATAAGATGGGCTCAGTCATTTCATCTGTGAGATCGTGAAGATAAAGCACGTGCTCAGAAAGGAATTTATTAATTTATATAAGAAGAATGTGATATTACTAGAAACTGTCCGGGATGCAGTTTATTTTAACAAATTTGAAACTGTACAGAGGAGAAGGGGAAGGAGGTCTGGGGGATAGGGGAAGGGATTGTGAGAGGAGATGACCAGGAATGGGGCAGTGACTGGCATGTAAAGTTAATAATAATAATAATAATAATGATAATAATAGCAGTAATATAATAATAACAACAGCTTCTTCACAAACCCATGTTTTAAAAGAATACTCAAGGTAGGTATACCGGGAGCAACTGTAGAGGACATGTGTGTGTTTTCTTAATTAAAAATAATTTCAATGATTACTAAGAAGCCCATTTTTTTAAAAAAATTATTCTAGGTTTGGGATTTAAAACATATGCATAAGCTAGACATATACCTCAGTGGCGGAGTGTGTTGTATGTGTAAGCACTTAGATTCAATTCTTCATAGTCTATAGAAAAGAAAAATAAATGCATAAATTTCATGACTCTTGAATGACCTGTTATGAACTACTCTAGATGAAGCATTTTTGACAAATATAAAAGAAATACACTTAGGTAACAACTCTAGAATCAAATTAATAAAAAGTATTTCTTAGAAGTACCAAGATCATACTAATGCTGAACAGCAAGTCTGTAATTAGAATAATACACTTAGAAGTAAATAAACAACTTAGGTTATACATAAACAATACTACGTGATTTGAATCACTCTACAGATCTTCCAGATAAAATTGCTTGTATTACTCTAGAAGAATCTGTTGTGACATTGAGTTGATCAATGGCTGAGTTGTAAAAGTAACTCCCACTTCCTTCCTTCCTTCCTTCCTTCCTTCCTTCCTTCCTTCCTTCCTTCCTTCCTTTCTTCCTTTCTTCCTTTCTTCCTTTCTTCCTTTCTTCCTTTCTTCCTTTCTTCCTTTCTTCCTTTCTTCCTTTCTTCCTTTCTTCCTTTCTTCCTTCCTTCCTTCCTTCCTTCCTTCCTTCCTTCCTTCCTTCCTTCCTTCCTTCCTTCCTTCCTTTCTTTCTTTCTTTCTTTCTTTCTTTCTTTCTTTCTTTCTTTCTTTCTTTCTTTCTTTCTTTCTTTCTTTCTTTCTTTCTTTCTTTCTTTCTTTCTTTCGGTTTTTCAAGACAGGGTTTCTCTGTATAGCCCTGGCTGTCCTGGAACTCATGCTGAAAAACAAGCTAGCTGCAAACTCAGAAATACATCTGCCTCTGCCTCCCAAATGCTGGGATTACAGGCGTGCGCCACCACTGCACAAACTCCCACTTCCATATCTTGGAAGAATTTAGTATGTTGGTACATGATTTTGAGGGGAAAGTATTTGAGTAGTTTGTCAACAAAATTCTGGGATTGTTTCTCTTTCCAGTTGTATATAAAGACTAGAATATTGTTCTAATTTGCTAAATAATGGGTATTTACCAATGTAGAGTCTTAAAAGTAATTATTGTTAATGTACCTGCCTGCTTGTACCAATTATTGGGTAAATTATGAAAGGTTTTATTTTTCTGAAGCAATTATATAAATGACATTCTAATCGCCCTTCTATATCATTTATTGATGTCCCAGACAGATCATCTAGTTTTGAAGTCACTTATAATTATTAAGGTTCATCTAAGACAGTAAAATTTCTGAAATTATACACTGGTGATTCTGTTTTAGCCAGGCATGGTGGCACACGCCTGTAATCCCAGCACTTGGGAGGCAGAGGCAGGTGGATTTCTGAGTTCGAGGCCAGCCTGGTCTACAGAGTGAGTTCTAGGACAGCCAGGACCACACAGAGAAACCCTGTCCCGAAAAACCAAAAAAAAAAAAACAAAACAAAAAAAAAAACCAAAAACAAAACAAAACAAAAAAAACAACAAAAAAACCCAAACAAACAAACAAACAACCCCCCCAAACAAAAACAAAAACAAAACAATCTTCTTGTTTCAGAATCACTTGGGAAAGGATATTTATTAAAAAATAAAAAAAACAGGTTCAATTTCAAAAGTTTCTAATACAGGGCTGCAGAAGAGGTGGAGAACCTGTGTTTCTGGTAACTTCCCAGGTGTCAGCATCAGTAAGCTCTGTGGAACACTGTTTGAATCTTCCTCCTACTTTTTTCTAAGTTCTTACACTACAGCTCTCTTACTGTTAGAGTAGTGAAGGAGCTGAGGGAAAGAGAGTAGCTTGCTTTCTAAGGAAATGTACTTGTACTTTAATATTGCTATTCATAGTTGGTGTCTCTCAATATCCCAGTGTCCAAGTCACAGCTGTCTTGGGTTGTCATGTATCTTTGAAGCATGTATACTGTTTGAAGCACGTGTTTTCTCACTGTATAATTTCTTGATGTATGACTCCAACTTTGTCTCTTTGCCCTTTACTTATTTGTGTATGGTTTCTATCTTTTTGTATAGTTTGCCCTTTACCTGTTTGTGTATGGTTTCTATCTTCCAATGGCCCCAGTGTTGAAGGCTGTTCAAAGATACCTTGGGAAGTGTTTCTCTGGTTTAGCCACCCAGACACAAAAGGTAATTCTTCAGCTGTGGTCCAAGTGGGATCAACTATTTTTCAAGGGGTGGAAGATTTTTGGTGTTGTATTTATGATGCTAATTTTTCCGAATGCAGTTATGAGTTGTAGAGTCAAGGAAGTTTCCAATGAGACTTCAAAGGAAAGTCTAGGAGGTCAGGCAATAGATTGTAGGGTAAGGATCCTTGCATGTAGTCTTTAAGAGGGTAGATTATAGAGCTGTGAGGATACAGTGAAAGAGGCAGTGTAGGTCTTAGGAAGATAAAAGTGAAACACCTGAAACTGAAGGCCCCAGTAGCCATTGGAGATAGCCCACTTAAAGAGGGATGCCCTGTGGTTTGCAGTGACAAAGGTCCTAGAGGCGACTTTCCAAGGCTCCCATTCTCACTTCATATTGTGCTCCCTACATACTGAACATAGAAATACAGGAGTCAGTGTTTGCTCCATTATTTTTTTGTCATGCTTTAGGCTAATTGAGCTTTTCTGTTTTCCCATTTTTATTAGAATAGTAATGCTTACTTTATATAATTCTATATTGAATCAATTAATATTTTATAAAGTTTCTGTGTTCTATAGGGCTTCACAGTTCAATGTTTTTTGGGTGGGTGCTTAGCAGAGACCCTGCATTTGTATTTTGGGAAATGCTGGGATGGCTGAAATGGAAGATCTGGAGTTGAAGCAAATGCATTTTGCATCATGAATTGGATGTGACATTTTGGCAACCAGGGTTAGAATGTTACAATTTAAACCTAAAATGTCCCCCTCAATCTTATTTTGCTCTACTCGGTTGTCAACTGATTGGTTTTAGGGAGTTATTTGATTTTAGCCTCATCAATGAGTTGCACCAGTTGAATTTATAGCTAAATGGACTATAGAATGCATGTCTTTGAAGAGTACAACGTGGTTTTTAGTGTCTCTTTTTCTCAGTGGCCATGTGTAGCCTCTCTTACAACATACTCTCTCCATCATGATATCTTACCTTGTCTCAGGCCCAGAGCAATGGAGGTAGGCAATCATGGGCTGAAAATAGGAGTCAAAGTAAGCCTTTTCCTTAAGTTGTTTTTCTTCTATATTTTGTCACAGTGAAAAAAAACCTGCTGAATGTATTTAAGTTCCTGCTTGTGATCCTGTGATCCTGTGATCCTGCAATCCTGGGCATGTAAAAGCCCCTGGAGTGGAGCTTCCTCTGGGTGTTGTGGGATTGGCTGTGGAGTTTGTGCCCCTACATATATTTTTTAAATACTTGTTTTTACCTCAGGATATTAAGTAACCTCAGAGCAGAAATCTTGTTTATACCATAGACTCAAAACCTAGAAAATAAATGTCCATAAAGACGTGCTCAGTACATTTTGAATGAATGAATAAAAGAAGGAAAGAGCAACAGTTATGTAGGGTGTTCTGCTCTCTTGATAAACCAAGTAACCTCTCAGAGCTGGAAGGTCAAGTAATGGTTTTTAGACAAACCATCAGAGAAGAGATAAAGGGTAGTGACAATGGAGACTTATTTTCTATGTAGTTTATGTCTGTGCTAAAAGAAGATAAAGTGTTCTAATATTATATATTTTCATATCAAGCTATGCAATATATTTGCTAAAAGTTCATGTGTTTGACCCAGTTATGATGTTAATTTGTATCCTCTAAGAAGCAGGGAACAAGAGGTTGAAAGTGGAAGAGATTTATTGAACCCTGGGGTGGGAGAGCAGTTGTATGCAAATTGAAGGAAGAGTCAGTGCAGATAGAAGGGTGAGATCACAATGCAAGTGTAATTCCTACAAACCAGAGATGGAAGAGAGCTTGGGTACAAAGATTCTTTGGTGGCAATACAAGTCTTACAATGTTCTGATAACATGATGGCTAGTCCAAAGCCTTAATGACCCACTGTTGCATCTTTCAGAAATGAATCCCTTTCACTATGCTGGGCTCATATAGTTATTAGCTGTGAAATGTTTCTTAGAGATGCAGCTTTCTTGAAGGTATAGTGGTAGATTAAGAGCTTAATAATCTCTTCAGTCACAATAGAGATATTTTATGATAAGATCAAATTTGAAAAATATCTATCCACAAATGCAGTAGGCAATAAATAATCTCATACCAACATAACACAAAGAAGAAATGCACAAACACACCAACAACAACTTAAACAAAATAAAAGAAGTTAATCATTGATCATTTATATCTCTCAATATCAACAGGATAGGAAAAGAGGATCTATCCTTCTACTGCATGCAAGCAGCATGTCCACATCAAAGATAGATTACCTGAAAGTAAAGTGTTGGAAAAGGACTTTGTAAAAAAATTACATTTCAAATGTTATCCCTCTTCCCAGTTTCCACTCTGAAAACTCCTCATCCCACCCCTCCTTCTCCTGCCCTCATGGTGGTGCTCCCTTGCTGACACATGCACTCCCATCCCACAGCCCTAGCATTCCCCTATGCTGGGGGCATCAAGCCTTCACAGGACCAAGGGCCTCCCCTCCTGCCCTCCCATTGATGCCAGACAAGGCCATATTCTGCTACTTATGCAGCTGCAGCCATGGGTCTCTCTCTCTCTCTCTCTCTCTCTCTCTCTCTCTCTCTCTCTCTCTCTCTCTCTCTCTCTCTCCCTCTCTCTCTCCCTCTCTCTCTCTCTCCCTCTCTCTCTCTCTCTGTATATATATTCAAGAAACTAGATATAAACAAGCCAGATAATCTAATTAAAAATGGAGTACATAATAGATATAAAGAGAATTTTCAGCAGAGGGATCTTAAATGGCTAAGAAATGTTCAACATCCTTAGTCATCAGGGAGATGCAAATCAAAATGACTCAGAGATTCCATCTTACACCTATCAGAATGGCCAAGTTCAAAAACAACACTCATGCTTGCAAGGATGTGGAACAAGAGAAGCACTCCCCCATTATGGAAAGTAGTGAAAATTTGTGCATCCACTTTGGAAATCAACATGACTGTTTCTTAGAAATTTGGGATTCAATCTAACTTAAAGACATAGCCATACCACTCCCTTATAAGTGATTATTAGTAGTAAATAAAAGATATTTATATTACAATCCACAGACCCAGATTACTTTGTAAGTAACAAAGAGGGCTTAAGTGTGTGTGTGTGTGTGTGTGTGTGTGTGTGTTTATGTGTGTGGGAGATGTAAGTACCTTCCTGGGAGTGGGGAATAGAATAGATTTTGTGGGTGACCTGGGGGAGGATGTAGATGGGAACAACAGGGGTCAAATTGGAGTGAGGAATAGAGGGAGAATATTGGCATAGACACTGGAACAGAAGTAGGAGCATATTGAGCATGCTGTAGAAACCCAATGCAGTGGAAACTTCATGGAGCCTACAAGGGTGACAGCACTGATGACTCCTAGTCATGGGGGACATGGAGCCTAAACTGACCATCCTCTGTAACCAGGCAAGGCCTCAGGTAGAAGGACTGGTATACCAACCCAGCCATAAAAACTCTGACCTACAGTTTGTCATGCCTGTATGATGTGCTAGGACTGGAGCCTAGCATAATGATCATCAAAGATACTAGAGAGACTTCATCCAGCAACTCCTGGGAGCAGAATGTAGAGTGCTATAGACAAATATTACACAGAGCTTGGTGAGTCCTGTGGAGGAGAAAGAGGAAGGATTGGAGGAGCCAGAGGGATCAAAGACCCCACAAGATTATGATCCACAGAATCAACTGACTGGGACTCAAATGGGCTCAGAGATAAGGGAGCATTTATTCTTCTGGGTCCTCTGTGTATATGTTATGGTTGTGTAGGATTCCTAACAGTGAGAGCATGGGCTGTCTCTGGCTCTTTTCCCTGTCTTTGGGACCCCTTTCCTCCTATTGGGTTGCCTTGTCCAGCCTTGATGTGAGGGTATATGCCTGTTCTTGATGTAGCTGTTTATCCCACAGTTGGTTGATGCCCCTTCAAGGTTTGCTCTTTTTCTGAGGGGAGGTGAATGTGGAGGCATGGATCTGGGGAAAAGTGGAGGTAGGAGAAAGAGACTGGGGAGAGGGGAGGGAGAGAAAACTGCAGTTGGGGTATAATATATGTGAGAAGAATGAATACAAAGAAAAAAAGGAAAAAGAAAAAAATAAGAATTTCATTGTGTCCTAATGTGCATGAACTGTTTTAGAGATGCTTCCATGTCCTACTGAGTAATATTTGTTGGCCTTTGGGTTGGATATAATGTAAATATCTGTTAGGACTATCTGATGTTAGATACCTTTTCATTCTGAGATCTCGCTATCTCTCTCTCTCTCTGTCTATCTGTCTCTGTCTCTCTGTCTCTGTCTCCGTCTCTTTCTCTTTTGGTCCAGATGGTCTATCTACTGGTGAAAGTTGGATATTGGAATCACTTACAGTTGAGAGTGGCCAGAAGAAATACATCCAAGAACATGCCACAGGCCATTCAGGCCTGTGGCAGCTGGAAGAAAGATACCCAAGTGCCCTCACCATATTGACCCAGAAGGAAAGACATCCAAATACCTACCTTTGGAATCACTGTTATTTGAATGTGTGCTGGGGAGATGGGAAAAACATGAGTACAAGATGGAAGAGAAAGTGAAGCCAAGGTGTTTGTACACTGTAGAGAAAGGTAGAACTAGAGACTTGATGGTAGCAAGGAACAGGGAGATATGAGGAGGCCATGGTGAGTTCTTCCCCTGTGATGCCGCTAAGGGCCATGTTTGCATCCATGGTCCTGCTTGCAGCTGGGGTTGGTGCTGATGACTCAGCCTGAGTTACCACCAAAGACCAAGTGGATATTCCATGGTCTAGGTTGCCCCTGGAAAACATGTGGATATCTGAGGGCCATGCTGCCTAGGGAAGACATGCTGATATGAGTGGCCTACCCTCCACCTCAGGTCATAGGGGCATTTGGGCTCAGACTAGTGAAAGGGACCATGCCTTGATCCTTGGTCTTGTGGTAGTTAAGGTCTGTGTTGATGTCCCAGTCTCATGTATGACCAAAGGCCATGCAGATGTCCCTAGTCTGGACTGCTGCCTGAGGTACAGTGCTGATCTGGGGTCCTGGTGGTGGGGGTCAGGTGATCAGCCCTAAGGTGTGATTGGCCCTGGCCCTGCCCCTTATCTGCCTCACAACATTGGCTGAGATAGCCAGGGCAGTGCCTGCCAGGGCACAGGAGAGCTGGTGGGCTGACTAGCTCAACTCCCTGCCCAAATCTAGGGCACTGAGTTGGCCCACCCCAACATCTATCCCATCTGAGAACTGCTGGGGCATGTGAAAGGGCAGGTCTTGCAGATCCAAAGCAGCAGGATCTCCATGACATAGGGCAGAAACAGAATATCCAAGATTCCCAATGAGGCTCCATTAGAGATAATAGAGCAGAAGGCAGAGACCTTGAAACACACCAATGACTTATTGCAATGAACATTTCCAAGTAAAAATGTGTGGGCAATAGGGTATACTGTGTGACACACTACAGCTTTCACAGTGAGATTTTTTAATTTTATCTCATTTTCTTTTCTTTTGTATGGGGAAGTTGCAAGAGTAGAGGGCAGAGAACAGATGTGAAGAGATTGGGAGATGAGTGAAATTGGGGTGCATGATGTGAAACTCATAAAAAAAATCAATAAAAATTTAAAGAACATCACTTACAGTTACTTGGTTTGTTTTGATTCACTCCATTTATTCCAATATTATGAAATTGGCTGTTCCAGAGTTTGTTGCATATGTTTAGTATTGTAAATCAGTATTTACCTAATCAATTGTTCTCTTGATAAGAGGGAGTGCCCGTCTTTGTCTCTTCTGATTAGTTTTTGTTTGAAGTTTACTTTTGCCAGGTATTAGGTCAGCAAGGCCTACTTGCCTCTTGATCATATTTGTTTGGAATACTTTTTATTTTCACTTTAAGGTGATACCAATGGTAGATGCTAAAGTGGCTTTCTTATAGACAACAGACAAATGAATTCTCTTTTTAATCTGAACCCTTGGCCAGGCTGTGTCTTTTAATTGGAGACCTGATGACATTAATTTTTAGATTTATTATTGAAAGTTGTGTGTGTAGATTTCATTCATTTGGATATTTTTTGGTGGTGGGGGGTGAACTTCTGATGGGTAAAACTCTGTTGCTTCTGGTTCAGTCTATCATTCATTGATCATGATATGAGAAATATAACCAGATATTTCTCTCTCTATTTATGACTGCATTGCTGGTCATTGGTTGCATGGTTGTTTTTATTACCAATAAATGGTTAAGCAGTACTAATTTTTCATTATTGCAAATGAAAAATTGCAGTGAACATGTATTTCTAGTAGTATCAATAAAGTTATTCATTCATAAAATGTTCTTATGTGTAAAATATATGTTTATATTTCTTTAATTGATACTAAAGATTTAATAGAGCAATTGTTTAATGTTCAGTTTGGCATAAATTACTACATCAGTATCCAGGTACTAGTTTTGAGTCATGTGATGAATATAAAAGGTGACATTTTGAAATTTAATTATCTGAAAGATACAAATCAATGACTGTCATTATTATTCTCCTTAACATCTTTGGAGATTCTTGACATAGTCTAGTCATGAGAAAACTTTAGTTAAAACTGGATCTAAAGAGAAAGGAAGCTTTTATGACAGTGCTTATTATAATTCCAGGTTGGTTTCAAGGTAATTTTCTTATTTTAAATGATAGTGTACAAAGTTTGGAATCATCATCATCATCATCATCATCACATCATCATCATCATCATCGTCATCAGGAATTAGCCATGTAGTTGGCCAGTGTTTGTGGGTTTCATGAATGCATAACATTTTTCCCCATTTAAAAAAATTGCTTTTCTGCTTTTATCTAAAAGAATTGATTTTTGCATTAGTAGAAAAAATAATAAGATTTTCTTGCTTTATCCTTCTTAAAAAGAAAATTTTATGTTTTTCAGCTGTAACTGCAAGACCTCATTCATGGGACTGTTGGCAAAGCTAAGTGTTGTTTATGTGGTGCTGCATAGAGGCTCTCCGTTTCTTGAGAGCTATCAAATGGAGGCTGCTACAAGCTTCTTGCTACATGACTATTTCCATAGTAACTCATCATCTGACAAGTTGCTTGTCTGCTGGAGAGAGTCGTCTTGCTAGACAGATATTACCACATGTAATATAATCATCCACATTCCATCACTGTTTCCAGCCTTATTTGCCAGAAGGTCACAGGTTCTGTCAAATTCACAGGGAAGATATTATATACAGTATGAATACTGGGGATCACGAGGCCTCCTTATGATCCATCATAGATCTGCTTTATTCGCCTGCCTTTGTAATTTTTATTTCACTAATGCAGAATGACACTGGTCAGCATATTATCAGTAAGCTGAAAATAATAAGAATTAAGAATTTTATGGGTTATTGGAGCACAGGTATTTAGTACAATATTAGTAAATTCTTAAAAAAAATGAAATGTTGTGGGGCTGTCCCTAACTCTTCTGCCTGCCTGTGCATCCTGTTCCCCTAACGGGGATACCTTGTCTGGCTTTAATGGGAGAGTCCTACTGTGATTCAATGTGCCAGGGTAGTTTGGTACCCAGAGGGTGTCTTTCCCTTCTCAGAGAAGGGGAAGGGAATTGGGAAGGGACTGTGTGAGGGGAAACTGGGAAGAGGGGGTTGCAATTGAAGTTATAATATGAATACATAAATTAAGTAACGGGAAAATAAATTATTGCTTGTTTAGTAAAGTTGATACTTTTCAATGAAAATTTTATCCTGAAATATACATTCAAAAATATGTGACTTTATCCCCAGCTTAATAATAAACATGACACCATCATCCACATATCCATTGCCAGACTAATGGATACTGGTTTGAGGACTTCTCTCTGATAATTTTTCCATTCCTTTTCTCTTAGGTCCATTAGAGTTTTCTGCTAATCATGCTTTTGTGTTTATTCACTGTTTCATCGGACAAGTTTCCTGTCCTTAAACCAAAAGTTGTTTATTTTAGTTCTTTTTGAAATGTATACACAGTGAGAATTTTTTCTTTCAGTCAACATTTTGTGTTCGTATTTTGTGTACTCATGTGTGATTGGTGCATAGTTATGTTCGTTGTATAAAGCAAGTACTCCCAAATATACTGGAATTTACTTTTCCATACTATAGTCGATAGGCTTTGGGTGTTAAGATTCCCTTCTTGCTGTGAGACTGGCACCCTGAGGTCCAGTGTTTCCAGTAGTTTCTGATCAGGAGTTTCTCCTTTGATCTTTGGAGAGGAAAGCCTGGATCACAGGCCAGGTCCTGTTCACTTTGCTCTAGCAATTCAAAGCTGTTGGAGATAGCTTTACCAATTTACTCATACCTGCCGTAGAAAAGGCCATTTGTTTTATAAAGTGAAATTTCCCAAGAGTCAGCTTTAAAAATCACACCAGAGGGGTGATGACTTGAATCTATCAGTTCTAAATTAAGTTCTTGAGAGTAGGAAACTGACATCTTGAATAAATCGTGTTGGCAAGTGGTTACATTTAAAATGAATTTTAAGATTTTAAACCTTGAGAGAGTTTAATTAAAGTGTTGAAGAGATTACAGCATAGTTTAAGAACTAAAATTCTCCTTTCATGTTCAATACCAATTAATTCTTCTCATCTTCCATTTCTAATTTATCAGCCTACTTCTGCTGCTTTGATAGAGCTGCTACAATTTTCTGCTTGGTGCTTATTTTAAACCTAAGCAGATACATTTGCCACACAGTAAATTCATGAAAGGAAAGCCAAGTTCACGTCTGGTCTTAATCAATGGAATTTCCTGTGATGAATTAGGACATGAATGTGAATCTCTTAAAAGGTAACTAATGTGCAGTTAAGAATATTCATAGGTCATTTATCAAGGTCACACCTCATTATTCTTTATCTTCTTCACCAGAACATATTGTAGGTGAAAATTAATATGTAAATTTAGGATGGATATCATGTGTAATTAGAATAATTTGGAAAGTTCTCTCAATATTGTACCTTCTATATTTTTGAAACTAATATGCATATTAACAATCATTTTCATTGAAAAATCATCTGGAATTTATTTATTTATTTATTGGTTTGGGGGATTAAACCCAGGACGGAAGGGCTATTCTTCTGAGCTGTGTCATTAGCTCTAATAATACTGCATTTAGAAGCTGACCTTCTCTGTACTGATTTTGTAGTGCTGAAGATGAGCCAAGGACCTGTTTGCTGTTAAGCACACAGTTTACCATGGAGTAACTTCTCGAGCCCCTTTAAAAGTATTTGGAATTTAAATTCCTTACAAGCTATCTGAGAAAATATGCTGATTGCATTTTATTATCTATTGAGGCCTATTATAATAATTAACATTTATTGGCTAGATAGAACGAAAAATTTTCTCTTCTCACTTTTTATTTGGTTGACCTTTTCTTGAGTTCATGAGAGAGGACTAAGGGACAGAAATAAAGGGAAGTAGAGAAACCCAAAGGAAAGGAAGCACATCAAGGAGGGACAGAATGCTTTCTGACAACCGTAAATTTCTCTATCTAGTAGAGAAGGTTTTTTTTTTTTTTTTTTTTATTCGATGTATTCTTTATTTACATTTCAAACGATTCCCCCTTTTCTGGGTCCCCACTCCCTGCAAGTCCCATAAGCCCTCTTCCCTCCCCCTGTTCCTCCATCTACTCCTTCCCACTTCCCTGTTCTGGAATTCCCCTATACTGCTACATTGAGTCTTTCCAGAACCAGGGGCCACTCCTCCGTTCTTTTTGGACATCATTTAATATGTGGATTATTTCTTGGGTATTTCAAGTTTCTAGGTTAATATCCACTTATCAGTGAGTGCATACCATGATTGATCTTTTGAGACTGGGTTACCTCACTTAGTATGATGTTCTCCAGCTCCATCCATTTGTCTACAAATTTTATGAATTAATTGTTTCTAATGGCTGAATAGTACTCCATTGTGTATATATACCACATTTTTTGTATCCATTCCTCCATTGAGGGACACCTGGGTTCTTTCCAGCTTCTGGCTATTATACATAGGGCAGCTATGAACATAATGGAGCATGTGTCCTTATTACATGCTGGGGAATTTGTAGAGAAGATTTTAACTGTAGGGAACACATTTAATGTTCTTTTGTCTCTGGTTTACAGGAATGCAAACCAAGACACATTCTTTTATATATACCATGCAAATATGCAACATTCTGTCCACTCCTCCGACACACACACACTTCGACACACACAAAGAGGCCTTGACTATAAACATATAACCCGGTGCCTAGAGAGATGACTCAGTGGTTAAAGGCACTTGCTGTTCTTACAGAGGGCTAGTGCTTTGTTCCTGGAACCTACATTGTATAACTCCCCATCACATGTAACTCCAGTTTGAGGGAATCTGACACCTTCTCCTGGCCTCTGAGGGTATTTGTACATGTGTGTACATAACCCCACCCCATGATTAAACTAATATAAAACAAAGAAGCAGAAGCCACCATGGTTCAAAGCGCCAGTGAATCTGGGAGGGTTTGCAGGATCCAGTTTGGTAGGGTGAGGTTCTGGGTGCTGTTTTCGCTGCTGGTGAGATACGAAGTCTGGCAGGAACATTCAAAGTTCTTTATGGAATGAGTACACCACACACGGAGCTGGACCTATGAGACTGTGAGCAATTGGGAGAGAACTTCATGTAAGCATGTAATCTTTAATTGAACATTAGGGCATGCCAACGGGAAAATAGAAGAATGAGGGTTCCCGTGAACTAGAGCACAATACGGGTAAGACTGAAGGAAAGAGCAGGGGCAAACTTAACCTCCCAAGGCCATCAGAGACAGTTTGGGTCACTGAGGAATGTGATGTATTTAGAGAATAGCATTTTCTTTTTTTTTCTTAAAATTTATTCTTCTCTTATAATCACAGCCTCCTGATCACAGCCTCCCCTCCCTGCACGCCTCTTACTCACGCTCCATCTCCCATTTCCCCAACATCCATGGCTGCTCCATTTCCTGTCAGAAAAGGGCAGGCCTCCCAGGGATATCAGCTGAACACCTCCTAACAAGATGCAATCAGACCAGGCACAGATCCTCATATCAAGTCTAGACAAGGCAATGCAGTAGGAAGAAATGGGTCCCAACAGCTGGCAAACAAAATCAGAGATACCCTAATCTCCCACTGTTAGGAGGCTCACAATAACCACAAGCTAAACAACCACAACTCACATGCCATAGACATAGTACAGACCCATGGAGGCTCTGTGATTGCTGCTCCAGTTTCTGTGAGTCCTTATGAGGCCTGCTTAGTTGATTCTGTGGGCTGTGTTCTCCTGGTGACCTCATCGCCTCTGGCTCCCATGATTCCTCCCCCTCTGCTGTGGCATTCTCTAAGTCTCTGCATCCGCTACCATCAGCTGCTGGAGGAAGCCTCTCTGATTACCCCTGGGCTAGGCACCAATTGAAATAGCATTTTTGAACAAAATGGTATTATTCAAAACAGGAGGGAACTGATTAAAAGCACGCATATACGATCTCCTGTTGCTTCAATCTTTTTTTTTTCTTTTTCAAATTTGGTATAAAAAGGTACCATTTGTTTGGAGGAAGGCAACTCTCTGAAAAAAAGAAAAATATGGAATTAATGTTTGGAATCTGCTATTGACATCTATTTTTTTTTTTAAAAAAAGTATTCATATTGTCCCTTTCAGTTTTGATAACAATATTTAAAGATTATTTTATTATATGCTTTGAACATATTTGATATCAATAACCACCTCAGTCAGCTGTTTTTATGATGTTCTAAATCATTATGTTTTCAAAGGATAGAAGTTTGCTAGACCTTGTGGAAACAGACACCGATGCCTTTTAAAAAAATCTCTTTTAACCATTACAAAGCACCTGCTTACAAAAGATTTTCATTTGTAATTTAAATTTATTAATTTTGATAAAGTCATTAAACATGTCTCCTTGTAAATCATTGTGTTCCTCTCGCTGTCTTTAAAAACGAATTTTTCTCTTCGTCAGAATGAAAATGCCTGATTGAAAGGTTGACACAGTCAGGAGAGTGAGTTCATACGTGGACTCGATTCCACTGTGGTCTCCTTTGTGTCTGTCCTGCTTCCACTCTGGTAGAACCCTCTGCATCTCGAGGGTGCACTTCTCACCTCCTCCAGCCACAGGCCTTCTTCTGACAGCTGCTCTGCTCTGCTCCACTGCCTTCGTCTCCTCTCCATCCCCCTTTGTCTTAGACAGTCACAGGCAGAGCAGCGCAGAAACCAACAGAGTGGCAAAACACAGCAGCTGTCAGGAGAACAGAACATGACAGTGAGGAGACAAAGGGCTAAGACTCAAACTAACCAGACGGGGTGCTTCTGCAGGCTGGAATACTCAACCCAGAAATGGTTAGGTGTGCAGCAAATTCTTGAGATTGTAGACAAATATATTTGGCTGCATGGAATAGATCCAATTCTAATGCTCTTTCTTTCATTTAGCTATTTGTGCATTAGTGAAGAAAAAGAGGCCAGGCTCACACACACACACAGTCACACATGTATGCATGCCCAAATTTATGCAAATATGTTTATGTAATTTTGTGTGTATATATATATGTAGACACATCATATATTTTAGGCAAATATGGAGATGATTTTTGATCTAAATATTTTATACTTCTCCATTAAGCCAATTAGAAAGGCATAGAGAATGATTATTAGTGGCTCCTTTGCAACCCCTCACTCTAAGTGCCTTCATCTTTTTGAAAAACCTCTTATTCTTCTACAGGCTATGTTTTGCTTTATAATACACTGTGCAAAGAAACACACATTTATTTATCACTTCCACTGATAAAACAAGCCTTTCAAATGCTTTGCATTCTGTGTCATTCAGTGGAGCCTCATAAGAGTTACAATTTTGTGTGTGTGTGTGTGTGTGTGTGTGTGTGTGTGACACTGTAAAGTTTCGGGCCTCTCATTGTATTTTCTCCTTTGAACATTTGGAACAGTCATATTCTTCATCCAGAATCCCTTAGCATTGTTCATATTTCCTTCTCTTCAATCTTTTTGCCTCTGTGTCAAAGGTATCACAGGTAAAGTTTCTCCCAAGTATAATTTCTGTATTTATTCTTCTGTGTTGGTAGCATTTCTGTCACTTCTAGGCAATATGGTAGTGCTATTGAGGATCAGCTTGGAAAGGGCCAGGGTCCATTCTGCTCAGTTTGAAGATGCTGCATATAAGAATTAGGGAAAGTAATGTCGTCTTTAACTCTTCTACCTGCTTGGCCAGGGGCTGCTAATGAAGGCGAGCATATATTTCATCATATGTTCTAGTTTCCTGTCAGCTGTGATATGCACAATGACCAAAGTCACTTTAGGGGAGGAAAGAAGGTACTTCATCATATACTTCTGGGTCACCCTTCATCATTGAGGAAAGTCAGAGCAGGAACTCAATACAGAAACCTGAATGAAGGAGTGCTTGCTATTTAAGGCAGTATTATCATTGATAGGAACCAACATATAGCTAGAGGAGTACAGAAAAAAAACATGGAGAAAAGGTTCTTTTTTTTTTTCTTGTTTTTTATTCGATATAATTTATTTACATTTCAAATGATTTCCCCTTTTCTAGCCCCCCCCCGAAAGTCCCGTAAGCCCCCTTCTCTTCCCCTGTCCTCCCTCCCACCCCTTCCCAGTTCCCCGTTCTGGTTTTGCCAAATACTGTTTCACTGAGTCTTTCCAGAACCAGGGACCACTCCTGCTTTCTTCTTGTATCTCATTTGATGTGTGGATTATGTTTTGGGTATTCCAGTTTTCTAGGTTAATAACCACTTATTAGTGAGTGCATACCATGATTCACCTTTTGAGTCTGGGTTACCTCACTTAGTAGGAGAAAAGGTTCTTAATGGCTTGTTTACAGGCTCAGGTTTAGTTAGATATCTTATTTAACCAATGTCCGAGTGCCTGAACATAGTGCTGTACATAGTGGGATGGATCCTTTTGCATAATTAATAGTCAAGATGATCTTTAAAGATGTGTCCACAGGCAAGTCTGATCTAGGAAATTCCTCCCTCAAACCTTTCTTCTCAGATGATTCTGCTTTCTGTCAAATCAACAGAATGAAGCAGGACAGTATTCTGTTGAGCCTTATCATCCTCAAAGACATGATATTCATTTTCAGTTTATTGCCTTATGTTGCATAATGGAGAGAAATGCACCATTATTATTATTACAATGGGTAAAATGAACTTCCATGTAGCATGGAATAAGCTTTAAACATTCAGATATGTCATGAACTGATAGAAATTATGAAGTAAAGAACTACCATATGATGCAGCTATATTACTCAGAGGCACACACCCAAAGGGTTTTAAGCATACCACAGAGATAATTCACATATCTTTATGGCTACTACACAATAGTCAAAATATGTCCTTAAACAAAAAGGTGGAATAGGGAACTAATGATACAGGAACAAAACTGGGTCCTGTTCGGCTGGGAAGAGTGAAATTAAGACATTTGAAGGAAAATGAATGTAACCAGAGACTATTATGTCATGAGAGTATGTCAGACTGAGACAAATATCCCATTTTTTTTCAGATGTGGAACCTAGATTTAAGTGTGGTGTATGTGTGTGTGATTGTGTGTGTGTGTATGTGTATGTGTGTGTATGCATATATGTGTATGTGTATATGAGTGCATGTATGTGTATATGTGGATGATTGAGTGTGTGTGTATTTGTGTGTGTTTCTGAGACATGAAGATAGATAAGGGACTGTTCAGGGAGGGGAGGTGTCTGAAGAGAGAGGGAGGAACAATAGAGGGTAATGGAATATGTGTGCCATGAAAATAGAGTGGAGAACCTTTTTGAGTTAAAGAAGTTTATGGACAAAGGAATGGGGATAATGGGAATATGAGGTAGAAGGAGTTGATAAATAAGTATAACAATGAATTTGAATGTTATCTTGAAACCCATACTTTGTATGCTAACCAGGAATTTAAAAAGAAGACTCAGGAGACCTAGTGGTTATTCCCTCTGCTTTTGGTGTCTGAGTTTGCAATAAGAAAGATGCAACACACACGTTGCTTTCTTGTTCCTTTCATTCAGTTTTTCATCATCACTTCCAAGTTTTAACTCATAATGAAGTGTTCTCCATCCCGTGATACACAAGGAAAGTTAAGTCTCTTCTGGAATAATTTACTGTCAAATCAGCTAACACACACACACACACACACACACACACACACACACACACACACACACACACAAACAGACACCCATACACACAAACACACACACAAACACACACACATATTCCAAATTACAGTAGAGTGCAGCATGCTGAATTCTATATATTAGAAACAGGATATAATCCTCTGAAAACATGAAACAAGAAAGATATTATACTAGGAAAGCTTCAGAAAAGATGACATTGAAATTGAGTCTGAAGAATGTGTAGACCAGATGGTGAAAAAGGATAGGAATAAGGGCGACTCTTAGGCAGGGGACATTCATCCGTGAAGGCATTGTTTTCAGAGAAAGAATAAAATGCCGCTTATGAGAGCAGAGGAGTGTGAACAGAAGATGTGAAAGATGAATGAGCAGATGTGGAGCAGAAAGGACCCTGAGAAGGAAGAAAGTGATGAGTGGAGAGACAGAGACAGAGGAATGGAGGGAGCAGACCGCTGTTCTATCACTAAAGGGCCTGCTTATAAATCTAAAGGGCTTAGTGATTAACTAGCTACACAGAAGCAAGGATTATCTAATTTACTACCACAACCCAGTACTAGAATGAAACGTAAGCAGGGATGTATTACTATGAGAAAACCGTCCTGCAGATCTGATTGATTATGGTGAAGGAAAACATCTAAGAAGTTTTCAGATTACCCTATGTGATGAAGGTGCTGGGTGATTTTGACTCTGGTAAGGGACTATTCCTCACTGGTGGAAGCTTCCAGATGTATACTCACATGGTATAAAGTACTGATAGTCTCCCTTAGGTCTCTTGTACAACAGCATTGATTTCAGTTATGAGGATTTTTCCCTCATTCATTTGCCCTGAAAAGACCCCATCTCTGAGCAGCCCCTGAGAGCTAAGGCAGTTACTGATGGTTGGGGATCAGGACTCCCATTTCTTCATTGTTGTTGCTACTCTTAAGTTGTCATCCTTCAGTAATTCACATCTACAATCCTATCAACAACTAATTAAAAAGACATTGGTGTTGAGGACAGCTCAGTGGTAGAGCTCTGAACTAACAAGTGCAAGGCCATGGGTTCCATCCCCAGCACTGGGGGGAAAAGACAAGACTCACAAAGACCGGCAAAAATCCTAAGGAATCAACACACAGCCTTCAGGTGGGCCAGATGACTTCGTAGGTAAGAACATCGACACCAAGCCTAACAACTTGAGCTTGGTTTCTAGAATAACATGGTAAAATGTGAGAACCGATGGCTGCCTGCTGACCTCTGATCTCCTTAGCTCACCATGCTTCTTATGTTCCCCACCAGTAAGGAAATCAAAGAAATGTGGTAGTAAAAGAGGAACTTGTGAGGAGGAAGGGGTTCGGTGATAGTGGGGTGCCATGGAAGAAGAAGATGCCAGGAAGCAATATCAGAATGTGTTACAGACATTTTGAATCTCATCAACAGTGTTCTGACATAGGGCAGGGCACAGTGTTCAGAAGGAAGATCATGATATAGATATGAACATCAGTCACAGTTGGAGTCATGAATATGGTTGTTGGAACTGTGGCTGTGACGGACCAGGTTCATTTCAGTAGAGACCTGGGAGGAAATTTTAACTTATGTAGCTTTTGGGATGAAATGTGTGATAAACTATACCTCTCCATAAATGTTTAGGGACCTTCTAAATTCCAGACCCTATTATGCACCAGATATACAAAGGATGACAAAAAGAAATGGCTTCTTTGTCAAAGAGATTGCAATCTAGAAGAGAAGGACAGGTGAGAGAAATGGACAAAATTTATTATGGTAGATGCTGTGTTGTCACAGAGGCGAAGAGGGAAGAACTGGGAAGGACATGCAGCAGAGCTTTGGGCAGGGTTTAGTTAGAGAGGTGAACTTAGTTCTGAAGGATTACTAAGGTTATTTACAGAATAAAATGCACATGCGCATACAGTACGTGTGTGTATGTGTGTGTGTGTGTGTGTGTGTGTAAAACTCTTCTGAGTCAGGTTTGATGGGGCTTGTACCTATAATCCCAGCACTTGGGAGGTGGAGCCAGGAGGAATGCTTCAAGCTTCAGAACAGTCTGGGGTAAGAGAGGGACACAGAGTATCAAAACAAAACAAAACAAAAAAACAAATAAAAGCAAAAGTGCAACGACAATAGGCTAATGAATTTGAAAAGTAGCTTATACAGTAGCAGGGTTTGCAGGGGATATTCATACATATTTTCTGCTCATCTTCCTTCCCTTCTACTTCTTTCCCTCCCCTTCCCTCCCTCTCCTTTCTTTCCCCTCTCCACCCTCCCCTATGGTCCCCTTGTTGCCACCTTTCTTTCGGCTCCATCTGTACCAACCCTGCTTAGAGCTCCCTTTCCAGCCACAAGGGCCAATTTCAGGTTTCCTGGCATTTGTCTCTATTTTCTCCTGCCCTAGATACACTATTTAATAGTGATTAATGAGGATCTGCATATGAACAAAAACGGATGATATTTGTCTTTCTGCCTCTGGGTTACTTCATTTAAGATACTATTTTCAAGTTACACCCATTTTCCTATAGACTTAATTTTCTTCATAAATGAATGAAATTCATGACATCTATGTATCACGTTTTCACTATCCATTCACCCTTCATGATAAAGAGAATGGCCTCTTCTTTTTTTATTTATTCTTTTTTAATTAAATATTTTATTTATTTGCATTTGAAATGTTATCCTCTTTCCTAGTTTCCCCTCTGCAAACCCCCATCCCCTCTCTCTTCCCCCTGCTTCTATGAACGGGCTCACCCGCCTTTCCACCCACTCCCACCTACTCCCACCTCACCTCCCTAGCATTCCCCTACACTGGTGTACTGAGCTTTCAGAGGACCAAGGGCCTCTTCTCCCATTGATGCCTGACAAGGTCATCCTCTGCTACATATGCAACTGGAGCCATGGGTCCCTCCATGTGTATTCCTGGCTAGTGGTTAAGTCTCTGGAAGCTCTAGGGGGTCTGGATGGTTAATATTGTTGTTCTTCCTATGGGGTTACAAACCCCTTCAGCTCCTTCAGTCCTTTCCCTAACTCCTTTAGTGGTTGGTCCTTGAACTCAGTCCAATGGTTGGCTGAGAGCATCTGCACCTGTATTTGTCAGTCTTTGGCAGAGCCTCTCAGGAGACAGCTATGTCAGGCTCCTGTCAACAAGCACTTCTTGGCATCAGCAATAGTGTCTGGGTTTGGTGGCTGCATATGGGATGGATCCCCAGGTGGGGCAGTCTCTGGATGACATTTCCTTCAGTCTCTGCTCCACACTTTGTCCCTATATTTGCTTTAGACAGGAGCAATTCCCTCAACCAGGGGTCTTGCCTAACCTCTGAATATGGTCTCTATAGATTCTTCCACTCCTTGTTGGGTTTTTAAGCTAATGTCATCCTGTTGGGTTCTGGGAGCCTCTTGCTTTGTTAGCATCTGGGACTTTCTGGTGGTTACCCCAGTTTCCCATCCCCCATTGCTACACATATTTGACTCTCTGTATATCACCCACATCTTCTCCCATACCTGGTCCTACCCCCTTTTTCTTCTCCCTCTCCTCCCTTCATCCCAAGTCCCTTATACTCCCTGACTCGTGTGAGTATTTTCTTTCCCCTTCTAAGAAGGACTGAAGCATCCACACTTTCATGTTCCTTCTTTTTGAGCTTCATATGTTCTATGAGTTGTACCCTGGATATTCTGGGCTTTTTGTCTACTATTCACTCATCAGTGAGTACAATGTGCGTTCCTTTGTGGCTCAGTTATCTCACTCAGGATGATATTGTCCAGTTCCATCCAATGGGCTGTGAATTTCATGAAGTCATTGTTTTTAATCACTGTGTAGTAATCTCTTGTGTACATGTACCACATTTTCTGTATCCATTCTGTTAAGTGACATTGGGTTGTTTCCAGCTTCTGGGTATTATAAATAAGACTGCTATGAACATAATGGAGCATGCGTCCTTATTATATGTTGGAGCATCATTTGGATATACACACAGGAGTGGTATAGCTGTCCTGTCAGGTAGTACTATGTCCAGTTTTTTGAGGAACCAACAGACTGATTTCCAGAGTGGCTGTACCAGCTTGCAATCCCTCCACAAAAACAAGAGTGTTTCTCTTTCTTGACATCATCGTCAGCATCTGCTGTCACCTGAGTTTTTGATCTTAGCCATCTGACTGGTGTGAGTTGGAATCTCAGGGTTGTTTTGATTTGCCTTTCCCTGATGACTAAGGATGTTGAACATTTCCTTAGGTGCTTCTTGGTCATTGGATATTTTTCAGTTGATAATTCTTTGTGTAGCCATGTACCCTATATTTTAATTGGGTTATTTGGTTCTATGAATTCTAACTTCTTGAGTTCTTTGTATATATTGGATATTAGCCCTGTATTGGATGTAGGATTGGCAAAGATCCTTTTCCAATTTGTGGATTGTCATTTTGCCCTATTGACAGTGTCCTTTACCGTAAAGAAACTTTTTAATTTTATGAGGTCCCATTTGCCAATTCTTGATCTTAGACCATAAACCACTGGTGTTCTGTTCAGGAAAATTTCCCCTATGCCCAGGTGTTCAAGGCTCTTCCACACTTTCTCTTCTATTAGACTCAGTGTATCTGGTTTTATGTCAAGGTCCTTGATCCACTTGGACTTGAGCTTTGTACAAGGAGATAAGAATGAATTGATTTGCATTCTTCTACATGCTGACCCACAGTTGAACCAATACCATTTGTTGAAAAGGCTGTCTATTTTCCACTGTATGATTTTAGCTCCTTTGTCAAAGATCAAATGACCATAGGTATGTGGGTTCATTTCTGGGTTGTCAATTGTCTACCATTGCACTACCTTGCCTGTATCAGTACCATGCAGTTTTTATCACTATTGCCCTGTAGTACAGCTTGAGGTTAGGGATTCTGATTCCCACAAAAGATCTTTTATTGTTGAGAATAGTTTTTGTTATACTGTTTTTTTCTGTTATTCCAAATGATTTTGCAAATTGCTCTTTATAACTCTATGAGGAATTTAGTTATATTTTTGATGGAGATTGCATTAAATCTGCAGATGCTTTTGGCAAGATGGCCATTTTTACTATATTAATCCTGCCAATCCATGAGCATGGGAGATCTTTCCATCTTCTGAAATCTTCTTTGATTTCTTTCTTTTTTTCTTTTTTTAAAATATTTTTTAATTCGATATATTTTTTATTTACATTTCAAATGATTTCTCCTATTCTGGTCCCCCATTCCCCGAAAGTCCCCTAAGTCCTCTTCCTTCCCCCTGTTCTCCCATTCACCCCTTCCTACTTACCTGTTCTGGTTTTGCCCTATACCGCTACACTGAGTCTTTCCAGAACCAGGCTACTCCTCTGTTCTTCTTGTACATCTTTTGATGTGTGGATTATGTTTTGGGTATTCTGATTTTCTAGGTTAATATCCACTTATAAGTGAGTGCATACTGTGATTAATCTTTTGAGACTGGGTTACCTCACTTAGTATGATGTTCTCCACCTCCATCCATTTGTCTATGAATTTCATGAATTCATTGTTTCTAATAGCTGAATAGTACTCCATTGTGAATATATATACCACATTTTTTTGCATCCATTCTTCCATTGAGGAATACCTGGGTTCTTTCCAGGTTCTGGCTATTATAAATAGGGCTGCTATAAACATAGTGGAGCATGTATCCTTATTACCTGCTGGGGAATCCTCTGGGTATATGCCCAGGAGTGGTATAGCAGGATCCTCCTGAAGTGACATGCCGAGTTTTCTGAGGAACCGCTAGACTGATTTCCAGAGTGGTTGTAGCAGTTTGCAACCCCATCAGCAGTGGAGGAGTGTTCCTCTTTCTCTACATCCTAGCTAACACCTGCTGTCTCCTGAGATTTTAATCTTAGCCATTCTGACTGGTGTAAGGTGAAATCTCAGGGTTGTTTTGATTTGCATTTCCCTAATGACTAATGAAGTTGAGCATTTTTTAAGATGCTTCTCAGCCATCCGAATTTCTTCAGGTGAAAATTCTTTGTTTAGCTCTGTACCCCATTTTTAATAGGGTTATTTGGTTTTCTGGGGTCCAACTTCTTTAGTTCTTTGTATATATTGGATATTAGCCCTCTATCTGATGTAGGGTTGGTGAAGATCTTTTCCCAATTTGTTGGTTGCCGATTTGTCCTTCTGATGGTGTCCTTTGCCTTACAGAAACTTTGTAATTTTATGAGGTCCCATTTGTCTATTCTTGATCTTAGAGCATACACTATTGGTGTTCTGTTCAGAAACTTTCCCCCTGTACAGATGTCCTCAAGGGTCTTCCCCAGTTTCTTTTCTATTAGCTTCAGAGTGTCTAGCTTTATGTGGAGGTCCTTGATACATTTAGAGTTGAGCTTAGTACAAGGAGATAAGGATGGATCAATTCCCATTCTTCTTCATGCTGACCTACAGTTGAACCAGCACCACAATCACAAAAGAATACACATGGAATGCAATCATCGATAAGTGGATATTAATTAGCCCTGAAGGTCTGAATACTGAAGATACAATTAGCATATCAAATGATTGCCATGAAGAAGGAAGAAGAGGGCCCTAATCCTGGAAAGGCTTGATCCAGCATTGTAGGGGAGCACCAGGACAGAGAAAAGGGAGGGGGAAAGACAGGAGAATGGATGGAGAGAAGAGGACTTATGGGACATATTGGGGGGGGACTGGGAAAGGGGAAAGCTTTTAGAATGTAAACAAAGAATATAGAAAATAGATTAAAAAATTTAAAAAAAGGCTATCTTTTTTTCCACTGGATGTTTTCAGCCCCTCTGTCAAGGATCAAGTGGCCATAGGAGTGTGTGTTCATTTCTGGATCTTCAATCCTGTTCCATTGATCCGCCTGCCTGTCACTGTACCAATACCATGCAGTTTTTAACACTATTGCTCTGTAGTATTGCTTGAGGCCCAGGATACTGATTCACCCAGAATTTCTTTTGTTGTTGAGAATAGTTTTAGCTATCCTGGGTTTTTTTGTTATTCCAGATGAATTTGGGAATTGCTCTTTCTAACTCTATGAAGAACTGAGTTGGGATTTCGATGGGTATTGAGTTGAATCTGTATATTGCATTTGGCAAAATGGCCATTTTAACTATATTAATCCTGCCAATCCATGAGCATGGCAGATTTTTCCATTGTCTGAGGTCTTCTTCCATTTCCTTCTTCAGAGTCTTGAAGTTCTTGTCATTCAGATCTTTACTTGTTTGGTCAGAGTCACCCCAAGGTACTTTATATGGTTTGTGGCTATTGTGAAGGGGTCATTTCCCTAATTTCTTTCTCAGCCTGCTTATCCTTTGAGTATAGAAAGGTTACTGATTTGCTTGAGTTGATTTTATAACCTGCCACTTTGCTGAAGTTATTTATCAGCTGTAGGAGTTCCCTAGTGGAGTTTTTTGGGTCACTTAGGTAGACTATCATATCATCTGCAAATAGTGATAGTTTGACTTTTTCCTTTCCAGTTTGTATCCCTTTGACATCCTTATGTTTTCTAATTGCCTGAGCTAGTACCTCAAGTACAATATTGAAAAGATAATGAGAGAGGGCCAGCCTTGTATAGTCCCTGATTTTAGTGGAATTGCTTCAAGTTTCTCTCCATTTAGTTTGTTGTTGGATACCGGTTTACTGTATATTGCTTCTCCTATGTTTAGGTATGGGCCTTGAATTCCTGTTCTTTCCAAGACTTTAAGCATGAAAGGATGCTGAATTTTATCAAACGCTTTTTCAGCATCCAATGAAATGACCATGTGTTTTTTTTTCTTTGAGTTTGTTTATGTAGTGGATTGCATTGATGGATTTCCATATATTGAACCATCCCTGCATCCCTGGGATAAAGCCTACTTGATCATGGTGGATGATCGTTTTTATGTGTTCTTGGATTTGGTTGGCAAGTATTTTATTGAGTTCATTTGCATTGAAGTTCGTAAGGGAAATTGGTCTGAAGTTCTCTTTCTTTGTTGGATCTTGATGTGGTTTTGTTATCAACGTAATTGTGGCTTCGTAGAAGGAGTTGGGTAGTGTTCCTTCCATTTCTATTTTGTGGAATTGTTTGAAGAGTATTGGTGTTAGGTTTTCTTTGAAGGTTTGATAGAATTCTGCACTGAAACCATCTGGTCCTGTGCTTTTTTTGGTTGGAAGACTTTCTATGACCCCTGCTATTTCTTTAGGGGTTATGGGACTGTTTAGATGATCTATTTGGTCCTGATTTAATTTTGGTATTTGGTATCTGTCTAGGAAATTGTCCATTTCCTCCAGATTCTCCAGTTGTGTTGAGTATAGGTTTTTGTAGTAGGATCTGATGATGTTTTTTGAATTTCCTCTGTTTCTTTTGTTATATCCCCCTTTTCTTTTCTAATTTTGTTAATTTGGATACTTTCTCTGTGCCCTTTGGTCAGTCTGGCTAAGGATTTATCTATCTTGTTTTCTCAAAGAACCCACTCCTGGTTTCGTTGATTCTTTGTATGGTTCTCTTTGTTTCCACTTGATTGATTTCAGCCCTGAGTTTGATGATTTCCTGTCTTCTACTCCTCCTGGGTGAATTAGCTTCTTTTTGTTCCAGAGCTTTCATGTGTGCCATTAAGGTGCTATTGTTTGCTCTTTCCCATTTCTTTTTGGAGGCACTCAGGGCTGTGAGTTTTCCTTTTAGCACTGCTTTTATTGTGTCCCAAAGATTTGGGTATGTTGTGCCTTCATTTTCATTAAATTCTAAAAAATCTCTGATTTCTTTCTTTATTTCTTCTTTGGCCAAGGTGTCATTGAGTAGAGTATTGTTCAGCATCCAAGTGCATGTGGGCTTTCTGTTGTTTTGTTGCTATTGAAGACCACGCTTACCCTATAGTGATCTGATAGGAGGCATGGGATTAGTTCGATCTTCTTACATTTGTTGAGGTCTGTCTTGTGACCAATTATATGGTCGATTTTGGAGAAGGTACCATGAGATGCTGAGAAAAAAGGTATATTCTTTTGCTTTAGGGTGAAATTTTCTCTATATATCAGTCAAATCCAATTGGTCCAAAGCTTCAATTAGTTTTACTGTGTCCCTATTTAGTTTCTGTTTTCCTGATCGGTCCATTGATGAGAGTGGAGTGTTGAAGTCAACCCCAATTATTGTGTTACATGCAATGTGTGCTTTGAGCTTTAGTAACATTTCTTTTATGAATGAGGGTGCCCTTGCATTTGGTGCATAGATGTTCAGAATTGAGAGTTCTTCTTGGTGGATTTTTCCTTTAACCAGCAAGAAGTGTCCTTCCATGTCTCTTTTGATGACTTTAGGTTGAAAGTCAATTCTATCTGATATTAGAATGGCTACTCCTGGTTTCCTGAGACCATTGGCTTGTAGAATTGTCTTCCAGCCTTTTACTCTAAGGTAGTTTTTGTCTTTGACACTGAGGTATGTTTCCTGTATGCAGCAAAATGTAGGGTCCTATTGCCTTATCCAATCTGTTAGTCTGTCTTTTTATTGGGGAATTGAATCCATTGATGTTAAGAGATATTAAGGAATAGTGATTATTACTTCCTGTCATTTTTGATGTTATTTTTATATTTGAGTGGTTATCTTCTTTTGGGTTCGATGAAAGAAGATTACTATCTTGTTTTTTCTAGGGTATAGTTTCCCTCCTTGTATTGGAGTTTTCCTCCTATTATTCTTTGTAGGGGTGGGTTTATGGAAAGATATTGTGTAAATTTGGTTTTGTCATGGAATGTCTTGGTTTCTCCATCTATGGTGACTGAGAGTTTTGCTGTGTATAGTAATCTTGGCTGGCATTTGTGTTCTCTTAGACTCTGCTTGAGATCGGCCCAGGATCTTCTAGTGTCCATGGTCTCTGGTGAGAAGTCTGGTGTGATTCTGATAGGTCTTCCTTCATATGTTACTTGACCTTTTTCTCTTACTGCCTTTAATATTCTTTCTTTGTTTAGTACATTTGGGGTTTTGATTATTAGTTTACGGGAAGTATTTCTGCTCAGGTCCAGTCTGTTTGGAATTTTGTAGGCCTCTTGTATATTCATGGGCATCTCTTTCTTTAGGTTAGGGAAGTTTTCTTCCATAATTTTGTTGAAGATATTTGCTGGCCCTTTCAGTTGTAAATCTTCACTCTCATCTATACCTATAATACTTAGGTTTGGTCTTCTCATTGTGTCCTGAATTTCCTGGATTTTCTGGGATACAAGCTTTTTGCATTTTGCATTTTCTTTGACTGTTGAGTCAATGGTTTCTATGGTATCTTCGGCACCTGAGATTCTTTCTTCCATCTCTTGTATTCTGTTGTTGATATTTGCATCTATGTCCCCTGATTTCTTCCCAAGGTTTTCTATCTCCAAAGTTGTCTCACTTTGTGAGTTCTTAGTTGTTTCTACTTCTGTTTTTAGATCCAGGATGGTTTTGCTCAGTTCCTTCATTTGTTTGTTTGTATTTTCCTTTAATTCTTTAAGAGATTTTTGTGTTTCCTCTTTCATGACTTCTGCCTGTTGACTCAAGTTCTCCTGCATATCCTTAAGGTTTGTGTGTGTGTCTGTGTGTGTGTGTGTGTGTGTGTGTGTGTGTTTCTTCTTTATCGGCTTCTATCTCTTGAGCCTTATTCTCTTGAATTTCTTTAAGTGATTTTTGTGTTTCCATTATATGTGTTTCTAGCTTATTTATGTTCCCCTGTATTTCTTTAAGAGATTCATTTTTGCCCTTTTTGTGTTCCTCTAGCAGCATCATGAACAGTGATTTTAAATCCAAATCTTGTTTTTCTGGTGTGTTGGGATTGTCCTATCCAGGACTTGCTGTTGTTGGAGAGTTTGGTTCAGGCGCTGCCATGATTTCTGTTGGTAGCATTCCTATGTTTGCCTTTTGCCATCTTGTTATCTCTGGTGTTAGTTGGTCTTGTCTCTGGCTGGTGTTTGAGCCTCCTGTGAGGCTGTAAGGCTATTTTCGCAACACTGGATGGCTGGGTTTCCCCTGTCGCAGATTGCTGATGTGCTGCCCTCCTCTTGGGTGCCCTTGGAGCCCTAGTGTGCCTTTCCCCAGATTGTCTCTGTGAACCAGGTGGTGCCCGTTTGCTCCTTCAAGTAGTGCTGATGGTGTATACTGTCGGGACCTTTTAGAGTGCTGATCACTCTGCCAGGCAGCCATCCCCTAACCGGGTTGGTGCACACAAGGCTAGCCTAGCTGCTCAGGCCCTGAGTCCAGGCAAAAGCCTGATAGGCTTAGGCCCGAGCAATGTTCACCTATGGCTCTGACTGCTACTAATTGGTTCTGTCAGGTAGCCAAGATGGTGCTGCGCATGCCCTCTGCAAGTCCTGGGGCAGTCTACTGGGCTGACAACCTCCTGGCCGGGCTGGCACACAGATGGCCCACCGGACAGCCCAGGGCCTGGGTGCAGTCCAATGCCTGTCGGGCTTAGACCCCTGCGGCGTTGGCCTCGGGCTATGACTGTTGCTTTGCCTGCTAGAACTCTCTGGTGTCCTATAGCCAAAATGGTGGTGTGTGCTTCCTTTAAGTGCCAGGACAAACTGCCCGGCAAGCAACCTCTTGGCCAGGTTGGCACACCGATGGCCCCCCAAACAGCTCCAGGCCTGGGTGCAGGCCAATGCCTGTCGGGCTTAGACCCCCATGATGTTGGCCCCGGGCTATGTCTGCGTACCTCGGGCTGTCAGTTCTCTCTGGAGTCTGAGAGCCAATATGGTGAGAGCCTCTCGTAACTGAATCTTCTTATTCTTTTCTCATTTCTGTTAATCCCAGGCCCCTTTCACTGTCTCCAGGCTTCGTCCACAACAGACTAAAATCCTTTTCCCCACAGTGTCTCAGCAATGCCAGCTGAGCGGCTGCCCTCCAGTCCTTAAAGGATGCTTCCTTGTTGAATGGCCATGTGTGTGGTTAGTGCAGAGCTCACCTCAGTGGATAAGCCATGGGCTTGGTTCTCAAGAGATTCCTGGGCTTGGGAAGAATCTTAGATATCTTTCTTCAGAGACCTGAACTTCTTGTCATACAAATCTTTCACTTATTTGGTTACTGTCACTCCAAGATACTTCATATTATTTGTGACTATTGTGAAGGGTGTCATTTCCCTAATTTTTTTGTCTCCCTGTTTATCATTTGAGTAATGGAAAGCTGCTCATTTGAGTTAATTTTACATCCAGCCACTTTGCTGAAGTTGTTTATCAGCCGTAGGAGTTCTCTGGTGGAGATTTTTGGGTCACTTAAGTATACTATCATGTCCTCTTCTTAATTTTAAGTCTGCGATTTGGTTCTTCTCTGCTTGTTTGTCTGGATTGAAGCTTTGCTTCCATGCCTACTCCCAATGGTCATGGCAGGCCTTTGAATTCAGATTCTCTTCTGTGGAGCACATGGTTTAAGCTTTTGAGGAGTTCCACTGGTCACATCACTGTTCTGAACTCATTTTGTAGTCTCCTTGTGGACATGCTACTGGAGACAGTATGTAAAGCAAGTAGATTGATCTGAAGACATGAACTGTGCAGGGTAGCTAAAATTCTTTTTTATTGGTGATATATCACGACTTGTAACACAAAACTGTGAATTCTATTTCACAATGCAAAATATCTGGTATGACTCATAGGTTAAACCTACTATTCATAAAATCTGTTGAAAAGGTGGACATGTCTCTTGGATGGTTAAAATTACAAAAGTCTTTCAAGTATCCATAGACCACCAAATCCTTTTATAGTATAAACATGCAAGTAAAAACAGTCTGTGGGAATACTGAAAAGGGCAAACGTCGAATTATGCAATAATTCTTTTTTCCTTGTCTTCATGCTTATATTAGGAAACCCACTTATAAGGAGCTGCATAGATAATGTTTGTAGTTGAAATGTATTTTTATAAAAATATGCTCAATCAAAGCCCACAGATTAAACCTTGCAAACTCATATTTTAGAAAGATAAATGATCAGAAGACATAAACATTATGTTGTAGAACTGATGCATCTCATTTGGTTAGTTGAAAGTTGTAAGCTCCAGCTTGTTACTGAGAAGTAGTGTAGGCTGCTCTGCTTCCAGGGGACTCCCTCTTGAAGGTTAGTCTCTTTTTTGTGCATGTGTATGTCTGTATGTGTGTGTGTGTGTGTGTATGTGTGTTTGTGTGTGTATATGTGTGTACGTGTGTGTGTGTGTGTGTGCATGCATGTTCTTGTTTATGACTGTAGACCATGCATTCTGATCTGTTCATGTCTAGGAAATGACAACCTTTGAGAACTGATCCGTATCTTTCTTCATTTTTTGAGACATGATCTGTCAGCTTTTTGCTTTAACTTTTTAGATTATAATATAATTACTTCATTTTCTCCCCTTTCCTTCTTCTAAGCTCTACCATGTAATGGTTCTTATTGTCTTTTAAATTGATGGACCCTTTTTTGTCTTAATTGTTACATACACACACACACACACACACACACACACACACACACATACACACACACATCTATCTATCTATCTATCTATCTATCTATCTATCTATCTATCTATCTGGCTAAATGAGCATAAGTCATTCAGTCTGAGAAATGTTACTGTATGTATGTTTTCAGGGGTAACCATTTGATACTGGATAACCAATTGGTATGCCCTTCTTTGAGTAAGACTATTTCTCTAGCATTCATTAGTAGCCTATAGCTTTTTTTTTTTTTTTTTTTTTTTTGTATACAGTTATGGTCTTGAAATCTTTCCCCTATTAACTTTGGCATGCATATTGTTGTTGTCATTGTTTTCCTCATGTTTAGAAAGTCATGTTGGTGAAACTTGTTTGTATATTCTGATATTACCTGGAGACCAGTATAATAGTAAACTTCCTGATCTTTCCACCACACATTCCACAATGAACCTTAGGTGTAGGAGCTGTTTTTAAGATATATCCAGTGGGACTGAGCTCCACAGCCCTGAATATTTGCTTGGTTGTAGTTTTCTGTCTCGATTTCTGTCTCTATCTGTTGCAGAGATGTTTTTTTGATGAGAGGTGAGAACTATACTTATCTGTGGGTGTAAGGACCAATATTTAGAGTATAGTTAGAGATTATGCTAGGTTAATGAAATGGTGGTTGCTTCTTCTTCAAGATCTCTGACTTCACTAGGCCTAAGTCAGAGTTTTACACTAGGCATGGTTTTCTTGTTGAGCAGGCTTTAAGTCCAATTTGAAAGATATTGGTATACCATCAAGGTATGTGTGTCCCTATTGCGTCCTTAGTGATATTGTGCCATGCTGGTCATTGTGGTTCACAAGCATCATAGGTGGGTAGGATTGTGGGTTGCTCTTCTTCTTTAGAAACTTACATAGTGCCATCTGGTATTATGAAAGCCAGTCTGCAGGGTTGAGGATTTCAGGTCAATTCTGTCTCAAGGACATTTGGGCTCTGAAGATAGGTTCTCTTTCTTCTGCCCAATACAGGCTGTCTGACCCAAATTGTTTCCTCTATTCTCAGGTCTTATAGCTCTCCCATCTCCTTGTTGAGGGTACAGGGATTATAGCTATTTTGTTACTCTATGCAGATTTGGACCTTTCAATTTCAAATAGCAAATAGTAAGTCATCAATCAATGCTTCTTACTCCAATGTTGTGTGTATATGTGTGTGTGTGTGTATGTGTGTAAAAACCATTTGGGAATGAGTATAGACCTGTTACAAGCACCTGAAAGTTCATTCTTTCCTTGAACATACACAAGAAAGGAGAAAGTTGTTTTTTTTTTCATGTGTAAAATATATTTGCTCAACCCAGTCAGTTCTCAGCAAAGTTCAAGCAGAATGAATTCATTTTCTGGTAAGATTTTGTTCCTCCTTTAAAGTTTAGCTTTGAAATAGAGTATGGAACTCTCCATCTAATTAAATGCCTGGCAAGTTGATGCGGGTGGAGAAATTTGTAATCTTTGACACTTTGGAGCGAAACTATAGTTCTAGGCAGAAGTCCAATTTCATTTTGTTCCATGTAGATACTGCAGAGATAGAACACACGCAAAGGCAGTCCCTGTGCAGTCAATGGTAGGGAGGGAGGCAAGACAAGCCATTTTTCCTTATTGCTCTCAGCTTGATCTACAGGAACTTTCATTTCCATTGCCAAGCTGCTCCCCCCAAACCTGGTCTCTAGTCACGGTGCTGCCACTTAGACATGTGTTTCACCTTGGCCAAGAAACTTGATTCCTCCAAACAACAGTTTTCTTATATAAAAATATAGAGACCATGACACCAACCACATAAGAATGTCAAAAGCTTTATGAGACAATGTTCAGCACACATGCACACACACAAGCACACATACACATACACACACACACACACACACACACACACACACACACACACACACACACAGCATTCAATAGCCTTTGATCATTCCACAATGTCAAAGTACTAAGAAGAGGGTCTTTTAAATAAGTAAACATTGCAGTTCACTGAGCCAGATAAGCAGGAGCTGTGATGTTGATACATCCATTAGGGCTGGGCTCCCCATGCTCTGTTGATCTCTGCATTGTGTCCAGGTGTACTTTTCTGTGACAGTCTCTCACCTTTATTTAGCCAGTTAAAATGGAGAAAAGGTTTACAGGAGATTATGTGATCACTGGTTCTTCAAGGGGGTCAACTCCTCTTGAGGAAGCAAGATTAACATCAGAACAAACAGTATCAGGAAAACCCACAACATTTTGGTATGGTTTTGATATCAAGACAATGCTGGCTTTATATAATGAATTTCACAATGTTCATTCCTTTTTAATTTTATGGAATGATTTGAAAAGTGTTTGTCTTGAATCTTCTTTAAAGGTTTTGTAGATTTTAGCCTTAAATCTACCTGCTCTCCTTTTGTGCAGATATTTTTATTTACCCTTTTTACCACTTTGCTCTCATTTCTTGTTATGAGTATATTTGAGTCCTTACTTAAATAGCCATGAAGTTTTGTTTTGTTTTGTTCCCCCCTCCCCCGCAAGACAGAAATTAAAACACAGCAGTTTAATAAGTAAAGTGCCAAAAGTTAAATAATAATAAAAACTACAAAAAAGGCCCCAAACAACTAAAAGTTGAAGAAATAACATTATCAATGACATGATTTGATATTATACCAGTCAGAAGTTTTCCCTCATTGCATTGCTGGTTTTCTCCCTCTACTTAGGTACTATTTGCTTAGTCTTCACATGTTGGTTGCGGAGAGAGGATTGTGAGACTAAGCGGTCAGACAAGTCAAGCATGTGTACCTTCAAAACAAGTAGGTCTTCTGTTCATTTAGACAACTTTTTACTTGAATTACCTGGCCAGAATCTTTCCTGTCCCCTCTCCTCTTATAGCATTATACCCTTGTGGAATGAGACTGGACTTGCCCCAGCATTCTGTAATCCATGCTCGGATGGTCTACTTACCTAAAGTGCTTTGTTTGACAGTAGGGTACTGTGCAGGGCTTCATTTCTTGATCAGAAAGGCACACTCTTTTCCTTCGGCTGGATGTCTTGTGTTCAGGTTCTTCCGCTGTAATTTTGCTAAGCTCTTTCACTTTTGTGCATACTCTACTCTAGTAGGCCCCCAAACTTATTTTTAACCATCCATGACTGTCTTCTTCAATATGCTTGTGTTTGTCTTAAACAAACCCATTCTGCCAACCTATGGGTTAATCTGAGAATTTTTCTGCAGTGCCCAGGACATGACCATTAGGTAGTCTAATCCATACGAGCAGAGTGGTCTAGGCATACAGTATTAGTACCTCTCATGATTATAGTCCTCCATTTTCATGGATGCAATTTTACTCCATTCTCCAATGAGTACTATCATATTACTCCAAAGCCTTGAGTTCATGTTAAAAATCTTTTATGATCTAAGAGTTTTGTATACATAAAATATACATGATACCTAGCAATTTCTTTTTCCTAACTTTCTTAAGACATAAGAGTCTATTCATTGGGAAGCCAAGTTCTCATGGCTCATGATTTAGACAATTTATATTAATCAGCATCACTGTAGTTGGTTTCTTGTGATGCTGTCCTATTTAATGCTGAGTAGACTTGATTAGTACCAGAGTAAGTCTTTATTTTGCTTCTTAGACTCATGCATTCAATACTATGTACCTGTCAAGTAGAGGAGCCACAGCTAAATTACTGACATAATGCTCACGTAAGCAGATTTTTATGAATTATGCCTTCAGAATGATTTATTGCAGTTTCATAGCAGTTTCTGTGACATATTCTGTCCGTGAAAATTTTATTCAAAAATGCTAGCAAGCTGAAATTCAACTCTGGTAAAAGCTGTGTGATCATTTGGTTAAAAAAAATCTAAGTTTTTGTAACGTTTCAAAATGCAGTCTTTGTTTTAAAGCTCATAGTTGGATGAGCATTAGCTGAGCTCTTTATGCAGGGGCAGGGTGGGGTGTGTTGGTGGTGACTAACTGCTTCAGTTGTGTGTTCAGCTCCTCCTCATGTGGCTGCTCTCAGTGTTTGCCTCCTTGGTTACTTTGTCCTTTTTGTGTTTTTGTTTGCAAGGAGCTGCCAAAGTTTGAGGGGCTGTATTTTTCCTGGTCTATTTGAATCCTATGCTCAGTGAATACATGATGAGTACCAGCAGACACTTTAGTCACATAGCCAAGTCATTTAAAAAAAATGACAGCTTGTTATATAATATGGACATCAGGAACCTGGAGCAAACACCCAAAGCTCCAAATTACTCTGCCTGGTGCTTATTGAAAACTGAAATTCTTTAACAAATTTTAAATTTAATTTTATAAACAGAGGAGCTTTAGACATGGTTCAGATTTAAAGGAAGTGCTCCTTACCCATGTGTGTGTGTGTGTGTGTGTGTGTGTGTGTATGTGTGTGTGTGTGTGTGTGTGTGTTATGTGTGTGTATTATACTCACTTGTGTGAGCTTATGAATGCCTGTGTTCATGTTGATAGAAACCGGATTACATTGGTGTCTTGCTCCACCATGGTCCACATTATTTTCCAGAGACAGAATCTTTTGGTGAACTTGTAGATAGGCTGGTGCCCAACATGCCCCCCAAAATCTAGTGCAGCGCTAGGGTTATATTAATGTGTGTCCATGTGCATCTTTTTTTAATATGGGTGCTGAAGATTTGAACTCAGGTCCTATGGTCTGAACAGGAAGTATTCTTACCCACTGAGCCATCTTTTTAGCCCCAGGAGCTGTCTAGTAAATGACAATGTGGTAGATTTCTTTTGCCTTTTTCATACATCATGAAGTGGGTCATTTCCGGCATTTGTTTGGTGCCTTAGCCATGTTTGGGTGCTGAGGACTGTCTCTGTGGTCTGCTTGTGGTCTCTTGTGCAATAGGGCTAGGCATTTCAGCCTAGGCAAGAAACTTCCATGCTTGAACCTTCCCCATCCTTGAGCCTAGCGTTACAGACCTTTTTAACAGTTTCCTTTTCTATGTCATAGTGTTTTATTTTAAGATACCCAGGATTGCTTTCTCCATTGTTGTATTTTAGAGATGATTAGTGTTATTGATTTTCTTGGAGTCAGTATCTCTCACTTTCGTTTTTTTTTTTTTTTTGTTTTTGTTTTTTTTTTGTTTTTTTGGAGTAAGTTTTCTCTAACAAAACAGACAAAAATCCCTTGTAAATGTCCTGTAGTAATCACTGCAGAGAAAAATTTAACACATGAAGAAAATCATGCTCTTTTTAGGTGCCATGCTTCTTGGGAGAAAATGCCTAAAGGTGGGCCAACTATTTTAGAGGAATAATGTACAATTTAGTGAAATATTAAACATTGCATTGGGCATTAAGGATGAACACATCATTCTTTAGTATTCTCCTTTCTTTCAAGATGCTTGCTGTCTGGTTAATGTGCTCCCACATAACCTTGATAGGAAGAGACTGCACTACAAAGTGAACTCACAGAAAGGGTCAGCAGTACAGTGTAAAGTGTCTCCTTACATGCCATCAGGGAATTGCCAATTATTTGCTGCATTCTGATTTTGCTAGAGAAGAAACTTAAAATTAATATTAAAGCATTTCTTTTCACTGAGAGTAATTAGAAGAGGGAATAGACAATCAGGAGGGGTGATTGAAAGAAGCAATATGTGTAAATTAGAAAGCGAGGTCACAGATTCTATGGAATGCCCTGGGTAGACACACTGAATCGTCAGCACTTCTTGCTAAGTGTCACGAGGATGGGCAGAGCATATGGGAAGGAATTTTAATCATGTGCTTCTATACTTGGGGGAAGAATTAGCAAAATGATTTTTCTAAAAGTTTGAAAGTGAAGATAGACCACTGAACACTAATAATCTCCATCGCCTTAGCAAACTTAGCAATTCTTTTTTTAATTTTTATTATTATTATTATTATTACATGTAAGTACACTGTGACTGTCTTCAGACACACCAGAAGAGGGCATCAGATCTCATTATGGATGGTTGTGACCCACCATGTGGTTGCTGGGATTTGAACCCAGGACCTTTGGAAGATGAGTCAGTGCTCTTAACTGCTGAGCCATCTCACCAGCCCCACAATTCTTTATTTTTTATTTTTTGAATCAGGGTTTCTCTGTGCAGCTCTGGCTGTCCTGGAACTTACTCTGTAGACCAGGCTGGCTTCAAACTAAGAAATCTGCCTGCCTCTGCCTCCCAAGTTTTGGGATTAAACACATGTGCCACAACTCTCCGGCCCCACAATTCTTAATAATATAGTTGTTGTGACACTTCGTTACTATACCTAAATGATCTTAGAGTGTATTCCCTTCAGCCTGCTGACACGAGATAATGTGTATATCGTATTTTTATAAAATAATGTCACTAGCCACAAAAGTGTTTCGCACTTAGTAGAACTGGCCCTTAGGACTTGCTAACAAATTTGGAAGATCCATGAAAGCTTAGGGGTCTTGAATGACTTAAAACTCCTAAACTTGTCTCTAATGGAAATAAGCTTTGGATTGAGATTGATATCCATGGTCAGGTGTATAGATTACCTTCACAATTTCTTGTTTATGATGTTTTTGATGGAAATAGCTGCTTTGGCAATTTTTTTGATTGAACTGATTGATTTGATTTATATTATAGATGCACAATTATTGATGTATATTGCATCTCGGAATGACATTGAAGTGGTTGCTTATTTTCATTCACACACTCATCAGAATTTTTGGTGGAATTTTGATGCCCACATTCCTGCTTGAGTGAGGCCCGCAGTACTGACTGATCATGATGGTGTCACTGTGTTCAGGCTGAAGGAGAACTCATCCTGCTGAGAGCATAGTAGGTTTTAGCTAATTTATGATGTGACCTCCCAACAAACTGAAGGCTCATTCCACTGATGCCCTACTGTTTTACATTTGGGATTTATTAGCTTCCAAATGAGCCAAGTGCTATTCCTCAAAAAAAATCACCTTACTTGTTTATGTATGTATGTATGTATGTATGTATGCACATGCATGTATGTCTGACATCACATATATGAATGTCAGAGGACAGATAGCAGGAATCATTTTTCTCCTTCTCTGTAGGTTCTGGGCATTAAGTTCACGTGGTCAGGCGTGGGTGTAAGTACTTTCACTCACTGATTCATTTCCCTAGCATTATAGTTTCTATTTTTTTTTAATGCTTGGAAACTGTTGCCTTGGCATAGGCACCATACATTTCTTAGTAATTTTAAATAATGCAGCTAGTGAATTCTCTAGCTTGGAAAACATGTTAAAATAACTTTAAAATGTATTTTTGAATATTTTTTGCCTTTTAAATCATTTATATTTTTATATTTTCCTGGAAATAGCTCCACTTTACTTAAATTGGTGGTTATTAAAGTATAGTTTCTAGACCAGCAGCATCAGCATCACTAGCAGCACCAGATGTACCCGGGACTTTTCTAGAAGTTAGTGTCCTTTCACTGCATACCCCTAGACACATTTTTGTTAGGGACTCTTATCTCAGCCAATGATGTAGGTGACTGTGACACTGGTTAAAATCCCACACCTTCTAATTTACTAAGTCTATAGCTTTAGTTTATGCTTTAGGCACGATGAGTGTATATTTAGGAGTATGTATGTGAAGTATATATAAAGTATAAATACATAAATATATGTGTAAAATAACTAAGGCCAGAAGCCATGCATTTGAAACAGAGTGGGATGGGAGGTGCATAGAGGGTATTGGAGGGAACAAAAGGAAGAGGGGAGATGATGGAATTATATTTTAATTTCAAAAAATAATTTAAAAAGTAAACCTTACCCACATACTTAGTTATTTTTCTTTCTAATTTTTCATTGGAGTCCCTGATGGTTTGAACTACTTATTTTTACTGGCTTTTCAAATAGTCAGCTCTTGGGTTTATTTATCAGCTGGCTTTATTACCTTGTGCTACACATGAGGAACATTAATGCCAGCATTAAATAAAGTTTAATTAAAAAACAATGAGTGCTACAATAATTTTCTATAATTACAGTAATTAATCCAGATCTGTAAAAATTCTACTTTTGAAGCAAAGGGTTTTCCGTGCCACACTTTCAGTTTTAATGTGTGGGATATAGGCAACTAAGCCCAGAATCTGGAGTCTGCTACATAGAATTACTGTCACGGGAAGCAACTTAATTGCAAATTGCTGCCTCCTGTTTGGAGAGCCTGTTCTCATCTTCTTGGGTTTATAATTCTGGAACATGGATTTTTTTCTTTTTTAGTGTCCATTATATCTTAACTTGAACAGTAACACACAGTCTTGCTGCCCTGTCACATCTCTGCTGCTGCTAAGAACGTCTGCAAAGTTTCTGTGATGTCTCTGACCCTGCACCTGTATGTACCAAATGAATTTTCACTGTGTAGCACAGCCTAAATTTTAAGCCAGATATTTCAGTCACATCTCTATCACAATTTTGTAAAAATAGATTTTTTTCTGTTTACAATATAGTCAGAAAGGAAGTGATGGACTGGAGGAATCTAGACTATTTTTTTTTTCTACTGACATTATAGAATTTACCTTTGTTATTTCTCTTCTGTAGGTTTCATTGAAATTCTTTGGTTGTTTTCTAACTCAATGAAGGAATACATGGTTTATCATTCTGTTCTTTCCTTGCATTCTTTGACTCATTTTCTTATGGTAATTGGATTTTGATTGGTTTGTTTATGTTTAGGGCCCACATCTCATATCATCTTTTAAAAGCATTTTTACTAATGCATAGAGAATGCTATAGAATGTTTTTTTGGTCACATTCACTCCCCTGTGGTGATTTAAATGAGAAATGTTCTCCTTGACCCATATATTTGAACACCAGGTTTCCACTCGCATTTGGGGGTGGTGGTCATGGTGGTATGGAACTGTTAGCTCTGCAGCTGAGGATTAGCAGTTAGGCAGCTCACCAGCAGACAGACAGATGGGAAGAAGGGACTCTATAGAGATAAATATCCTTTCCACAACTATTTAAGAGGGCTAACACTTGATCCTTCTATCCAGACAAAGACTTTGTGAGCTTTTCCTGCCCTAGGGAACTGTTCTGTGAGGCCTTTAGATCCTCAGTAATGGTGTTTTTGGTGGGGGTTGGGTTCCTAATTCAGGAAAAAGTGAACTTTCCTTTTTAAAAATTCTTTATCTGGATTATCCAATACCCTTCAAAAACGCTAACCAGAAAATTCGAAGTGAGAAAGGGCACTCATCTTACCCCTAAACATAGAAATCAAAGCTCTGATTTCCAGACATGCATGAGAGTTTAAAACTTCACTCTACTTGGGTTTCATTCTCTCTGCTTGCCATTTTCTTTTATTAGATATTTGCTTTATTTACATTTCAAATGTTTCTGACCATGCTTGAGAACATAATCTCTTAACTTCCTGCTCTTGCTGCCTGTTGCCATGCCTCCCCTGCCATTATGGATTTTCGCTCTGGAACCCCAAGGCAAAATAAACTCTTCCATAAATTATGTTTGGACAGGGTATTTTATCACAATGACACAAAGTGACTAATACACTCTAACTCCTCCATCCAATTCTTTTCAGAATCCCCCCTCCACCTTCTCTACCTTCCCATTCCATGGCCTTTTTTTTAAATTTTGTTTTATATTTTAAATAACCCATGGGCCACATCCTTAAAACTGACTCCTCCTCTCTTCTCCCAGGAGACACAATTGACACTAATTGTCATCAGTTCTTTGGGGATGGGAGCTAATAAGCCCCTCTTCCCTCCAATCTAGAATGTTGACTGACTTGATCTTGTGGAGGCAGCCACGGCTGCTGAGTCCAATGGTTCTGTCAGGCTTAGAAGATGCTGTCTTGCCCCATTCCTCTCTGACCTCTACCTCTCACAATCTTTCTACTCCATTTTCCATGAAGGTCCCTGAGTCTTGTGGTGGTTTCAGAGCCTGTGATATAGATGTCACATTTGTGTCAGAGCACTCCACAGACAACTGTTCTTTGCACTCTAAACACTTTTAAGTATATGCCTTAACTATTGCCTATTGCACAAAGAAACTTCTCTGGTGAGGTTTGAAAGCTACATGAATCTATGGGTACAGAGATCTGAACTTAGAGGTCTATTTGATAGTATATCCAAGAACATTAGTAGGTTCAATCCTGGAATTCTGTTAGTTACCCCCTCAACTGTGAGTTTTTTCCAGACTTACAGTACCAGGCATTCATTTTATTCTAAAATGCAGATTTAATATCCACTTGGAAAGTGGTTGGTTTCTGATATGAAATGTGTACTATTATTGCACTCATGCTCATATCTTACCATACTGTCATTCTGTCATTATTGTACTTTATAGGATTCACAGCTGTGTAAGACTATTGATGACTTTCTCCCAAGCAGTCTACAGAGCCTCTTCTGGTACTATTAAAGCTGTACATCAGAGAATAAGTTTACTGATCAGAACCAACTTTGTTTCTTTATGTTTTATGATAAAAATTTGTGATGTTTACAAAAAGGGCATTGCATCTTGGTATTAAAAATATAAAACCCTTTCACAAGTTTATAGCTATTATTTATTTATTTTGGGTCTTTTTGAGAGAGGGTTTTTCTGTGTAGTCTCCACTGTTCTGGAACTTTATCTGAAGACCAGGCTGGCTTCAAATTCATAGAGATCCAATGACCTCTGTTTCCTAAGTGCTGGGATTAAAGGCATGCATCACAACACTCCAGCTAGAGTTATAATTTATATACTTAATTTTCTCCTTTTTACTAAATTACTGACACTTTGTATATTCATAGAACTGTTGTTTCATAAAACTTCTAAATTATTTGTGTAAGCACAGTATTGCTTTCCAATGTTTCATAACTTTTTGGTCAGCACCATTTTACAATGGATTCTGATATCTTTCTTGAAAGTGATTTGTTTAGATACCCTGTCAACCAGTAACAATAATGTTCTAAATCCTTTGTTCACTTATTATAACAAAAGGTTCTTCCTTCCTGTTCACATTGGCTGTAGGTTCATATGTAGAGCTGTGATATTTACTTCAATTACCTGGAAAAAATTGTGTATCTTGTTTCTTATGGACTGTGGAAGATCCTTCAACATAACCTTCTTAGACACTTGAAGTCATGGATACCTGAAGTCCATGTTCCCACTAAGACATATGATTGCCCATGTGACCCTATGAGGGCGGGTGGTATGATATCCTAACCTATGAGCAGAAATGGATCACAAAGGGAATCTTTTCTAAGATTAGTTTACTTCTTGAATCCCATCCTGATTTCCAAGATGAAGACAAGCTTACATGTACTTCTGGTACAACTTAAGATTTTTTTTTTTTTTTTTTTTTTTTTTTTTTTTTTTACCAAAGGAAAGAAATATAATCTATTTAATAAAGAATATTTTTAAAAGTCCATATAAATCCTGACACATGGGGGTCCAGAAAAGGGGAAATCATCTGAAATGTAAACAAATACATCAATAAATTAAAAAAAATCCTGCCACATATTTTGAATATGTAATATGAAATATAAAAATTGAATGTTTCTTTATAGTTTAAGTTCAAGGCAACAATAAATCATTTCTTCTAGTCTATATTCTATTCAAAATTTGTTAATCATAATGAATTCATCTTTCATATGGCAATCTATTTTCTTTTTTTTTTATTCGATATAATTTATTTACATTTCAAATGATTTCCCCTCCTCTAGACCCCCACTCCCCGAAAGTCCCGCAAGCCCCCTTCTCTTCCCCTGTCCTCCCACCCACCCCTTCCCACTTCCCCGTTCTGGTTTTGCTGAATACTGTTTCACTGAGTCTTTCCAGAACCAGGGGCCACTCCTCCTTTCTTCTTGTACCTCATTTGATGTGTGGATTATGTTTTGGGTATTCCAGTTTTCTAGGTTAATATCCACTTATTAGTGAGTGCATACCATGATTCACCTTTTGAGTCTGGGTTACCTCACTTAGTATGATATTCTCTAGCTCCATCCATTTGCCTAAGAATTTCATGAATTCATTTTTTCTAATGGCTGAATAGTACTCCATTGTGTAGATATACCACATTTTTTGCATCCACTCTTCTGTTGAGGGATACCTGGGTTCTTTCCAGCATCTGGCAATTACAAATAGGGCTGCTATGAACATAGTAGAACATGTATCCTTATTACATGGTGGGGAGTCTTCTGGGTATATGCCCAGGAGTGGTATAGCAGGATCTTCTGGAAGTAAGGTGCCCAGTTTTCGGAGGAACCGCCAGACTGATTTCCAGAGTGGTTGCACCAATTTGCAACCCCACCAGCAGTGGAGGAGTGTTCCTCTTTCTCCACACCCTCTCCAACACCTGCTGTCTCCTGAATTTTTAATCTTAGCCATTCTGACTGGTGTAAGATGAAATCTTAGGGTTGTTTTGATTTGCATTTCCCTAATGACTAATGAAGTTGAGCATTTTTTAAGATGCTTCTCCGCCATCCGAAGTTCTTCAGGTGAGAATTCTTTGTTTAACTCTGTACCCCATTTTTTAATAGGGTTGTTTGGTTTTCTGGAGTCTAACTTCTTGAGTTCTTTATATATATTGGATATTAGCCCTCTATCTGATGTAGGATTGGTGAAGATCTTTTCCCAATTTGTTGGTTGCCGATTTGTCCTCTTGATGGTGTCCTTTGCCTTACAGAAACTTTGTAATTTTATGAGGTCCCATTTGTCAATTCTTGCTCTTAGAGCATACGCTATTGGTGTTCTGTTCAGAAACTTTCTCCCTGTACCGATGTCCTCAAGGGTCTTCCCCAGTTTTTTTTCTATTAGCTTCAGAGTGTCTGGCTTTATGTGGAGGTCCTTGATCCATTTGGATTTGAGCTTAGTACAAGGAGACAGGGATGGATCAATTCGCATTCTTCTGCATGCTGACCTCCAGTTGAACCAGCACCATTTGTTGAAAAGGCTATCTTTTTTCCATTGGATGTTTTCAGCCTCTTTGTCGAGGATCAAGTGGCCATAGGTGTGTGGGTTCATTTCTGGATCTTCAATCCTGTTCCATTGATCCTCCTGCCTGTCACTGTACCAATACCATGCAGTTTTTAACACTATTGCTCTGTAGTATTGCTTGAGGTCAGGGATACTGATTCCCCCAGATTTCCTTTTGTTGCTGAGAATAGTTTTAGCTATCCTGGGTTTTTTGTTGTTCCAGATGAATTTGATAATTGCTCTTTCTAACTCTGTGAAGAATTGAGTTGGGATTTTGATGGGTATTGCATTGAATCTGTATAGTGCTTTAGGCAAAATGGCCATTTTAACTATATTGATTCTACCGATCCATGAGCATGGGAGGTTTTCCCATTTTTTGAGGTCTTCTTCCATTTCCTTCTTCAGAGTCTTGAAGTTCTTGTCATACAGATCTTTCACATGTTTGGTAAGAGTCACCCCAAGATACTTTATACTGTTTGTGGCTATTGTGAAGGGGGTCATTTCCCTAATTTCTTTCTCAGCCTGCTTATCCTTTGAGTATAGGAAGGCCACTGATTTGCTTGAGTTGACTTTATAACCTGCCACTTTGCTGAAGTTGTTTATCAGCTGTAGGAGCTCTCTAGTGGAGTTCTTTGGGTCACTTAGGTAGACGATCATGTCGTCTGCAAATAATGATAGTTTGACTTCTTCCTTTCCAATTTGTATCCCTTTGACCTCCTTATGTTGTCGAATTGTCCGAGCTAGTACCTCACGTACAATATTGAAAAGATAAGGAGAAAGGGGGCAGCCTTGTCTGGACCCTGATTTCAGTGGGATTGCTTCAAGTTTCTCTCCATTTAGTTTGATGCTGGCTACCGGTTTGCTGTATATTGCTTTTACTATGTTTAGGTATGGGCCTTGAATTCCTGTTCTCTCCAAGACTTTAAGCATGAAGGGATGCTGAATTTTGTCAAATGCTTTTTCAGCATCCAATGAAATGACCATGTGGTTTTGTTCTTTGAGTTTGTTTATGTAGTGGATTGTATTGATGGATTTCCGTATATTGAACCAACCCTGCATTCCCGGGAGAAAGCCTACTTGATCATGGTGGATGATCGTTTTGATGTGTTCTTGGATTCGGTTGGCAAGAATTTTATTGAGTATTTTTGCATCGATGTTCATAAGGGAAATTGGTCTGAAGTTCTCTTTCTTTGTTGGATCTTTGTGTGGCTTTGGTATCAGCGTAATTGTGGCTTCGTAGAAGGAATTGGGTAGTGTTCCTTCTGTTTCTATTTTGTGGAATAGTTTGAAGAGTATTGGTGTTAACTCTTCTTTGAAGGTCTGGTAGAATTCTGCACTGAAGCCATCTGGTCCTGTGCTTTTTTTGGTTGGAAGACTTTCTATGACTCCTTCTATTTCTTTAGGCATTATGGGACTGTTTAGATGGTCTAGTTGGTCCTGATTTAATTTTGGTATTTGGTATCTGTCAAGGAAATTGTCCATTTCCTCCAGATTCTCCAGTTGTGTTGAGTATAGGCTCTTGTAGTAGGATCTGATGATTTTTTGGATTTCCTCAGTTTCCGTTGTTATATCTCCCTTTTCATTTCTAAGTTTGTTAATTTGGATACTTTCTCTGTGCCCTTTGGTCATTCTGGCTAAGGGTTTATCTATCTTGTTGATTTTCTCAAAGAACCAGCTCCTGGTATTGTTGATTTTTTGTATGGTTCTCTTTGTTTCTACTTGATTGATTTCGGCCCTGAGTTTCATGATTTCCTGCCTTCTACTCCTCCTGGGCGAAATAGCTTCTTTTTGTTCCAGGGCTTTCAGGTGTGTCATTAAGCTGGTAATGTATGCTCTCTCCATTTTCTTTTTGGAGGCACTCAGGGCTATGAGTTTTCCTCTTAGCACTGCTTTCATTGTGTCCCATAGATTTGGGTATGTTGTGTTTTCATTTTCATTGTGTTCTAAAAAGTCTTTAATTTCTTTCTTTATTTCTTCCTTGACCAAGGTATCATTGAGTAGAGTATTGTTCAGTTTCCACGTGTATGTGGGCTTTCTGTTGTTTCTGTTGCTATTGAAGACCACTTTTACTCCATAGTGATCAGATAGGAGGCATGGGATTAGTTCGATCTTCTTATATTTGTTGAGGTCTGTCTTGTGACCAATTATATGGTCGATTTTGGAGAAGGTACCATGAGGTGCTGAGAAAAAGGTATATTCTTTTGTTTTAGGATAGAATGTTCTATATATATCTGTTAAATCTAATTGGTCCAAAGCTTCAATTAGTTTCATTGTGTCCCTGTTTAGTTTCTGTTTTCCTGATCGGTCCATTGAGGAAAGTGCAGTGTTGAAGTCACCCACAATTATTGTGTTAGGTGCAATGTGTGCTTTTAGTTTTAATAACGTTTCTTTTACGAAAGAGGGTGCCCTTGCATTTGGGGCATAGATGTTCAGGATTGACAGTTCTTCTTTTTGTATTTTTCCTTTGACCAGCAAGAAGTGTCCCTCAGGGTCTCTTTTGATGACTTTGGGTTGAAAGTCAATTTTATCTGATATTAAAATGGCTACTCCAGCTTGTTTCCTGAGACCATTTGCTTGTAAAATTGTCTTCCAGCCTTTTACTCTAAGGTAGTGTTTGTCTTTGACCCTGAGGTGTGTTTCCTGTAAGCAGCAAAATGTAGGGTCCTGTTTACGTATCCATTCAGTTAGTCTGTGTCTTTTTATTGGGGCATTAAGTCCATTGATGTTAAGAGATATTAAGGAATAGTGATTGTTACTTCCTATCATTTTTGACGTTATTTTTTAAATTTGAATGCTTAACTTCTTTTGGGTTTGATGAAAGGTTACTATCTTGCTTTTTCCAGGGTGGAGTTTCCCTCCTTGTATTGGTGTTGTCCTCCTATTATCCTTTTTAGGGCCGGGTTTGTGGATAGATATTGGGTAAACTTGGTTTTGTCATGAAATATCTTAGTTTCTCCATCTATGGTGATTGAGAGTTTTGCTGGATATAGTAGTTTTGGTTGGCATTTGTGTTCTCTTAGAGTCTGCATGAGATCTGCCCAGGACCTTCTAGCCTTCATAGTCTCAGGTGAAAAGTCTGCTGTGATTCTGATAGGTCTTCCTTTATATGTTACTTGGCCTTTTTCTCTTACTGCCTTTAGTATTCTTTCTTTGTTTAGAACATTTGGTGTTTTGATTATTATGTGACGGGAAGTATTTCTGTTCTGGTCCAGTCTGTTTGGAGTTCTGTAGGCTTCTTGTATATTCATGGGCATCTCTCTCTTTAGGTTAGGGAAGTTTTCTTCCATAATTTTATTGAAGATATTTGCTGGCCCTTTAAGTTGTAAGTCTTCACTCTCATCTATGCCTATAATCCTTAGGTTTGGTCTTCTCATTGTGTCCTGGATTTCCTGGATATTTTGGGTTACAAGCTTTTTGCATTTTGCATTTTCTTTAACTGTTGAGTCCATGGTTTCTATGGAATCTTCAGCATCTGAGATTCTTTCTTCTATCTCTTGTATTCTGTTGTTGATATTTGTATCTCTGTCCCCTGATTTCTTCCCAAGGCTTTCTATCTCCAAAGTTGTCTCCCTTTGAGTTTTCTTAGTTGTTTCTACTTCTGATTTTAGATCCTGGATGGTTTTGCTTAGCTCCTTCACTTGCATGTTTGTGTTTTCCTGTAATTCTTTAAGAGATTTTTGTGTTTCCTCTTTCATGAGCTCAGCCTGTTGACCAAAGTTCTCCTGTATTTCTTTAAGAGATATTTGTGTTTCGTCTTTCATGACCTCAGCCTGTTGAGCAAAGTTCTCCTGTATTTCTTTAAGTGTTTTTTGCATTTCCTCCTTGTTGGCTTTTGTATTCTCCTGGATTTCTTTCAATGATTTTTGTGTTTCCCTTGCAAGGGCTTCTAACTTTTGATCCATTTTCTCCTGAATTTCTTTATGTATGACCTTCATGTGTTCCTGTACCAGCATCATGACCAGTGATTTTAAATCCAAATCTTGTTTTACTGGTGTGATGGGGTATCCAGGACATGTTGGTAGAGGAGAATTGGGTTCAGATGTTGCCATATTGCCTTGATTTCTGTTAGTGACGTTCCTGTGTTTGCCTTTTGCCATCTAGATCTCACTGGTGTTAGTTTATCTTGTCAGTGCTGGACTCACCAGTGCAAGCTGCCCCTTCCCAGTTGGCCTCTGGTGCACAGCTTACCTCCTGCACTGCTTGTAGACAGTGTGCTGCTGCCCAGGCTGTTCCGATCCCAAAGCAGGCACCCGAAGGCTCCCTCTGGGGCCCGCTGGATTCACTGGAGCACACTGACTTCTCCCAGCTGGCCGCCCGGAAGCCCAGCTAGCCACTTGCAGGACTTGGAGATGTAATGCTGCCGCCCAGACTGATCTGGATCCGGAAGCGGAGAGAGTAGAGCTAAGGGCTTCTGCCTGAGGCCTTGCCCCAGATTGTGTCTGTGGAGCAGATGGAGCCCGTGTGCACTCCCAGGGAGTGCCGATGGTGTATGCTACTGTGACCTCCCCTGTGTTCCGCTCACTCAGCTGGGCAGCCGATCTGCCAACCGGGCTGTCGCACACAAGGTTAGCCTGGCCGCCCAGTCCCTGAGTCCAGGCAAAAGCCTGGGAGGCCAAGGTCCGAGCAAAGTTCCCCTAGGGCTATGACTGTTAATTGGGTTTGCCAGGTGACTAGGATGGCAGGCGTGCACGCCCGCACTCCCTGAAAGCGCCGGGAGAGTCTGCTTTGCTAACAATCACTTGGGCGGGTTGACTCACAGATGGCCCACCAAGCCGCCCAGTTCTTGGGGTCAGTCCTGTGCCTTTTGGGGCCTGGACCCCCGCTTTGTTAGCCTTAGGCTATGCCTGTTACAGGTCTGCCCGCCTGAGCTCTCTGTCGTCCTGCAGGCAAAATGGCGGCGGCGCGCTCACAGGCCTGGGCAAAAAACTTCCTGGTTGGGTTGGCACCCCGATGGCCCCCCGACCCGCCCAGGGCCTGGGTGCAGGCCAACGCCCGTCGGGCTCAGACCACCGCGGTGTTGGCCTCGGATTATGTTTGTGTACCTCAGTCTGTCCGATTCCTGGAGTACGGAACCAAGATGGATGCTCCTCTCCTGACTGGTGGGAGGCCGAGTTCTGAAGTGGCCTCCGTGCAGGAAAGGCGCCGCACAACTGCAGCTGCTTGCTGCCCGGCTGGTCAGCGAAGGTCAGTGGTCATGGGCGCAGGGCCTAACTGGTCCCTGTGACGCCTTGGTTCCACTGCTGATGGCCCTTCAGCTGGAGCAGCCACTGCTGCCGCTGCCGCCGCCGCCGCCGCCGCCGCCGCCGCCGCCGATCTCCCACAACTTAAGATTTAAGGTAGACAATCTTTTTAGTTTGTCCCAAGAATTTTAGATCTAAATTCTGAAAGTTTTAAGCAAAAGTGGTGTATGGGCTCCCAACATAGATAAGGGAAGGTAGAGTGTTGCCCATACCACTAACATTTCTCAGCACAGCAGTAGTGGATCTGCTTTCTGCCCAAATCAGGCTTGGGCCTACTCATCTCCCTAGAGACAAAAGGCTACATCATGATTAAGCCAGTTAAACTTCTGTTTTTAACACCAGACAACTGGCTTCTAAGAAATCATGTGAAAGGCCATATGTTAATCTAGTTGACATGTTTGTAAGGCCCCTTCCCCACTGTAGCCCTTCCTTCCTTTCCCTCCTCTTCTTCCTGACTTGAGCTAATATAAGCTAACCCTGCTATTTCAATAAATGAGCTGTCTTCTCAAACATTCCTTGGTCTCCTTGATCATTCATTCCTACCAAGACCATGCTTCCCAACCCCTCAGCACCTTGAAACTGCTGGCACACAACAGCTCATGGGATGGGGGACCCACACTGGTACAAGCTGTTCACACTGATGATGAGTAGTAGGCTAGATTTTAATAAGAGTCTACCTGTGAAAAAGTGAAGGTCTTTGACATTTCCACTTATTTCCAACTTTCTTCACTTGGGAATTTAGGAAAATCACATATCACCCTCAGAGTGCACCTATTCAATAGAGGCCACCAGAATCATCTTCAACTTGCATGGTAGAAATGTACAATGATACTACCTCCAATCTCCAGTTTTTCCTGATTATTTAAAAAGAATTCTTTTCTTCACAGTGTACAATATGCCCACCAATTTCTCTGATCCTCTACCTCCTCTTATTGCCATCCTCCCTCTGTGTTTCTTCTTTTCTACAAATGTATTTCTTACATTCATGTCTATCATTTTATTTTCAAAATTTGTTTATTTTATTTTTCTTTCATACCTTACATCATGACCATGTTTCCCCCTCTATTCTTCTTTGTTCCCCCGTCCCCTTTTCACCCAAGATCCATTCGCTGTGTTTCCTTCACACATGCAAAAAGAATCAGCATTCCCAAGGATATTAATCAAACATGGAATATAAAGATACAATGAAACTAGGTACAAATCCTACATATCAAAGCAGATGAGGCAACCCAATAGGAGAAAAAGGGTCCCAAGTGCCAGCAAAATAATCAGAGATGATTCTCAGTTCAATTCTTGGGAGTCCCATAAGAACCCCAAACTGCACAACCATGCAGTATATACAGAAGTCCTAGGTCAGACCTGCACAGTGTCTGTGATTGTTGCTTCAGTCTTTATGAGCAGATATGAGGCCTGCTTAGTTGATTCTGTGGGCCTGAGTTCTCATGGTGTCCTCAATTCTTCTTGCGCATACAATTCTTCCTCCTCCATCTTTTGAAGGATTCCTGTGGCCCTGTTTAGTGTTTGGTTATGGGTCTCTGAATTTGTTCCCATCAGTTTGTAGATGAAATCCCTCTGATGACAACTGGGCTAATCATGAATCTACAAGCAAAGCAGAATATCATTATAAATCATTTCCTTAACTTTTCTTTTTAACAGTTACATTTGGTTTTATCTTTGTTCTCTGGGCTGTCCTGCCTCTGTTTCCTTGCTATACAGGAAGTGTCAGGCATGGGCTCTTGCTGGTGTCATGGGCCTCAGACAAAGAAAGACAAAAATGGTGTCTATTCACTTATGAGTAGACATTAGCTTAGATGTTAAGTGAAGGAAAATCATAGTATAATCCACAGACTCAGAGAGGCTAAGTAATAAGAAGAAATCAAGGCAGGAAGCATGGATCTCCCCTCGAAAGGAGAGGGGAACTAGTATAAAATTTGTAAGTAGACTAAAGTTGGTGGGGATGGGAACAAGGAAGAATAGGTGAGGGGAAGGAGGGCTGGATGGAGAGGATACTGGGAGAGAGGACTGGAATTGGGGGACATTTAGGAGGTAAAGTGGATACCTAGTGCAGTAAAACTCCTTGGAATCTATGAGAGTGATCCTAACAAATTCTTCTAGTAATGGAGGATATAGAGCCTGAACTGGCCATCTTCCGTAATCAGGCAAGATTCCTAGGTGAGATTTGGACATGAACCTAACCACATAATATTTGACATACAATTTGTCCTATGTTTAAGATATGCTGATGTAATGGTGGCACAGAAATTGTTGAAGTGGCCAACCAATGACTGGTCCAATTTTATATCCTTGCTATTTTTTTCTTCTCTTCTTCTTCTTCTTCTTCTTCTTCTTCTTCTTCTTCTTCTTCTTCTTCTTCTTCTTCTTCTTCTTCTTCTTCTTCTTCTTCTTCTTCTTCTTCTTCTTCTTCTTCTTCTTCCTCTTCCTCTTCCTCTTCCTCTTCCTCTTCTTCCTCTTCTTCTTCTTCCTCCTCCTCCTCCTCCTCCTCTTCCTTTTCCTCCTCCTCCTCCTCCTCCTCCTCCTCCTCCTCCTCCTCCTCCTCCTCCTCCTCCTCCTCCTCTTCCTTTTCCTTCTCCTCCTCCTCCTTCTTTTTTTTTTATTCCAGAGTAAAGGCCAGTAGGCCTGGATGAACTTTACACTGCCACCCATTGGTTCTACAATTAAAGGCAATTTGCTTCATCACACTCAACTTCCTTTTTTTCTTGATTTGCAAATAAGAACAATGATGCCACCCATCTGTAAAGCAATTCGGACAACACCTGCCATATAGTAAAGGTTCAGTACTTGCTAGTCTTGATTATTAAGTATAGTTTTCATTTTAGATCTTAAATATAGAAATACTTGATTGGTAGACAAAGACTTTTTAAAGTTAGTAGCTTTTGGTTTGGATAGTTACAATTGGCTTTGTATTTTGGTTTGCATTTTCAAGTTCTTTAAAGATCTTAGGATTGCTTCTTGCTTTGTGGTAGATGCTGGCCAATAGCTCATGAAAGTGCTGTATGCTGTGGACATTCTTCTGAAACCTTGCCTTTTCAAAAACTTTTCATTGTCACAGACCTTGGATGCTCCATGCTACTTTGATGTCAGTATCTTTTTTAGCACCTTTTTGAAAGATGCTCCATGTCCCTAAAATTCTCATACTCGACTGCTGTCATAAACAAATAGAAGAAAAGACTTTCAGGGAAACAAATCTTTCTGTTTGAGAAATGCCTAAATTGAGCTCAAACCCCTTCACATGACACTCTTTCTGTCCAGTAGTCAACCTGCTGTGGCCCAGAACTGAGTTAACATGTGGATGTGTTTTTCCTTGCTCCACATGTGTTCACTTTTAGCTCTCAGGTTTCCTGTAAATTGACTCTGAAATTCAGAAAGACCTTTCTTTTCAGTTCTAGATGACTACTGCAGACAGAGACCAGCCCTCTTCAGTTTAAAGCTCTTCTTGGCACATGGGTTTCACTCACAGGAAGAGCAGTTTCTGTTTGAGGATCTCACTATGAGCCTGACATTTCTCAACTCACAGTCTCTTTGTTGTTTTTTCCCCTAGAAGATGTCAGTCTTCTCTAAAGAGCAGAAGATCACCTGGGTTTCTGAATGTCTGAATCACAAATCCTATCCTGTCACTGTCTGAGGCAGGCACCTGGGGACAAGCTTAGGGACTGCTCTGTTTTCCTGGGTTAACACAAAATTATGTCTGGAGATGTCTATGTCAAAATGGCCCATTTCCTACCTGTGAAGCATGTGGCTTCAAATTGTTAGCAGTGATCTCCCCTAAAGAGAATGGCAGGGATTCCCTTTCTTTCTTTGATGCCCTGAAATGAACAACTCTGCTCCTTTACCACCTGCCCATCAGGAAGTTCTACCTTATGCCAGCCACAAATGCAGTGGGGCTGCATGAGTATACACTAAGACCTCTAAAGCTTTGAGCCAACATGAACATTTCCTTTTTTAAAATGGCTTATCTCACGCATTTTGTTACAACACAGCATTCATAGCATGCTATGAATGTCTTCATATTTAAACTGTATGCAGTAGACTAACTCTTCATGTAGATACTTTGGAAGTTCTGAAATAGACAAATGAAGACATATACTTAAATTGGAATAGTAGGTAGCCTTTGAAAAATGAATAACTTCTTTATGAAAAACATTTTTTTGAAATTTATTTGTATGTATGCCTGCATGTGTATCTGTGTGCCACATGAATGCACTGCAAGGGAAGGCCAGAAGAGGGCATATGATCTCCTGGAACTGGAGTGAGAGATGGTTGTTAGCTACCTTGTGTATACTGGGAATGAAATCTGGTTCTTTGGAAGACCTATCAGTCTTTTAACTATTGAGCCATCTTGCCAGCCCCACCTCCTTTTTCTTGACATGAATTTTTCTTTTTCTTTCTTTTTTTGGGGGGGGGATGGGGGAAGTGGATAAAGGTCATGAAACAAAAACTTGATCTGTTTACGGTATCCAATCCTAAATATATATCAACAGCCTAACCCCTGTACCTGACAATTAGATAGCATCAAGGAATAGGGACAAAGAGACTGTAAGAACTAATGGTACAAGATGCTTGCTGCTAGATAGTGTCTTCTGTATATGCCAGGAAACTGCACTCATGAACTCTCAATATGGCTGCTTCAACAAGACCTGTATAGTGACAATTCCAGTTGATAAACCAGTGTGGATTAGGGAGATCTCATAAAGCCTGACACCTATAAGAAGAGTTACAGGCAATTCATAGTTGCTGAGAGCTTGGGGAAGAATCCGTTTCCTTCAGGGACATGCTCCCTGATAGACTATTCAGTATCGAGTGGTCAGCCCTACACATATACATATAAGCAACACTGCATGAATTCAGTAGGTTACACATATGTAATGTACATTTAACAGTGATAATTAAAGAATAGGACAATAGTTTGAGAGGGAGTGGATGTGGGCATGGGAGAAGTTGGAGGAGGGAGAGGGTAGAAATGCTGTTGACACAAAACTCAAGTGTGAAACTCTCAAAAGGTAATTAAAAAAATAAATAAAGATACACATGGTTTGGTGGTTTCAGGATTATGGCTAGAAAGATGGCTCAGTAGTCAATAGTATGAACTGCTCTTCCAGACGATGTGAGTTTGTTTCTCAGTACCCACATTAGGCAGCTCACAACCAGCCGTAACTGTAGCTCCAGGGGAATTGGACTCCTTTAGTCTTCCATGGCACCTGCACTCACTTGCATGTGTGCATGCATGCCTGTGTACACAAACAGAATTAAAATGATTTAGAAACTATTATTTTTAAGATGTGCAAAAGTGATATCCTGAACCAGACTTTGTCATTTGCATGAAGAATAGATTGTTGAGTAGCAAAGATTGATTTTTACAATTCTCTCTGTCAATAAAACTTGTTGGGTTCATAAATCATCATTCAATTTCCTGCTTCCCATATCTGACTATGTGAAAAGGGACAGGGAACATGTGTATTACATGTATCAAAGGAGTGTCACTGGCTGAGTGACCAAATCTTTCTTGAGAACATTCCCAATTCTCCATAGTGCCCCGGTATGTTTGTGGCCTTCTTTCAAAAGGCATTAGCCTGGCAGAACTTAGATTTTGCATAAATTCCCATACTTTGTTAATCCTTATCACAATCACCCATACCAAAGCTTTATGCAATTAATTCCTTCCACTCTAGCAAATATTTTATATTTTACAGTCCAGTGATTAACCCCATTGTCTTTTCTGTCTTTTCATTGGCAGCTGATTATTAGAGATTTTTATTACTACCATGTAAATTCCTTACCTTGCCTTCTGTGGTATTAGCTATGTAATCTATATTTTGTCAGCTCTTTTAATAGCTTCTCTGAAGTGTGGATTTATTTTCAGAGAAGGTTACAGAAGTTTTCACTAATCCAATGTTACTTTTGGAATTTCTGGGATTGCATTTAAATTCAAAATTTCATTAGGTTTTTAATAATTATTTCATCAAATAAGTGTGGTTTTCATTTTGCAGCATCTTTCTTTTTATATAGGATTGCTTCTATTGACATATGTTCTGCTCTTTTTTATGGGCTATGAGTAGACTGTTTCATAGATAGCTGGAGATAGATGAAGATACATTGTTAGGGTAGACAATTTTACACAGCATGTAAAATGTCTAGTCCATTAGCTTCCTTTTCTTTTTGTTCAATCTGTACTGGCCACTTTATTCATATCCTCATCTGTCCTCTCTCTCTCTTTCTCTCTCTCTCTCTCTCTCTCTTTATCTCTTTCTGTGTGTGTGTGTGTGTGTGTGTGTGTGAGAGAGAGAGAGAGAGAGAGAGGGACATACAGACAGAGCGAGAGAGAGAGATGGAGAGAATGCAAATCTGTGCACAGGTGTGCTCCACATGTATATGGAGTGTGTTCCACATGTATGTGGAGGCCAGAGAACAACCTGCAGATGTTCCTTGGGAGCTATGGTTATCTGAAAATAATGCAATTAATATTAATATAATTTGGCAGAAATATATTAAAATGCTGTGTTATGCATTGAAGGAAAAAATGTGTGGTTTCTGCTCAAGAAATAATATTAATGGAGGTACCATGCCATTAGAGGATGTGAACATAATCTCAGGTATTGAGTCTGGCTCTATCTGTAGATCCAATTGGAAGTTCTCTGACCTCTAGGATAAGTAGAAATCAGTGTTATGTGCCTCTGAAAATTCTTGGGTAGGATAGCTGTCACTTTAATGAGGCATATTTACACCAGAAATGTCATGAAATTTGCTTGAGTATATACCCAAAGTACTGTAAGGTAACATGCTACAGAGAAACTTGTACAACCATATTTATTTTTGCATTGTTGACAATAGGAAAGAATCATCCTAATTGATTATCAATAGATGAACAAAACCAAAACATGGTACATATCGACAGTAGAATTTTATCCAGTCATAAAATGTTCTGTCATATTCAGCTAATTTCCCAGGGAGGTCTGTTTTTTTTCTGAATGGAACTGAAAGAGTAGTGGATCTTGGTGAGAGGGGAGGTGTGTGGGTTGGAAGGAGTGGAGAAAGGAGAGGCTATGGTTGGTATGTATTGTATGAGGAAAGAATAAGAAAAATATTATATATAAATAATAAAAACCTGAAATCCTCATGTTTTTCAGGAAGAGAGTTATGATTGGACTTTATTATGTCAAATCAATAAGACACATCTTTCTGTCATATGAAGGATGTAAAATTGTACATATATATTTCTATATGTACATATTTCTATATATGTGGAAACAGAAAGGGTCACAATATGAGGGGGAAGTAATTGTTGAGGATCAAGTGACAAGGTGAAAGTTAGTGGGTCAGGAGAATGAACTATAAGAAAGTAAAAAGACATTGGCATGAATATTCCATAATGATGTCCATTCATTTTTGTGATAAACATTAATAACAAAAGAAAGACTGCTAAAGGAAGAACAGAATCAGTTAAGGTTTGTAGACTGATTAAATAATGGTGACTTGAAGGAATATGATTGAGTTCATGTAACACTCAAAATGAAAATCAAACTGGAACACCAAATACACATAATCTACACCAAATGAACACATCTAAGCTTAGGCTATCAGTGTTTTCAAATTTTAAGCTGTGAGTAGAATTACTTTAGGATAAGATAAAAGTTAGTACTATCTTTAAAGTAGATTGTTACAGGAATTCTTCCAACTGAAGACTCTTGGACTCTTTGAAGCTGATATAATGTAGGCCAACTCCCATAATCTCTTTCAAACTATGTTTTACTTCTGTTATTTCCTAGGACATGACATTGACTGTTTTTACTTGGGTCTCATACAACATTATCAACAGAATCAGCATCTTTAAATAACTTAAAAGGCATTCTTAAAGGATTGTTTATAAATATCTCAGTATATATCATAGGCACTTATAAAAAATATAGAAGTTCATTGGTGGGTCAGGCATGAAATTCCCCATGTTAATGATGTAAACATGGTGGTTTACAGATTAAATTTTAAAGAGACCAATAAATAATAAATGTATATATAAGCTGTCTATACATTATAGTATTATATATATTAGTATATATATATATATATATATATATATATATATATATATATATATATATATATATATATATATTAGGTCAGCTTTGCAGCTAGTTTCAAATCTAGCTTGGGGTCATTCTTTTACCATTTCCCTAAGAACTGGACACAATTTCTGGATGACATAGTTTTAGTACTTTCACTATGCACTTTTTTGTAAAGATATTCTAGAGAGATATTTTCATAACTAAAGGAGATGGTAAAGGTAACAGGTTTTGAACAGTTTGAAAGTAACTCTTCTATAAACATTAGCCATTGTCATCATACTCATATTATGTAATCAGTAACTTTAAATTACTACCTAAACACCTTGGAGAGATTTGATCTCCCTAAAAAAACTAAGAAAGCTATAGTAGACTTTCAGTTTTTCAAGTAAAAAAGCTTCACTTCTGTTTCCAACGTTTATTTACAGTTTTATATAAGTTTCAAAGAATGCAATTTTCCAAAAAGTTTTATCTGCACTTATATCAGTGCCAGGGCTATTTTAAGTTGGATCCCTTTTTGTAGGGTAGAGAGTGGAATCTCATAAAGCCATGAAAGATCTTCACAAAACTGGGCGGGTATGAGTGTTCACAGTGGATTTGCCCTAAGGATCCTAAGAGCTCAACTCTTCTCAGGATCCTGCAGTCACAGATCTAGTCTGCAGCTTCTAGGCCTGCCTTCCTGCTGGCTTGTTGGCCAGCTGCTCAGGCCCTTGTTGCTTTCTATCTAGATATCCAAGAACTTTCTGATAGCCAGTAGCAGTCAGAGCACATGCCAGCAACAAGCCCTTGGTGTGTGCTGTTGTGAATAACTGTCTCTGATATTTTCTGGAGTGGGAATGGCAGCGACATTTTACCATATTTTTGTTGTATGATGATGTTCCATTAATGTAATAGCTTTGACTTAAAGCTGCCCTTATTTCCATACTTTCAAATCCAGAAAATTAGGTAATTTGCCATTGGTTTCCTATTCACTGGTGCATGTTATTAAGGGCTTCTCTATTTCTTTCTTTACTTAAATAAAGTATATCAAGATTTATACATTTCTGTTAAACTTTTAAAAATTCAATATCAGGCACCAATCATGTTCATTTTATTTTTCTTCTCAGGTAGTGATGATGTAGTTTTTAGATGGTAAATAAATTTTTATAAAGTTTCAGAAATCTCTTGTACATGTGTTTACTTAGTGTTATTGCAAATTTTCTTTATATTCTTTCAGATTAGCAATGTAGTAGAGTCTCAGGATGTAGATGAAAGAACAGCTCTACTTCTTTACAAACTTAAGAAATTTCCTTAAGGATATACTGATTCTACTTTTGGGAAATTATTGTTTACATACAGTGTAAGCAGTATGCATAATTTGTATAATTATTCATGCTTGACTGAATAAATCAGTGTTCATAGATAGTATATACAAATGTAATTCAGTAACCCTTGATAGAAGTATCAGCAGGTGGATGCTCCTTCCAAACTCTGGCCATCTCTTTCAAATATCATGGCCATGAACAAGGTATTGTTAATGACAACTGAGGCTGAAACATGTCAAACCAGACAGGAATATGCCCATAGAACCTTAACCTTACAAAAGAATTACAGGCAACTGGGGAAAGTTTGGTGTGAAAGAGGTGGTTCTCCCCAAAGAGGAACATACAAATTGACTGTACAGCTCCAAACTGTCAAAGGGAGGGAACTTATATGAAATGCCCAAGAGTGGGGAGAGGAAACTTGTAGAGTCCATCTCCAGTAGATAGACAGGACCTCAAGAAAATGCATGATGTTACCAAACAATTGTCAAAATTTCTGACCCAGAAGTGTTCCTGCCTATAAGAACTGCAGGGACAAAAATGGAGAAGAGACTGGGGGAAAGGTGGTTCAGAGACTTGCCCAGCTGGGGATCTACCTCATGGGGACACACTAAGGCCCAACACTATTACTGATGCTATGTTGTGCTTACAGGCAGGAGCCTAGCATAGCTGTCCTCTGAGAGGCCCAACCAGCAGCTGACTGTGACAGATGCAGGTACTTACAGCCATAGGACTGAAGTTGGGGACCCATATGTTTGAATTAGGAGAAGAATGGAAGAGGCAGAAGAGGAGGGTGGCCCTATAGGAAGGCCAGCAGTCTTGATTTACTCAGGCCTCTGGGAGTTCCCAGACATGGAGCTATTAACCAGACAGCATCTAGGAGCAAGTCTGAGGCCCCTAACACATATATAGCAAAGGACTGCCTGGTCTGGCCTCAGTGGGAGAAGATACATCAAATCCTCAAGAGAAGTGAGAAGCCAGGGAAGGGGGAGGCCTGGTAGTGGGGTAGCATCCTCTCTGGGTCACAGAGGAGGTGAAATGGGATGAGGAACTGTGGGATGGGGAACCAAAAGTGGGGCAGTGAGAGAGAGAGAGAGAGAGAGAGAGAGAGAGAGAGAGAGAGAGAGAGAGAGAGAGAGAGAGACATTATTTAAACTCATTGTATTCATTTACCTACTTATTTTTAGTTTATAAATTCTATAAAGAAAATATCTTTCCCAAATTGTTCACTGTAGTATCCTTGGCCCTGAGATTAGCATCCGGAAAAATTGACTGTTCTTTATTTTAAAACAATATATAAGCCAAAGCACAGCTATCTTGAGAATTAGCCATTCCCTGAGTGTCTCTTGGGGATTTAGAAAACCCATTAATGAGTGTCAGCCTCTCTCCGGCTATTCTGTCTTGCTGTGGAGGAGGTCCACTTAAACTAAGAAACCAAGAGTGTTGACTTTTAAGAATTATATAATTTTACAGGAAGCAAGGGCCTCCTTTCTTCAGTTTACTAAACAGAAACCTTGAAATTTATCTTGATTTAAACAAATAAAAAGAGATTAAGCAAACCTAGTCTCAAATTCCAATTCTCTGACTTATCTCTGTATTCCTAAACAATAAGTCACAAGTGGTAGTAGTTCTCTTATGTAGTTGTATGGACTCCAGGAGAATGTGGAACTAATTATCGTATTTCCTGGATCAGACTCATTAGAATATACTTCATGTGTGCATTTATTCATTAAATGAATGTTTCTTCAGATCTACTAGGGGCCAATCCTTAATATTAGGGCCAAAGATACTATAGTGAACAATTTGGGAAAGATATTTTCTTTGTAGGTTTATAGACTACAAATAAGTTGGTAAATGTTAATATCTGATATTTCTGATGGTCTTACTTGACCCGTGTGAAAGGGTCCTTTTAACTAAAAGGAGTTGTGATCCTCATGTTGAGAAACATTGTGCTAAAGTCTTGTGTTGAAGGTAAACAAGAGAAGGTACACACAAGATAGGTCTGAGGACCGTCTCTCCATTTAACTGAAAGCAGACCATGTATTTACAAGGACTTGTTCTGCACCCACTTCCCAAGGAGAAGCAAGGTTAGCCAATGATACAAACACTGGATCCTTCCCAAATGAAACAGAGGGCTTTGTACTAGGAAGTTTTACTAACAAGTTTTTATTTTCCTCCTTTCCTCAAGTTGCTATACCTAAAAACACAATTTCTCTTTCCCTTGTCTTATAGCTTCTGGGGGAGGGGTGAATGGACAGTATTTTCTGAGTCTCAGTATGGATATCATTTCAGAATCAGAAGAGTTCTTTCTTGAAGACTGTTTTTCATAGATCAGTTTCCTGCTTTGTCCAGAGTTCATCTCTGTTGGGGTTAAGCATTCAAACTTAAAAAATAACGTCAAAATGATAGGAAGTAACAATCACTATTCCTTAATATCTCTTAACATCAATGGACTTAATGCCCCAATAAAAAGACACAGACTAACTGAATGGATACGTAAACAGGACCCTACATTTTGCTGCTTACAGGAAACACACCTCAGGGTCAAAGACAAACACTACCTTAGAGTAAAAGGCTGGAAGACAATTTTACAAGCAAATGGTCTCAGGAAACAAGCTGGAGTAGCCATTTTAATATCAGATAAAATTGACTTTCAACCCAAAGTCATCAAAAGAGACCCTGAGGGACACTTCTTGCTGGTCAAAGGAAAAATACAAAAAGAAGAACTGACAATCCTGAACATCTATGCCCCAAATGTAAGGGCACCCTCTTTCGTAAAAGAAACTTTATTAAAACTAAAAGCACACATTGCGCCTAACACAATAATTGTGGGTGACTTCAACACTGCACTTTCCTCAATGGACCGATCAGGAAAACAGAAACTAAACAGGGACACAATGAAACTAATTGAAGCTTTGGACCAATTAGATTTAACAGATATATATAGAACATTCTATCCTAAAACAAAAGAATATACCTTTTTCTCAGCACCTCATGGTACCTTCTCCAAAATCGACCATATAATTGGTCACAAGACAGACCTCAACAAATATAAGAAGATCGAACTAATCCCATGCCTCCTATCTGATCACTATGGAGTAAAAGTGGTCTTCAATAGCAACAGAAACAACAGAAAGCCCACATACACGTGGAAACTGAACAATACTCTACTCAATGATACCTTGGTCAAGGAAGAAATAAAGAAAGAAATTAAAGACTTTTTAGAACACAATGAAAATGAAAACACAACATACCCAAATCTATGGGACACAATGAAAGCAGTGCTAAGAGGAAAACTCATAGCCCTGAGTGCCTCCAAAAAGAAAATGGAGAGAGCATACATTACCAGCTTAATGACACACCTGAAAGCCCTGGAACAAAAAGAAGCTATTTCGCCCAGGAGGAGTAGAAGGCAGGAAATCATGAAACTCAGGGCCGAAATCAATCAAGTAGAAACAAAGAGAACCATACAAAAAATCAACAATACCAGGAGCTGGTTCTTTGAGAAAATCAACAAGATAGATAAACCCTTAGCCAGAATGACCAAAGGGCACAGAGAAAGTATCCAAATTAACAAACTTAGAAATGAAAAGGGAGATATAACAACGGAAACTGAGGAAATCCAAAAAATCATCAGATCCTACTACAAGAGCCTATACTCAACACAACTGGAGAATCTGGAGGAAATGGACAATTTCCTTGACAGATACCAAATACCAAAATTAAATCAGGACCAACTAGACCATCTAAACAGTCCCATAATGCCTAAAGAAATAGAAGGAGTCATAGAAAGTCTTCCAACCAAAAAAAGCACAGGACCAGATGGCTTCAGTGCAGAATTCTACCAGACCTTCAAAGAAGAGTTAACACCAATACTCTTCAAACTATTCCACAAAATAGAAACAGAAGGAACACTACCCAATTCCTTCTACGAAGCCACAATTACGCTGATACCAAAGCCACACAAAGATCCAACAAAGAAAGAGAACTTCAGACCAATTTCCCTTATGAACATCGATGCAAAAATACTCAATAAAATTCTTGCCAACCGAATCCAAGAACACATCAAAACGATCATCCACCATGATCAAGTAGGCTTTCTCCCGGGAATGCAGGGTTGGTTCAATATACGGAAATCCATCAATACAATCCACTACATAAACAAACTCAAAGAACAAAACCACATGGTCATTTCATTGGATGCTGAAAAAGCATTTGACAAAATTCAGCATCCCTTCATGCTTAAAGTCTTGGAGAGAACAGGAATTCAAGGCCCATACCTAAACATAGTAAAAGCAATATACAGCAAACCGGTAGCCAGCATCAAACTAAATGGAGAGAAACTTGAAGCAATCCCACTGAAATCAGGGACCAGACAAGGCTGCCCCCTTTCTCCTTATCTTTTCAATATTGTACTTGAGGTACTAGCTCGGGCAATTCGACAACATAAGGAGGTCAAAGGGATACAAATTGGAAAGGAAGAAGTCAAACTATCATTATTTGCAGACGACATGATCGTCTACCTAAGTGACCCAAAGAACTCCACTAGAGAGCTCCTACAGCTGATAAACAACTTCAGCAAAGTGGCAGGTTATAAAGTCAACTCAAGCAAATCAGTGGCCTTCCTATACTCAAAGGATAAGCAGGCTGAGAAAGAAATTAGGGAAATGACCCCCTTCACAATAGCCACAAACAGTATAAAGTATCTTGGGGTGACTCTTACCAAACATGTGAAAGATCTGTATGACAAGAACTTCAAGACTCTGAAGAAGGAAATGGAAGAAGACCTCAAAAAATGGGAAAACCTCCCATGCTCATGGATCGGCAGAATCAATATAGTTAAAATGGCCATTTTGCCTAAAGCACTATACAGATTCAATGCAATACCCATCAAAATCCCAACTCAATTCTTCACAGAGCTAGAAAGAGCAATTATCAAATTCATCTGGAACAACAAAAAACCCAGGATAGCTAAAACTATTCTCAGCAACAAAAGGAAATCTGGGGGAATCAGTATCCCTGACCTCAAGCAATACTACAGAGCAATAGTGTTAAAAACTGCATGGTATTGGTACAGTGACAGGCAGGAGGATCAATGGAACAGGATTGAAGATCCAGAAATGAACCCACACACCTATAGCCACTTGATCCTCGACAAAGAGGCTGAAAACATCCAATGGAAAAAAGATAGCCTTTTCAACAAATGGTGCTGGTTCAACTGGAGGTCAGCATGCAGAAGAATGCGAATTGATCCATCCTTGTCTCCTTGTACTAAGCTCAAATCCAAATGGATCAAGGACCTCCACATAAAGCCAGACACTCTGAAGCTAATAGAAAAAAAACTGGGGAAGACCCTTGAGGACATCGGTACAGGGAGAAAGTTTCTGAACAGAACACCAATAGCGTATGCTCTAAGAGCAAGAATTGACAAATGGGACCTCATAAAATTACAAAGTTTCTGTAAGGCAAAGGACACCATCAAGAGGACAAATCGGCAACCAACAAATTGGGAAAAGATCTTCACCAATCCTACATCAGATAGAGGGCTAATATCCAATATATATAAAGAACTCAAGAAGTTAGACTCCAGAAAACCAAACAACCCTATTAAAAAATGGGGTACAGAGTTAAACAAAGAATTCTCACCTGAAGAACTTCGGATGGCGGAGAAGCATCTTAAAAAATGCTCAACTTCATTAGTCATTAGGGAAATGCAAATCAAAACAACCCTAAGATTTCATCTTACACCAGTCAGAATGGCTAAGATTAAAAATTCAGGAGACAGCAGGTGTTGGAGAGGGTGTGGAGAAAGAGGAACACTCCTCCACTGCTGGTGGGGTTGCAAATTGGTACAACCACTCTGGAAATCAGTCTGGCGGTTCCTCCGAAAACTGGGCACCTTACTTCCAGAAGATCCTGCTATACCACTCCTGGGCATATACCCAGAAGACTCCCCACCATGTAATAAGGATACATGTTCTACTATGTTCATAGCAGCCCTATTTGTAATTGCCAGATGCTGGAAAGAACCCAGGTATCCCTCAACAGAAGAGTGGATGCAAAAAATGTGGTATATCTACACAATGGAGTACTATTCAGCCATTAGAAACAATGAATTCATGAAATTCTTAGGCAAATGGATGGAGCTAGAGAATATCATACTAAGTGAGGTAACCCAGACTCAAAAGGTGAATCATGGTATGCACTCACTAATAAGTGGATATTAACCTAGAAAACTGAAATACCCAAAACATAATCCACACATCAAATGAGGTACAAGAAGAAAGGAGGAGTGGCCCCTGGTTCTGGAAAGACTCAGTGAAACAGTATTCAGCAAAACCAGAACGGGGAAGTGGGAAGGGGTGGGTGGGAGGACAGGGGAAGAGAAGGGGGCTTGCGGGACTTTCGGGGAGTGGGGGGGCTAGAAAAGGGGAAATCATTTGAAATGTAAATAAATTATATCGAATAATAAAAAAAAAAAAAAAAGAAAAGCTCACCTATCTGCTCGCTGATTCTGGGTGACTGTCCTAGTAGCCTATTCAGAAAGATTTTACTCTTGTTGCACCAAGTATCTAAGAAGTTCCTTAGTTTTCTTTTTTTGTTTTAATTAATTAATTAACTAACTAATTAATTAATTTTTTACATTCCATATTTTATTCCCCCAACCGCCCCCCACAAGTCTACTCTCTGACTCTTCCACATCCTGCCCCCTGTCTCCATGTGGATGTCCCCATCCCCTATCCCCCACCCTCCACCCATGACCTTTAAACTTTCAGGGGCCTCCAGTCTCTTGAAGGTTAGGTACATCATCTCTGAATGAACACAGACCCAGAAGTCCTCGATTGTATGTGTGTTGGGGGCCTTATATCAGCTGGTGTATGCTGCCTGTTTGGTGGTTCAGTGTTCAAGAGATCTCAGGGGACCTGATTAAATGAGACTGCTGGTCCTCCTACAAGGTTATTCTTCTCCTCAGCTTCATCCTGACTTCCCTATTTCAAGAACAGAGGTCAGCTGCTTCTGTCCTTTGGTTGGGTGTAAATATCTGCATCTGACTCTTTCAGCTGCTTGGTGGGCCTTCTGGTCATGCTCAGTCCCTTTTTGTGAGCACTCAATAGCCTCAGTAATAGTGTCATGACTTTGGACCTCCTCTTGAGCTGAATCCCACTTTGGGTCTGTCTCTAGACATCTTTTCCCCAGGTTCCTGTCCATTTCCATCCCTGTAACTCTTTCAGAGAGAACTAATTATGGGTCAAGGTTGTGACTGTGTGATGACCCCCTCTCTTTCTCTTGATGGCCTGTCTTCCTGCTGGAGGTGGGCTCCATAGGCCCCTCTCCCTACTGTTGGTCATTTCATGTAAGGTTCCCCCCTTTGAGTCCTGGGAGTCTCTCACCTCCCAGGTCTCTGGTTCATTCTGGAGGGTCCCCCCAACCTCCTATCTCCCGAGGTTGCCTGTTTCCATTCTTTCTGCTGGCCTTCAGGGCTTCAGTCCCTTTCCCTCACTCAAAACCAGATCATATTCATTTTCCCCCTTACTCCCTCCGCCACTCTACTCTCTCTCCCAAGTCCCTCCCTCCCTCCCCATTTGTGATTGTTTTGTTTTCCCTCCCACGTGGGACCGAGGCATTCTCACTCGGGCACTTCAGCTTGTCGACCTTTTTGACTCTATCTGATGTACTCTGTATCTTTGGTTCTCTGGCGTCAAACGACAAAACCATTATTTAAAATAAATGTATACAAATACACTAATAAAGACATCACAATCAACTTGCTATTATCTATCCACTTTTTAATATCCACTTATTAGTAAGAACATACTATGCTTGCCATTTTGGGTCTGAGTTACCTCACTGAGGAAGATATTTTCTAATTCCATCCATTTGTGTGAAAAATTCAGGATGTCCTCGTTCTTTTTTTGTTTTTTGTTTTGTTTGTTTTTTTGTTTTTCGAGACAGGGTTTCTCTCTGTAGCTCTGGTTGTCCTGGAATTCACTTTGTAGACCAAGCTGGCCTTGAACTCAGAAATCCGCCTGCCTCTGCCTCTCAAGTGCTGGGATTACAGGTGTGCGCCACCACTGCCCAGCATCCTCTTTCTTTATAGTCTTCTTTAGTTTTATAAATTCTCAAACCTGGTTTTGTTTGCACAATCCTCAGGTCAGCAAGCAGTAACCTCGGGAAATATGCCAGGGCCACTGTTGACTTCTATTATGAAAAAAAAGATTTTTTTTTTTATGTTGAAATTCTATCATATAAACCTGGTCATGTTAAAAATAAGGAGTTATTTATAAATTGATCAACCACATACAACTGCTAGTTTACAGAGACCTTTTGGGATAAAATAGCATGCTTTTGCTTTTGTATGTTACTGTAAATATTTTGTAAAGTTCCAAATACTGACTAACCTCCTTGACTTCCTTTACTTATATTCTTGAATCATATAGATAATAGCAAGTTAATTGTGATGTCTTTATTAGTGTATTTGTATACATTTATTTTAAATAATGATTTTGTCGTTTGACTCCAGAGAACCAAATAACCCTATTAAAAATGGGGTACAGAGCTAAATAAAGAATTCTCAACTGAGGAATACCGAATAGCTGAGAAGTACCTAAAGAAATGTTCGACACCTGTAGTCATCAGGGAAATGCAAATCAAAACAACCCTGAGATTCTATATCACACCAGCCAGAATGGCTAGGATCAAAAACTCAGGTGACAGCAGGTGCTGGCAAGGATGTGGAGAAAGAGGAACACTCCTCCACTGCTAGTGGGATTGAAAGCTAGTACAACCACTCTGGAAATCAGTCTGGCGGTTCCTCAGAAAACTGGGCATGACACTTCTGGAGGACCATGCTATACTACTCCTGGGCATATACCCAGGGGATTCCCCGGCATGTAATAAGGATGCATTCTCCCCTATGTTCATAGCAGCCTTATTATAATAGCCAGAAGCTGGAAAGAACCCAGATGTTCCTCAATGGGGGAATGGATACAGAAACTGTGGTGCATTTATGCAATGGTAAACTACTCAGCTATTAAAACCAAAGAATTTATGAAATTCTTAGGCAAATGGGTGGAACTAGAAAATATCCTGAGTGAGGTAACCCAATCACAAAAGAACACACACAGTATGTACTCACTGATAAGTGGATATTAGCCCAGAAGTTTGTAATACCCAAGAGACAATTCACAGACCAATTGAAGCTCAAGAAGAAGGAAGACAAAAGTATGAATACTTTGGTCCTCCTTAGAATGGGGAACAAAACACCCATGGGAGGAGATACATAGACAAAGTATGGAACAGAGACTGAAGGAAAGGTCATCCAGAGACTGCCCCACTTAGGGATCCACCCAATATACTGTCACCAAACCCAGACACTAAACTGGATGCCAACAAAGGAACCAAACTACTGCTGAGAGGAGCCTGATATAGTTTAGTTGTCTCTTGAGAGGCCCTGTCTCTACCTAATAAATACAGAGGTGGGTGCTCCCAGCCAACCATTGGACTTGGCACAAGGTCCCCAGTGGAGGAGCTAGAGAAAGAACCCAAGGAGCCAAAGGAGCTATTCGTCCCATAGGAGGAACAACGTTATGAACCAACCAGTACACCCAGATTAAACTTCCAAGCAAAGGGTACACATGGAGGGACCGGTGGATCCAGCTGCATATGTAGCAGAGAATGGCCTTGTTGGTTACCAAAGGGAGGAGGAGAAGAGGCCTTTGGCCCTGAGAAAGCTCGATGCCCCAGTATAGGGGAATACCAGGACAAGGAAACAGGAGTGGGTGAGTTGGTGAGCATGGATAAGGGGGGAGGGGGAGTGGATAGCATGTTTTTGTAGGGGAAACCAGAAATGGGATAACATTTGAAATGTAAGTAAAGAAAATATCTAATAAAAAAAAAAAGAAGAGAGAATCTCAGGTGTAGAAGATATAATAGAGACATTGACGGGGACTTTCGGGGAGTGGGGGGGCTAGAAAAGGGGAAATCATTTGAAATGTAAATAAATTATATCTAATAAAAAAATAAAAAAGAAAAAAAAAAAACGGAAAATGCAAATATGCAAAAAGTCTCTAACCCTAACATCCTGGAAATCTAGGACACAATGAAAAGACCAAACCTAAAGATAATAGGCATAGAATAAAAACAAAGATTCCCAACTCAAAAGTCCAGTAAACATCTTTAACAAAATTATAGAAGAAAACTTTCCTAACCTAAAGAAAGAGATGTCCTTAAACATACAAGAACCCCAAGTAGATTGGACCAGAAAAGATATTCTTCCTGTCAAATAATAATGAAAACAGCAAATGCACAAAACAAAAATGAATATTAAAAGTTATAAGGGGAAAAGACCAAGTAACATAAAGGCGAAACTATCAGAATTATACCAGACTTCTCAACAGAGACTCTAAAAGCCAGAAGATCCTGGGCAGATGCCATACAGACCCCAAGAGAACACAAATGCCAGTCCAGGCTACTAGACCCAGCAAAACTCTCAGTTAACATAGATGAAGAAACCAAGATATTGCACGACAAAACCAAATTTACACAATATCTTTCCACAAATCCAACCCTACAAAGGATAATAGATGGAACATGCCAACACGAGGAGAGAAACTATTCCCTAGAAAAAGCAAGAAATAATCTTTCAACAAACCCAAAAGAAGTTTGCCACACAAACATAATGCCACCTCTAACAACAAAAGTATCAGGAGGCAACAATCACTATTCCTTAATATCTCTTAACATCAATGGACTTATTCCTCAATAAAAAGACATAGACTAAGAGAATGGATGCATAAACAGGACCCAGTATTTTGCTACACACAGGAAATGCACCTCAGTGTCAAAAACAGACCCTATCTGAAAGTAAAAGGGTGGAAAAAATTTCCAAGCAAATGGTCCCAAGAAAGAAACTGGAGTAGCCATTCTAATATCCAATAAAATAGACTTTCAACCAAAAGTTGTCAAAAAAGATAGGGAAGGACACTACATACTTATCAAAGGAAAAATCCACCAAGATAAAATCTCAATTCTTAATATCTAATTCCTCAAGTGAAAGGGCATCCACATTTGTAAGAGAAACATTACTTAACCTCAAAGCACACATTGAACCTCACATAATAATAGTAGGAGATGTCAACACCCCCACTCTCACCAATGGACTGCTCATGGAAACATGAACTAAATAGAGACACAGTGAAACTAAAAGAAGTTATGCCCCAAATTTAACTGCTTTACAGATTTACAGAACATTTCATCCTAAAACAAAGGAATATACCTTCTTATCAGAACCTTATGGTACCTTCTCAAAAATTGATCATGGAATCAGACAGAACACAAACCTCAATAGATAGAAGAACACTGAATTAAACACGTGTATTCTATTGGACCCTCGTGGACTAAGGCTTGTCTTCAACAACAACAGAAAGCCCACATGCACATAGAATTTGAATAACTCTCTACTCAATAATAACTTGGTTAAGGAAGAAATAAAGAAAGAAATTGAAGACTTTTTGAATTTAATGAAAATGAAGCCAAAACATAAAAAAAAAAATGTATGGGACACAATGAAAGCTGTACTCATAGGCAAACTCACAGTCTTGAGTGCCTCCATTAAGAAATTGGAAGAGTTCATATACTGGCAGCTTAACAGAACATCTGAAAGCTCTAGAACAACAACAACAAAAAAGCAAATACACCCAAGAGGAGTAAACAGCAGGAAATAATCAATCTCAGGGCTGAAGTCATCCAAAAGAACTATATAAAGAGTTAACAAAACAAGGAGCTGGTTCTTTGAGAAAATCCACATGATAGATAAACCCTTTTCCAGACTTACTAGAAAGCTATACTATTCAGTCTACTATAGGCCCTCCATTTCCTATTGCTTTAACAACAAACATTCATTTACACAGATTCTGATCTTTGACCCCATTTTAATTTTAACCCTTATTTAAATATTTGAGGATAAATTATCAGTATGAATTATCCAAATGACACTTGTATTTTGATTAATAATTGTTCAATACAAGTAAATTTAATTTAATTTCATTACTCTCTCTAAAGATTAGCCATCTTTTGCAAGTCTTGTCTTTATCATCTATAAATTAAAAGCAACAACAGCTCTTAAGCATGGGGATATTGCAAAGATTATGCTAAAGGATGTCTGGTATACAGTACATGACCAATAATGGAAGTTGTTGCTATTGTTCTAATCTTTCAGTACTATCAAGTAAGCTTTAAAATAGCCATGGTGATATTGAGAGCTAATGGAGTCACTTTATAAAACATAAACATTTATGGCACAATGTATATGGTTGTTACAGTTATTAGCATAAATAAGTAACGATCACAATGTATTTTGGATCAGTGCCACTTTAAGAAGACCACTTCCTAAAATGTGTTTCTGGGAAGAACTTCTTAGTAAGGAATATGGCGCATAGTTCCTGGCTCTTCCCCAAGTCCTGAAGGCATCATCTGTCACTGGTGACAAGTGCTCAGAACCCAGACACCCAGGACTCCCTTAAGCATTTGAAAAGACTACAGGAAGGTAATATTTTTGGCAGCAGAACAGTGTAGCCAATCACTGTATCATTATTACATGTTAAGGTTGATGTACTTTTTGGCCCGAGTTTCTGTGGAAGCATGGCTTACCAAATGACTTACCTTTGTGTCTCTTTGCATGGCAGAGATGGGGCTATAAATGCTATGTGTGAGATAGTGAGTTTGCATCTGCATGTGAATTTAGAATCTTCAGAAAATCACATAAACCAATACATATGCAACAACAAGTGGCTTCTTTTTACAAAAAAATATCTTTGTTGCTTAGTAATGAGAAACTTTTTATTTGTATATTTATCTTGATGACGCTCATAACCTAAAAGCAAGTTCCCCAGGCAACCAAGGAATTTCATAAATCCATATTATTTCCACTGGAATAATGGTGTGCCATATAGCATTATTTTCCTTATCGATTGCACTTAGAACCTCAGTAAGCTTGTCAGAATAATTCACCTGTGAAGAAAATAGAAGCATATTTTGTAGCTGGACAATAATAGCTTTCCATACTCAGGTTCTTCTAGAGAAGATGGCAAGATAGTAAAGTATACAATGAAATGTTCTTTGAAATTAGAAAATCCAGTTCTATGCCAAGAGCTCTGAAACATACAACCTACATCTTTTCTTCATCACTCTTGTTGCTATAGTTACAACATCAGTAACCCCATCTTTCAGATGAGGATCAGGAAGTTTCAGAAAATCTGGCATAAGGCATTTTACATAAGATGATGGCTAGAGTCAGGACTTTATCATTGACTTTAAATTTATAGTTCTGTCTACATCAGAACTGAAAATGGCATTAGAGTCCTTGCACTTATAAGCCATCATTATTAAAAATTTTATAGTGAGTGCTCATTCTGATCCTTGGAGAGCAGAAAGATAAGACTAAGAGGGTGAGACCAGGTGATCACAAAATTCACCTTAGGGTTGCATCTGGGAACAACTCAGAAGATAGACCTCTGAGGCCAAGTCAGAGGAGCAGCTACCAGTAATTAATCAGTTTGACAAATAGCTGCACAGGACAAAAAGGAATTGGGAGGAAAGAAAAACAGAAAAATGGGCAATGGCAATACTGATTTGGCCAAAGCAAGAAGAGGTGTGGAGAGTAAGAGAAGGCAGAAAGGTGGACTAAAGACCGTCGTCTCTGTTACCTTTGAACAAGTCCTTGGCGACTAATGCTGCTTTGTGGTGTATGGTGTGTGTAAGCTCCTCAGAGGTGGGCCCTTGCACTACAGACATTTCCTGGAACAATTTAACAGAAGCAGGGTGCACAAGGAGGCAAGAAACATGAGCTTTATTGAGAGGAACAATAAGAAAATTAAAGACAACTGTAGTCTGATTTTTAGAAGCAGGACAGATAACTCACTTCTTCACGTTGGAGGGGTGCTATCAGAAAGATGATGGAGGCACTGACCACTGAGGCTGGCTATCTCTCTGCCTTGCTATTACCTCATTTTACCTGGCTTGGAAAAAATGTCCCTTCTATTAATGTGACAGTCTTGGCTTTAAATATCAGATGTTGGAAGTGTGGAGTAAGATAAGATGTAGCGGCATGCATGGGGTCCTTAGGTTCATCAACATCACACTGCTTCCCTTGCTTTCTCTTCTCAAGGCATATCCTTGAATGAACTTTTAAAAATCTGTTTATGGGGAAGAGCCAAAATTTGCAGATTCAGTGCACTAAAACTGTCATAACAATATGAAAAATGGTAATTTCCCCTAGGAAATCATGTTTTATGTGCTTCAAAGCTTACATACACTTTCACATTCCTTTCTTTCTTTTCTCCCGGTGACATTTTTCTCACTTTTGTACTTTGTTAGCATTATGAAACAAGCCATTGGTGTGAAAAAGAGCTGTCAAACATAATACAGAACTCTATAAAACTGAGAAAATTGGAATTCTTAGTCACTACATGGGGTCCAATTTCAGGTGCGCTATACGCTCTGTTGTAGGGAGTCAGACTGGGCTTCAAGCTCTGTCAGTATTACAGGTCCACTTCTCACATGCCATTCAATGCCTGCAATACTTTCATCCATTTTTTTAATGTGATGGCATTTATCCAATAGCATTCATGCTGAACAGTGATGGGAATGACAGCACTCACTAATGCCAAAAGCATTCAGGGAATTTAATCTCAATTCCAAATGCTTAAGCTTGGCGTCTGCACAGACACTTAGATTATTAAAGGACCAGGGAAAACGATTTTGAAAAATTCAAGTCATACAACAGCAGGGACACAAAGCAGCTTAGATCCAGATAGGAAAATTACATTTAAAATCCTTAAAGATCTGAGAGCAGGCAGTGCATTTAAGGGTCTTTTCTTTAACACTTGGCAACTTTTGAGAGTGTGTTGCACCCACAATGCTGATGTTTACTTTGAGAAAAGAATGAATCTGAAGATGTAATCATGCATTTGTTGCTAATTACTAAATGAAGGTCATTCATTGAGACCTGCTCTGTTCCAGTAAGGAAGATCTTGAAGTTCTTTGGTGTTTTGTGGTCTTATAAAGCTAGAAACAATGTCCAGTCTTGTCTCTGAAAACTCTAGCAGTTGGTATGCTCTAACTCTTCTTGACTTCCTTTTGGAAAGTCTCAATACATGTATGTTATCAGACTTCGTCTTCCCTTCTACAAAAGAAGCTGGCTCTGGGGCTATCCCAATCTTCTTTTGATGTTGAGCACCTTTGCCTTCTAACAGAAAACTCCAACAGCTATCCATATGAGGAAGTCAACTAAAAGAGAAAACCCTAATAAGTATTTGAAATTTAAATTTAAGTGGATTTCCTGTGGTTTTATTTGAAGAGCTGAGTGGAACAGTTATCAGTAGAGCTTGAGAATGGAAGGGACATAGGGTATGAAAAGGCTTAGATAAGAGATGTCAAGAGGAGAAATTAGCTCCGACCTTCTGTTGCACAGAAGGGAACTCTCTGCAACAAAAAAAATCTTTGATGTATTTTCAAATAGCTAGACAACAAGAAGAAAACAGTTCGAAACACACAGAGATGAAATATACAAGGAGACAGTAGTGATTATTCTCCTGATCTAATTATTATAAGTCAATATCAGTTGAAAAGATTATACTGCATCTTCACAAAATAAGCAAAATTAGGAATTAATAAAATATGCAAAAAACCCTGATTCTGTTCCCACTGTAATTGGGTAATGATGTAGCTCATGCAATTTTAGACCACACTACTGCTTCTTTGCCTTTTTTTCTGTTTAAAAATAAATTGCAAGATTTTTTCCATAAAATATATTTGATAAATTTGGCAAACCTACTTGGGCTTCTTCTGTGATATTACCTACATTTCCAGTGTGAAAAAAGCTGAAATTGTTAAACCAGTAACAGAATACAAGATGGAACAATGTAAACCCATAGGCATGCATGGCTAATACTCTTTTGATGGTTCAAGAAATAAAAGTCTAAGGACTTGTTTTGAGTTAGTCCTTTATAATCAAAAAGTCATTTCTTCTATATTTTCTTATATATTCAATATATTCTTATCACTGTTTCCCTTCTTTATTTCATCTCCCACTGCCATACCCAACTCCACTCCTTCTTTCTCTTCAGAAAACAGGCAAATAAAAAGCAAGTAAATTGGGCCAAGAGATGGCTCAGTGGTTAAGAACACTGACTGCTTTTCCGAAGGTCCTGAGTTCAAATTCCAGCAACCACATGGTGGCTCACAACCATCTGTAATGAGATCTGATGCCCTCTTCTGGTGTGTCTGAAGACACCTACAGTGTGCTCACATATAATAAATAAATAAAAATAAATAAAGAAGGGCTGGAGAGATGGCTCAGTGTCACTGACTGCTCTTCCGACGGTCCTGAGTTCTAATCCCAGCACATACATGGTGGCTCTCAACCATCCATAAATGAGATCTGAAACCCTCTTCTGGTATGTCTGAAGATAGCTACAGTGTACTTACATATAATAAATAAATAAATCTTTAAAAAAAAGCAAGTGAATCAGAAAAAGAAAAACAAACACATACACATGTGCAGAAACACAGACTTCCCCAAATATATAAAACCCATAAAACTGCAAAATCACAAAATATGGACCCCCCAACCAAAGACCAGTAGTTTTAAAAAAAGAGCAAGCAAAACATTATAAGACAAAAAATAATTCCCAAAACACCACTGAGATTATTTTGTGTTGGCCATCTACTGTTGGGCATGGGGCCTTTAAGTGTGGTTTCTATATCCAGTGAGAGGGAAGGAAACTGATTTTTCTTTTTTGAGTGGTTGACACTTGGAGCTAGCTTCTGAATTAGCAATGGGGGTTTGTGTCCACTTCCCTTCTTGGGGCTGGGATTCCAGTTGGTTTGGATGTGTGAAAGTCTTTGTACTTGCAAGGCAGTATGGATGCTGCCACAGTGCATTTGCCCTGGTGTGACAGAAGGCCTCATTTCCTTGCTGTCCTGTCCACTGGCTCTTAAAGTCCTTCCCCCTCCTCTTCTGCATAATTGAGTTAGCCTTGAATTCACCACTGTATTTTACATTTTTGAGCTGAAAAAAAAAAACCAACAAAAAGACGACAAAGTTGATCATTTTATTTGTTTTGTATAGATCCCAGTGCCAGGACTGTTTTATCTCTTAATGTTCTTCTATGTTTATTGACCATCACAAGAATCATGTGCCTTTAGTGTGCTGATGGGATGGACGAGGGAGGGGTAACCTTTATCATTTCAACTATATGTCAGAATGCTCTATGGATATTCATGTCTCAAGTCTAAAGTTTCTTCATAAGCACAGGTAACATAATAATAGTATGAGCCTAAAGCCTGTACCATTTTACATTTACCATCTAAGTTAACTGTTGGCATTACAGTCCTTATTCTCCTCTTTCATTTAACGAAGCTAATTTAGAGTGATAAGGCTCAAGGCACAGCTGCTAATGATGAAGCCAATCAGCAGCTGCAGGTCTTGTGCCCCTGTGCATTCATGGTTCTTTATCAGCAGTTCTGCAAACACACTCCTAGCTCAAGCTTGCCTCAAGGTTTTCTTATTGCTTTTGGCCATTGAACAGAATTCTAGGTATAAGCAATGTTACAGAAACAGCACCTCTGATTTTATAGTGAGCTGTGAATCCTTATGCTATTCGTTCATATAAATCAACTTTCTGCAGAACCCTGCTTAATAACATTTCATATTTTGAAAACATTTTGGTCCATTAGTTGAGTCAATGAGGTAACCATAGGGAGAGGAAAACACTAAAAATATTACCAGACGGCACGCCGCTGCCACCGGGTGAGCTCTTCTACATTGTAGCAGCAGAAGAGCTTTGCTATCTCCAGCTAAGCATGTAGTTCAGAAATTAACTTTCACTAAATATATGAGCAGATGTTGAAAGTACAAAAACGTTTTTTATTCATCCATGCATTAGCTCCCACTATAAGGAACATAAAGCACATGTATTTGAAATTTTCAAGATGATGGTATTTTCTAAATTACAAGAAATTTTAATGTTAATACATTTTAGAACAACCAATTTACTTTCTTTGTTTGGAAGCGATGTGAGCTGGGTTCACAAGCAACTGTTAGAATAATGTTAAAGTTCACCAAAACATTGGCATTGGGATGGGATGCTCAACCTGTACAGGGGCATGAATGTTGGCCTTTTATATTTCCTCATGGGTCATCTGCCTACCTTCAGGCTCTGGGTTAGGATTACAGAGGTAGGCTTTATGGTTGTATTTTGGCTATTGGGGTAATAATGGAGATAGCCAAGATGTTTTGGAATGAATTTTGGCTATTTTTATTTTGGCTAATGGGAAAATAATGGAGGTAGCCAAGAAGTTAAAAGTGGATTATTTCATAGAGGAGAATGCCATGGTGGATTTTGACTAGTATGTGATTAAAATATAGCCGTGCTTTCCTCCGATGGAGCTGGAGCAAAACCCTGGAGACCGGGAGATTTCTAGGGTAGATTACAGAAACCCACTGAGGCAGGGAGTTCCATCTGGTCTCACTGGAAAAGTCCAGTTCTTTGACTTCAAGATGTTCTCTTTCATGTTTCTGTTGCTCTGATGTGCCAGTGCTTTCTGTATACTTGTCCTTGTCCACAGATTATTTTGCTCACATATACTTGCATTTACTTCAGTTAGTTTTGTACACATGATATGAAAACATAGTCATCTTTCCACTGACAGGTGCTCAAATAATTCATTGTGCATAAAGCTCATCAGTGTTTTGGTGAATTAAAAAAAATGACCAATACCATGACCCTTCATATGCTGAGTAATATGAAGGACTGCATACTTTATTCACCTGTCATCCATTTCCTTGCTTAGTTCTTTTCAAGTCACCTACACAGTGAGTGGTTTTTTTTATTATTATTAATATGTATAACTCTTTGAAGCTTTAATCTTTATAAGTTTAGAAGTAGTATTATGTATTTCAAGAGGGTGTCTGAACTTACTTTGATTTATTAGTTGAGCAAATTAGTTCTGGGTATAATATATTGTGTAGAGTTTCTCATATGTCAGGGATATGTTGTTGGTCCAGCAAGTCAGGCTAGAGGTTCTGTGAGAGCGTCTGTGTTCAAGGCTTGCTGTGGCCAGAATAGTTGTCTTCTTTCCCAGATGTTGAAATCCTAACCCTCAGTGTGAATGCGTGGGTGGCTAGGACTGGCATTTAGGAGCTGATTAGTCATGATGGTGCAGTTTTCCTGAATGGGATTAGTGTCTCTACATGAGAATCAAAGGAGCATGTTTGTTCTTTTACCATGATGTGTACACAGCAAGAGGTGCCATTAGTGAGCCAGGAAGCATGGCTTCATTAGAAAAGGAATTACTTTGAATTTGGACTTCCCAGAATTCATAGGAAATAAATTTCTGATGTTTATAATCTACCTAGTTGATCATCCTGGCATATGATCATAAATTGTTGTAGTAGTATGGATGGCCTACAATGTAGTAGTTCTAAACTACACCCATATCTCATTTTTCATTGCTGTTCTTATTTCAACCTTACTCTGTCTCTTTACTTCTCTCCTGCTCAGAGTTCTGATTCCTCTGAAGAATTCTTTTGACACCATGCACTTTATAGTCTCTGTGACTTCTCCCTCCTGGTGAAGTACTGATTTTAGATTTCTCATGTGATGATTGCCCTCTTGTGGGCAGACCTGAGGCACAATGTTTTGTCCCTGTATATTGTGTATGTTGGTGATTTGTCCTACAAACTGAACTCTGCTGTTCCTTCCATTTGGTTAATTTATCTTCTGTAGACAATACCACGAGTCGCCATGGTCATTGGAACACCTAGTATATATGAAACACTCTGTTGTCAGTCATTTGTTTTTCCAACTTTGCATCTATTGGTTTCTTCCATACAGTCAGCAATCGGGGATTGCTTTGCAGATACATGGATGAAGACTATCACGGTTCCACGCATATTCATGACTCATGACTCTGTCTGCGTTGCAAGGCAGAGAAGTCCAATCCAGATAGCTTAAATAAGAGTTGGACCGTGTTTTATTCCTGGAGAGTTATAAGGGTTACCTGTTTGGCACTCTTAGGAACAAGGGATTAAATTGTCACCAGGTGTATCTTTCTCCCTCTCAGCTTTCCTTTCTCATTGGATTATTTTTCTGGCAGCCACTTCTGATGCAGTAGCAAAAAATGGTATCTGGCTCCTTTGAAGTTATACAGGTAAGCAGTTATCTGCTTATACAGATCCCAAAGAACACATTGACTGAGAGCTCCAGACAACAACATCCTGGGAATGAGTCTGAGTGGGACATAACTTGCTTTTAGGCCACCCCAAAATATGATGCATTGCTGAGTAGAAGATAATTAAAATGAACAGAAATAAAGGACGCCTCTCTCCCCAGCACCACAGAAACAGTGTTTGGTGATACATGCCTGTAATCCAGGATTCAGGAAGTGGAGTCACGAGGGTCAGGAGTTCACTCTCATTTTTGAGCAGCATAGAGAGTACAAAACTAGCTTGTGATACATGAGAACTTCTCACCCCCTCCACCCACCGCCTCACTCCACAGATCAAATCACCACTTCCAGTGGCTTATAGTCCTTTTCCAGCAGCCTGTTTCTTTTCAAAAATTCACTGTTCTTTATTAGCGATGCTGTCCAAGCTGGGGTTTCACTCACCTCTGAGAATAACTTATTTCCTGGTGCTTCCTTCATAGGTACAAACTACACATATTAACTAATTTCTGTATGCTTTTTCATTTGTTAAACTGTGCACTGTGATCAGAAACTGTTCAGAATCCCCGTGGCGGTCATGGTTATCCCTTATATCATGTACCAACTGGTGTGGTCAGAGTGCTTGAATTCTCAGAGTAAACCACCCTTTCTTAGGTACTAGTGTTGAAGCTGAAAGGTAGGGTTAGACTCCTAAGCCAGTTAAGACAGAAATTAGGCTTAAGATATTTTCTAAAATATGGGGAGAAGAAAAGCTCAACTCTACTATTAATGTATACATTGTTGAATCGGGCTTTCAATCTACTTTCTGTGAAATTCTAGACTGTAAGTATGAAAATACAACCGTTCACTCAATAAATGTGCAGATGTAACAACAAGCAGAAAGAAACAGTGTCCACCACATGGAGCTGAAATTATAGGCCATTTAATAAAGTACTAAAAAAAATAAAAAGTTTTATTTCAGGAAGATTTAATCTTTACAACGAAGGTGACTAGGCAAGTACTAGGAAGGTTCGGGAGATTATGTTCATGCAGGGAGTAAAATTAAGTGAAGTTGAGATCTACAGGGTCACATGAAGCTTCACCCTTAGTTGAAGAACTATTGCCAGCAGGTGATGGCAGTTGGGGAAGAGGGATTTCTCTGTCTGTATGTCTGTCTGTCTTTGTCTCTGTCTCTGTCTCTTTTTTCCTTCCTTCTCTATGTCTCTCTCTCTCTCTCTCTCTCTCTCTCTCTCTCTCTCTCTCTCTCTCTCTCTCTCTCTCTCTCTCTCTCTCTATAGGCTATCCATCATATGGATGGTGTATGACCCTACTACACTCATATTAATAAAGTGTCACTGATTGGACTCTCAGTTATGAAGAAGAAAACAAGAGAAAGGAAAAGGCCATGAAAATGAGAAGTGAAGAATTTGGGAAGGATGTTGGAAGACTGGGAGGAAGATTTTAGGGGTGCATAAGATGCATTATATACATGTATGAAACTGTCAAAAAATATTGTAAAAAGTAGTAAATGGTGTAGCCCCTTCCAACCTGGAGCATAAACATTTTAAAAAGTTGTGGTCCTTTTAAAGGACTGTGAGTCAGAGTACAGATGCTTCTGAAGAAGATAATGTAGAAGGGAATTCTGTGTCTTCTGAACTTACCAAGTCATGCTGTCCTACATGTGTTCTTGTCTGCATATGTGAGACATAAAGGGGCAGAGGTCACCAGACACGCCATGAGTGTGCCTTTACATGTGAGTGTGAGTCTGCCCTATGTGAGTATGGATGGCGCCAATAAAAATCTCATGCTTTTTTTGTTTGGGTAAATCGCTTTGACATGACCTTTCAGTGACCTGTATCTTCTGCAAGTTATCACCTTCTCTTCATCCCTTTATTTCTTGGTTTTACTTTTTATTCACTAACAGGCCCAGTCATTCCATTTGCCTAGAAAAACAAATTCTAAATGAATAATGATGTTGATATGTGTGTGTGTGTGTGTGTGTGTGTGTGTGTATGTATATTGGTATTTTGTTTTTCCTGAAGATTCCTTGACTCTTCACCTTTTGTGATAAACAGGCCCAGCCCATTTCCATTTTGGTTCCATCAGAGTTTACATTGGTAAAGTTTGTGCTCTATCTTTCACTTTTAGGTGAAGATATTTTCAGCTCAACCTAGGTTGCTTTTCCTTTATGGTTTCTATACAGTCTATTTCTGCATTTTCTGCTTATGTTGGTTCATAAATCTAATGTAATTAAATTACAGATGATTGTGTTTATTAGAAAAATCACAATACAAAGAAGAGTGTTTTCTAATTATTGGTACTTTGATTTCTAGAGAATTTTGAAAGAGGAAGAGATACTTGTATTGTTGAGGTGTATTTAAATGTAAATTTCTTAGGCCCACAACATTAACCTAGTGTCTCATTGGACCTGCACATGACAGAATAAACAAAAATAAATAAGTACAGTTTCTTCTTTAATACTGTCCTATTCAAGGTTAGTTTGAACATTTTAGAGTTTGGTCCATATTACCTGTCACAAAAGCCAATAAACAGGCAAGCATTAAAGGTTGAAAAGCTACTTCAGATAATAATTCTGAAAAATCTATCATCTATTTCATCTTCAGCTAGAAGTGTATACAGGGTGAGAAGATAGTTTCATTCTACAGTTTAGTCTTGCTCCTCTGGTGAGGTGGCTAGCCTTGTCTCTGTTTATGGTGTTGGTGACTTTTACCTTTTATCTCTTCTTTCTATGTTAGGAGAGGTTCCTCTTTTTGCCCACCGGCACTGACCTTATAGGGGAGGTTTTGAATATACTAAGGCCCCTGAGTCTTACAGTCCTTCAGATCTGTATTCTGGATGACATCCAGATTAAAGGTTAACTCAGAACAGGCATGGTATCAGCAGTGTCTATGTGTGGACCTGATTGTATTGTGAACTTGGAGATTTCTCTGCAGAATGATGTGGAAGTGTGCTATTATGATGTGGAGCCTGAAGTGCCCTTGTTTGCCCTCTACCATAAAGATGTCACTATTTTGTATTACACACAGACACACACACACAGACACGCACACACATGTCTGTGTGTTTATAGAGACCTGTAACTGACTATTTGATTAAGTCCAATTTATTTTTAAATTTAAAATTTATTATTCTCTCACAAATTACATCCTGACTTCAGTTTCCCCTCCTTCCTTTCCTCTAGCTTCCCCCATTTACTCTTCCTCTGGTTCCCTTCATGAAAGGGTAGGCCTTACATGGATTTCAGGCCAAACATGACCTATCAAATTGTTGTAAGAGTAGGCATATTCCCTCATATCAATTCTGGATCGAGCAATCCAGTATGAGAAAAAACATCAAAAAGCAGGCAAAAGATCAGAGACAACTTCTGCTCCCACTGTTAGGAGTCCCATGAGAAGACCAACTGAAGCCAATTCTTTAAGGGCAATTCTATTTCCACTTGATAATACTTCATCAGATTCATATTTCATCTGTGCATAAATTATATACTTAATTATTATAAACAGTATAATACATGCTAAATTACTAAAATGAAAGTATAGTAATATCCTTTGTAATTATACTTTCAAATAATTATTTCCAGTTTTCTTTCGTAGAAAAGAAAAATTGTCAATAACAGTAGGTGTCACTGTAGCAAAGGAAGCCAGGCATTAAGGATGTTTTTTCTTTCTTTTTCTAGGAAACATCAAATTTTCCAAGAGAAATTATAGTCTAACTTGTTGAAGTTCAATGTGTCCATCTCCCTACATTATAGAAGGCAGTTTTCATCTAAAGTAACATCTGACTTAACTCCAAACATCTTTGATATAGTAAATTTGCATCCTCTCTGAGAAGGTAGCTCTAATTTTTACAAACCAAATTTTATGAGTACACTTTAAATTCTATACTCTAGAATTTGAGTCATTTGATTTTAAATATTTAAATATTTTAAATATTTATTTTTATCTTTAATAATGTGTATGTTTCTGTGTATGGGTACATGTACATCAGTGCAGGTGTCATGAGGGACAGAGATGTTGGGTGTCTTGGAGCTGGAGTTAAATTGGCTTCAAGCCACCTATACAGGTACAGGGAACCAAGCTTCTCCCCAGTACATTCTCTTAATCACTGAGTCATCTCTACAACCAGAGTCATTTATTATTAGTAAATGTTCAAAAAATAATTTGATTATATACATTTCTTCCCAAAATGTCATTAACTATATAATATCCTTGTACAAAAAACAAATGGTAAAACCTACCTTATAAAATGAGTGGTAAGCATGAAATCAATGCATTAATTTATTTGTTAAATGAATTTTGTTGATTCAACCATGTACTGGTTAGAATAGTTACCAGACACACATGTGCATGGACCTACTGGTGCTTTCAATCTAGCAGATGCATTACAGGTTTCTACACATTTTGAATTTTGGATTACTTTTCATGGGTATGAGTCATAACATCATTTTTGAGTTCATAGGCAGATAGACCTCTGTGAGGCCACCTTAGTCTTTTCTTAACCTGCTTGACATCCTCCACATCATATCTCCTTTTGATTTTCAGCTCACATATTTTGAAAGGAACAAATATCCCTGTAGACTACAAGGGTAAGCATGGTTTATATCTGGTCAAGAAAGATTTTATATCTTATTATTTGTAGAATGATCACAAACCATACCTTTCACAGCCCATTCCTGCATCCCTTTGGATCTCATCCTTTTGTTTCTCTTGCCTGTCTCACACAGCAGATCTTACACACAGTGTTGGTTTTGTTCATGCTCTTTTCTTTCATTATTTACTTCCATTGAACAACCTTCTTAAAATGCACCTCCTTTATCTCTTCCTTTGTAAACTCATCTATATTTTAAGATGTAGCTAATTAGCTCTCTTTAAGGCTTTCTTGCTACTATCTTGAATATAGTCCTTTGGAATGATTCTACATCCTTTGGGTAGTCTTTTTGGTTGATTTTGCAAATTTTTTTCCAGTAATTCTTCACTGATGGCTCGTTTCCACTTACAATGTGCTCTTCCTGTCTTTGAATTCTACTGCCCAGTGTATTCATAGTGATTTGTCTGGTCATCTGATACAAGTTAGTCAGCACTACTGTGGGGGAGATCTGTCCTTCTGTAGCATGTCAGTGTTGATTTTCAGAGTCCGGTAGTAGAGTTCTTCACAGCCTAGACTCATAGCCATTTTCACACCCCACTCTTTGTGTATACGAAAGGGAGAGCTGCATTCATCACTTCGTTCAGGTTTAACTTTGGTGATAATGATATCAGGGTCTTACCCAGGAATATATATTGATGTAGGTTGTTTTTTTTTTTTTTTTTTAGATCACTCTAACCTGTGCTACTCTTCCCTGGAATTTATAGCTTAGGATTTCACTTATCCAATGATGATACACTATTTTGTGGTATGTCTTCTTTGTAATGTGTTTTAATGTGGCTCTTAAACTATTATTTACAAGTTTACATTTTTCTTTGTGAATAAGGACCACATAATTACGAGTGTACTTTTTATTAAACTTTTGAGTATTGATTATTAAGTCAAATTCTTTTACTTTCTGTATATTGTATTAGTTGGGGTTATGATTGGGCTAGCAACAGACTGGTTTAATGACAGAAGCAACTGATTATGAAGCTCTCCAGGTACTTACTGTTTTGAACTGAGGATTGGAGAACCAGACTTGAGGTAGAAAGGCAGCCTCGGTTCTCTGAGTGAGTATAGAAAGCAGTCACAACTTGGGAGGGAGAGAGGGACCTGGGTGGGAAAGTGGAAGGGGTGAGGGAGTAGGGGTAGTGGGGAACATGATCTGGTATTTGGTGGGGGGAAAGAACTGAAGTCCTAAGGACTAGTAGAAAGAACAGAAACAGGCAATCTTGGGAAACTGGAGGTTGGGGCAACCCACCAGAATGAATCAGAGACCTGGGAGGTGAGAGACTGTCAGGACTCAAAGGGGGCGACCTTAGATGAAATGATCAACAGTAGGGAGAGGGAACCTATAGAACCCACCTCCAACAGGAAGACAGGGCATCAAATGAGGGAGAGGGGCACCATCCCATAGTCACAACTCTGACCCATAACTGTTCCTTTCTGAAGGAATTACAGGGATGGAAATGGAGAGGAGCCTGAGGAAAAGAAGGTTCAATGACAGGCCCAAAGTGGGATCTAGCTGAAGGGGAGGTCCCAAACCCTGGCACTATTACTGAGGCTATGGAGCACTCACAAAAAGAGACCTAGCATGACAGTACTTCAGAAGTCCCAACAAGCAGTTAAAAGGGTCAGATACAGATATTTGCACCAACCAGTGGACAGAAGCAGCTGACCCCTGTTGTTGAACTAGGGAAGGCTGAAAGAAGTTGAGGAGAAAGGTGATCCTGTAGGAGGATCAGCGGTCTCAATTTATCTGGATCCATGAGATCCTTCAAACACTGTACCACCAAACAGGCAGCATGCACCAGCTGACATGAGGCCCCCAACATACACACAGTAGAGTACTGCTGGGTTTGTGTTCATTCAGAGATAATGCACCTAGCCCTCAAGAGACTGGAGACCCCAGGGGTTTAGCAGTCAGGTGTGGTGGTGGGTAGGAACATCCATGTGGAGGCAGGGAGGAAGTATTGGATGTGGAACAGTGGAAGGGTAGACAGGGTGGAGGATAAAATATGAAGTGTAAAAAAAAACAAATAAATTAGAAAAAAAGAAGTTCTCAAAAGTAGCATTTTGCAGGACAGGGTTGCATACAAACCAACACTGAAAAAGACAAACTCCTTCTCCATTTCCACTATCACTCTCCTCATCACCTAAGATAATCTGACCAAAGTCAGGGCATGCTTGGTGGTTCTTTTAGATTAATAAATAGGAAGAACAGAAGCTGAAATCCTCCAAGGATTCCTTGGCCTTTCAGAAGACACTATGGATTCTCAAGAAATAAATGGATAATCAGAATACCTGATCAATAAATGAAATAAAAGACTTCCATTCACAGACATTTTCATCACAGACATTCACAATCATCTGAAGGTGATTGGACTTTTCAAAATTATGACTCCTATGCTTTTTAAAAAATTATGTATAAAATGGGGTTACCTACTGTGGTGGTTTAGATGATGGACAATCCCCCCTCTTCCTGGGCACTTGAATTATTGCACCTCAGTTGCTGACTCTTTGGAGAGGCTTAGTAGATATGGCCTTGTTATAGGAAGCTTATCACTGGTCAGCTTTGAGGTTTTAAAAGCCATGCACTATTCCCAGATTGTTCTCTCTTTTTGTTTGTGGCTTAAGATGTGAGCCCTTAGCTCTCAGCTTCCAGCTCCAGTAGCCAAGTCTGCTCACTGCTAAACTTTCTTAATGTGATGGTGAAGAACTCCTATCCCTTTGCAATTATAAACCCCAAACCAACTTTTCATTTGATAAGTTGCCTTGACCATGGTGTTTTCACAGCAATAGAAAAGTAACTAATGCTAGTTTAGTCCCTGGGAGCTCTGGAGGTACTGGTTGTTTCATATTGTTCTTCCTCCTGTGGGATTGTAAGCTACTTCAGGTCCTTTGGTCCTTTCTCTAGCTCTTCCATTGGGGACCTTGTGCTCAGTCCAGTGGTTGGCTGAGTGGAGGGACCCATGGCTCCCCCTACATATGTAGCAGAAGTTGGCCCTGTTGGACATAAAAGGGGGGAGAGGCCCTTGGCCCAGTGTAGGGGAATGCCAGGACAAGGAAGCAGTAGTGGGTGGGTTGGTGAGCAGGGAGAGGGGGCATGGGATAGAGGACTTTTGGAGGGGAAACCAGGAAAGTGGATAACATTTGAAATGTAAATAATGACAATATCTAATAAAAAAGATGGAAATCATTATTAAAAACTGACAATTACATAAAATTAAAAAGAAAAGAAAAGTAACTAAAGTAACAATTTGTAGTCTTACCTAGTTTTCTTAAGGATTAATTTAAATAAGGTATTATATAAAAAGAGTGGCTATTAAAACAACTGCCACATAGTAGGTACTCAATAAATTATACCAATTATGAACTGTGTGTATGAAGAAGCAATATTTTCTTTGCCTTTGAGTAGTTGCAGTTGTAAAAGGAAAAAAAAATATAAGTAACATCACTTGTGCTTCACTACTGTCTTGGAATTAAAAGAGATATTTTTATATATGAGGTTTTGAGAAGTTAATATGTGGTCACAGAGCTTATAAATGGCAGACTTGAGGCTTGGGCCAGCTTTTCCTAGATCCATTGCCCATTAGCTTGGGATGGTAGATAATGCATAGTTTAGGGTAGTTACCTAATTCAATTCTAATTGGAAAGTTTTACTAAGAGATATCTGATATGACAGTTACTATAAAAATATCAATATAATCAATTAAGGTTTTAAGACGATTGAAGTCTAGGGAGAAGGATGGACATATACAAACTTTACATATATAGAACTTAAGAGAAATTCACAATAATGCAATAAACATAATGTTTTTAATGTAGTACCTTTAATAAGCATAAGTCTAAGGAACTGGGCTCTGAGTTCAGTGATTAATAAAATAATAAGCTACTGCCCTCAGAGGGACTTATATACTGCTGTATAGAGATAGACAATAAATGTCAATACACACATAAAGAAATATTAGTCATAGAGGAGTCTTCAAAAGAAAGGGCAGAGGGAAATTGGTGGAGGGAAGTTGGAATTGGTAGGCTTTCAAAGGGAAGTGGACAAAGCGAAGTTTGTGGAGGCTGATTTCGATGTAGGGTGCTTCTGTGGATCTAAGTGGTCAGATGTGTTTAGGTGTATGTGTCATATACTCCAAAGAGAGGAGTATCTGGGGCAAGGACCAGGATTTGGGCATGGTCTGGGGGGCTTTGAAGAGTGAGCCTGTGTAAAAAGGGGAGGACAGCATTTATCTGTCTCTGCAGACATAGGTGGGTGCCAAGATACACTGAGCCTTGTACCCCACAGTGAGAAAGTTTAGCTCAGTATTAGTAGGTTATTAGGAGACACTAAAGAAGGGACAACATTTGCTAATTTTCCTTGTAAAAAATGATCATACAATACTTGTCTTGGGGTTGTAAGCAGAGAGGGAGTATAATAGTTTTTGAAAGCTAGATGCATAGAGAGAGGGAGTGCTTTGGTCAGGAAGCCCATAGGTTATATATTTCAGAACAATAGGACACTATGATTTAAGGATGAGAGATTAGGGTTTTATTGCTTGGCAATAGAGTTGTTTCCTGTGTGGCAGGAGCATTTGATGCCGAGAAGAACACTATGAAAAGAAACCAGGGAAGAAGTAGGCTATCAGGATATCAGGTTAGCATTCTGTAGGCAGATAGAAATGTCTGTTTTAGACAGACCATGCTGGGACCACATGAAGGATGCAGAGGCAGAGGGAGGCCATTGAACCTCACGCCCTTCAAGTAGGTCAGGTGAGCCATATCGAAGAGCCACCTGTGTATATGATGTAGATATTGATATAGATAAGAGTTATTGGCACAAGGAGCTGGCAGCTTCCAGCATAACCTGGGTGTAACTGATAAGAGGAAGAGAAATCTGAAGATGGCTCCAAAGCAAGTTCAGACAGATGCACTTTTCTGAGAGAGGAAGCTTGGAGGGTGGAAACTGTGACTCTGAGTTGGTACATGAGGAACTGGCAGAGTTCCCATAATGCTCCTGATAGCCTACTGGGAAAGCACTGCAGGGAGTCCAGGAAGTTTGGCCTTTGAGAGCACACCTATTCCAGCTAATTTCTTATAATCTGTGAAAAATGTTGTGAATTTTTAGATATTTGCTATTTTCAAGAAGACAGAAGTTTCACAAGTGTTTGTCAGAACCAACTGGCATTTTCCACCCAAGGAAAGGTTTTCGTCTTCCAAAAACAGAATGTTCAGTAAAAGAGAAAGCTAGTTGATGATTCCTACTTCCTTTTTCTAGTTTTGCAAGCTGAATTGTTAGACCTGCTCAGGGCTGAGGAATAATATTAGGGCATATTATAATATCACCTTAGTGTTTCCAAGAAAATCACCTTGTTAAAATAACCCCTCACCGATAATGAAAAGATAGACCAGCCCTGGTGTCCCTGTAGAAGGTAATATCAGATACAAATGAGTAGGCCTGAGGGGTGATATAAATTGCTAAATAAGAAAAAAAAAAAAGAAACCAAAACCCCGATACCAATAAAAGAGGAATTGAGGCTTAAAAGCACTTAAAAGATTGTGTTTGAAATAAACTGCTCTCTGTTGTACCAACCTGGACATCTGAAAAGTAAGAGTGGATTTCATGTTTGGTACTGATCCCAGAATGAATAGGAACTACTTTCTTGATCATTTTGTTTTCCCCCACATCAATTGTATAAAGTCAACCTTAACACATACATTTTCTCTCTTGAATCAGATAGCTTCTTCCTTGCTAATTTGAGGTATAGAGTCAGGGTTTCATGATACTGAATTTACCATCAAAGGTCATTTTTAATTGCTATCCCTGTGTCTCAGGCTGTGTCATTGCCTATCCAATGTGACTCAGCCTGGGCCTAGGCACTGACTCATGGAGTGCCGCATAGACAGGAACTAGTGACACAGACTGTCAGATTATGCCACATGAAGCTGGCGAAGAGAAATGAGGCTTCCATTGCCAAATTCCTATCTGACCTTGAGGCAGTCTAGAAAGATGAGTTATTCTAAAAGATCATTTTTCAGTTTCATTGTTATCATTACAGTGACTATTAACTTCCTGGTTTATATGTATTTATTCAATTTTGTTTTGGAAGGATGTGTGGTATAGAGACATGCATATTTTTCATAAAATCATCCCACTGTAGTGGAGTTAATTCAGGCTGTGGAGATCTTATGTACTGGTCACTTGGCCTCTGTTTCAACAATCAGATTCAGTAATTTGCTTTCACATTTTCCTATGGCCTTTGTATTTCAGACTCACTGTCAGGTACTTATTTACTCGTGTAAAGCTCGGTAGGACAATGCTTTTGGCCCTGCTTTTAGGTTAGGAACTGTCGGTTTTCCAAGGACATACTGCTGATAAGTAATGAGCCTGAGATCTGACCTGTGCTGATCTCTGCTCAGAGCCACTCCTTCTTCAGCTTCTTCCTAAATTTCTTGTCTGTAAATTATGGCTGTACTAACACCTTTCTTCAGGGGTGTTGTACAGAATAAGAAATAGAGCCATGAACGGAACAGGACCTTACTTACTACATGCTAGGCAACCAATAAGGGGTTGAAGCTATCACTGAAACTGATGAAGAAAAATCTTACCAAAAGTAGCCATAGAGATGAAACCCTAGCAAGAATATAACCTTTGATTCTTCTGTATAAATGAGTGTGATGTTACTGGCTCTTAAAGTATTTGGTAGACAAAAGAATGTAACTTATGAAATGCCAATGACCATATGAAATATCTGGATGGGAAACAGATTTTTCTTTATTATTTTAAATTATGTAACAATCCCTACATTACTCCATGTCGATCCCATAAAGCTTTTACTCTATAATGTTTTTCCTAATGAAAATAAGCTTGTGAAATTCAGTAAATTCAGTTTGTACTTGAGGCGGTAGGGGAGAGCCAAGCTTCTAGAGTAAGTGTGGAAAGCACTACTCTGGGGCAACACATTTCCTTTACCTTTAGTAAATTGCATCTAAACACATACTGGAACACAAGGCAAAACCTGAAGAGAGTCCTGGAGTTTTATAAGAATAGTAGTTGTAAGGAAAATGGTCTAGAAAATTCTTGGTTCTGACATAAAGCAGAATAAAAAGAAGGTGGCTCTGCCCACTTGCTTTGACTTTTATGTCAATTAAAGAGAAGTGAAAATATAGTGTCTCTGATGAGAAGGGACACCAAGGTAGATCTTGAATGTTTGAGACCAGGGAAACAGCTCATTATCCTGTTTTTAATTTTTTACTGCTGGGCACTGCACCCAAGTCCTCTGCATGTGAAGCACACCACTCTACCTCTGAGCATCCCTGGCTCTCACTGTGACCTTTCTCCTTTTGAGATATGGGCTCATTATGCACCCCCGACTGGCCTGAAATTTGTGATGTAGGCTGGCTGGCCTCAAACTCTCTGTTTTTGGAGTTTGAGGCCATGAATTTTTTTTTTAATACTTAAAGCCGAGTATGAATCTGTTTAGAGGTGGCACTTGTAAATCGATTGCAGATATGGACATTAAATGATAGAAATGATTACCAGGAGCAAGGTTAGTTATCAAGGCAAGTGGCTCATGCGGTCTATTTCTTACAGACTTCTGCGCTGCATTCCTATGGGAAATTCCTAGTGCCAAAAAATCAAGAGAAAATGAGTAAGGGCAGATGCCCGCATCCTGCTCTGTCTGGAAGATGATCTAAGGGCAGCGGAACATCTTGATGGACATAATCACGTGATTGAGTTTAAAGCCATAAAGGAATGGAGAGGGGCAAGAGAAATTACAGAAGCCATGCCCTGGTATTTTTCCAGCCCAAGTTGGAAGGATTTGATTGCAGTGAGATTCAGGAAAGAACAGCATTTAGAAAACTGTTTTTTGCAACATAATGTCATCTGTTAGGACTGGCAACCAGAGACTACAGAGTATAGACTATCAGGAGAATGACAGTACTGAAACTGCGTATTTGATTCTCACAGCCACTCTATAGGACATTCTTATTATCCTCTGTTACACATGTTAAGGCCAAACTTCACAGAGGCTAGCAAGTCACCCGCTTGTAATGACATTGATCTGTGGTTCTTGTTGCTTAGTATGTACCTCAAAAAGTGTTGGAAAGTGTTGGAAAAAAGGCAATAAATGCCTGTGGTCAGTCCTCTTCAGTCCCCAGTCTAGTGGGTGAACAACTGCACATTGGATGCTTCTTAATATCTGGATTTATAAAAGTTGAATTTTTACAATTATTTTCTCTTTACAGTTCCTTGATACTGTTGGATGAGATATAATTCAATGCACATAATCTGATGATTTTGTTGTGATACATTTTGTTGTTAATCAAATTCCTATAATGATAACCTAATATGAGTCTGATTAGGTATTCAGATATTCATTAAAGAACTAAGATTTATTTTATGATAGACTCTAACAGATCTAAGACACCTATATAAACAGAATAGGGGAAGATATAGTTTCCTCAATGTCTGACATTTATGAAATGACTTGGATATGTATCACATAATATGGGAAAGAGAAGGGAACTGACATTTTGAGACTAAATCTAGCTTGAAACTGGGAGTGTGCATTGTCTGTGTCTTTTAAAACTCTTATCTAACATGACCCTAGAGGTAATTATTAATCCTTTCTACAGAAATAAATTGAGTCTAAGGTGAGTTTACTAACTTCACAGACAGCAGATAGTGAGACCAGCATTGGTGATTAGAATATGACAGTGAGATCAGTGAGTTCTTGCAATTCAAGGCTACTCTTTTACTATATTACATACAGACTGCTTTGTAAACAATGCACAGCACCAAAATGGAAAGGTGTCAGTAGGAACTCCATTAGAACAGGAGTTCTAAGCAATTAGGGCTTAGCTTAGAAACATCCCGGAAGTGTCTAGACATATGAACAAGTGTTACAGCTGGATTCCCGTTTGAGTTGTACCAGAGATAGAATTGCTTTGGCTGATTCCTGAGCTGTCTGAGGAATATGGAGGATAGACAAGTAGAACTGATACCTAGGGAAGTTAAATTAGAAATCTTTTGCTGCTGTGAATGCTTCTTAGTGATAAGGAAGTTAGAAAATGGATGATAAAAAATGTTTTCTAGAAAAGCCTAAGACTTCTATGACAGCAACCACAGCAGATGCAGCAGCAGCAGAAGCAGCCTCTGCTGCCTTCACAACCAAGGAGCCACAGGTATTATTTTTTTGCCTCAGTTCTGTCTTCCACATGTTGCCCAAGTATGGCTAATAGTATGGAGCCTAATGTGCGTGTAGAGGACTAGTTGCAAGGGAATTGGGAACGTATGTCTTTGTTTTCTAGTTTCTCAACTAGAAATGAGACATTATAGACCAGCCATTCACCCAGTCATTTCACAAAAGCTGAAATGTGTAATAATGGTAATAATTATAATCTGGACCTTCCAACTTAGTGGACCGCAAAATGGAAAGGTAACTTAACATTGTGACGTTTATCTGATTTTTTTTCCTTCTTGATATCCACAGTCCTCTCCTGACTGAGTAGGACCTTTGCTTTCCACAGCGGTCTTGCCTTTTATCAATGCACAAAGCAATTCACGTTTAACAGTGGTTTTATGGTCCACTGGATGTACTGAAATGTAGTGCTTTAGCAACTCTGAACTTTGACATGTTTATAATGAAATTTAATCTGAAATATGCAAGAGGGAGGCTTGTGAATGTAATTTATAACCAGACTAACTTTCATTTAGGTGCTGAGCAGCCTATAAAATTAATTGTTGGCCTTGGATTTTGAGGTTAATTTTGTTCTCCTTTAAGAGACACAGTGACTTCAGTAAGTGAACTGAAGGTTGAAATCCCAACTCTTTTAAAGGGACATCTAGTCTTATGAATTTGTGCTAGTACTAAATCTGGCAGAGACATAGTATAATTAAGATGCATGAAATTACATTTTTGAATGCAAAGCAATACCCAAAATTGAACCTTACAGAGGACCTTTGGATAAACAATTTCTTGTGTCACAGCTCACAATGTCTATGGTCTTTCTGTTGTTATTATTATTAGTTTTTAATGAAACACATTTATTTTTATTTATTTGTTCATGTGTATTTTTGCCTCCATGTGTATGTCTGTGATCACCCATGCACACCTGTTGACTTTAAAGGGTGTCAGATACTCTGAAAGTGGAGTTACTGACAACTGTTAACTGTCGTATGGATAGTTGGACTTGAACCTGGGTCCTCTGGAAGACATCCAGTGTTTATATCTGGTGTCAATAAAAATATATTATTGTTGATATCGATATTTTTTTCTCCAAAACGGTGGGCTCTTTTTGAACTTTCAAAATACACCTTATTCTGTGTTCACCTTTTATTCCTTGACTCTCAACCTCTCAACCACATACTATTTAGTGGCATAAGTTAGTTCTTTTTGAAGATACTCAGTTCTTAGAATTAAATGGTAATTTTATATGCCCCACTTGGCCTGGTGTTTATGTGCTTTAATTAGCATTGGAATATTTTTTTAGTTTTCAAAGCACTTTTATGTAGACCATAATCCACAACCAAGTGAAAATACTACTATTCAAATGGATGCTGTTTTCAGAAAGTACTTAAGAAAATTCAACTTTCAAAAGAGTCCTAGAAGAGGCCTGAGCAGTAACTAGTGAATAACATGGCAGTAAAAGATGATTCAATATTTTGTACTCTACAGTTTGAAGTGTACTTCAGGTTTTATTTTAATTTTCTTATGAATTTTCCTTGATATGCTTGTCAAAATAAAATTTCTATGGGAACTTAAATGTTAATCAGTGACAAGAGACAAAAATACTTAAGGAAAAAAAAATGATCACATTGCTCAGTTACATTCCAGATAAGAGCCTAGAGCAGAGTTCTCTTTTTACACTGTGGAGGCGTTTTGAGTGCGGGCAGTGTCCTGGTTATGGTATATCGGTGTTGGATAGTGGTGCACTGTAAGTCTGAATGTATTGGTTTTCTCCCCATGAATCTGTCTGTCGTGGTTAGTATCACCAAGTGCCATTGACAGAACAGTGTTTCTGAGTCTATCTTGGTTTGTCATGTTGTCTATGAATGTCCATGAGGAAAAGGATGTCCCCGTGTCATGGGATTGTTTAGTTTACCTATCTTGATTTAGCTTTGATTCATGGTATTTGTCTAGAAAATCATCCATTTCATCTAGATTTTCCAGTTTAGTTGAGTATAGGCTTTTATAGTAAGCTCTGATGATTTTTTGAATTTCTCCATTTTCTATTATCATGTCTCTCTTTTCATTTCTGATTGTGTTACTTTGGATACTGTCTCTGTAGCCTTTAGTTAGGAGCCATGTATTTCACTATTTTCTGCTGTCTACTCCTTGTGGGTATGTTTGTTTCTTTTTGTTCTAGATCTTTCAGGTGTGCTGTCAATTTGCTAGCATAGCATCTCTCTAATTTATTTATGATGGCACTAATTTCTATGAATTTTACTCTTTTTTTTTTTAACAGAGCTGAGGACCGAACCCAGGGCCTTGTGCTTGCTAGGCAAGCGCTCTACCCCTGAGCTAAATCCCCAACCCCCTGAATTTTGCTCTTAACACTGCTTTCTTGTAGCCCATAAATTTGGGTATGCTGTGCCTTAGTTTTCACTGAATTCTAGAATTTTTTTTAAAAATTTTGTTATTTATTTCATCCCTGACCATGTTATCATTTAATAGAGAACTGTTCAGTTTCTATGAGTATGTGAGCATTCTGTTGTTTTTTGTTGTTATTGAAGTCTATCCTTAGTCCATGGTGATCTGCTAGAATGCATCATATTATGTCAATCGTCTTGTATCTTGTTATGTGTCTGATTATATGGTCAATTTTGGAGAAGATTCCACGAGGTGCTGAGAAGGTATTGAAATGTTGTGTAGAGATCTGTTAAATCTGTTTGGTTTATAATATCTGGTAGTTTCACCATATCTCTGTTTAGTTTCTATTTCAATGGCATGTTCAGTGGTGAGAGTGGGATATTGAAGTCCCCAGTATTATTGTCAGGTTCAACGTGTGATTTGAGTTTTATTACTGTTACTTTTACGAATGTGAGTGTCCTTGCATTTGGGAATAGATATTCAGAATTGAGAGTTATCTTGGGAGATATTTCATTTTTACCCTATTATCTACACATCCTCATTTCTTCTTCCAACTTTTTTTCTGAAAACAAGAAAGTTCCACATTTCATTTAATTTTTCTTATGAATATATATTCAGCTTCACAAAAAGCAATAATTAATGTTAATGTCATAATAGCATCATTAATATAAGCTGTGCTTATAGACATCTGCAATTCCAAGAAAGATGTTCTCCCAGCTCTGTTTCCTTGGTAATACAGGAATAAATCAAAGTTCCTATTTTTCCCTATGGCTATTTAATATTCTTAAATATTATCTCTTTTTTGTCGCCTTTCTCTATTTAATCAACTTTTATTGGTATGATTCTTCAGTATTTGCACATAGTCACATTTCTAGGTATGGATTACTGAAGAGAAATCTTTACTGTGGATTTTAGGCACCTTTGTGTAAGATCGGTTGCTTCTTTTTTGGCACTATTTCTGTTTTCTCTGTTCTGTTTTTTATTTCAGTTGTGTGTTGTTTTGGCTCCTCTGGTTGTTATTGCATCATTTGAAGCTAGGCAGTTAGATCTCTCAAGCTCTTATTTCACTGTTTTATCCAGCGTTTGCAGTTGAGTTCAGTATACAACAAGGAAAAACAATCTTTCTTTGTACAGTTCTTCCACATCCACTCTTTCGGTAATTTAAGACTTATAAAATACCTTCCAATTTATAGCCTTTTCTCCTTTTCCTGGGATAGACTATTTAGAAAGTCAGAGTGAATTGAATATTGTGAAGGAAATGGAGTCACTGACCTTGGACTGGAAGATGAAGCTGACTGAGTTTAATGTTAGAAGAGGAATCAGAAAAAGATGGCAAGCAGACAAATTTTGGACATGTTTGCAGGAGTACATAGAATGAAATATTTACTTATTAATTGCTTACTATTTCAATCAAGCTTTAAATTAAAATATCACAAAATAATAGTTTATTGTAACTGTGTATTAAGACTCTATGTTTCTGAATGGAGAGTTCAGTAGTCTGCAAATCACAGTAGAGGGCAGTCTGCATAGCTGCCTAGCTCAGACCTGAATGCATCCATTCAAACTCCATGTAGAAGAAAACTCAGTGTGATGAGTGGAGATGGTGGGGAGCTGTACAGTAATTCAATCCCAGCATTCCTCCCCTGCTTTGGGAAGGGTGTTAAGGACATGAACACTCTTTTAGCTCCAATTAAAAGAAACACATATACCCCATACTTCCTGAGGTATTTCTAACTGAGATACATGTAGCCTAACCTGGGGTTTCCTGAGGAAGTGTGTGATGGGTGGAAGTACAGAGACATTCCTTTCAGAGCCTGGACCCATGGGACCTTACTGCATGGATGGAGTGACCTTGGAAACTACTATCCATTAGGTTTGTTATGCAGCATTTTTGAGGCCAATAAGTTACAGCAATAATGAGGCAAGGGAGAACTTCCCGGAGAAAACTAAGTAAGGTACTGAAACTGGGGGCATTCTATGAAGGAGAACCTGGGCAGCCTGTTTCCACAGCTCCTACGCTTCCCTCTCCCTTATCCCTGGATTCCATTTCACAGGTTCAGTAACATTGGTCCCATCCTTAATGGTGAAAGGAATACCTTAGTGTCTTTAGTAGAGCATAGCAGACTTGAAAGCCTGTGCATTCTTTCAGGGCTGGCCTTTTAGCTTCTTACCCCTTCTCCTGTGCTTGCTCCATGAGTCCTGCCTTCTTGACTGCCCAGGACTCTCCCTTACTCAAGAAAGCAGCATGCTGCCAGTACAGAAGATCACAGTCCTTTAATGGGCCTGAGGTTCAGTGGATATTTACAGTGTGGCAGCATGTGGAAACCTGGCTCCCCTCAGTCTTGATGGATAGAAAACAGACATTCTGGGCCATTTGAGGCTGAGAGTCAAAGGTTGAGGTGTATGGTATGCTGCAAGTCTGATATTCTATTATTTACAGGTTCATTGGTTCCTTTTGTGCAGTCATTCGAGGAGCCCTTGAAGTGACTTGGTCTGGTGGGAATGGCCACTAGGAAAGGCAGGCCTGCTTCTGCCAGCTTGCCCTATGACTCATTAATTTGTAATAGTAGTATATTACTAGCTATATCTGGTCATAGCTGTAGCAAATGTCTCCACAAATAGAGGGGTGTGGGATGTACTAATTTTAGCAGACCTGTAAGCCTAAATACAGGGAATAATCTTTGAGAAATATGTCCTCCTTTAAGATTCATGAACAAAAAAGTCTGACCAACAGTAGTTTTCAAAGTATTATATGAACAAGAAGAAGGCTATTATATGAAAAATATGTATAAATTATTTTTTCAGATTATTTTTTTTCTTCTGGTAATCAGTTCTGGTAATTTTTAATGGAAGAATATTTTACTTTTCGGTATTGTAGTTTACTTTGAATACTTGAGGAACTTTAGACTGGCTTTTGTTTTAGAAGTATATGTAGACTCCGTTCTAGAAAATAACCATGGTATATACAGAGCCATATGATTACTTGAAGATACCTAGAAGAAAAATATGAAATTGAAGCATAGACTAAAAAGTTGGCCTAAAATGGATAAAATTAGAAAATATCATCCTGAGAGGTGATCCAATCACAAAAGAACACACATGGTATGCACTCACTGATAAGTGGATATTAGCCCAGAAGCTTGGAATACCCAAGATACAATTCACAGACCAAACAAAGCTCAAGAAGAAGGAAGACCAAAATATGGATACTCTGGTGCTTCTTAGAAGGGGAACAAACTACCTACAAGAGGAGATACAGAGACAAAGTGTGGATCAGAGACTGAAGGAAAGACCATCCAGAGACTGCCCCACCTAGGGATCCATCCCATATAAAATTACCAAACCCAGCTATTGTGGAGCCAACAAATTCTTGCTGACAGGAGCCTGATATAGCTGTCACCTGGCAGGCTCTACTATACAGAGGGGGACACTCTCAGCTAACCATTGAACTGAGCACAGGGTCCCCAATGGAGGAGCTAGAGAAAGGATCCAAGGAACTGAAGGGGTTTGCAACCCCATAGAAGGAACAATAATATGAACCAACCAGTATCTCCAGAGCTCTCAGGATCTAAACCACCAGCCAAAGCGTACACATGGAGGGACCCATGGCTCCAGCTACATATGTAGCAATGGATGTCATTGTTGGACATCAAAGGGATGAGAGGTCCTTGGTCCTGAGAAGGCTTGATGTCCAGTAAAGGGGAAATGCCAGGACAGGGAAGCAGGAGTGGGTGAGTGGGTGAGCAGTGTGAGGGGCAATGGGTTGGGGGGGTTTTGGAGGGAAAATCAGGAAAGGAGATAACATTTGAAATATAAATAAAAATGTAATTGAAAAAATCAATTACTGTTTCATAGCTTTATTGAAGATGCCCTATATTTGAACAAAATGCCTCTTCCTTTCACGTAAGTCAATATGAATGTGAGAGCTCACTTCCTTCCTGCTTAGTAAGTAGTCTGGGTTTGATCTTCCATGGTCCTTGAATGTCCTGGGACATCTTTCCGTTTAAACTGCACCAAGGTTCTCCATGCTACTGTCTTTTATTGGTTCACACTCTAATGGATAAGGGAGAAGCCTGCTATTCCATAATAAAAGTGTATTGCATACTTATTTGTAGTCAAAATTAAGATGCAATTATTTCTACTATCAAGTGAACAGATCATTTGGTGTTCAATTCAGCAGATTAAGGTTCCCCATGAATTCCAAGAAAGGAGGTGCTACTAGAAAATCTAGGCTCTATTTAGTCCTTGGAAAGGTTGGAAAATGAAGGACATAAAGTTATCACTGAATTACTGAAAGAAGGGGCTCACCTGGGAGGCACTGCAAAATATAAGCTTCGCTGGGAAGTTCCCACAAACTGCACCCATGGGCAGCATTGGCATGAGAAGTTTACAAGGCTTCTTAGAAGCCACTGTCACTCCCAGGTCTGCCTGCTCACATGCTGCCTTGGTAAGTTATTGCCTTAGCACAGTCATTACAGTTATTTTATAAAAATGAAATGGCTCCCTCCAAATTTGGTTCATCAAGACTGATGATGCCCTTGTATATTCTCACAAAGCTGAAAATGTTTTACTACTATAATGGGACTATCTTGGGAGATTAGGACAGTTTCTCAAGCAGGAATAGAAATTGGAGAGATCATGGAATAGAGCCCAGCTTTTACTGAGTTTAGAAGATACGGTTTTAAGGTTTTTTTTTTTTTTTAAATGAGTATTTTTTAAAAAATGAGATGAGTATTTGAAGGACTACAATTTCTACTGATATCAAAGGAAGATTGCCCAGAATTTTAGCTTTCTGATACATAGGCAACAGCACAAATGGAAGTAGTGAGACTTGAGAATTATTCGCCGTCAAATGTCAAAACTGTGCTTAGACTCTTTATTACAATATTATCTGGAAACATTCAGAGAAAGGAATTGGTGTGATCTTTAGAGGATAGAATGATATTGAGTTAAAACATGGAATGTTATAAACTAAGTATGATTTTAAATTTGCTTTATGTCATGCTATAGAAGCCATCAGGGAGCTATGTTCCACTTACCACTGTTTCTATAAAGAAACCATCATTTTGAAATAGTACCTATTTAAAGAATAACAATGAAAATCAGAAAGTATTTAAATATATACATACAAAATAAGCAGTGCTAGAAGTCATAAATCAGTAAGTCATCAAATAACCTTGTGAAATTTTTCCTACTGAAAAGAAAATTGGCACTAAGATAAATTGTATAAGTGTCCACTGTTTTTTAATTAAAATCTATCATTTAATTTTTTAATTATTCATATTGATTGTACACGGTACAGTATTATGAAGGCACATTTTCAGAGAAGCATGTATTACTCATTGAATACATTCTCTTATGCCCATTGCATTCTTTCTTTCCTCTTCCAAGTCCCATTAGTTCTTTTATTCATGTAGACAGTTTTGCTTTTACTCTCATGTCAAAGAAACAAATGTGATTTTGTGGATCAGTGCTCCAGTTTCCCTACCTCATCTCATATCTTTGATATTCTGTTCTCTTGTCAATCCATTGTATTGAAAAATCTTTCAAACTGTAGATAGTTGACTTGAATTTTCATTTCTAGTACTGCAGTATTTTTTCACTCTTCCTGTCTCTTCATTAAGCCACACATTGATATCATCTGTTGAATTCTTTATTTCAACTGTTCTTGTTCTCATGGAATTCACTGCAAAGTTTATTGTGTCCACTTGAACAGACTCATAATCATTCTTTTGAGTTCTTTGTTTGTGTTGATATTTATTTCACTCCCATTGCTGTGGTAGCTGTAAAGTTTGGAAGACTGTTGTTGCATGGCTTTTCACATTCCTTTGGTTTTCCTATTGGAATTTATACCTTGGGGGTTAGATCACTGCCTAAGTTTTTTAAAAGTCATTTTAATTTTTTTTACTTATATACATGTATAATGTTTACATAATACACATATATTTACATTTATTTATTTATGTTACCTATATGTGCTTGTGTGTATGTGCTATGACACACATATAAAGACAAAAGCACAACTTCTATGAATTAATTTTCTTCTTCTCTCTGTCATGCGTATTGTGGGAGTTTAACTCAGGCTGTGTGGAACCATTACCCAATGAGCACCATCATCAGTTCCCACCAATTTTCTTTCAGTGGAAATGTTTGTAGTGCTCAAAAGGGAGTAGTTATCGGAGATGTTAGGTGTCGTTTTTGTCTGATATGCTGGTGTTCTAGGTACCAAATTCAACCATAGTACTTCTCTGACATCAGAATAATGTCTGTAAATTAAATTACTATAAAGGGTAGGACAACTATGAACATAAAAGTAGCAGTCAAATAAAAGAAAAAAGTTATTATCCAAACACCATTTTAGGAAGAAAGAAACACTGATAGTATTGTGTGCACTATTGTACCACTTACTGTACATATGAATATAAAGAAAAAAGGAGTAAAATTAGAAATCAGTATTGTACTAATAGAGAAAAAGGTTGAAGAGAGAAAAGTTGAAGAAGTGAACAATGGGGACCAGGGGGAGAAGATGTTTTGGCTAGAGGTAGAATGGAACAAGTAAAGAAATGCAGTCAGCTAAACTGAAAGAGTCCCAGTTGTCAAGAGACTGAGAAATAGAGACACCAATAGTAAATGAAGACTGTACTCTTTCCAAAAATCTGTAAAAATGAAAATGAAAAAGCAAAGAATAGAGAAAAAGAAAGAGGGAAAGAGAAACACAGAGAGGGTAGGAACACAGCAGGATAGAGCTGGTTCATTAGATTAACATCAATATAATATGAAGAGGAAGTATGTGAGCAGGAGGGAACAGGATAGGTATAGTGTCTGGAGGCAGCCTCCCTTGCTTCTTGCTAGCTCCAGTCTCTTGGCATTCCTTCTGGAGTGCCCAGGTGCCTGTTACCCTCACAGGCATTTATTTTTAGTGAAGTTGAATCAAGTTCTTTAAGTATTAGCTTGCAGATGATGCTCATGCATCTCAGTGGTCCTTAAGACCTATCCCTTTGTTAATCCTTTGCAAGGTTGGTACACTGGTTTTGGTTCCATGTCCATTGGCCAAGTCACAAACTGGCCCTGCTCTTGAGCAGACTTTGCAATGCCTAGTGCCCATTACAGACCTTAACTGTATGTTCCCTCGAAGATTGTCTCTGACCAGATTTCCACCTCAGTGAGTACTGTGAGGTTCTGGTGTCAGAGTAGGCAGGTTCAGGGTATGTTCCCCATTCCCATGACACTTGATTTTCTCTTGAGGGTAAGTCATAGAAGGTCTCAGTCTCCAAGCGTCTTACTCAATGGGACTCTTTCTTAGACAGTACCCCAGCATTATTCTTGGGGAATATTTTATTAGTGTCTTTTCTCTCTCTGCCAGTGCCAGTACTTTGCACCCCTTGTCTGGCTTCTTGTTTCTTTTGTTTTCTTTTGTTTTCTTTTTTCTTTTGTTTTCTTTTCTCTTCTCTTCTTTTCTTTACTTTTTTCTTTTCTTCTATTAATTTTTCTATATTCTTTGTTTACATTCCAAATGATTTCCCCTTTCCCAGTTCCCCCCTCCCCATAAGTCCCATAAGTCCCCTTCCCTCCACCCATTCCCCAAGCAACCCCCTCCCACTTCTCTGTTCTGGTAATCCCTTACATTGCTGCATCAAGCCTTTCCAAGACCAGGGAACTCTCCTTCCTTCCTTCTTGGGAATCATTTGATATGTGAATTGTGTCTTAGGTATTCAGAGCTTCCGGGATAATATCCACTTATCAGTGACTGCATTCCATGTGTCTTGTTTCTTTTTCTGATTTTTGAATGATTGCTATTATATGTCTAAAGTAGATCTTTTGAGGCACTGTGTCTTTAATTATGGCTTCTTCCCTTGGCTCCTGATATCTACAAATCTTCCTCTCACCCAAACTGAGCCACTCTCTCTGGAATGGACCCTGTACTCTGTCTCCTGCTTTGTAAAATTCCCTGTTTTCTTTTGCTCTTCAGATTAGAGATGCATAAACATCACGCACACCTTTTGATAGATGCTATGCAGTCCTTCACAGTTTGTTCCCTGGAGTTTCTGAATGGCTTTATCTACACTTCTATCATTTCAAATCTAGGTAATCCTTTGCTTTTAATGACAGATAGCTTGGCAGTGGACAATCCAATTCTTGAAATACGTTGGCTCAAATATGAAAGATAGACTATTTTAAAAAATCAGATTGTTTAGGAGTAAGCTGTCTTAGTTATTAATGCCAAGAACTTTTTAAAATCCCTGGTTATATAAGACAGTTTGAAGAAGATGCCTACTGATGTGATTTGCACAGCATAGATGTTAGAGATGTGAAGTTGAATAAGCTATGTTTTATCCTTGAGGATTTCACACTCTATTCATATAAGTCTTGGATTTAAGGTTTTGAAGCATAGTATTCTTCTGCTATTAAAGCTAATGACAACTGGTCTACTTGTTTGTCACTTTTATAGAACACAGCTGCCCAGTGTTTAAAAAAAAAGATCAATGAATAACAAGTATAAACTCAGTATTGTTTCCTTAAATAACTCCTATAAAAGAGAAGAAAAGCTAGGTAGGCAAGCACAAATTCTAAACTGGTCCTGATATTGTCTAGGAAAGACTGATGACAACTGACAATATTGTCCACTGTTCTTAATGTAGTGCTGATTTCCATTTGAAATAGAGAAAACAGTGGCTTGCTGCTCACTAAAGTAAGGCAAGTCTGTGAGAGGCTTTATTGTGCATTTCGAGGCACATCTTTTCAGGTAATGAGGTGTGAGAGTGACTGATAAGCACACAGGATGTGGAAGAGAACAAAATAATAAAACAAGTTGGTTCATCCAGGTAATGATTGAATAAAAGAAATAAGTAAAGTTCTTTCCAAAAAATCATCTGATACGGAGACTTGAAAAAATTTGAAGTCACCACCCTGCAAAAATCCTAGAAGCCTGGAATTACAAATGAATTTAATTCTCTAATCATCCTGCTAAAATTTTTGAAAAATTGACATGTATCATAAAACAGAAAAATGCATAACTTGTATAATTTAATATGCAACTCTGTGCTTTTGTAGGATGACTCAAGATGGTCTATGTATTTTCCTGCTTAACTCCTTTAGGGAGAGAGTTTTATGAGGGCAATAGAAAATGAGTTTAATATGATAAAGCTACTATTAAATAGCTCTCTGATCTACATTTTTGCTTGACATATTCAACATATTTTTACATCTGTTGTGTAGATTGAAAAACTGAAATTTGGCTTGGGAAGATAACTCAAGTTAATCGAGCACTGGGATAACATGAACAGAACTTCGAGCTTGATTCCTCACCTAGTATAAAATGTGTTTGGTTGATACCACATGCTTGTGATCTCAGAATTTGACAATTGGAGATGGGAGGATCAGAAGGTCAAGGTAATGCCAACCACATAGCAAATCTGAGGCCAGCCTAGACTTGTAACTCTGTCCTCTATTCTTGTCTTGGTCCATGTTCTTTTTCCTTGAATAGACAATAAAACAATGACAACTATTATGAATGAAAACATTTAATGTGGGCCTGCTTATAGTTTTAGAGGTTTATTCCATTATCAGCATGGTGGGCATGGTGGCACACAGGCAGACATTGTAGTTGAGAGTTCTATATCCAGATCCTCAGGCAGCAGAAAAAGAGAGACTCTGGGCTTTCAATGAGATTTACAAAACCTCAAAGCTCACCCTTTAGTGACACATGTCTTATATAAGGCCATACTTACTAGTTCTTTTAAATAATGCAACCCTCTGGTGACCCAGTATTCAACTCCATGTATTCATCGGGACGTTTTTGTTCCACCTATTACAATTCATTATTTTCTCTTTTAGTTTAATTATATTTATGTTATTTTGTTTTACCTTTTAAATTTCGTAAAATGTATTTTGATCATAATCATTCCACTCCCGAACTCAGATCTGCTTCCCTTTCCCTAGTCACCCAACTTTGTATCTATAAGAAAAAAAAATCCTCAAACCCTTAAAATCCAGTTTTGCTACCCATATCTTCATGAATGTGTGGTCTTCCACTGGACATGGTTGATCCAGCAGAGGCTACTTCCTTAGAGAAAACTGAATGGGACTTTATGGCTCTCCTGTCCATGCTGGAATTTGATCTGGCTTGAGCTTGCACAGATCTTTCTGGACCACTGTGAGTTCAAGTGTGTATCTGGTCTCTTTGTCTAGAAAACACTATTTCTTTGTAGTCATCCACTGCCTATGGCTCTTACAATATTCTTGCTTCCTCTTCTGCAATAATCATTGAGCATTGGGTATGTATATGTGGGATATTAATGACCCATTTAGGGTTAAACATTCTTCAGTCTATTATTCTGTTCACCCACAATTGTGGGTTTTATCATTAATCACCTATGCAGCAAAATAAGCTTCCATGTTGAGTGCTGAGAGATGTATTAATTAATGGTTATAAAAATAATTCATTAAAAGGCAATTTAATGCTATGTTCATTTAACAAAATTGTAGCAGTAGGTTCTCCTCTGTGCACTAAGTTCTGCTTAGCTACTGATGCTTGGTCCTGATAATAGTGTTAGATTTTGAGTTTCATCTTGTGGAGCTGGTCTTAAGTTCAATCAGAAAGTGATTGGCTACAGCAATCAGAGAGTTGTCCCATGATTTTACCAGAGGGCATATTTTTTCCAGGTTTGTTGTTATTGTCACTTGCAGGGTTCTGGGTGACATTACATTGGCGATTACCTTTTCCTTCTGGTACCAGGCATATCACCTTCCAGCATAATGAAAGCTAGTCCAAAGGCACAAACTTTCCAGGTCAGTGCCAGCTTGCTTTTTCTGTGTTCTGTATTGCCTTCAGCAACAAGAGTCTTATCATCCATTTCTGGAAGGGTACAAGTAGCATTCGTGATAATCTATAATGTTTCGGAAGTTGATAGGACTCACTAGCCAACAATTCCAAAAGAGACAGCTCATTTCTGACACTGGGCTTTTTATTTGTTAACCTGTGGTGCTTAGTAGGGGAATTGTTACCCTGCTTTAGTGCAACTAACTTTAAACTTTTTCCCCCACACAAATTCAGAGTCCTGATACCCACCATGATGTGGCAAGATCAGGGAAAGATACCCACAGACCTGCATTCTGCTGCAAAGCGGAGGCAGGGCTTAGATACACAGAACCCTTCCTACCACCATACAACACAATGAAGGAGGAGTATGACATCCAGAGACATACTGATTAACATGACACATGGTGTAGATAGAGGTTACCCAGAGTCCCCCAAGTAGTGTGGCTTGCCTATAGCAGGAGCCACTACAAGAATGTGGTCAAGAGAAAGAGAAGTGGAATAATTCGAACAATGGAACTGGGGACTTGAGCATTATGAAGAGAGATGGAACTGGAGACTTGAGGGTAGAAAGAAATAGTTTCCTGTTTGTAGCCTGCTCTGCCACTTGAGGCCATTGTGAAGGCCCTGCCCATGCTGCCACAGAGGACAATGTCTGTCTCGGTCCATGGTTAAGTAGCAACAAGCGTTGGTGTTCATGCCTGTGGTTTATATTACCACTATAGACCTTGAGGACATCCCCGGTCTGGGTAACCAACTGGAACTGTGTAGATATCCAAGAACTGTGCAAGATTGGTCCCAGAGGGACTGCACCAGTCTAGAGAGCTGGCTCCACCTCTCTCAGGTGGTAGCACTCTGGAGAATGGGCTCTTGGGCCTTTACTGGCCAGACCAGTGGAGCTGGCTCTGGAGGTATGGGTGCCAGTGAGCCAGTGTAAGGGCATGAAAGCCAGAGAGAGACCCTGCCTCTTGCTGATGGTGGCATTGTGTGGCCCAGTTGGAGCAGTAGTGGAGAGCTTGTCTTGGTAGCTGCCACCCAGGACTATATAGAGGGCTTTGAGTTGGCCCATCCCCAAATCTACATCATTTGTGAACTGTTGGGGCACATGAAAAGGCTGGTCCTATTGATCTATAGTTGTAGGATCTCCAGAGGCCCCAGGGCAGCAACAGGATAACTGGGAGATGTCCTGGTGAGGATTTAATATTGATGGTGTCCCAGAAACCAGAGATGTTGAAGCAGACCAATGACTCATTGCAATGAACATTTGCAATAGAAGATGTGTGTGCAGAGAGGTATACTGTGGGACACACTGTGGCATACTATACAGCATCCATGAAGTGATATTTCTATGCATTGTTTCATTTATTTTGTTTGTGTTTTTTTTTTTTTTTCCTCAGGGGGATTGCAAGGGCAGAGGGCAGATACAGGACATGAGGAGTTGCATGAAACTCACAAAGAATCAATAAAAATGTTTCAAAAAGCTCTTTTTACATATGCATATGTGAATATTTTAGGAAGCTTCTACAGTAGTAGGTTTCTATATAATTTTTTAAAAGGTTGTTAGTATTATTTTATACCTCCCATACCCCATGCAAATTTAAACCGTTCAATTTCAGTATTTCCTTTTAACCCATTATACCAATGTGTTATTATTGGTCTCTCCTTCCTTGAAAGCTTCTGCGTTTGGTCTCATACTCATTGCCTGGTCTATGTGGGTATACAAAGATTCAAAGTAAGTAAAACATGAAAGTTTGTTTTTACAATTTTTCGTGCATTATTGTGGTTCAGTTAACACAATCCTTTACTCCTTTTCATTTCTATTCTATTCCTGTTGTCCCAGTTAGGATCTGTTGCTGTGATAAAATATCATGACCAAGAGCAAATTGGAGAGAAATGAGTTTATTTCAGCCTACAGTCTATAGTCCATTATGGAGGGAAAACAGGGTAACAACTCAAGGTGGGAACATGGGGGAAAGACCTGAAGCAGAGTCTAGAGAAATGCTGTTTATTGGCTTGTGCCTCATGGCTTAGGCAGCCTGTCTCTTAGACCAACCGGGGCTATTTGCCAGCGTTGGCCCCAGTCTCAGTGATCTGTGTCTTCCCACATCAATAATCAATCAAGAAAGGGCCCAGTAGACTTGCCTCTAGACTAATTTGATGAAGCATTTTTCTCAATTCAGATTTTGTTTTCCCAGATGACCCTATCTTGTGTCAAGTTGAGAAAAACCAGACTGGACACCTGCTGATCCGCCTCTTTTTCTCTCTTATTTTCTGGTTACTTGTGACCCACTGAACATAATTAGGGTTACTTCCTAGAACACAGACAACGTACCACTGGCCACACTGTTGAAGAGAATGATTCTGCCGTCCTTAGCAACCATTAACTGCAAATATTTCCTCCAGAAAGTATTGAGTCTCATGAGGACCTGTCCCATCCATGATAGAATGCTATCCATAGCTGTTCTCTGTTCATTGCCGTAGTGGGAATAACATATTTAAAAGACAGGGGTGAAAAGTCTTAAAAGAAAGAAATGACAATTAAAATTTAAGGAGATTGGTTGATTATTAAGAGGTTGGGCTTAGCTATCTACAAAATCAAAGGAGATTCTCAATCCAGATACCTGATACTTACAGCATGCCTCTATCTTAGCTAGACTGCTGGCCAGCAGGCTCAAGAGATCCTGCTGTTTCTGTTCCCCGGTGTTTGTGTCCTAGATGTGTGCAGCTGTGCTCTGCTTTCATTGGTCCTGGTATAGGCTAGGCTGTGTTGACTCTTTTCCCTTTTGAGAACAATGTTTCCCCAGAATCTAAGGGATTTAGACTGAGGATGAAGACTCATGCTACCTTTTTTTTTTTTTTTTTTGAAATACATATCCAAGTTTGGTAATTTGAAGTGTTTTCAAATTCACTTATAGATCTTTTCTGTGGGTTTGTGAAACACTTTAATCTCAGCAGTTTTGAGGGAGGACTTTTAGACAATCGAATTTTCAGTGCTCGTAACTCACAGCATTATTTGGACTTTGGATATTTTATTGATAACAATGTATGTGTTAGTTATTTACTTTAATAGACTTTAGGTTTCCAGTAAATAAATTATGCTGTTTGCTTAATATTTATGTATTCATTCTTGTATTGTACAATGCAAATGAAGATAATTTCATAAAACACTTTGAAGGAAAATAACTTATAGCTAAATATTAAATATAAGCCTCACTGAGTGATGAATTATTTCTATTAAAATAATTTGCCTTGATTGTAAATATACATCTTTAGTTCTTGCTTAGAATATGTGAATAATTTTAAGGATAATCTTTTTAAAAAGAAGCTTGCAGATAAGTATTTTATCATAAAAGTCTTAATGTAATTTTATAATTAAAATTTTGGTCTTTTTGAGATTATAACATTATTCTCTATTTCCACCTTTCCTCCCTTCATACCCTTTCATACACCTCTCCCTTCACTCTTTCAATTCATGGTCCACTTTCTTCACCAATTGCTTTTATATGAATGTATATATCTATATATTCATACATAGTCCTAAAGATATAAATACAACTTTCGCAGCCTATATAATATTACTCATATGCATGTTTTGGGGGCTAACCATCTTGTATTTTTTCTTTTTTCTTTTTTAAAATTAATATATTTATTATATGTAAGCACACTGTAGCTGTCTTCAGGTGCCCAAGAAAAGGGCATCAGATCTCATTACGGATGGTTGTGAGCCACCATATTGTTGCTGGGATTTGAACTCAGGACCTTTAGAAGAACAGTCAGTGCTCTTAACCACTGAGTCATCTCTCCAGTCCCTATTTTGTATTATATATGGTGTTGAATATTTTTCCATAACTCCCCAGTTGCCTGTGGTTCTTTGTGTAGGCTTAAGGGCTTGTATTCTTTTTCCTGTCCAGCTTGTCATTCCCAAATAAAAACACAGTGTTTTGTTTGGAAAATGCTGATGATTTGAGCTTAGTTTTCTATCCCACTATTTTTTTAATTATGTGAATTTGCAAGTCTTTCTTCACAGAGTCTTCTTATTCTGGATTTTACTTCCGCAATTCCTCTTCACCTTCATATTCAGGTCTCTGCTAGCTATTATATCTTCAAAGACACATTTCCTCATATGCTCCTTTGCCCCAGGGGTCCTGCTCTCTGTCCTGTTTTCCTTTGTTCCTAATCTTTGGTATTATCCCATGTTTGTTTTATTATTTGTGCCCCCTTTTTTTAGAGTACACTCTTGTATTACTTAGGCCTGGAACTCAGTAGGTTAGGTACATTACCAACATGTGTTCAATGAAAGAATGAATGGTCTATTGAGTAGTCCATTTTCTCAGCTATAGTACACACTATTTATATTTGTTCTGTAAGCCTTTAGGGAAAAACATTTCATTTAAAAAATACTGTAATTCACTTGTTATTAATATTATTTCCACAGTCAATGATGCATAGGTTGATGTCTTTCTGGAGACATTTAGATTTTTACTAGAGGACTATTAATGATATGGCTTTTGCATGTTTTCTGATTAGTTTTTATGGGCATTGTAAAATAGTTATCTGGGAACTCAGTTATTTTACAATCTGTTCTTGGAATACTTTTCTTTCTAGATAACTATACCATATAAACTATACATGAGAGGAGACATTACCTAAAGAAATAAGTAACATGGACCAATAAAATCAAGAAATTTAAACCAGGAAATGACAGAGTGTTGACATCACACCTGTTTTCAAAATTAGAACATTTTTATGTTCCTCTGAGGGACAGAAGTTTGGTTTGCTTTATTTCACACTGGGGTCTAAGTGATTGGCATTTTCCACAGGCTTTATTTAAGGTCTTATATGTGGTAAAATTAAAACTGAAAGTTTACATGTGCATCACCTTTCAGTGAGTAATTATAAACCAGAGTGTGAGACCCCAATACCTGTAATCCTAGCATCTGGGACACTGAGGGAAGAATTTTTGAGTTCAAGGCCAGCTTGGTAAAACCAACAGGTAACAATAAAAAAGTTTCCTAGAGTCTGTAGGAGCAATGTAAATATGAAACTCCCAATGTCAAATAATATCTACATGGACCCCAAAGGAATTCTATGACCTCTGTAATCAGTGTTGTTTCAAAACCCCTGAGAGATAGACAAGGAGAATGATATGCTTTGCTCATGCATATATATATATATGCATAATATATATAACATTTTTGTTGCATGTTGCCAAATACAATGTCCAAAATCAAGTTGACAAGGTGTTGAAGTTTGCGTAACATTTTAGCAATGAATTGTATCATTTCATATCTCAATTTTTCCCCAGCTGTTTCCTTGCAGAGGTCCATGTTGTGACTTTACGCAGAGTGTGGTGTTGGCGCCAGCCCTGCTGGGATTGCTTCCTCACGGAGTTTTGCAGAATTGTGGGTCAGCTTGACATGTGCACGTGTTTTATTCAGTCTCTTCTGCAGGCAGTTAAAGGATAAATGTGTAATCTTACTCCTCTCTACGAGACTACAGACAGACATTGTATGGTACAAAAGGGAACAAAAGATTTCTCTCAGGATGTGCTTTTTTTTTTTTTTTTTTTTTTTTTTTTTTTTTTTTTTGGCACATTTTCTGAGACGTGGTTGCTTTGTTCTGCGCAGATTTGGTTTAAATTCTCCTGTCAGAAATACTCAGCACAGTGATCTCTGGAGTGGAAAGAGCCTGAGTATTGCAGAGGTATAAAGTTGATTGTACTATTTCCTTCTTACATCATTTGGAATGGAGCAGAGAGTCACATAAAATTTATGTGCCCACTGGGTTCCGATTTTCACTCATAAGAATTACCTTACGTTATGGGCTTTGTTGAGTGACATGCTTGCAGATGTTTTCATCATTTTTCCTCGCTCTTTTGCAAGTTCAGCAACTATATATTTGAAAACTAAGCCTGTGTCTCAAATTTGCTTAAGCAGTGGTAGGAGGAGAATCAGTCCTAATCTCTGGATGGAATACGGCTGGAGAAGAAGATAGTTTAGTGCTGACCAGATGGCCTTTAGTTTATGTTCACATCACCCTGGTGACTCCTGATTTTCCAATGACACTGCCTACAGCAATCCAAGCTTCTTCTTTCCCCTTCCTGTCATTTACTTACAACTTCTTTGAGGCGGGCCTCGTCTCAGAAGGAGGTTTGGAAACACTAGATGTGAACCTTGTAAGATGTATGGGTGGTCCCTGGAGTGATCACTTTACAGTTTTAGGCTGCTCTGAGTTCAGAGCCAAAACAAACCCAATGAAATAGAAAAGAAAAACCACTGCACAGTTTGCAGCTCACTTTTAGTTCATTTTGTGAACACCAGCAAAAACAGTCTACCTCACAGAGATAAAAGACTGGTTTCCTCTAAATATTGCCTTTATCTAGAAATGGCAAAACGATAAGTTATGCTAAATGAGAACTTCAAATTTTAGAAATAAAATATGTAATTTCTTCCTAATACATGACATGATTCAGTGACAAAGCAGCCTCAGACTTGCTGCCCATGACTTTAGCATTCATTTCTTAATAAAAATGATATCTGCTACATTCCCAAGGACAACTGGTCAGCACCTCATTAACATCAACAGAGATAAGGAATCCCTGAATTATTGTATTTACAATAGAATGATTTTTTTTATTTGCTGTTTGAATCACTTGTGCATTTATTCACTGTAGGTAAATAGTTAAAAGATACTGGAATCTGGAAGTTGTTGGAGTTCTGGCCCTGCCCTTGTCCATTTCAAGCTGTGTGATTGGACAATTTGCTTAATATGTCTGTCTTGACTTTCCTCATCTACAGAATGATCAGGTAATAACATGTACTTCCTAGTATTATAAGAAATATGTTAATTAGCATCTATGAAGGACTTAATGATTAATGATAAGTATACTTTATTTAGTGCGCACATACAAGACCCTTCTATATGATGAAATGTACACTTGCATTTGTGTCCACAGATATGGGAATGTCTGGGATTTCCCAGATAATGGCAGTGTGAAAACAGTTATGGTAGTGAAGTTTGTCCTTTGATATGATTTTTGTACTATATACCAGCTTCTTCTCAAGCTGTCAGTGCTGAGTCTATAATCCCTCCCTGATTCCCCTTCGTGTGATTGGCTCTTAAAATAAGTAGTAAGTAGGCAGAAATGCTGAAGAAATGTTAGCTTCAGATGATTTGAATTCTGCCATTGACTGGCTGGATTTATACAAACTCCTTCACACCTTTGAGCTTCAGCTTACCTGCATGTTGGGGACATAGTAAGTGGGAACAGGAGGATCCAGGATTTGAGAAGGCTATCTGAAAATGTCACAAATTCAGGTTTTAGTATCAGTGATCATCTTAATTGTATTGCTGTACACAAATTTGCTAGAGATATTCCCTTAATTAGGTTTGGTTTGGCAAAACTAAGGGATTTAAAAACCATATTTGGCAGTTAGGGCCTTTGTCATGAGTCACAGTGTTGTGTTGCTTTAGGCACTCTCTTCATTAGAGCAGCCCAGGCTTTGTTCTAAGGCATGGGAGGATGCTAACTTCAAGTAGATCTCTCTGGGTTCATAGAACTCAAGCTTTGAGAGTGATGGAGGTTCACAACATCCATTATAAGAAACCCATTAGAAACTCTTCCAAAGCCTCATCCATTCCCTAATCTACTTAGCCCTTTACTTTCTGAAAATACCAATCCATAAAATTTAGCAATATACTGTGCTTCTTAAATGGTCCCATGCCAATAGATGAGCTTAATGAATATTCATAGATAAAAATATCACAAGAAAATTGATACCTCCAAACTCTGTCTAGTTATAGATTATGGCATGCAAATACCATTTATCTCAAAGAGAGTCAGTTCCACCTAAGTGACTTCAAGAATTGATTTCTTTGACAAAATATTTGAAAAATTCTACTTTTTATACAGAGACAGAAACCTTTTAAAAACATACCAGGGAAATAATGATTAGTTGAAAATTAAAACATAATAAAAAATAAGTGTACTATGAAGCAAAAGTGCTGATAACATGAATCCTAAAACTTTCTAAACACTACAGCTTGGAAAAGAAATTGTGTGCTTTTGCCAACTTATAAAAGGCTCTTGTGGTCAGGCTATTATTCACATTCACTGATGTGAGTAATAGTGCAGAAAGGTGCATGCCTTTAGTCCCAGAACTTGGGAGGTAGAGGCAGGTGGATTTCTGAGTTCAAGGCCAGCCTGGGTTACGGACTGAGTTCCAGGACAGCCAGGGCTACACAAAAAAACTATTGTAAAAACTGAGAAAACTCAGCTTTGTACGAATTCTTTTGCAATGTTGAGAAAGTATGTCCTTTAGGACTGACAACACCATTGCCATCATGAAACAGCAGGCTTGAGGAGTACGTGACCCTGCAGTCATGGCAAGAAATACACAGAACCATACAGCTAGATAATAGCAATTGTGGTGTTAACGCTTCCCCGAAGGAGGAAAGAGGAGGGAGTATTAGATACTTACCTGACTTTATAGCTATTGTTCTTACCAATTATATAGGGTGTGTGTGAGATAGAGATAGAGATAGAGATAGAGATAGAGATAGAGATAGAGATAGAGATAGAGATAGAGATAGAGATAGAGATAGAGATAGAGACAGGCAGATAGAGAATAACTTCTTAAACTGGGGATCATAGCCTCGTATGGTGTTTTATATTCTAGTGTGGTGGGAGTTGTGGAAATTTGGCAAATATTCAGAGTTTGGCAATTATTCACATTTGTAACAACCAAAAATTAATCCCAAAAATCAAATAAATGAATTCAAGATTTGTTACGTTGTGGTATTCACTGCAATCTTAGTTCTGAACATACAAGAAAGCCCCTGCCAAAATGCCATGCAACATTCACAAATCCTTAATCACCTTAACTAGAAGTCAAGATCATTGCTGTGAATGATGGTCTTTTTACTATTGGTATACAGTTCTTTTATCTTTCACAAACATAATTGATGAATTTTGGAGAATAAACTCTTAACACTTTCCTACTATGATCTTTCAGCATGAACACGTCAAATATAATATATATTTATATTTTGTTTATATTTTATTAAAATTTTTGATTTCAAAAACTGTGGTTTGAATTTCTTAAAATTTAATGACTTTCTCAATATAATATTTCACATGGCCCTCATGATAATTCTGCCATTTTGTACTGTACATTTGTGAGAAGTGATGGTTCAGCATAGATAATTATACAATGAAGTCAAAATGCCAATCAACCCTAAATTATTTCAAAGATGTTCTATGTTCTATGCTTTTCAGTGTCAAATATTTATCCAGGATTAAATTTTCATGCAGAAATAAATAAGGACACCATCTCATTAGTATATACATTTTATCTTTCTAAAGTAAAATTATATAAGTAATAAAGAATTATTTTGACATAAATCTCTTTATTCTTTATTATCAGTGAATACTTATTGTGTACTCCTATTTTATATAGCTATATACCCAACATCTTGTATAACTGTCTTGTGCAAAGACATATGTAAGAATAATTTTTAGAAACCTTATACTAGATTATATAATACAGGAGGTGAAAGGTGGCTTGGTGGTAAGGACTCCATATAGTTGCTTTGAGTTATCATCCATGGTGGACTTTTCAATGAGTCAACTACTTTAAAATTGACCTGTCTTCTTGTTAGTGATGCCTTATCCTTGTTTCTCTGACCTACCCTGACAAAACCTGTGGGTCTACCATACTGACTTGGATAAATTTTGTTCCTTTAGTACATTAGTGCCCTCTCTGAGGTAAATAGACAATATTTTCTCCAAGAAAGGTAAATGCTCTCTAAGTGAGGAAAAAAATCATCAGATCTGGCTGATTCCATGTTTGAGGAACTGTGTGTGGTAGGCAAGTGAGATGGTTCACCACTTTGCAGAACAGTGATGGAAGTAGCTTGGAGAGACATAGCCCAGGGCATGTAGAGGAGGTTCATCCCTGGATTACTTCTGTTGCTATGCCTTTTAATGCTTGTCATTGCTATATTCCTCCTGTGTCTAACATGGTGTGAATGGGTACGGGGAGACTCTGACTGCCTATCTAGTGTGATTGCTTCATGGGTGACCGCCAGATCAATACGAAGATGAATGTTCATAGATTAATACTGTTTATATGAATTAATGATTTTATAAAATTCCTCATTTAACTTAGATAGTTTTAGGAAGTTATGGTAGCATGAGGAAAATTAGGAGATGGTTTACATTGTCTTGTCAGAAGGATGTAATAAAGATTACAAAGAGGAGCAGAACAGTCCTTCTGCGTAGAGTAACGAGGGCTACATAGACTAGAAAAGGAGCACATGAGCTCTTATTCGATACAAAGACATAGTTGGTACTTGTGGAGGTAAAAATAGGTTTGAAACAGGTTAATGATTAAAGAAAGCATTAACTCTAGATTGGGTCTTAGCTCCTTGATCTAAGGATATTGTTTTGGTGTGCATGATGACTAGGCAAGATTATGAACAAAACTAAATCATCCTATTATGAGTATAAGAATATAGATGAATTCTGCACTGAAACCATCTGGTCCTGTGCTTTTTTTGGTTGGAAGACTTTCTATGACCCCTTCTATTTCTTTAGGGTTTATGGGACTGTTTAGATGATCTATTTGATCCTGATTTAATTTTGGTATTTGGTATCTGTCTAGGAAATTGTCCATCAGTGCAAAATTCTATCAGACTTTCAAAGAAAACCTAACATCAATACTCTCCACATGATTCCACAAAATAGAAATAGAAGGAACACTACCCACTCCTTCTACAAAGCCACAATTATACTGATACCAAAACCGCACAAAGATCCAACAAAGAAAGGGAACTTCAGAACAATTTCCCTTATGAAAATTGATGCAAAAATATTCAGTAAATTTCTTGCCAACCAAATCCAAGAACACATTAAAATGATCATCCACCATGATCAAGTAGGCTTCATGCCAGGGATGCAGGGATGGTTCAATATACAGAAATCCATCAATGCAATCCACTACATAAACAAACTCAAAGAAAAAAAACACATGGTCATTTCATTGGATGCTTAAAAAAGCATTTGACAAAATTCAGCATCCTTTCATGTTTACAGTCTTGGAAAGAACAGGAATTCAAGGACCATACCATTGCTGTAAAAGCAACATACAGCAAACTGGTAGCCAACATAAAACTAAATGGAGAGAAAGTTGGAGCAATCCCACTAAAATCAGGGACTAGACACTGCTCCCTCTCTCCTTATCTTTTCAATATTGTACTTGAGGTACTAGCTAGGGCAATTAGACAACATAAAAAGGTCAAAGGGATACAAATTAGAAAGGAAGAAGTCAAACTATCACTATTTGCAGATGATATGATAGTCTACTTAAATGACCCAAAAAACTCCACCAGAGAACTCCTACCCCTGACAAACAACTTCAGCAAAGTGGCAGGTTATAAAATCCACTCAAGCCCATCAGTTGCCTTCCTATACTCAAAGGATAATCAGGCTAAGAAAGAAATTAGGGAAATGACACTGTTCACAATAGCCACAAACAATATAAAGTACCTTGGTGTGACTCTGACCAAACAAGTGAAAGATCTGTTTGACAAGAACTTCAAGTCTCTGAAGAAGGAAATGGAAGAAGACCTCAGAAAATGGAAAAATCTGCCATGCTCATGGATTGGCAGGATTAATATAGTAAAAATGGCCATCTTGAGAAAAGCAATACATAGATTCAACGCAATACCCATTCAAAATCCCAACTCAATTCTTCATAGAGTTAGAAAGAGCAGTTCTCAAAATCATCTGGAATAACAAAAATCCCAGGATAGCTAAAACTATTCTCAACAACAAATGAAATTCTGGGGGAATCAATATCCCTGACTTTAAGCAATACTACAGAACAATAGTGTTAAAAGCTTCATGGTATTGGTAGTGACAGACAGGTGGATCAATGGAATAGGATTGAAGATCTAGAAATGAACCCACACACCTATGGCCACTTGATCTTCAACAAAGGGCTGAAGACATCCAGTGGAAAAAAGATAGCCTTTTCAATAAATGGTGCTGGTTCAACTGGAGGTCTGCATTCAGAAGAATGCGAATTGATCCATCTTTATCTCCTTGCACTAAGCTCAACTCCAAATGGATCAAGGACTTCCACATAAAACCAGACACACTGAAGCTAATATAAAAGAAACTGGGGAAGATCCTTGAGGACATTGGTACAGGGGGAAAGTTCCTGAACAGAACACAAATAGCTTATGCTGTAAGATCAAGAATTGACAAATGGGACCTCATAAAATTACAAAGTTTCTGTAAGGCAAAGGACACCATCACAAGGACAAATCAGCAACCAACAAATTGGGAAAACATCTTCACCAACCCTACATCAGATAGAGGGCTAATATCCAATATATACAAAGAACTCAAGAAGTTAGACCCCAGAAAGCCAAATAACCCCATTAAAAATGGGATACAGAGCTAAACAAAGAATTTTCACCTGAGTAACTTTGGATGTCTAAGAAGCATCTTAAAAAATGCTCAACATCATCAGTCGTTAGGGAAATGCAAATCAAAACAACCCTGAGGTTTCACCTTACACCAGTCAGAATGGCGAAGATTAAAATCTCAGAAGACAGCAGGTGTTGGCAAGGATGTGAAGAAAGAGGAACACTCTTCCACTGCTGGTGTGAATGCAAGTCGGTACAACCACTCTGGAAATGAGTCTGGTGGTTCCTCAGAAAACTGGGCACGTCACTTCCGGAGAACCCTGCTATACCACTTTTGGGCATATACTCAGAGTATTCCACAGCATGTAATAAGGGTTCATGCTCCACTATGTTCATAGCAGCCATATTTATAATAATCAGAAGCTGGAAAGAACCCAGGTGTCCCTCAACAGAGGAATGGATACAAAAAATATGGTATATTTACAGAATGGAGTACTATTCCGCCATTAGAAACAATGAATTCATGAAATTCTTAGACAAATGGATGGAGCTGGAGAACATCATACTAAGAGAGGTAACCCAGTCTCAAAAGATCAGTTATGGTATGCACTCACTGATAAGTGGATATTCACCTAGAAACTTGGATTACCCAAGTCATAATCCACATACCAAATGATTTCCAAGAAGAACGGAGGAGTGGCCCCTGATTCTGGAAAGGCTCTGTGCAGCAGTATAGGGCTATACAAGAACAGGGAAGTGGGAAGGGGTGGATGGTGTAACAGGGGGACGGAAGAAGGCTTATGGGGCTTTTGGGGAGTGGGGACCCAGAAAAGGGGAAATCATTTGAATTGTAAATAAAAAAGATATAGAATTAAAAAACGTATATAGATGAATGATTAGTCAGCTTAGTTAAATAAGGTTTCAAAACATAAGTAATTTGTTTCTTGGTAAATGCAAATTTCTGTCAGCTCATAAGGGCAAAAACAGTGTGTTTGTGTGTGCGTGCTCGTGCGTGTTCACGCGCATGTGCATGTGCAAAGTGTGCACGTTTTCTTCCTTTTCACTCTCCCTAGAGAATTAATTTTTGCTCTTTCATATTTTTCTTCAGCTCCAGAGAATTAAGTTTTACTTCCTCAAAGAAGAAGTCTACTGTGTGATTAGCTACACATCCTCTTTAGTACCTGACCTGGTGAAGTTGACTTCCCACAGAGATAATTTTATAATTTTAACAAGGTATATATGATAATATTTTAAAATATGTTCTTTTATGACTAGTACATAAAAGAGAAAACATGACTGCTTACACATGAGCTGAACATGGTTGACAGCAATAGATATGTTAGTTTAGTCAGGGGAATATTTATGAGGTTTTAGCCCTACACAATGAACTGTAGTCAACTAAGAATCCATTTTGGTTTTCAGCACCATGTATATGGGTGTTACTGTCATAGTTTTCAGGGAGCTATATTCAAACTAAATATTGCACCAAGTTATTTAACAACATCAGACTTGTTGGGGGTCTCAGCAAAGATCTGGGATCTTAATTCATGATTGCAAAAAATATCTTTGGAATGATATACATGTGTAGTTTTGAGAAGAATAATGTCAAGACTTGAGAAAAAGTTCATAATTTTTAACTTTGTTTGAAAGGCTAAATTTAAATGGAGTACTTGGCTAGCTGTCAGGGAATCTGAGATCCAGGATACTTCTTTGATACCACATTATATCTGTCCACCTTTTTGGACAAGCCACATAGAAGAGGAAACATAATTATAGACCCAAATGCACAAAATCTTTGCAAGAATCTTATAGAAATGTCCCTGTGGCAATAAAAATAAAAACATAGAACTTCCAGAAAATATGATATTTAGACAATATGCCTCAACACTTTAATAAGAAGCACAAAATGGTTAAAGAATGAGTTTATATCTTCAACATGGGACATTAAACTATTTCTGGATAAGAATCCCAAGATAGACCTAGTTTTCTTGGCAAATTTTCTCCCCCCTCATTATTTGAAATCTCAAAAAGCATAGACAGAAAGTCATTAAATTTATGAAATGAAGAATATACATGATGTGCCACAAAAACCTAGGCCATTCATTATCTGTCCTTCCAGCATGTGGGTGGAAGAGTGAAATATGGATGATTATGACAGCCAGAGTTCTGTTAGTATTGTGATGATAGGAGGATGCAGTTACCTTGGGAACAGATGATATTTGTCAAACTGAGACTGAGTTATCTTGAAAATTCATTATTACTTGATGAATTAAGAGACCCTTATCTGATTATGTAAACTTGCCTTTTTTTTCTTTTTTTTTTTCTGAATTTCAGTATATTCAACCACACTGAGTTTCTATACCTTATATTGTTTGGTAGTTAGTTTAGTTGAGTGTGTACAACAGTGTAAAAGTAAAGTGTTTTATTACTACCATGTGGATACTACTTTTGTTATTGTTTTTTTATCTTGTCAACCTTTTTTCCCCCTCTCATATTTCCAAATGTAGAGAAAGGACCAAGGTGCACATTTGTTGTATATATGGGTGGGGCCTAGATCTAGCTCATGAATGCTCTTTGCTTGAATTAGTCCCAAATTTAACAATATAGAAACATTTTTATAATAAACTATGTAGGTCAGGAATTGCAATATGTCACGTAGGAGCAGCTTGTTTCTGATTTATGCTGTCTGGTCTCTTCTAAAAGAATTCAAAGTTTGGTAGGAGTTCAGTCATGGAGGACATTAGTCTTGTTTCTTTACACGTCTATTTCAGAACTTGAAGTATTAGGATTCTTTAAAGAGTCCTTTTCATGTGATATTCTGGCAGAATTGTGGCTGTAGAATAATTGTTTTTCTAACTAAGTCACTTTGAACTCTGACCTAAAGGTTCAGACATGTAAGGTTGCAATTACCTCACTCTATAGAGCCTTGGAGATTACAGTCACCTTTACTTATGTTACAGGATGCTCACATTTAAAAGGGGAGGGACAAAGGCCACAATTTGAATTAACAACTATATATTAAGAAATGCCAAATGATATTTTTATATTATATAATATTTAAATGGTTGTTTATCGATTACAAAAAGCCCACATATAAGCAATCAAGCAAATGGGCAAAACTGAATAAGTAATAAGAGAACTAACCCTAGAAAAATTTGTACACAATATATTTTCTTGAATGTTCACTTATTCTTTTATTTCTAAACTCTTTATAGACATATGACAAAAGGTAATTCTAGTGTAAATATTCTATGTGTGTTCATGCAAATAAAATGTTATTTCTTTCTTTCTTATAGTGACAATTACATTTCATATATATATATATATATGTGTGTGTGTGTGTGTGTGTGTGTGTGTGTATACACATATAATTGTTTACACTGACTCGAGTGCATGCCATTTCTTCCTGGTAGTATCAGGAAATCCACAGACAACCCAGAACTTTTGTAACCCATTAAGAAAGTTGTCAACTCCTCAAAAAATGGGAAAACCTCCCATGCTCATGGATCGGTAGAATCAATATAGTTAAAATGGCCATTTTGCCAAAAGCAATATACAGATTCAATGCAATACCCATCAAAATCCCAACTCAATTCTTCACAGAGTTAGAAAGAGCAATTATCAAATTCATCTGGAACAACAAAAAACCCAGGATAGCTAAAACTATTTTCAGCAACAAAAGAAAATCTGGGGGAATCAGTATCCCTGACCTCAAGCAATACTACAGAGCAATAGTGTTAAAAACTGCATGGTATTGGTACAGTGACAGGCAGGAGGATCAATGGAACAGGATTGAAGATCCAGAAATGAACCCACACACCTATGGCCACTTGATCCTCGACAAAGAGACTAAAAACATCCAATGGAAAAAAGATAGCCTTTTCAACAAATGGTGCTGCTTCAACTGGAGGTCAGCATGCAGAAGAATGCGAATTGATCCATCCTTGTCTCCTTGTACTAAGCTCAAATCCAAATGGATCAAGGACCTCCACATAAAGCCAGACACTCTGAAGCTAATAGAAAAGAAACTGGGGAAGACCCTTGAGGACATCGGTACAGGGAGAAAGTTTCTGAACAGAACACCAATAGCATATGCTCTAAGAGCAAGAATTGACAAATGGGACCTCATAAAATTACAAAGTTTCTGTAAGGCAAAGAACACCATCAAGAGGACAAATCGGCAACCAACAAATTGGGAAAAGATCTTCACCAATCCTACATCAGATAGAGGGCTAATATCCAATATATATAAAGAACTCAAGAAGTTAGACTCCAGAAAACCGAACAACCCTATTAAAAATGGGGTACAGAGTTAAACAAGGAATTCTCACCTGAAGAAATTCGGATGGCGGAGAAGCATCTTAAAAAAATGCTCAACTTCATTAGTCATTAGGGAAATGCAAATCAAAACAACCCTAAGATTTCATCTTACACCAGTCAGAATGGCTAAGATTAAAAATTCAGGAGACAGCAGGTGTTGGAGAGGGTGTGGAGAAAGAGGAACACTCCTCCACTGCTGGTGGGGTTGCAAATTGGTACAACCACTCTGGAAATCAGTCTGGCGGTTCCTCCGAAAAATGGGCACCTCACTTCCAGAAGATCCTGCTATACCACTCCTGGGCATATATCCAGAGGATTCCCCACCATGTAATAAGGATACATGCTCTACTATGTTCATAGCAGCCCTATTTATAATTGCCAGATGTTGGAAAGAACCCAGGTATCCCTCAACAGAAGACTGGATGCAAAAAATGTGGTATATCTACACAATGGGCTACTATTCAGCCATTAGAAACAATGAATTCATGAAATTCTTAGGCAAATGGATGGAGTTAGAGAACATCATACTAAGTGAGGTAACCCAGACTGAAAAGGTGAATCATGGTATGCACTCACTAATAAGTGGTTATTAACCTAGAAAACTGGAATACCGCAAACATAATCCACACATCAAATGAGGTACAAGAAGAAAGGAGGAGTGGCCCCTGGTTCTGGAAAGACTCAGTGAAACAGTATTCGGCAAAACCAGAACGGGGAAGAGGGAAGGGGTGGGTGGGAGGACAGGGGAAGAGAAGGGGGCTTACGGGACTTTTGGGGAGTCGGGGGCTAGAAAAGGGGAAATCATTTGAAATGTAAATAAATTATATCGAATAAAAAAAAAGAGAAAAAAAAAAGAAAGTTGTCAACTTCTCAAGTTGCATTTGCTACTTATTCATTTATTCCCTGGCTTTGATTCTTATATCAAAATGATGTGGCTGTTTGACCTTTCCATTCGGCAATGGAATGGACCTTTCCACAAATACTAGGTAAAAATAAAGTATGCATATGGAAAGCAATAAGTTGCTTCCAGTGTTTTTACCAAAACAAAAGTTCTTGTCAGACCCAGTCTATTAACTTTGGATGTATGCCTTAATGACTTCAAAGAAAAACTGGAAGTAGTTCAAAGAATGAAATTACATTTCCATCATGGGTCATTGTGCTCAAGAGCAAGATTTATATGTTTTTCAGTATTTACCCTTTCAGAGCTGAGTCATATATTCACTGGGTACTGGGAACTGGGCACATATAAGCTAGTGTAGTGCATGAACATTGAAAACCAAAACCAATGTTAGGTGAGAATGAATACTGCACATTCCCTAGCAGGATCTGTCATGTGAGAAATGCAAGAGGACATAATAAGATATTATGGGATGAAGTGTTCTCTAAGGTTTAGAGAACTGGATTAAGAGCATGTAGAAATAATAGATTACATTATTTTTCTTAAGTGAAAACAGCAAGTGGATTTTCTATAGATGTCCTACAATCTAAAGATTCAGTAACCACACAGGAATTTATATTTTATATATGCAGTAATTTTTCTTTCAAGGGTGTATATGCAACATCTTTAACAATATAATGTATCAATTCCTTTTAATCTCATTGACTTTAATTATGATCACCCCTAGGATTTTATAGTGGCATTTCTTAAGTTTTTGATAAAGAATGCTTCTCTAATAAGGAGATACACAATTTTGTGTGTGCATGTGTCTTTATCCATTGGTAATATACCATGTGATTTGAATTCTAGGTTTTGAAATAACAGATTTTTTTAAATTTCTGCTACTAAAATCTCATAACAACATTTAGGACAAATGGAATGTAGCAGTGCGCAGTGAGTTGACACAGCTAGTGTGCTGACTCATAATCAGCAGTTATGATTCCTCAGGCATTGAATACAGAGCATTTCTGTCAACTATTTAACAAAGATAGATGAAATGACAACCAAATACGTGCTTATAAGTAGCATGTGCCAGTTTTTCTTATGTTGTCCTATCTTCCTTTCAAACAGCTGAATCACACTAATCACAAAATTTAGAGAACTACAAAAGGAATGACTAAGAAAATAATTTCTAAGGATACTTTTGGAAATGTAACACCTTAAAAATGAAAATAGTTGGAAAAATAAACAGCTGTTTGTTGCCGCCAGCGGCTACATGTGAACCAGGTTACCTGTTGAGAGAATCTTGGGGTACAGGGACACAGACAAGGGATTTGAGTCAAGCCTAGGATTCTGGTCAAGACTCCTTTTAATAAATTGAAGACAGGTTTTATAGACATTTGGGGGATCGGCCAACCCCCCAGAAGTCGGTAGCTTCAAAGGCGGTGCTGTGAATTCTCTGGCTCCAAGTCTCAGCGGGTCGTCTGCCTACTGCCTGGGAGCTCAGGTGAACGCCGGCCTGGGGGCGGTGTCGATAGCCGAGGTGTGGAGCCCCTTTGTTTGTAGAACAAAGGCCGGAGGTAGCCATCGGAAGAGTTGGGTGCCCGCTAGCCAACTAGTTGCAGGGGGGGAAGGGTACAGCTATTTGAAAAACTTCAAGGAGGTTTGTCTCAGTATGACCAATTTTGATGTGTTATTTCCCAGTTCTCAGGTTGTAACTCTGGCTTCCACTCCTTATATTTTCTTTTAGATTCTAAGTACACCTTTCCTCCTTGCCAACAACCATTGGATTAGATATACTACCTTATTTTCTTCTACTAGATCAGACAGATTCCAAGTTGTAGCTTTAATCTGGCCCCTTTTTTCTCTAGTTCAACATGACAGCTATGATATGGTTAACATTAATTACTATGCCAGCGGCTGAATTTGGCAATCTAGTGCAATTAACGAAAGTGGAAGAAATTCTTAAAACATGTATTCAGCAATTTTGTGACCCACTTATTTAAAAAGTTTAGTTGAATATTCTTTTAAAAATCTTAGTGCAGAACTCACCAGATCCTGTCAAAGCTTACGAATGAACATATTACCCAAAGTCAAAACAAAGAAGCACATTTCAGAAATGTTTTTGTAATATTAATTATAATTGTGAACTCAGAGTTGAGAAGCTAATTGTTCCTTGTAATACTTACAAAGCTTCAATAAGAAATGGACTCAAAGATATTTTGAATACTCCCATTGTGTTGACAATTTAAAGATAATTTTTTTAAAAAAATTATCAGCAGTTTTATTAGCAGTTATTACTCTAAAAATTCGTGAATTCCACTAGGGAATTAAGTATATTCATCTATTAAGGATAAGGAAGATTATAATCAAGGAACCAAAGAGTCTCTTTTCTTTCTTTAAAATGATGAGTTAGAGCTGGAGAGATGCTATACTTAGTGTAAAGGTGGTTGTACATTGTTAACTTTTCAGATGACCTGTAATGTATTTGATATCTGAAGACCTGGTACCTTGTCTGGTGGGCTTGGGAACTGGGGACCTGAAAGAATAGGCACAGATTACAGTGTGGTGCCATAGACAATTTTATTTCAATTTCAGTTTTCGTTTATACACAAAAGTAACAAGAAGGTAATGATCTAAGGAAGGTTGTTTGAACTCAGCAAAACACGGTCAGAAAAATAATGATTAGAAAAATATGTATGTAAATGCCAATCAGTAGGACACACTAATTATTAATAGAGCAGACCTATGCCAGAACTTTCTCAGGACAGATCAATTTATTCAAAATTGCCTGGTGTGTTCTAGAGATTATATCTGTGAAATCATGAAAGCAAGGCAGAAGGCCATATGCTGATTCAGGACATGCTGACTAGATTGGGGTCTATGTCTATGTTCTGACATTCAACAAGAATAAAAATGTCTTTTTTTCTCCCTTTTACTTTTTTGAGGGGTAGTGTGGGGGGATGTCACAAGGGTTTGGGGGGTGGACCTGGAAGGACTTGTAAGTGAGTGTGATCAGGGCACATGATGTAAACTTCCCAAATAATCAATAAAATATTAAGTTGGAAACAAAAAGGAAGCTTGATGATATTTTTTTTTTTTTGGTATAAAAACTTGGTTGCTGTAAAGAAACAGATGTTTTTACCATAAAAAAAATAGAAACCCTTAGCTGCATTTAAATGACAATGGTTTTTATAGTGAACCACACATGGCTTCAATCTCGGGTCACATTTCAGAAATGACACTATAATATACATAACAATATTTTAAAGGTTTTTCGATTGCTTTAAGTAATATAAAAGTCTGCTGAAAAAATAAATTACAGGCCTATCTTTCTTGTGTGTGTGTGTGTGTGTGTGTATGTGTAGGAGGGGTTCTAAAAAATGACAGGATAATTTAAGAACAGCAGATTGATGATACTATGCATAAAGAGTCACATTTGGCTTATTCATTGTGTACTTGTATTTTTTCAAACTAATCAATAATATTTACATGGCTCTATTGTTGGATTGTGTGATGGATGAGAAAATTTGAAGTCTAGTAATGTTAGTGACATTGGCTCTTTTTAAAAGAGGTCACGTTGTTAGTGATAAGTCCAGCATTTGTTATCATTTCAATTCGTTTCTCTTACCACTCAATTCATACATTAATAGTATTTATGTTTTTGGGGGAGGTAATGAAGATTAGATAAGGATGGTGTAGCCTCCATGATGACACTGATGAATTCAGAGTATGTAAGAAGAGGAAGTGTCACTAGACAGCATGCTGGCCTGTCTCACGTCATGATGCCCTCTGTAAGATAAAGCCCTAGATCATTTTTTGAGAGGACACTGCTAGCACACTAACTTCTCTATAGAATGAATTAAGTAAGTTTTTACTACTTGCAATGAAAAATTTTCAGATATTTTTTCCTAGTAACATATGGAAGACTGATTCAATATTCTGCGTCTTTCAAGATTACAGAACTGAAAACTGGTCCTAGAGTCTTTGCTTTTGTATTGTGTATGTCATCCTCCTCTGATGCCCTACATAGGATTTGTCATGTAGTTTCTGCATAGTTGACTCACCTAAACCCCGTTTTCTCTTTCCATGACTGCAGCACAGCCTATTGTCCTGCTTCTATGATATATTCCTTCTTGAGGTTTTCAAAGTCTTAGTTTCTTTCACTTTCCATTCACGCAGATTTATTATTTTTTTTCTGCTTCTAAGTACAGTAGGCCATCTAGGTTTTTCTTTTTAATGACATAGATTTCTAATGAGTTGTTTATTCATGTTGTTTCTGTTTTTGTTTATTGTTGTTGCTGTTTTATAGCATCTCAACTCTGTTCTAATACCTTCCCCATTATTCCATGTTGCTGATATCTCAGCTTTGTTGTTTGATATCTGTTATAATTCATCAAATAAAAAGCAGGTTTTCAACTTTTATTCTTTGTTTTTTATCTACTTTAATTACAAGAACTTATTATAGCTTCTGATTGTCTTCCTGTTTTCTTTTACTCTATCAGTCTAAACTGCATTTCATGGATGAAGAGACTGTCTTGCCCATTGTAGTTATTGTGTGGGGCATGATGTGTGATCTCTGACACAAACAGTGGGTACCACTTGCTAAAACAAATGATGAAAACTGAATGCCATTGTGAATATAAACTGTAAATGTCCAATTACAAGCAACAGTTTTATAATGCTAAGGACATCCCAGAAGCTACAGTCTTGCTAACTAGGTTTTAAAATGACAAGATATAATAAGGTTTCTATACTATTCATCAGATTCTAATTTTCTTTCCTCATATTTTGTTCTTCAACACCATCTTGCCTCTCTCTCCTCACTTAATCTTTTTCCTCTGCTCCTCATATCCCCTTCCACCTATAAAATCTATTTTATCATTCTAGGGAGATCCATGTGTTCCCCACCCATGCTCTCCAGTCCCTTCCTCTATACTTCCTCTATACTATACCTCTCTGGAACTATATACAGGCTATAGTTTTGTTATCATTTATTTAATGACCAATATTCACATATAAGTGAGTATATACCTTATTTATATTTCTGATTGTGAGTTATCTCTCTCATGATAATTTATTTCTGGAAATTTTATGATGCCATTTTTTAAACAGATGAGAAATAGTTAATTGTATAAATATAGGAACATTTAGTTTGTTTTTATTTTCTGGCTATTATGAATAGAGTAATAATGGAAAATGTGCAAGTGTTTGGATAGAGAATCTTTGTGGCAGGATAGAGTGTCCTTTGAGTATGTGCCTAGGAGTGGTATGTCTGGATCTTGATGTAGATCAATTCCCATAGTTCTGAGGAACCACTATATTGATTTCCATAGTGACTGTACAGGTTTGAAATACCATCAGCAATGGAAGAGTGTCCCCTCTTACCCCATATTTTTGCCTGTGTGAGCTGCCATTTATGTTATTGATGTTAGATATTCTGATGTAAGATCTAAGATGAAATCTCAAAGATTTGATTTTCATTTCCATGATAACTAAGGATTTTGAACATTTCTTTAAGTGTTCCTTAGTCGTTGATTTTCTTCTATTGAGATTTCTCTGTTTAGATATGTACCCTAATCTTATTTGGATTCTTTGGTTTTTGACAACCTAAGTTCTATATTTATTTTAAATATTAGTTCTCCATCAGATGTTAAGTTTGTGAAGATAAATTCTGCATGTTGACACCCTTTTTTTTCCTGAGGACAATGTCCTTTGCCTTACAGAGTTTCCCAATTTCATAAGGTCCCATCTATTAATTTTTGATTAATTGTTGCCTGTGCTAATGATGTTCTGTTCAAAAAGTTTTCCCATTGCAAATGAGTTCAATGACATTCCCTAATTTCTTTTCTTTCAGTTTTAGTGTATCTGGTTTTATGTCATGGTCTTTGATCCATTTGGAGTTGGGTTTTACGCAGGGTGATATATATGGATTTTTGTATTCTTCAACATGCAGGTATAAAGTTCAATTAGCAGCATTTGTTAAAGATACTTTCTTTTTTCTCATGTGCTTTTCTCATGTGCTTTTATTTATAAAAATCCAGGTATCCATGCTTTATAGTGTTGCTTTTCTGTACTTATGGCTAATATTCATTTATAAGTCAATATATACCATGCATATCTTTTGGGTCTGGGTTACCTTACTCAGGATGATATTTTCTAATTCCATTAATTTGCCTACAAAATTCATGATGACCTTGTTTTTAATAGCTAAGTAGTATTCCATTGTTTAGTTTTCTTTATTTTTCATTTGAGGGACATCTGGGTTGTTTCAAGTTTCTGCATATTATAAATAAAAATGATATGAATATAGCTGGGCAAATGCCCTTGTGGTATGGTAGAACACCTTTTGGGTATATACTCTGGGAATGGTATGTCAGGATCTTGAGATAGAATTATTCCCAATTTTCTGAGAAACTGCCACATTGATTTTCAGAGTAGTTGTTCAAGTTAGCAGTCCCACCAGCAATGGGGGAGTGTTCTCCTTGTTCTGTGTCTAGATAGCATGTGCTGTCACTTGAGTTTCTGATCTTAGCTATTCTGATCATGTAAGATGTAATCTCAGAATAGATTTGATTTAACAAGAAGGGACCAAGGGAGGATGATTGAATTTTACACAGAATGGGAATGAAATAGACATTGGAGTTAGATGAAGGGAGGAAACTGTGTAGGAGAGAGAATAGAAAAGGGGGATCAGGTGTAAGGAGAGCTGGGTAGTGAAAAGGGAAATCAGCAGTGGCAGGATGGGGGACATATCTTGGATGTACAAGAGACCTGGGATGGGGATGAGATAGGCCTAAGGGAGTATATAGAGGTTATTCTAGCTAAAACTCTTAGCAACTGGGATATGGAGCTTCAAGTGGTCACCTCCTGTAGCCATGTCCTCTAAGTGGAAGGATAGGGACACCAACCCACCCACAAAACTTTCATAGAGTCCGATGGCATGGCCAACCAATTGCTGGCCGAACTTGAGACTCATCTCATAAGCAAGAGCAAATCACTGACACTATTGATAATCTATTATTCTTATAGACCTGAGCCTAGCATAACTGTCCTCTAAGAGGCTCCATCCAGCAACCTATGGATAAAGATGCATCAACCCACAGCTAAACATTAGAAGAAGCTTGGAGAATCTTGTGAAAGAGTTAGGTAAAGAATGGAGAGACTAGAAGGGTATAGGGGCACAAGAAGACCAATAAAGTCAACTAAACTGGGCTCATGTGGGTCTCAAAGTCTGAATCACCAACCAAAGAGCAAGCATGGGGTGGACCAAGCCCACTGCACATATGTAGCAAATATGGTCTGTCACTGAATCTATTGTCTGCCTTTGATTCCTGTCCTCTAACTAAGCCACATTCTCTGGACTTAATGGAAGAGGATGTGTCGAGTCCTGCAGTGGCTTGATTTGCCAGGCAGTTCCTTCCCCCTTGTCAAAGAAGAAGGGAGGGCAATGGGAAAAGGCACTGTGTCAGTTGGTACTGGAGAAAGGGGGAGTGTAATTGGTATATAAATGAATGAAGAAAAAGAAAAGTAAATAACAAAAATAGCATAATTAAAAATATTTCTTTTATTTAATGAAAATGAAGGCACAACATACCCAAATCTTTGGGACACAATGAAAGCAGTGCTGAGAGGAAAACTCATAGCCCTGAGTACCTCCAAGAAGAAAATGGAAAGTGCATACACTAGCAGTTTAACAACATACCTGAAAGCCCTGGACCAAAAAGAAGCCAATTCACCCAGGAGGAGTAGAAGACAGGAAATAATCAAGCTCAGGGACAAAATCAGCCAAGTGGAAACAAAGAGAACCATACAAAGAATCAACGAATCCAGGGGCTGGTTTTTTGAGAAAATCAACAAGAGAGATAGACCCTTAGCCAGACTGACCAAAGGGCACAGAGAAAGTATCCAAATTAACAAAATTAGAAATGAAATGGGGGATATAACAACAGAAACTGAGGAAATTCAAAAAATCATCAGATCCTACTACAAAAGCCTATACTCAACACAATTGTAGAATCTGGAGGAAATGGACAATTTCCCAAACAGATACCAAATACCAAAATTAAATCAGGACCAAATAAATCATCTAAACAGTCCCATAACCCCTAAAGAAATAGAAGGGGTCATAGAAAGCCTTCCAACCAAAAAAAGCACAGGACCAGATGGCTTCAGTGCAGAATTCTATCAGACCTTCAAAGAAGACCTAACACCAATACTCTTCAAACTATTCCACAAAATAGAAACAGAAGAAACACTACCCAATTCCTTCTATGAAGCCACAATTACGCTGATCCAACAAAGAAAGAGAACTTCAGACCAATTTCCCTTATGAACATCAATGCAAAAATACTCAATAAAATTCTTGCCAACCGAATCCAAGAACACATAAAAACGATCATCAACCATGATCAAGTAGGCTTTATTCCAGGGATGCAGGGTTGGTTCAATATACAGAAATCCATCAATGCAATCCACTACATAAACAAACTCAAAGAAAAAAACCACATGGTCATTTCATTGAATGCTGAAAAAGCATTTGACAAAATTCAGCATCCTTTCATGCTTAAAGTCTTGGAAAGAACAGGAATTCAAGGCCCATACCTAAACATTGTAAAAGCAGTATACAGCAAACCGGTAGCCAGCATCAAACTAAATGGAGAGAAACTTGAAGCAATCCCACTAAAATCAGGGACTAGACAGGGCTGCCCACTTTCTCCTTTTCTTTTTTTTTAATTTTTAATTTTTTTTATTTATTGATATATTTTTTATTTAAATTTCAAATGATTTCCCCTTTTCTGGGTCCCCACTCCCTGCAAGTCCCATAAGACCTCTTCCCTCCCCCTGTTCCTCCATCTACCCCTTCCTGCTTCCCTCTCCTGGAATTCCCCTATACTCTTGCACTGAATCTTTCCAGAACCAGGGGCCACTCCTCCATTCTTTTAGGACATCATTTAATTATTGGATTATGTCTTGGGTATTCAAAGTTTCTAGGCTAATATCCACTTATCAGTGAGTGCATACCATGATTGAGCTTTTGAGACTGGGTTACCTCACTTAGTATGATGTTCTCCAGCTCCATCCATTTGTCTAAGAATTTCATGAATTCATTGTTTCTAATGACTGAATAGTACTCCATTGTGTAAATATACCACATTTTTTTGTATCAATTTCTCTGTTGAAGGACACCTGGGTTCTTTCCAGCTTCTGGCTACCACAAATAGGGCTGCAATGAACATAGTGGAGCATGTGTCCTTATTGCATGCTGAAGAATCCTCTGGATATATGCCCAGGAGTTGTATAACAGGGTCCTCAGGAAGTGTTATGCCAAGTTTTCTGAGGAACCGCCAGACTGATTTCCAAAGTGGTTGCACCATCTTGCAATCCCACCAGCAGTGGAGGAGTGTTCCTCTTTCTCCACATCCTCGCCAACACCTGCTGTGTTCTGAGTTTTTGACCTTAGCCATTCTGACTGGTGTGAGGTGAAATCTCAGGGTTGTTTTGATTTGTATTTCCCTAATGATTAATGATGTTGAACATTTCTTAAGGTGTTTCTCAGCTCTCTGAAGTTCTTCATGTAAAAATTCTTTGTTTAGCTCCGTACCCCACATTTTAATGGGGTTATTTGGTTCTTTGGGTTCTACTTCTTGAGTTCTTTGTATGTATTAGATATTAGCCATCTGTCGGATTTAGGGTTGGTGAAGATCCTTTCCCAATCTGTTGGTTGATGTTTTGTCCTTTTGACAGTGTCCTTTGCCTTACAGAAACTTTGTAGTTTTATGAGGTCCCATTTGTCAATTCTTTATCTTAGAGCATAAGCTATTGGTGTTCTATTCAGGAACTTTTCCCCTGTGCCCATGTCCTCCAGGGTCTTCCCCAGTTTCTTTTCTGTTAGTTTCAGTGTGTCAGGTTTTATGTGGAGGTTCTTGATCAATTTGGAGTTGAGCTTAGTACAAGGAGATAAGAATGGATCGATTCGCATTCTTCTGCATGCTGACCTCCAATTGAACCAGAAGCATTTGTTGAAATGACCATCGTTTTCCCACTGGATGCTTTCAGCTCCTTTGTCAAAGATCAAGTGACCATAGGTGTGTGGGTTCATTTTTGGGTCTTCAATCCTATTCAATTGATCCGCATGCCTGATTTTGTACCAATACCATGCAGTTTTTATCACTATTGCTCTGTAGTAGAGTTTAAAGTCTGGGATACTGAATCCCCCTGAAGTTCTTTTACTGTTGAGAATAGTTTTAGCTATCCTGGTTTTTTTGTTATTCCAGATGAATTTAAGAATTGCTCTTTCTAGCTCTATGAAGAAATGTGTTGGGATTTTTATGGGGATAGCATTGAATCTGTAGATTGCCTTTGGCAAGATGGCCTTTTTAACTATATTAATCCTTCCAATCCACAAGCATGGCAAATTTTTCCATTTTCTGAGATCTTCTTTGATTTCCTTCTTCAGAGATCTGAAGTTCTTGTCATATAGATCTTTCACTTTTTTGGTTAGAGTCACCCCAAGATTCTTTATGCTGTTTGTAGCTATTGTGAAGGGAGTCATTTCCCTAATTTCTTTCTCAGTCTGCTTATCCTTTGAATATATAAAGGCTACTGATTTGCTTATATTGTACTTGAGGTACTAGCTCAGGCAATTAGACAACATAAGGAGGTCAAAGCGATATAAATTGGAAAGGAAGAAGTCAAACTATCATTATTTGCAGATGATATTATATTCTATCTAAGTGACCCAAAAAAACTCCACTAGAGAACTCCTACAGCTGATAAACAACTTCAGCAAAGTGGCAGGTTATAAAATCAACTCAAGCAAGTCAGTAGCCTTCCTATACTCAAAGGATAAGCAGCCTGAGAAAGAAATTAGGGAAATAACACCCTTCACAATAGCCACAAACAGTATAAAGTACCTTGGGGTGACTCTTACCAAACATGTGAAAGATTTGTATGACAAGAACTTCAAGACTCTGAAGAAGGAAATAGAAGACCTAAAAAATGGAAAAACCTCCCATGCTCATGGATCAGCAGGATTAATATAGTTAAAGTGGCCATTTTGCCAAAAGCAATATACAGATTCAACGCAATCCCCATCAATATCCAAACTCAATTCTTCATAGAGTTAGAAAGAGCAATTCTTAAATTCATCTGGAATAATGAAAAACCCAGGATAGCTACAACTCTTCTCAACAACAAAAGAAATTCTGGGGGAATCACTGTCTCTGACCTCAAGCAATATTACCAAGCAATAGTGTTAAAAACTGCATGGTATTGGTACAGTGACAGGCAGGCAGATCAATGGAACAGGATTGAAGATCCAGAAATGAACTCACACACCTATGGCCACTTGATCCTCGACAAAGGGGCTGAAAACATCCAATGGAAAAAAGATAGCCTTTTCAACAAATGATGCTGATTCAACTGGAGGTCAGCGTGCAGAAGAATGAGAATTGATCCATCCTTGTCTCCTTGTACTAAACTCAACTACAAATGGATCAAGGACCTCCACATAAAGCCAGACATTCTAAAGCTAATAGAAAAGAAACTGGGGAAGACCCTTAAGGACATCGGTACAGGGGAAAGTTCCTGAACAGAACACCAATAGCGTATGCTCTAAGATCAAGAATTGACAAATGGGATCTCATAAAATTGCAAAGTTTCTGTAAAGCAAAGGACACCATCAAAAGGACAAATCAGCAACCAACAAATTGGGAAAAGATCTTCACCAACCCTACATCAGATTGAGGGCCAATATCTAATACATACAAAGAACTCAAGAAGTTAGACCCCAGAAAACCAAATAACCCTATTAAAAATGGGGTAGAGTTAAACAAAGAATTCTCACCTGAAGAACTTCAGATTGCGGAGAAACATCTTAAAAAATGCTCAACTTCACTAGTCATCAGGGAAATGCAAATCAAAACAACTCTGAGATTTAACCTTACATGAGTCAGAATGGCTAAGACTAAAAACTCAGGAGAAGGCAGGTGTTGGCAAGGATGTGGAGAAAGAGGAACACTCCTCCACTGCTGATGGGTTTGCAAATTGGTACAACCACTATGGAAAACATTTTGGCGGTTCCTCAGAAAACTGGGCATGTTACTTCTGAAACATCCTGCTATACCACTCCTGGGCATATATCCAGAGAATTCCCCAGCATGCAATAAGGATATATGCTCCACTATGTTCATAGCAGCCCTATTTATTATAACCAGAAGCTGGAAAGAACCCAGTTATCCCTCAACAGAAAAATGGATGCAAAAAATGTGTACTATTCAGCCATTAGAAACAATGAATTCATGAAATTCTTAGGCAAATGTATGGAGCTGGAGAACATCATAATAAGTGAGGTAACCCAGTCTCAAAAGATCAATCATGGTATGCACTCACTAATAAGTGGATATTAGCCTGGAAAACTGGAATACCCAAAACATAATCCACACATCAAATGAGGTAGAAGAAGAATGGAGGAGTGGCCCCTGGTTCTGGAAAGACTCAGTGTAGCAGTCTAAGGCAAAACCAGAACAGGGAAGTGGGAAGAGGTGGATGGGAGAACAGGGAGAAGGAAGGGGGCTTATGTGACTTTCGGGGAGTGGGGGAACCAGAAAAGGGGAAATCATTTGAAATGTAAGTAAATAATATATGAAATAAAATCAAAAAATATTTCTTTTAATGAGTAATTGTCAAAAACACTTTAAAGTCACAGATTATGAGTGTCACTATCTAGATAAATACTTAATTTTAATGATATAATTTTATGAATATATTAAAAAACAAAAAAAACAAAAACCAAAGAAATAACAGTAACAAACAGGTGTTCATAGGTATTGAAATATAGTCTGATTCTTCAGTTCGATTACATTTATGAATGTTTCTGTTTTTATACATATACCATACTTTTAAAATATTATTACTATAGCTTTGTAGTATATAGTGGTTTGAATATGCTTGGCCCAGGGTATGACATTCTTAGGAGGTTTGATCTTTTTGGAGTAGTTGTGACTTTGTTGGAGGAAATGTATCATTGTGGGGTTGGGCTTTGAGCCACTCTTCCTAGCTGTATGGGAGACAGTCTTCTGGCTGTAGTCAGATCAAGATATAGAATCCTCAATTCCTTCTCCAGCACGATATCTTTCTGGATGCTGCCATGCTTACTGCCAAGATGATAATGAACTGGAACTCTGACACTGTAAGCCATTCCCAAATGTTCATGTTGTCCAAATAAAAGAGTTGCTTTGGTTGTGGTGTCTCTTCATAGCATTAAAACCCTAATTAAGATAGAAGTTGATATCAGCCACTAGGGTATTACAGTGATAGGCCTGACCATGCTTTTGTTTGGAGGAATGTGGATTTGGGGACTTTTGATTTGAGAAGTAGTGGAATGCTTTGTGTAGGTCTTAATGGATGTTCCTAGTAGGAATAAGAAAGACATTAGTGTTGAGGGTGATTTCAACTGTGCAGCCATTTCTCTAGAGGTTTCAAAGGAGGACAAATTTTGTATGTTGCCTAAACATCATCCTTATGAAGTTTTAGTGATGAATGTAACTTTCCTTTGACCTTTTCTGAAGTGTCTGCCTGAGGCTAAGGTGAAGAGATTCATCAGATTAACTGCATTTACAAAGAAGTCGCAAATCAACCAAGTTTAGACTCTGTTATGTGGCAAACTCTAATGAGGAGTGTTTTGATCAAACATAGCAAGGTTAGAAAGGGAAAAATACAAAATGTATGGCTCACGTAATAGAGTGTCACCAGGAAGTTGAATGGAGATAAGTCCTTTGTTCAAGAATATTAAATGGAGTTCTTTATATATATTGGATATTAGCCCTCTATCTGATGTAGGATTGGTGAAGATCTTTTCCCAATTTGTTGGTTGCCGATTTTTCCTTTTGATGGTGTCTTTTGCCTTACAGAAACTTTGTAATTTTATGAGGTCCCATTTGTCAATTCTTGATCTTAGAGCATACACTATTGGTGTTCTGTTCAGAAATTTTCTCCCTGTACCGATGTCCTCAAGGGTCTTCCCCAGTTTCTTTTCTATTAGCTTCAGAGTGTCTGGCTTTATGTGGAGGTCCTTGATCCATTTGGAGTTGAGCTTAGTACAAGGAGACAAGGATGGATCAATTCTCATTCTTCTGCATGCTGACCTCCAGTTGAACCAGCACCATTTGTTGAAAAGGCTATCTTTTTTCCATTGGATGTTTTCAGTCCCTTTGTCGAGGATCAAGTGGCCATAGGTGTGTGGGTTCATTTCTGGATCTTCAGTCCTGTTCCATTGATCTGCCTGCCTGTCACTGTACCAATACCATGCAGTTTTTAACACTATTGCTCTGTAGTATTGCTTGAGGTCAGGGATACTGATTCACTCAGAATTTCTTTTGTTGCTGAGAATAGTTTTAGCAATCCTGGCTTTTTTGTTATTCCAGATGAATTTGAGAACTCAAGAAGTTAGACTCCAGAAAACCAAACAACCCTATTAAAAATGGGGTTCAGATTTAAACAAAGAATTCTCACCTGAAGAACTTAGGGTGGCGGAGAAACATCTTAAAAAATGCTCAACTTCATCAGTCATTAGGGAAATGCAAATCAAAACAACCCTGAGATTTCATCTTACACCAGTCAGAATAGCTAAGATTAAAAATTCATGAGACAGCTGGTGTTGGCAAGGATGTGGAGAAAGAGGAGCACTCCTCCACTGCTGGTGGGGTTGCAAATTGGTACAACCACTCTGGAAATGAGTCTGGTGGTTCCTCAGAAAACTGGGCACATCACTTCTGGAAGATGCTGCTATACCACTCCTGGGCATATACCCAGAGAATTCCCTAGCATGTAATAAGGATACTTGCTCCACTATGATCATAGCAGCCCTATTTATAATAGCCAGAAGCTGGAAAGAACCCAGGTATCCCTCAACAGAAGAACAGATGCAAAAAATGTGGTATATCTACACAATGGAGTACTATTCAGCCATTAGAAACAATGAATTCATGAAATTCTTAGGCAAATGGATGGAGCTGGGGAACATCATACTAAGTGAGGTAACCCAGTCTCAAAAGATTAATCATGGTATGCACTCACAAATAAGTGGATATTAACCTAGAAAACTGGAATACCCAAAACATAATCCACACATCAAATGAGGTACAAGAAGAACGGAGGAGTGGCCCCTTGTTCTGGAAAGACTCAGTGTAGCAGTATAGGGCAAAATCAGAACAGGGAAGTGGGAAGGGGTGGGTGGGAGGACAGGGGGAGAGAAGGGGGCTTATGGGACTTTCGGAGAGTGGGGGGCTAGAAAAGGGGAAACCATTGGAAATGTAAATAAAAAATATATTGAATAAAAAAAGAATATATGGAATAAAAAAGAATATTAAATGGAATTAAGAGAGTGATGAACTCTGAGCTAGTATCTGCACTTGAACAAGGGAGAATTATAGCATGTTAGGCATTATTACCTCATTGTTTTCATTTGAACTTTTAATCTGAAATTAACTATAATACAGAAATGGAGGGTAAACCTGTCATCAAGATCTTGAACTACAGTGACCATGAAAAGCTTAGATCCAGGAATGGTGGCAGATGTCTTTAATCCAAAGAGAGAGAATCAAACAGATATCTGAGTTCAAGGCCATCCTAGGATAGAGCAAGTTCCAAATAGAGAAAAGCTTAGATCCAGGCATGGCGGTACAAGCCTTTAATCCCAGAACTCAAGAGCCAGCCATGCAGATTACTGAGTTCAAGGTCAATCTATAGAGTAAATTCCAGGACAGCCAAGCACATTCAAACCACCACATTATACAACTTGAAGCTGAGATGTAGAGACCTCCAGTAGTTCCTTTATGGTTCACATTGTTTTAACTATCTTGGATTTTTGTTTTTTGATATGAAGCTGAGAATTGTCCTTTCATGATCTCTAAGAAATTGTATTGGGCTTTTAATGGGTGTTATATTTAATCTATAGATTGCATTTTGCAGTATGGCTATTTTGAACATGTCAGTTTTACTGATCCATGAACATGGGATATATTTCTATCCTCTAATATCTTCTTCAAATTCTTTCTTAGAATAATGAAGCTTTTAATATATAAGTCTTTCATTTACCTGTTTAAAGTCACCCAAAGATATTGCATGTTATTTGAGTCTATTGTGAAACACGTTGTTTACCTCATTCTTTCTTTGTTCATTTGTTCTTTGTATATAGGAGGACTGCTAATTTTTGTGAGTTCATTTTGTATTTCTCTAATTTGTTGAAAATATTTATTAGATGTAACTTTCTGGTGAAATTTTTATGGTCATATATTATATTGTGTGTACATGTATATATAACATAAATGATATACGATTATACCATCTATAAATAAAGATATGTTGACTTCTTCCTTTGACAATTTGTATTATTCCCTTGATCTCCTTCAGTTTGCAAGTACTATATTAAGTAGGCATGGAGAGAGTGGGCAAGTTTGTCCTGTTTGCAATTTTAGTGGAATTTTTTGAGTTCCTCTCCATTTAAGTTGATATTGGCTATGCACTTGCTGCAAATTGCCCTTATTTTGTTTAGGTATGCCTGTTGTTTTCCTAATACTGACAGGACTTTCATCATGAAACAGTGTTGGATTTTTGTCAAAGGCTTTTTCTGTATCTAATGAGATGACTCTTTTTGTTGTTGATTTTCTTTCAATCAATGTTGTTGTTGGTTTCTTTCTATTATGTTTGTTTACATAATAGATGACTTTTTTGTGTGTTCATGCATAGAATCATCCATATATCTTGGGAATGCAGCCTAAGTCATCATGTTGGATGATCTTTTTGATTTGTTCTTGGGTCCAGTTTGTAAGTATTTTATTGAGTCCTTTTGCATCTATGTTCCTAAGAGAAATAGATCTGTGATTCTTTTTCTTTGTTGAATCTTTCTATGGTTCAAGTATCAGGGTAACTGTGTCTTCATAAAATGAATTTGACAATGTTCCTTCTGTTTCTATTTTGTGGGCTAATTTGAGGAGTGTTGCCATTTACTCTTCTTTGGAAGTCTGGTAGAATGCTTTGCTAAGACCATCTGGCTCTGGGATGTTTTGGTTGGGAGACTAAATTACTTTCTATTTTTACTAGAGGTTATACATTATTTAAATTGCTTATCTCATCTTAATTTAACTGGACAGTTGTACCTATAGAGAAAATTATCCATATTTTTTACTTTATCTAAGTTGGTAGGATACAGGTTTTTAAAGTATGTCCTTATGATTCTTATGATGGCTTTTCTCAGTGTTTATTGTTATCTTCCTCTTTTTGGTTTCTATTTTGGATGTTTTAATTTGGATATATTTTAATCCATTGTGTTGATATATATTTGGATATATTTTGTCTATTGTGTTGATTTTCTCAAAGCACCAACTCTTTCTTTCTTTGATTCCTTTTATTGTTCTCCTTGTTTCTAACTGGTGGATTTCAGCCCTGAGTTTGGATATTTCCTTCCATCTACCCCTTTTGGGTGTGTCTACTCCTTTTTGTTCTAGAGGTTTCAGATGTGCTGTTAACTTTATAGTATGAGACCTCTCCATTTTTGTTTTTTTTTTTTTAATGTATATACTTAGTACCCTGAACCTGCATCTAGAACCCCTTTTACTATGTCTTTAAGTATGTGTGTGCTGTATGTTTGTTTTCATTTAAGTCTAGACATTGTTTAATATCTTCCATTATTTCTGTCTTGATTTTACTTTTCATTCAATAGAGACTTATTTAGTTTTCATGATTTTATAAACTTTCTGTTATTGTTGATACTGAGCTCTAATCTGTGGTGTATAATAATTTTGAGTAAAAAGTACTATATATAATTATATCCTTTCCATTATGAAGGCAACAATTATCTATTCTCTCGTGAAAATCAATGTGCTGGTGAGATGATGTTTTATACTGAGCTAATTGTACAAAGGTTCCTTAGAAAAACATTTAAACTTTAAAGGTTAAAGTTGGAATGGTTTGATCTAGCATTTTTTTCTATTTAACTAAATGTCATAGTTGTTTTTTCGTGCTGCAATAAAATAATCTAACAAAAGAAACTTAAGAGACAAAGAATTTAGCTGATCTCATGGTTCAAGGATGTAGTCCATTATGGTGGGGAACTCAGGGTAGCACGTGTTTAAAGCAGCTGGTCACATGACATCCACAATCAGAAAGCAGAGAGCCATCACTAGTCCTGATGCTCAGTGTTCTTTCTCCACTAATATCACTCATAATTTCAGCCAGAGAATGATGCATTCACACTGAATCAGACTTCTCTCTTCAAAAACAACATCACATTAATCCATCCTAGGTATGCAGAGAGGCTCACCTGTAAGCTGATTCTACATTTTGTCAAGATACAAGTAACACTTACCGTCACATCAATTTCACTATTACTTTCTATCGAAAGTTAACATTTTGGGTCATACTTTTTTTGTTTTTATTTAACCAATTTATTTTCTTCTTTCAATTTATTTATTTATTTATTTATTCATTCATTCACTTTACATCAATATCATAACATAGCACTCTCCTCCCAGTCCCTCTTTCGATGGCTCCTTTCCTAGCCTTCCTCTTCACTTCTGAGAAGGAGAAGGTTCCCTCCTAGGTGCACGTCAAGTCACTGCAGGTCTAGGCGTATCCTTTCCAACTGAGCCAGTCAAAGTGGCCCAGTTAGGGGAACAGAATCTACAGATTGGCAACAGAGTCAGGGTAAACTCCCACTCCAGTTGTACGGGGACCTTCATGAAGACCAAGCTGCACATCTGCTACATATATGTGGGGAACCTAGGTCCAGTTCTTATATGCTCTTTGCTTGGTGGTTTAGTCTCTGTGGTCCACCAAGAGTCCAGGATAGTTGACAGTAGTGATTTCTCTTACCAATGTCCTCCTGCATACAGTGAACTGACCTGTGAAACTGTCACTAATTCCTGTGGAGGGAATCCCTCCCAACAATGAGGCACCTTCCATAATGAACCTGAACATCCTGTCTATAACCACCCTAGTTAGACATACACTGCTTGATATGTCAGAAGGTTCTGTAAGAAAGATCACAATGAGTGTTTCCAGCCCTTTCCACAATGGGACTGTGTGGCAGGATAGAATCAATGCTACTCCCACTTCTGTGTACCTTGATACAAAGACAAGCATTTTGACTTGGAAGTAGATGAATGTGCTTCTGATCCCTGCATGAATTAGGCTATCTACTTGATGATAAAGGGGATTAACAATTCTTAACTGGCTTTCAACTATAACAGTTACTGATGAGTCATGTGGGGCTGAGTTGATACCCATATTTTAGAATTTTCTAGAATGCTAATGTAAAATGCAGGACATGTATAAATATCATGAAACACAATCTGGAGGACTCTGAATGTTTACTGATTCAGTTACTAAATTATCTTAAAGACCCTTTGTGAAATGTGAGCCAAACAAGAATGAGATCCGTAAACACACCAAACTGGATTTTGAAAAATTCCAGGATGCTTCAACCCTACACAAAGAACTATAGGTAACTCAAGAGTGCTGTGAATGGAAGAGAGGGCTTTCCTCTGGGAAAAAAATACTAACTGGTTATTTGTCTGGTACCAAATTATTGGCACTGAAAACATATATAAAATTAATATTACATAGGCCAAGAAGGTTATATATAGGAATATATATCTATATCCTCTCACATACTTTTCTCACACACACATGTAGGAATATATATGTGTATACACACATCCACTCTCACATGCATACATATACATGCATTAATTATTATGAAGGAGAGCAGAATAAATTTATGGGAGAGTTTTGAAGGAAGAAAGATAAGGGGGAAATAAGGTAATTAAACTAAATTCTTGAATAAAGACCTTTTGTGATGTTTTAAGATATGTTAGTCTTTTTTGATTTCTTTCTTCAGAGATTTAAATTCTTATCATATGATCTTTCACTTGTTTGGTAGGAGCTGTCAAGATATTTTATATTATTTGTGAGTATTTTAAAGGGTGTTGTTTCCCTAATTTATTTCTCAGCCTGATAATCCTTTATGTAGAGGAAGGCTATTGATTTGTTTGACTTAATTTTATATCCAGCCACTTTGCTGAAGTTGTCTATCAGGTATAGGAGTTCTCTGGTAGAATTTTTAGGGTCACTTATGTATACTATCATAGTATCTGCAAATAGTGATACCTTGACTTTTTTCTTTTCAATTTGTATCCCTTTGATATTCTTTAGTTGTCTTATTGCTCTAGCTAGAACTTTGAATACTATATTGAAAAAATAAGGAGAGAGTGGGCAGTCTTGTCTTGTCCCTGATTTTAGTGGGATTGTTTCAAGTTTCTCTCCATTTAATTTGATGTTGGCTATTGGTTTGCTGTATATTGCTTTTATTCTGTGTAGGTATGACTGAAATAAATCAAAGAAGACCTCAGAAGGTGGAAAGATCCCTGATGCTCATAGATTGGTAGGATTAACATAGTAAAAAATGGCCATCTTACCCAAAGCAATCTACAGATTTAATTCAATCCCCATCAAAATTCTAACTCAATTCTTCACAGATTAAGAACAATTCTCAAATTAATCTGGAATAACAAAAAAATCCAGGATAATGCAAACAATTCTCAACTATAAAAGAACTGGGGGAATCACCATCCCTGACTCAAGCTGTATGGTAGAGCAATAGTGACAAAACCCACATGATATTGGTACAGAGATAGACAGGTAGATCAGTGGAATAGAACTGAAGACCCAGATATAAACCCCCACACCTATGGTCACTTAATCTTTGACAAAGAAGCCAAAACCATACAGTGGAAAAAAGACAGCATTTTCAATAAATGGTGCTGGTCTAACTATAGGTCTGAATGTAAAATAATGCAAATTGATCCATTTTTTAATCTCCTTGTACAAAGCTCACATCTAAATGGATGAAGAACCTCTACATAAAACCAGATGTGTTGAATCTAATAGAAAAGAAAGTAGGAAACAGTCTTGTACACATCATCATAGGGAAAATTTTTCTGAATAGATCACCAATGGCTCAGTCTCTAAGATGAACAATTGACAAATGGGACTTTATGAGACTAAAAAACTTTTGTAAGACAAAGGACACTGTTGATAGGCCAAAACAGCAACCTTCAGATTGGGAAAATATCTTTACCAAACCTACATCCAATAGAGGGCTATAGAATATACAAATATACAAATAAATAAAATATACAAATAATTCAAGAAATTAGAGTCCTGAAAACCAAATAACCAGATTAAAATGGGGTACAGAACTAAACAATGAATTCACAACTGGGAAATCATGAATGGCAGAGAAGCATCTAAACAAATGATCATCATCCTTAGTTATCAGGAAAATGCAAGTCAAAATGACCCTAAGATTCCACCTTACACCAATCAGGATGGTTAAGATAAAAAACTCAGGAAACAGCATATCAGGTGAGGATGTAGAGAAAGGAATAATCCTACATTGCTGGTGGGATTGTGAGTTGGTACAACCACTTTGGAAATCAATCTGGCAGTTCCTCAGAAAATTGGAAATAGCTCTATCTTAAAACCCAGCTATACCACTCCAGGGCATATACCTTAAAGATGCTCTAACATGTAGCAAGGACACATGCTCCACTGTGTTCATAGCAGCCTTATTTATAGTAGTCAGAAGCTGGAAACAACCCAGATGTTCATCAAGTGAAGAATGGATACAGAAGATGGAACATTTACACAATGAAATGCTATTCCGCTATACAAAAAGGACATCATGAATATTGTAGGTAAATGGATAGAACTAGAAAATATCATCCTGAGTGAGGTAATCCAGACCCAAAGGACATACATGGTATGTACTCACTGATAAGTGAATATTAGACCAAAAGCTCAGAATACCCATGTCTAACTCACAGACCATATATGAAGCTTAACAAGAAGGAATGCCAAATTGTGGATGCTGAAAAACCCATCTAGAAGAGGGATCAAAATAATCACAGAAAGCAGAGTGAGAGAGGGACCTTGGTGGGATAGGGGAGGGGTTGAATAAGAGGGGGGAGCAGGACCAGTTATGGGAAGACACCAGAGAGAAATTGAGAGGGATAAGAGAATCAATAAAAATAAGTATCAGTGGGGGTGGAGAACTTGGGGAACCACTAGAAACTCCCAGATGCCAGGGATGCAAGAGGCTTCCAGAACACAATGGGGATGACAATAGCCAAAATGCCCAACTGTGTGGAGATGGAACCTGAAGAGACCACCACCAGTAGGTTAACATGGCCCCCAGTTCAGGAATGGAGACACCCAACCATCTCAAATTTTTAAACCAGAATTGTCCCTGTTTTAAGGAAACTCAGGGACAAAAATGGAGCAGAGACTGAAGGAAAGGCCATCCAAGAGACTGCGCCACTGTGTGATCCGTTCCATCTGCAAACACCCATCCCAGACAGTATTGCTGATGCACAGATGTGCTTGCAGACAGGAGCCTGGTATGTCTGTCCTATGAAGTTCTGCCAGCACCTAAGACAGATGCAGATCCTTACAACCAACCATTGGACTAAGGCCAGAGACCCCAATGGAAGAGTCAAGAGGAAGGACTGAGGAGCTGAAGGGGATTGCTCTCCTCTGAGAGGCTCTGCCAACATCTGATGAAGGCAGATACAGATCCTCACAGCAAACCATTAGACTGAGCCCAGGGACCCCAAAAGAAGAGTTAGGGGATGGGCTAAAATATCTGAAGGAGATTGCAACTCTATAGGAAGAACAACAATATCAGCTAACCTGACACACACCCCTTTCCCCAGCTCCCTGGGACTAAACCACCAGCCAAAAAATATGCATGTATACTGGCCCATGGCTCCTGGTACATACGTAGCAGGGAACTGCCTTATCTTGCATCAGTGGGAGGGTAGGCACTTGGTCCTGTGGAGGCTTGATGCACCAGAGAAAGGTGATGCTAGAGGGTTGAGGCAGGAATGGGTTAGGTAGGTGGGGGAGTGCCCTCTTAGAAGCAAATGGGATGGGGTATGGAGTAGGGGGGTTCTGGATGGAATACTGGGAAGGGGATAACATTTGAAATGTAAACAGCTGGGCGATGGAGGCGCACGCCTGTAATCCCAGCACTCTGGGAGGCAGAGGCAGGTGGATTTCTGAGTTCGAGGCCTGCCTGGTCTACAGAGTGAGTTCCAGGAGAGCCAGGGCTACACGGAGAAACCCTGTCTCGAAAAAGCCAAAAAAAATGTAAACAAATAAAATGATTATTAATAATAAAGAATATATTGGTATTATATCAAGAATAATTGATTACTATGTTAGGCTATCTCCCAAGAGTTATGGTTTCATCTTTAAAACTTAGGTGAAGATGATGAAAGCTGTCTTCTTAGATAAGTAAGCAATCATGAAATGGAGGCTGATTTTGGAAAGAATTTCTTTTGATTTTACTTTTGCCAAATAATAACTATTTAAAAGCCTAATATAACTAATGAAGATTTTCTTGGTCAAAATCTCCATGTTACATCATATTATCTGAGGAAGTTATACTGGAATTTCTTCCTCTACTTCTATTAATATAGTTGCTGAACCTACTTGCAATGCATAATCTGTTTCAAATCAATCTTGGAAATGTATAAGCAAACTATAAAACATCAAATTTTGTGGCTTTAAACTTTTCAGGGGCATGCACATCATCCCCAAATGACTGACTTCTTTGATTATTAATTTAATTCTTCTCAGTTTCCTGTAGAGGAAACTGAAGCATTCTAAGTAGCTTTTTCTCTGTGTTTTAGATTTATTTCATTAACATCTTTATGCACAGCAATAATTTATTTTAATGTTTTCATGCTTAAATGGAAATGTTTTCATTGGAAATGAATTTTAAAAAATGAAGTAGGTTCAATAATCTGTGTGAAATGAACTAAACAGTGTTTATCTTCATGGAAAAGTCACTCATGAGCTACCTTTCTCATTTGTAATGATAGATAATATAGCTCAAGGATACATCACAAATTCTCTGAAAATTTACCCTGTCTGTGTAAACCCATTTACCTATATGAAAAAAATGAGTTACCTTTTTATGAATTTTTGAAAGTAGATATAGTCTAGAAACAATATAGTTAGAGATGGTCAGATTGTGATTTATGTCCTACCCAAAATATGATTCAGTCAGTCAGAGTGATTTAACTTAGGAAATTCCTTCTCTGCTTACTAATCTAATCAGTATTTATTACTACACCATCACTAAGGTAATAGTTTGGGATAAAGATGACCTCTGTCAGCAGGTATCCTAGAAGCAAATACTTCAGATCTATGGTATTGAAAGGAAATGGTTATATTTTAGTGTCATCTCTTAGAAAGCTTCTTTTTAATGACACCTTTCTCAAAAGCACTTGAACATCATCAATGCCTCATGCCACCTGGCTGATGCAATTACAAGATGAGTTGTTTTAGGACATTTTGCTTCATGATAAATTAGTATGACCCAGTCTCTGCTATACATCAAAAGTGAGTACAAAGGAATAAATAGATCTAGTGATTTATTTGCACATTCCAGCCTATTAAAAGTTTTCAGCTTTTCCTAGGAATACATTCACTACAAATTTCTAAGATAAACCTATCACTTTCAAAAATTCCAATGAATCTACACAATGGATGAAGAAATACATGAATTATATTATTTAATTGGGTCACTAGTTCAGTTATCTTAGAATCATCTCAGATCCAACATAATAGAGGAATTGCAGTGTTCAACAAGTCCAATGAAACTTAAATGCATATGAAAATTGCAATACTTATTACCAAAACATGATTATCTCAACATAGTTTTTTTTATTAAGGTTTCTATTATTGTCCATTATAACTTAAGGTCAGGAAGCAGAGGTTGTAGCTGAAAAGATGATACAACCTGAGTTTACATTTCAAGGTCTAAGGGTAACCACCATATAAATTAACTATATCAAATAATTCTATTGTCTGCTTGAAACATTAGCAGAGTTATGTCATTTTTCAAAAAAAAAAAATAAACTCAAGCTTAACATTTGATGATACCTCTGACCTAAGAGATAACCTTTTACTTTTTTAAATCACTGTACCTTTTTGTCAAGCCTATGACATCATAAGGAGGAGACAGTACACCAAATGTACCATTCTAGCCTACTTAGAGATGGCCCTGAAGAATGAAGTATAAAGAAAATTCTTTGTAAGAAGCAGAAGTTCATATCTGTCTGGATTCTGTTATTGCCAGAAGTGAAGTTTTGGCCAAATGATCAGAGACTTGTTGATTAGTGCTCAGGAAGAGATGTGTGAGACTAACTCTTCAGAATGACAAATTGAATGCAGATTTTTTTGTATCTCAAGATCATAAGGATCTACCGTATAGAAGACCATGAAAGACCACTTTGATTCCACCACCTTGTTCATAGACTTCACTCAGTTTTTCTCTAGACTTCATACTTACTCGGAAATCACACACACACACACACACACACACACACACACACACACACATTATTCTAGAGATTCAGGAATTCAAAGACTCAACTGGTAAGTGATTTGCTTTCCAGCAGAAAAAAAAACCTTGAGCTAGAGTTATGACACTATTGCCTAGTGGCACCAATTTTATTGCCTATATTTTTCCTAAAATTTGCTTTGCATTTGGATTCAATTTTGATGCACAGTATGTTTGCCATTGACACCATTATTACCTTACTTAAAATATTTTTTCTGTATATATGTGTCTGAGTGGGATATGAGTCAGGTGTATACACCTATCTTCATAGACATGCACTTACGTATACAGGATGGTTCCTTGTGCCTTCTCTATCACTGCCTTATCCCCACGATACAGCATCTCTCATTGGACCTGAAATGTTGCTGGTAGTCAAGAAGCCTCAGTGATCCTGTTTCTTCTCCCTGTAGCACTGGGGTTAAAGGCATGCACTGCCACATGTGGCTTTTTGTGTGGACTCTGTCATCTGGAACAAATTCTTCATGCTTTTGCTTTTACACTCTGAGCCACCTCTCTATCCTCCATCTGTGTTATATTTGCCATTTTCCTAATGAATAAAGAGCAGGAAAAGAGATAATAAATAGGTTTATCCTAAGAATATTCGCTAGTGTTTCCATGTATTCACTTACTCATGAACAGCTTACCTAAGATGTTAAAATGATAATTGAAGATCAGAAGAGTGAAACATTCTATTCAAGGCTCAATTCCAGCTGCTGCATAGATCTAATCATATATGTAAGCAGCTGAGGTAATATTTGTATGAAGATATATATGTACTGTGCATATGTATATGCTCATGTGTGTGTGTGTGCGTGTGTGTGTCTCTCTGTGTGTGTCCATTCCATGTTGCTCCTAAATACACATGTTTATGGGTGACAGATTAGAATTGGGCTTAGAAATAGACAATGTCATAGGAGGCTTGTTCCTAACAAAACCTGATTATTCTGTTTCTAGCAGCCTGTAGCTCTTCATCTATGTATGGAGCATTGAGGTATTCCCCCACATTCATGTCATCTTGTCCACTGATGTGTGTAGTCTTGTGAAGATATTGTTGAGATTTTTAGTGCAACATCTTTGTCATGTCCATACAATACTATATAGCAGGAGTTATCATGCCCTCTGACCCTAAAATATTTCTGTTCTTCCCTTTCATTGAGTTGTATTGTAGATGTCCCATTTGGAGCTGAGCACTCTGTGGTTGCTGGTTCTCTATTTTTTAACCATTTATGGAAGACTGTAGTAGTCCCTGGCTGTTGGAAAAAGAAGTATTTTTGTTAAAAGGTGATAGCTATATTTACTTGTGGGTACAAGGAAAAGTACGTATTTATAATATAGTCAGAAATTATATTGGTTTAGAAAAACAGCCCTTGTAGGAGCTCCTCTCTAGGATCTGTAATCTAAAAGTAGGTAGCTAGGTTTATAGTACTAGGCATGAATGCCCTCCTATTGAGTAGAACTTAAGTCCAAATAGACAGCTGTTGGTTACTGCCAAAATATAAGTGTGGCCGTTATACCACTGGGGATATTTGCCAGACACATCTTTTTTTAAATTGTTTATAGGCTTTACCTCTGTGTAGAACAATTTGCTGCCATTTTCCCTTCAGAGCTCACATTGTTCCCTTAGATATTCTGGAGATGGTCTTCATGGAGAAAAGCTTCCAGGTCAGTGACAGAAATTTTCAAGTCCTGTTACTGAAGTGTGGTGTCTTCAGCAATAGAATTTTGCCTTCAAATTCTGGCAGACAACCTTGAGGAATGGAAATGGACTCTTTTCTTAGGGGGGGAGGATCTCCTGCACCCTCCTTAATTGAAGGGAGGTGTCCTTTGCCTGTCATTAGAGTATTTGTTATTTATACATTAAGAATGATTTTAAAGCATAGTGAGTCCTATTATTTTATAATCCTAATTATATATCTCTATCTCTATATCTCTATATCTCTATATCTCTATATCTCTATATCTCTATATCTATCTATCTATCTATCTATCTATCTATCTATCTATCTATCTATGCATGTATATGCAATTTAAATGGTGTTACCTAACACAAGATAATAGTTCTCCCTCAGGAGTCACAGACTATCTTACAAATCGCTTCACCCCAAACCAGCAAATTTATGCCTTAATGAAGGAACTTAATAGCATCTCCAGTGGACTGGAAATGTGGCCTATTGCTGACTCCTTGGCCATCTTCCTATCACTGAATTAAGAAGCAAAGACTTTAATAAAGTGGTTACTGTATTTTGATCTTTATTCTCAAAAGAAATCTCTATTCTCTAATAGAGAGAGAACCAATTGAGTCTAATCTAGAACCAATCTAAAAGTATTTCTGTGAGTCTTTTAATATTTGCACAACCAGAAATAAAAATGAGTGGAAGACTACCTAGAGCAGCTCAGAAACATAGGAGCACACATAGCTCAGGTCCTGTAAGAATAAAGCCAGTTCATCCACTGACTAGTTATTAGAGGCTTATACTTTGCTGCAAGCCCACAGGTTTGTCAGCTACTATAAATGCTGAAAAGAGACATGAGACTCATTCAGGCTAAAAGGATTTTTATTACTTACTACAACAATAACAAATAGGATGTCAGTGCTCTTTTTGTTGTTGTTCTCAAGCGGCAAACTCAATACAAGTGATGAAAATGGCCAGGTGACTTGTACCCACACAGCAAGTTGAATTACAGGAAAGTTAAGCACAACTTAGAAAACAATGATGTTTGATAACAGGCTATAAGGATGCCCCACCTTTATTCTACTAGAGGATGCTGTCTTTATTATACCAGGCAGTAAAGACACACACCATTTTTCACTGATGGTAAACAGTATCTCTTTCTTTAATAATACCTACAATGGAGGTTTTATTAAAAAGACAGCCCTCAGCATCTATTAAAATGATTTGTAGAAAAGTGAGAAATACACAGACAGTAAAATTTTAACAACAACTAACTTAAATATTAGGTTAAGGCAAAAGAAAAATAGAGTTTAGTAGAAGTAAACTTAATTTTCACAATTATTATGTTGTGGTCAATTTCAGAATCAGGGGATATAGTGACCACTTTTGCTTTTGTTTTTATTTTATTTTTTTTTCTGCTGAAGACACCATGTACTGCAGATACAGGGCCTAGAAGCCCCTAAGCTGGAGCTGAGGTCAGTTCCTCCTCTCTAAGCAATAGCTTGTATTATATCAGAAGGAACCATGTGAGCTTCCAAAGGAGGGAAGCAACCACCAACTCTATCCAGCTGTGATGCCTGTAAATCACTACAACTAGTGTGGCAGGATAATCCTAAGAAGGCAATAGTGAAATGCATATCATGGTGCTAGCTAGCCACCCTATGATTGGGCTTTCTATTCATTCAACAAGAAGGAAAATCGTGCCTGCTACTGTAGACCTAGCCAACTACACAGGGCTAGTGAAGTCAGATCTCAGAGGTCAATCTACAACTGTTTCTGCACTGAACCAGCACATTCCTTTAACTATACTCTAAATATTTGTCGTTGTATTGACCGGTAAGCATAGTCCTTGCTATTTATCAAGGCAACATGTTTTTTTTTTTTTCAACAGAGACCAGTATGGAAAACTACAACTGATCAAAATGTATAAAAACAAGGCATCATGTGTTGCCCAGACACAACTGATACATCTCTAACACAACTTCTGCACCTATGGCTCAGGGATCATTTTAGGGTCTGATAGGTTTAAACACTAAGAGAAACGGTAAGTGTGCCATGAGACTATGTCTCCTAGAAATGTCAGATGCTGAACCCATAAAGTCTCACCAACATTACTGCTTAAAACCCAAGTTGAACAAAGATAGCAACAATAGATATGCTAACAGTACAGGGTAAGGGTCATGAGGACAGCCTTTCATAAAGAACTATATTCAACTAAGGAATGCTGAAAGCTGAAAAATATTATCTCCCCCAGGGTTAGCACACCAGTGACTGTCTAATGCCTAATGGTCAGCTCTAAAAACATATACATACGAGATTACTGTTTTTCATTTTTATTGAAAATATTCTTTTTTTCACAAAATATATCCAAATTATATTTTCCTTATCTCGAATCCTTCCAGTTCTTCCCCTCCTATCTTTTGACCAGATCCATTCCCTTTCTGTCTTTCACTAGAAAAGGCATGGCTAAGAGATAGCAGTCAAACAACAAATTAAAATCTAATAAGATGAGGCAAAAGCTATCATATCAAACATGGACAAGGCAACCCAACAGGAAGAAAAGAATTCCAAGAGTAGGTACAAGAGTTAGGGAGCCAGTTGCTCTCATACCTGAGAGTCCAATAAAATACTAAGTTAATAGCTATAATATATATGGAGGGGACCTCAAGAAATCCCATGAAGGATACCTATATGGGGCTTCAGTCTCTGAGCTCATATGTGCTATACTCAATTGATTCAGAGGGCCTTATTCTCTTGGTGTTCTTGCTCTGCTCTGGATCTTCCAATATTTCTGCTTCTTCTTCCTTGGAATTCCCTAAGTTCTGAGGGGAAGGATGATGGAGACCTCTCCTTTAGACTCTCTCTCCATGTTATCTGGTGTGGGTCACTGAACTAGGTCCCACCTGCTCCCATAGGAAGTCTCTCTGATGATGACAGGATAAGGCAGTGTGGTCCTTGAGTATAGCAGAAAATGATTAAGAATCATTTTCTTGGTTTTGTTTAAACCAGTAGTGCTTGGTTTTACCTGAGGTCTCTGGGTTATCTAGTCTCTGGTTTGTGGTTACTCAAATAGTGCCATGTACCTTTGTGTACATTTTTCTCTTGTGAAGTAGGCCTTAGGTCAAGTAAAAAATTGGTTGGTTACTCCCAAAGCTTCGTGCCACCATTGCCCTAACATACATTTGATATAAATTTCCACTTCTCTAGGTTTCTATGTCAACCCACAAATGCCGTCCCCACCCACCCAGCAACTTCAGTCATCTGTCCCTTTACTCTCTTGCTCCATTGCATCTCATCTCAACATCATACCCTGGATCCCATCCCCATGTGCCCGAAGTTTGTCTGTAAAATCTATTCTATTTCCCCCTCTGGAAGATCCCCATCTTGCCCCTAAACATCTCTTCTTTACCTAACCTCTCTGGGTTTAGATTATAGCTTGGTTATCATTTATTTAATAGTAAATATTCCCTTATAAGTGAATGAATACCACATTTACCTTTCTTTGTCTGGGTTACCTCACTAAAAAGTTTTTTCTAGTTTTTTGCTTGTGAATTTCATGATCTTGTTTTTTAAAATAATGGCTGAGCAATACCCTATTGTGCAAATACACCAAATTTTCTTTTCATTCTTTAGTTGAGGGACATCTAAGTTGCTTCCAGCTGTAATGTTCAGCTTCTGGATATTACAAATAAGATTTTATGAACATAGTTGAGCAAGTGTCCTTGGGTCAGATAGAGTGTCCTTTATGTACATACCCAGTAGTAGTATACCTGGGTATTGAGGTGGATCAATTTCCAACTTCCTGAGGAATTGCCATACTGATTCCCATAGGCTATCTAAGCTTACACGCCCATCAGCAATGTAGGGGTGTTTGCCTTGCTCACACCCTCATTAGCATGAGTGGTCACTTGTGTTATTTATCTTACCTATTCTGATATAAGATGCAAGATGAAATTTCAAAATAGTTTTGATTTTCATTTCCCTGGTGGCTAAGGATGTTGAACATTTCTTTAAATGTTTCTGATCCATTTGAGATTGCTCTATTGAGGATTCACTGTTTAGATCTCATCCCCATCTTAAAAATTGGATTATTTGGGGTTTTTTTGATGTTTTGTTTCTTGAGTTCATTATATATTTTGGATATTAGTCCTCTATCAAATGAAGAGTTGGTAAAGATATGCTTCTAGACTGCAAGCTGCCCCTTTGGCTCATCCATAGCCCCTTTGTTTTACAGAAGCATTTCAGTTTCATTAGGTCTCATTAATTGTTGCTCTTAGTACCTACACTATTAGTGTTCTGTTCAGAAAGGTTTCTCCTGCGCCAATGTATCCAAGGATATTTTCCATTTTCTCTTCTATCAGATTCAGCATATTTGGTTTTCATATCTAGGGATTTGATCCACTTGGACTTCAATTGTCTTCAGAGTGATAATTATGGATGCATTTGCATTCTCCTACATTCAGACATATAGTTTTAACAGCACCATTTGCTGAAGATGCTGTATTTCTTCCAGTGTGGTTTTCTGACTTCATTTAAAAAAAAATCAGGCATTATATGTAATTAGAGCTGTGTCTAGATCTTTACTTTGATTATGTTCATCAATGTGTTTGTTCTTGTGCCAATATCATGCTGTTTTGATGACTATAACTCTGTATTACAGCTTGAAATCTGTAATGGCAGGACATCCACAACTTCTTGTATTGTTTAGAATTTTTAGTCTTGTGGTTTTAGTGATATTTCTTTAAGCTCCTCTCTATTTAATTTTATATTGACTATGGGCTTGCCATAAATTGCTTTTTGTTATGTTTAGATATCTCCCTTGCTTGTTTTCCTAGTATCTCTAAAACTGTCACTATGAAAGGTTAATGGATATTGGTTTATTTTATTTTATTTTATTTTATTTTATTTTATTTTTAGTAGATATATCCTTTATTTACATTTCAAATGATTTCTCCTTTCCTGGATCCTCCCTCCCCAAAAGTCCCATAAGCCCTCTCCTCTCCCCTGTTCCTCAATCCACCCTTTCCCACTTCCCTGTCCTGGTATTCCCCTATACTGCTGCACTGAGCCTTTCCAGGATCAGGGACCACTCCTTCCTTCTTTTGGGGCATCATTTGATATGTGAATTGTATCTTGGGTATTCCAAGCTTCTAGGCCAATATCCACTTATCAGTGAGTGCATACCATAAGTGTTCTTTTGAGACTGGGTTACCTCACTTAGGATGATGTTCTCCAGCTCGATCCATTTGTCTATGAATTTCATGAATTCATTGTTTCTAATGATTGAATAGTACTTCAATCATTAGAAGGATAAGAATGTATCCTTATTACATGCTGGGGAATCCTCTGGATATATGCTCAGGAGTGGCATAGTGGGGCCCTCCAGAGGTATCATTGCCAGTTTTCTGAGGAAACGCCAGACTGATTTTCAGAGTGGTAGTACCAGCTTGCAACTCCACCAGCAGTAGAGGAGTGTTCCTCTTTCTCCACATCCTCACCAGCACCTGTTTTCTCCTGAGTTTTTGATCTTAGCCATTCTGACTGGTGTGAGGTGAAATCTCAGGGTTGTTTTGATTTGCATTTCCCTGATGACTAAGGATGTTGAACATTTCTTTAGGTGCTCCTCAGCCATTCCATAGTCCTCATGTGGAAAATTCTTTGTTAGCTCTGTACCCCATTTTTTAAGTGTTAAAGGCCTTTTCTGCATCTGATTAGATGATCATGTATTTTTTTTTAAGTTTGTATATATGATAGGTTACTTTTTTTTGTAAATTGAGTCATCCCAGCATCTTTTGGATGAAACCTACTTGATCATGGTTGATGATCTTTTTGATGTGTTCTCAGATTTAGTTTTCCAGTATTTTATTGAGTTGTTTTGCATCTATGTTCATAAGGGAAATTGGTCTGTAATTCTCTTTGTTGAGTCTTTAAGTAGTTTTCATATCAGGTTAACTGTGGCTATATACAATGAATTTGGCATTGTACTGTTTCTTTTTGTGGAATAATTTGTGCACTATTGTTTTTAAGTCTTCGTTGAAAGTCTGGAAAAATTCTGTGCTAAATTCTTTTTAGTTGGAAGAGTTTTAATGACTGCTTCTATTTCACTTGAGGATATATATCTTTTTAAATTATTTATCTGATTTTGTTTTCACTTTGGTAATAGAGAAATTATTCATTCCTTTTGGAGTTTTTAATGTGGCAGAGTTCAGGGTTGTAAAGTAGGTCCTTTCAATTCTCTCCATTTGCTTGGTGTCTGTCTTTATGTCTCCCTTTCCATTTCTCATTTTGTTAATTTGGATATGATCTCCCGGCTTTTTAGTTAGTTTAGGTAAGAGTTTGTCTATCTTTCTGATTTTCTCAAAGAACCAATTCTTTGTTTCAGTGTATTTTTTTTTGTTTGTTTCTATTTGATTGATTTTAACCCTGAGTTTAAATTTTTTCTATCTCCTCCTTTTTGAGTTGTATTGCCTCTTGTTGTTCTAGATATTTTAGGTGTGCTGTTGCTATATTTTCTTTGTTTGTGTGTAGTTATTTTTATTACCTATTTTATTTATTTATATTTCAAATGGTATCCCCTTTCCTGGTTTCCCCTCTGGAAACTTTCTATCCCATCCTCTCTCTCCTTGCTTCAATGAGGGTGCTCCCTGACCCACCCACCTATCCACTCCTGACTCCCCATCCTGGCATTCTCCTACAATGGGGCATCAAGCCTTCCCAGGATGAAGGGTCTTTCCTCCCATTGATGTTCTACAAGGTCATCCTTTGTTACATATGAGCCTGGTGTCATGTGTCCCTCCATATGTACTCTTTCAGGGGTCTGATTGGTTGATATTGTTGTTCTTCCTATGAGTTGCAAACCTCTTCAGCTCCTTCAGTCTTTTCTCTAACTCCTCTACTGGGGTTCCAGTGCTCAGTCCAATGACAGTCTCTGGGTGACCTTTCCTTCAGTCTCTGCTCCACACTTTGACCCGTATTTCTTTCCTTGAGTATTTCATTCCCCCTTTGAAGAAGGACCAAAACATTCACACTTTGGCCTTCCTTTTTCCTTGAGCTTCATGTGGTCTGTGAATTGTACCTTTGGTATTCTGAGCTTTTGGGCTGATATCCATTTATCAGTGACTGCATACCATCTTTTGTGATTGGGTTACCTCACTCAGGATGATATTTTCTAATTCTATCCAATCCATATAAATATATAATCCAATACCTGTACTTAAGACTCAGGGAGCACTGTGGATTTTAAGAGCCAAAGGATCAGAGAGTTTGCTGTGAAATTGTGTCTCCCATAAATGTAGATCCACAGTGTCTGAGACCTGATTGCCTAAGCAGGAGCTGATCAAGGTCAACTACAATAGATATGCTAATGTCAACCAATGAAAGCCCAGGAAGCCTTACTCCCAAGACTTATAGGTGACCCCATACAACCAACTGTGTGTGGGACAAATAGTCTCTGTCAGGGACAAACACATAAAGCAGTTACTTAAAACCAAATGGTCAGCCCTCCAATGTACACACCCGTAACATTATACATGATTTCCATGTCTGTAAAACTAGTGAAATATGCCTTGTTATTGTAAGGGTTACTTAAGAGCTGTTAAGCAGTGAATTTCTTTGAAACTTATTTCTTCCCTGGACTACTGTAATCTCTTTTCTGGTCTTCTGCATCTGTTCTGCTCACTGTCAGCCTTATAACACTAACCCAAGGAGGATAATCATTTAGAATGAAAAAGTAATTATTTCTTTTAACAGCAAGCAAGCAAGCAAGCAAGCAAGCAAGCAAGCAAGCAAGCAAGCAAGCAAGCAAGCAAACCCTATTGGCTTTAACTGTTACAATAATGAAGGCTAAAATCTTTACAACTTAGCTTGTCCTCCAAAGGTTGCTCAGTTGACACATTCCTCTACAGCGTTTGCTTTCTGCCCTCTTGGCACATCTGCTTCCAGCAGCTTATCAAGAGATTTGCATAGTTCTATTTATCCTACATTTCTTGGGTCTGTGGTACAAGCTTCTCTGAATATATTGTTTGACATCTCTGGAATATTTGTTTATGTACTTCATTCATTTTCCCATCATTCCCATTACATCATGTGCTATATATATATATAACTTTGATAATAGCTTCCAATGTTTGATGAGCTATGGGACTCAGTTGCCCAAAACACCAAAACAGACAAGCCATTCTTGAATTGGATCTGTACTGGGCATGTGTTTATTTGCCTATAGGGTTCAGAAGGAACATTGATACTTTATTCTAAAGTGACTTCATTTAAACTGTTTTCATTTATATATTTGTATTTTTGAAAGCTTCATCAGCTATTGATTTCTATGTAACATTTGCAAGTGTCTTTACATTGAGTTATCCAATAAAAGACTGTTATAACAAAATGAAACCAAGAGGAAGACCATGAGGCTCTGTTTCATCAGCTTACATTCTCATTCTTTCTGATCTTTCTTTCTTTCTTTCTTTCTTTCTTTCTTTCTTTCTTTCTTTCTTTCTTTCTTTTGAAGCGTAGGTGGAACTAAGCTAAAGCATGCATGTGGCTATTTGTTTAGTTTATGTCTATCACAATTTAGTAGCAAAAAACTGCAAACCTTAATATTTTCGCTAATAGGCACATACAGTGTAAGAATAGCTGACTCACATTGTTTGAATATATCACTATATAGTTATTATTCACAAAAATGCAAGAGAACCAAAAATTAAAAATGTACTCTACAGTTTGCTTTTATGCTTATTATTTCTCCTTTAGGAAATCACTCATAAATATAGTTAACGGGCTTCTAATGTTTATTTTTCTTTTATCTCCAAATTTTTTCTTTTTATTTTTGAGATTATAATATAATTACATCACTCCCTCCTTCTATTTCCTTTCTTCATGCTTCATTTCTCCCTCTTCTTGGACCCTTTCAAATACATAACCACGATTGTCATTAATTGCTTTTGACTAATTATTCCAATTAAATTCTTTAGAAACAAACATTTGTAGGTTCTCTTACTTGGATGCTGATAATTCAAATGTTTTTGTTTCTTAGTAGAAGTTGTTCTTTTTTACATAAAATTTTGTTCTATTAATAATCAGTTTCTGTTAGTAATAAAGCATGATGATACTGGTTTCAACAGTTTTAGAGTAGCAGATTGTATGCTTTCTAAAATCTGAAATAATTTGATAATCACCAACAGTCAAATCAAGACCAAATGAAACCTTTCAAAAAATCCTCACATTCTATTTATTCTATTTAAGCAGTCATATAAATGAAATGAGGTGGTTATGTCCACTGGGCATGGCTTCACAAGTAATCTTATATATTAATAATAGATTTCAAAAGTGGTGAGCTATTATATATAAAGATATTTGAAGCTTTGTCACTTGTGTAACATGTATACTATATTATTTTTGTATGTTAATTTACCAGATAAATTTATGTTTCATTTTTTCTCCATCCATAAGATTCAGATTGATAGAGAACATCAAACCAATGAACAATAGAAACTATAGCTATTGCAGTCATGAGGTTAGAATAATAATTTTTGTGATTGTACTTCAGGTTAAGCCCTGAAAATTTTGGCAACCAGAGCAAAAAGAAGAAATGAGCCTCATTATTGAGCTAGAAAGAAGCATTCAGTTCATTAAACAATATTTTCTCTGATTTAAAATTCTGAAGTAAATCCCTGAAGAAGAGCTTTGTGTTCAGGAAATGAATTATTTAATAGACAATATTTTCTAAAAGTTGAATAGAATTATATGAAAAGCAGAATGCATCCTGATTTCTGGATTGGCACCTTATACAGAGTAGTGATTCATTTGGAACCAGAGGGAGGCCTTGTATTTTTTCTGGACGAGAAAGAGTTCATGTGAGCATTTTTACAAAAGCATCATCAAAAAAAGTAAGCTTGTGTCTGTGTGGTTATGTTTGTGTGTGTTTGTGTGTGTATGAGTGTGTGTATGTGTTTGTGTGTGTGCATATGTGTGCATTGTGTGTGTGTGTGTGTGTGTGTGTGTGTGTGTGTGTGTGTGCTTGTGAAAGTGTCTGTAGAGGCCAGAAGAGTGTCAGATTTTTCTAGAGCTATAGTTACAAGTAGTTGTGGACCATCTCATGTGCACTCTCCAGTCTCAAGGTTTTGTTTTTAATCCATGCAATGATTCTATATATTATGTGGCACAGTATGGTGCTTTGAAACATGTATACAATGTGCAATGGCCATATCAGGATTTAACATATATGTCAACTTAAATGTTTATAATTTCATTGTAGTGAAAATAGCAATAAGATCTCTTACTACTTTGCAATCCACACAGAGCACCACTATTCTTATGTAAGCATGATTTTGTAACTGTTGACCAATCTCCTATTACTTCACCCTACCCTGATTTCCTGCTACTTAGAATAAATTTTCTATTAAGCCATCTCTTGTAGTTTTAAATTTGAGGCACATGCTCCATAAATAGATCTACACACAGAAAGACCAATACTGTCTTATGGCTATCCATTCAGTAGGTGCTGGACATCTAGTCTCTTTCCAAATTCTGACTATTATGAATTGAGCAGCAGTAAACATGGATGAGTAAGTGTTTCTTTAGGAACTTGTAGAGTCCTTTGGGTATACTATTGTTTAGCCTTTGAACCATGTCCACATCGTTTGCTAAATTTATTAGTCAACTCTTCATATCATTTAATCTTCCCATATTCATGAGAACATTTGCTATATTTGCTTGTCTCAGAGTAGCATTCTCATTAGGAAAATTAAAGTTGAATTATGGTTTCGATGAATCGTTTCCTAATGATAGTTATAGCTAACATTTTTTATAAATCTATTGACAATTTGTATGTTTTCTCATAACTGATTTTGCATATTTCCTATTTTCTGTTTTGATTCTTGCTATTTGATATCATTGTACTCTGAACATTAATCACTCATTCCATGTCGACTGCCCTAGCATTTTATCCATTCTATGTGTTGTTCTTCACTCTAGTTTTCTTTACTGTATAACACATTTTCATTTCAATATATTTGTCTATTTTTACTGTTTTTGGTCTGTGCCTTCAAGTTCTTCTTAATAAAATCCCTGCTTCTTCCTAAGTCATAGAATATATTTCATTCATTTTCATCAATTTCTTAAGGATTTTTTCCTTGTGTGTGTCTGTGTCTGTGTGTATGTATGTTTTTCTATCTAGTATATAATAGGTGTAAATCATTTTACATGTATTTTAGGTGCATTTTTATAGTTGTATGATGAGTGTCTTGCTGTTTGTTAGGGATTATATTGAAGCTATACTTGGCTTTATGTATTATGGTTTTCTTATTGCTATTAGGTTTTTAGTTCATTTAGTCTTTTAGCATGGATTTTATCTTTCATGTCACCTTCAATTTCTTTCATTACTATTTATAGCTTTTGCCAGAAAACTCTCACTTTTTGATTCAATTAATTTCAAATTAAGCAGAATTAAATGTATTCATTTACTATGTTTTATTTTATTTTATTTTATTTTATTTTATTTTATTTTATTTTATGCCGTCCCTTAAGATCCTATTTATTTCTAATGAGAGACAGAAAGGTGTTGGATCTGGATGGAGATGGAAATTGTGGTGGATAGGAGGGGGAACCAAAGTTAGAGCTACTGTAAGAAAAAAAATCTATTTCAATAAAAAAGAAATAAAAGGCAAAAAGTCAAAAAAGTTTGTTATGTTTTATTGTGATATTAAAATAAAGACTTGTGGATGAATAAAAAAGGAAAGATGTGTTAGTGTGTTTTGCTAATAAGGCAATTTTTCAGGTAGCTTTTTTGTCGATTTGATACAGCTTACAAAAATCTTCAGAGAATCCAGAGGCCGGCTGCAGGGAGGCAGCTTGCTCTGGTGAGTCCCTCTGACCTGGCAGAGCAGAGAATCCATCCGGAGGCCTCTGGTAAGAGCCTTCCAGTCACCACCTCTGGATCAGGAGCAGCCTGGGTCATCCGCCCCATCCCCAAGCAGTGCAGAGGGCCAGCAGTGCATCTGGAGGCTGCCTGCTTGCACAGGTGATTCCTGCATTGACAACAAGACCAACTAACACCAATGAGATCTAGATGGCAAAAGGCAAACGTAGGAATGTTACTAACAGAAATTTGCTGATAAACAACTTCAGCAAAGTGGCAGGTTATAAAATCAACTCAAGCAAATCAGTTGCCTTCTTATACTCAAAGGATAAGCAGGCTGAGAAAGAAGTTAGGGAAATGACACCCTTCACAATAGCCACAAACAATATAAAGTATCTTGGTGTGACTCTAACCAAACAAGTGAAAGATCTTTATGACAAGAACTTCAGGTCTCTGAAGAAGGAAATCCAAGAAGACCTCAGAAAATGGAAAAATCTGCCATGCTCATGGATTGGCAGGATTAATATAGTTAAAATGGCCTTCTTGCCAAAAGCAATATACAGATTCAATGCAATCCCCATCAACATCCAAACTCAGTTCTTCACAGAATTGGAAAAAGCAATTCTCAAATTTATCTGGAATAACAAAAAACCCAGGATAGCTAAAACTATTCTCAACAGTAAAAGAACTTCTGGGGGTATTAGTATCCCAGACCTCAAGCAATACTACAGGGACATAGTGTTAAAAACTGCATGGTATTGGTACAATATCAGGCAAGCAGATCAATGGAATAGGATTGAAGACCCAGAAATGAACCAACACACCTATGGTCACTTGATCTTCTACAAAGGAGCTGAAAGCATCCAGTGGAAAAAAGTTAGTCTTTTCAACAAATGGTGCTGGTTCAATTGGAGGTCAGCATGCAGAAGAATGCGAATCAATCCATTCTTATCTCCTTGTACTAAGCTCAACTCCAAATGGATCAAGGACCTCCACATAAAACCTGACACAGTGAAACTAATAGAAAAGAAACTGGGGAAAACCCTTGAGGACATAGGCAGGGGAAAAGTTCCTGAACAGAACACCAATAGCTTATGCTCTAAGATCAAGAATTGACAAATGGAATCTCATAAAATTACAAAGTTTCTATAAGGCAAAGGATACTGTCAAAAGGACAAAATGGCAACCAACAAATTGGGAGAAGATCTTCACCAATCCTACATTTGATAGAGGGCTAATATCCAATATATACAAAGAACTCAAGAAGTTAGATGCCAGGGAATCAAATAACCCAATTAAAAAATGGGGTATAGACCTAAACAAAGAATTTTGACCTGAAGAAATTCGGATGGCTGAGAAGCACCTTAAGAAATGCTCAACATCATTAGCCATTAGGGAAATGCAAATCAAAACAACCCTGAGATTTCACCTCACACCAGTCAGAATGGCTAAGGTTAAAAATTCAGGAGACAGGTGTTGGAGGATGTGGAGAAAGAGGAACACTCCTCCACTGCTGGTGGGATTGTAAGATGGTACAACCACTCTGGAAATCAGTCTGGCTCCTAAGAAAACTGGCATGACACTTCGGGAGGACCCTGCTATACCTCTCCTGGGCATATAGCCAGAGGATTCCCCAGCATGTAATAAGGACACATGCTCCACTATGTTCATAGCAGCCTTATTTATAATAGGCAGAAGCTAGAAAAAATCCAGATATTCCTCAAAGGAGGAATGGATACAGAAAATGTGGTATATATACACAATGGAGTACTATTCAGCAATTAAAAACAATGAATTCATGAATTTTTTTAGGCAAATGGATGGAACTGGAAAATATCATCTTAAGTGAGGTAACACAATCACAAAAGAATACACATGGAATGCAATCATTGATAAGTTGATATTAATTAGTCCTGAAGCTCTGAATACTGAAGATACAATTATCATGTCAAATGATTCCCATGAAGAAGGAAGAAGAGGGCCCTAATCATGGAAAGGCTTGATCCTGCATAGTAGGGGAGTATCAGGACAGAGAAAAGGGAGAGGGAAAGATAGGAGAATGGATGGAGAGAAAAGGACTTATGGAACATATGGGGGTGGGGACTATAGAACATATGGGGGTGGGGACTGGGAAAGGAGAAGGCTTCTAGAATGTAAACAAAGAATATAGAACATAAATAAAAAAATTTAAAAAAAAAGAAGAAACACAAAAATCTCTCAAAGAATTACAGGAAAACACAAACATGCAAGTGAAGGAATTGAGCAAAAACATCCAGGATCTAAAAACAGAAGTAGAAGCAACTAAGAAATCACAAAGGGAGACAACTTTGGAGATATAAAACCTTGGGAAGAAACAGGAGCCATAGATGCAAATATCAACAATAGAATACAAGAGATAGAAGAAAGAATCTCAGATGCCGAAGATACCATAGAAACCATGGTCTCAACAGTCCAAGAAAATGCAAAATGCAAAAAGCTTGTAAACCAAAACATTCAGGAAATCCAGGAAACAATGAGAAGGCCAAAACTAAGGATTATAGGCATAGATGAGAGCGAAGATTTACAACTTAAAGGGCCAGCAAATATCTTCAACAAAATTATGGAAGAAAACTTCCCTAACCTAAAGAGAGAGATGCCCATGAATATACAAGAAGCCTACAGAACTCCAAACAGACTGGAACAGAACAGAAATTCCCTCCCATCACGTAATAATCAAAACCCCAAATGTACTAAACAAAGAAAGAATATTAAAGGCAGTAAGAGAAAGAGGTCAAGTAACATATAAGGAAGAACTATGAGAATCACACCAGACTTCTCACCAGAGAATATGAAATGATTCTGGGCAGATCTCATGCAGACTCTAAGAGAACACAAATGCCAGCCAAAACTACTATACCCAGCAAAACTCTCAATCACCATAGATGGAAAAACCAAGATATTCCATGACAAAACCAAGCTCACCCAATATCTTACCATAAACCCAGCCCTACAAAGGATAATAAGAGGAAAACACCAATACAAGGAGGGAAACTTCACCCTGGAAAATGCAAGATAGTAACCTTCTTTCATCAAACCCAAAAAAAGATAACCAATCAAATATAAAAGATAAGATCAAAAATGACATGAAGTAATAATCACTATTCCTTAATATCTCTTAACATCAAAGTACTCAATTCCCCAATAAAAATCATAGATACATAACCAGGATCGTACATTTTGCTGCATAGAGGAAACACACCTCAGTATCAAAGACAAACACTACTTAGAGTAAAAGGCTGGAAGACAATTTTACAAGCAAATGGTCTCATTAAACAAGCTGGAGTAGCCATTCTAATATCAGATAAAATTGACTTTCAACCTAAAGTCATCAAAAGAGACACTGAGGGACACTTCTTGCTGGTCAAAGGAAAAACACACCAAGAAGAACTCTCAATCCTGAACATCTATGCTCCAAATGCAAAGGTACCCTCATTCATAAAAGAAACTTTACTAAAGCTTAAAGCACACATTGCACCTAACACAATAATTGTGGGGGACTTCAACACTGCACTTTCCTCAATGGACTTATCAGGAAAACAGAAATTAAACAGGGACACAGTGAAACTAATTGAAGCTTTGGACCAATTAGAGTTAACAGATATATACAAAACATTTCACCCTAAAGCAAAAGAATATACCTTTTTCTCAATACTTCATGGTACCTTCTCCAAAATCGGCCATATAATTGGTCACAAGACAGGCCTCAACAAATATAAGAAGATCGAAATAATCCCATGCCTCCCCTATCAGATCACTATGGAGTAAAACTGGTTTTCAATAGCAACAAAAACAACAGAAAGCCCACATACATATGGAAACTGAACAATACTCTACTCAATGGTACCTTGGTCAAGGAAGAAATAAAGAAAGACATTAAAGACTTTTTAGAACATAATGAAAGTGAAGACACAACATATCCAAATCTATGGGACACAATGAAAGCAGTGCTAAGAGCAAAACTCATAGGCCTGAGTGACTCCAAAAAGAAAATAGAGAGAGCATACACTAGCAGCTTACTGACACACCTAAAAGCCCTGGAGCAAAAAGAAGCAAATTCACACAAGAGGAGTAGAAGGCAGGAAATCATCAAAGTCAGGGCTGAAATCAATCAAGTAGAAACTAAGAGAACCATACAAAGAATCAACAAAACCAGGAGCTGGTTCTTTGAGAAAATCAACAACATAGATAAACCCTTAGCCAGACTAACCAAAGGGCACAGAGACAGTATCCAGATCAACAAAATTAGAAATGAAAAGGGAGATATAACAACAGAAACTGAGGAAAATTAAAAAAAAAAAAAAACAAACAAAAAAAAACATCAGTTCTTACTACCAAAGCCTATACTCAACACAACTGGAGAATCTGGAGGAAATGGATAATTTCCTAGACAGATATCAAACACTAAAATTAAATCAGGATAAAATAGATCACCTAAACAGTCCCATAACACCAGAAGAAATAAAAAGGGTCACAGAAAGTCTCCCAACCAAAAAAGCACGGGACCAGATGGCATCAGTGAAGAATTCTATCAGACCTTCAACGAAGACCTAACACCAATACTCTCCAAACTGTTCCACAAAATTGAAACAGAAGGAACACTACCAAACTTGTTCTATGAAGCCTCAATTACACTGATACCAAAACCACACAAAGATCCAACAAAGAAAGAGAACTTCAGGCCAATTTCCCTTGTGAATATCGATGCAAAAATTCTCAATAAAATTCTTGCCAACCAAATCCAAGAACACATCAAAATGATCATCCACCATGACCAAGTGGGCTTCATCTCAGGGATGCAGGGATGGTTCAAGATAAGGAAATCCATCAATGCAATTCACTACATAAACAAACTCAAAGAAAAAAAACCATATGATCATTTCATTAGATGCTGAAAAAGCATTTGACAAAATCCAGCATCCTTTCATGCTAAAAGCATTGGAAAGAAGAGGAATTCAAGGCCCATACCTAAACATAGTTAAAGCAATAAACAGAAAACTGGTAGCCAACATCAAACTAAATGGAGAGAAATTTGAAGCAATCCCACTAAAATCAGGGACTAGACAAGGCTGCCCTCTCTCTCCATATCTTTTCAATATACTACTTGAAGTTCTAGCTAGAGCAATTAGACAATATAAGGAGGTCAAAGTGATACAAATTGGAAAGGAAGAAGTAAAATTATCACTATTTGCAGATTTCATGATAGTATACTTAAGAGAACCAAAAACCTCCACTAGAGAACTCCTACAGCTGATAAATAACTTCAGCAATGTGGCAGGTTATAAAATCAACTCAAGCAAATCAGTTGCCTTCCTATACTCAAAGGATAAGCAGGCTGAGAAAGAAGTTAGGGAAATGATACCCTTCACAATAGCCACAAACAATATAAAGTATCTTGGTGTGACTGTAACCAAACAAGTAAAAAATCTTTACGACAAGAACTTCAGATCTCTGAAGAAGGAAATCCAAGAAGACCTCAGAAATGGAAAAATTTGCCATGCTCATGGATTGGCAGGATTAATATAGTTAAAATGGCCTTCTTGCCAAAAGCAAAATACAGATTCAATGCAATCCCCATCAACATCCCAACTCAGTTCTTCTAGGAGTTTGAAAAAGCAATTCTCAAATTTATCTGGAATAACAAAAAACCCAGGATAGCTAAAACTATTCTCAACAGTAAAAGAACTTCTGGGGGTATTAGTATCCCAGACCTCAAGCAATACTACAGGGCCATAGTTTTAAAAACTGAATGGTATTGGCACAGTGACAGGCAAGTGGACCAATGGAATAGAATTGAAGACCCAGAAATGAATCCACACACCTATAGTCACTTGATCTTCTACAAAGGAGCTGAAAGCATCCAGTGGAAAAAAGTTAGTCTTTTCAACAAATGGTGCTGGTTCAACTGGAGGTCAGCATGCAGGAGAATGAGAATTGATCCATTCTTTTCTCCTTGTACTAAGCTTAACTCCAAGTGGATCAAGGACCTCCACATAAATCCAGACACACTGAAACTAATAGAAAAGAAACTGGGGAAAACCCTTGAGGACATAGGCACAGGGGAAAAGTTGCTGAACAGAACACCAATAGCTTATGCTCTAAGATCAAGAATTGACAAATGGGATCTCATTAAATTACAAAGTTTCTGTAATGCAAAGAACACTGTCAAAAAGACAAAATGGCAGCCAACAAATTGGGAAAAGATCTTCGCCAACCCTACATCTGATAGAGGGCTAATATTCAATATATACAAAGAACTCAAGAAGTTAGGCCCCAGGGAACCAAAAAATCCTATTAAAAATGTGCTACAGACCTAAATAAAGAATTTTTGCCTGAAGAAATTCGTATGGCCGAGAAGCACCTTAAAAAATGCTCAACATCATTAGCCATTAGGGAAATGCAAATCAAAACAACTCTGAGATTTCACCTTACACCACTTAGAATGGCTAAGGTTAAAAAGTCAGGAGACAGCAGGTGTTGGTGAGGATGTGGAGAAAGAGGAACACTTCTTCACTGCTGGTGGGATTGTAAGATGGTACAACCACTCTAGAAATCAGTCTGGTGGTTCCTAAGGAAACTGGACATGACACTTCCAGAGGACCCTGCTATACCTCTCCTGGACATATACCCAGAGGATTTCCTAGCATGCAATAAGGACACATGCTCCACTATGTTCATAGCATCCTTATTTATAATAGCCAGAAGCTGGAAAGAACCCAGATATCCCTCAATGGAGGAATGGATACAGAAAATGTGGTATATATACACAATGGAGGACTATTCAACAATTTAAAACAATGAATTTATAAATTTTTTTAGGCAAATGGATGGAACTGGAAAATATCATCCTAAGTGAGGTAACACAAAAGAATACACATGGAATTCAATCATTGGGGGGGGGGCACTGGGAAAGGGGAAAGCTTTTAGAATGTAAATAAAGAATATAGAAAATAAATTTTAAAAAAAATCTTCAAAGAGGGTCCCAATTGAAAATGTCTTCATCAAATTGGTATGTAGGAGATTTAGTATATCAATTATTGATTTGGGAAGGTCCAGTCCATTGTAGGTGATGTGTTTATAAAACGATGAAGAGAGAGGGGATATGTTTTCGTGGATGTGTGGTGAGCTGTTGGGGAACAGAGTGCCTGAAGGACCAGACACAGATTTTATTCAGGGGGTGGGGAGGGGAGTTGATAGTCTTTGGAGGCAGAGAAACAAGAAAGAGAGGGGAGAAAGGAGAGAGAGGGGAGGGCGAAGAGAAGAGATGAGAAGAGAAGAGAAGTAGATGCTGGCCATGAGCACTTGGAGAGAGGGGGGTAATGAAATGGGAAGAGAGTCTAAGCAGGAGGGCAAGAGCAAGAGGGTGAGGACAGGGCAAGCAGCCCCTTTTATAGTGAGGCAGACATACCTGATACTGGCTGTTGCTAGGTAACTGTGGGATGGAGCCTAGACAGAATACTAACAGTAGGTGTTACCATTATTGGGCATGTAGTCTTGAGTTACATCAGAAAGCAAGCTGAACCAAGCCATGAAGAGCAAGCCAATAAAAAGCATTCCTTCATAGCTTCTACTTTAGATTCTGCCTCCTGATCTTGCCTTGCATTCTTGCCCTGATTTCCATTCTTGGCTATAAACTGGGTTATGAAATAAGCCTTCTCTTTCACAAGTTACTCTTGGTCATTGTCTTGATCATAACAATATAATCAAAATATAGCACTGTTTAAAACAATGTTGTCCAGTTGCACACATTTTTCTGCATATTTAATATTTTTACTTTTTATTTCCAGCTATATGAACTTTTGTTGTGTATCCATACCTCAACAGGTAAATATATATATTCATATATATATATATATAATATAATCACCTATTGATGGATCTATAGATTTGTTTCATTTCCTGCCTGTTCTGAATGAGGCAACAAATAGAATGGATGAAAAATATCTCTTTGGTATTTTAACTTAGAATTCCTTTAGATACTTATTTAAGAATGATGTATACCTGTCATGTTTTTATTTTTTTTAATAACATCCACATTGACTTTCAAAATGGCTGCATGAGTTTTCAGTCCTACCAGTAGTGATTAAAGGAAAATTTTTTCTTCTGGAAAAAATATTTTTATGTAATAATATTTCCTGATCACAGTTTCTATTCTCTTTACTTCCCCAGTTATTTTCTGTTAGGGTCGTACTGCAATCAGAGGGCCAGAGAATCCTGCAGCTATCATACCATGCTATGGACCTAATATAAAAGATTGAGTGTGTGTGTGTGTGTGTGTGTGTGTGTGTGTGTGTGTGTGTGAAAGACCACCTGTGAGCAGGAGGAGAGACAAAGAAAGTGACACAGAGAGACAGAGAGATATAGACAGAGAAAGAGAGAAAGAAACAGAGACAGAGACAGAGACAGACACATCATGGAGTGGACTTTATAAAGGATATTTGACTGGTGGTGACAGCGGAAATGCATTATATTTGGCTATTGGTAATGACATGTTTGCTAGCACCAAAGCAGGATGGCGAGCCCCTGGCTCTGGAATGTTGATGGTTCTCTGTTTCCCAGTACTCCCCACCTCACATTCCATCTGGATCCATTTTCTTTCTGTCTCTCATTAGAAAATAAACAGTAATATAAAGGATAATAATAAGGTAAGATGTAATAGGGTAATACAATAAACATATTGGTAATGGGAAAAAACAAATAGGAGGAAAACAGCCCAAGATGGCACAAGAACCAGTCATAGATGCAGAAACCCACTCCTTTGCATACTCAGGAATCTCATAAAAACACAAAATTGGAAGCCATAATATTAAAGTTATACACAGAAGTCCTGTAGTGTAACAGCATAAAAATTAAAAACTAAGAAAAGATTAAAAAGACTCAGTGAAAGAAAACATTTACCACATGTTTAAGCTATTTATGGATATTGTTTTTTAAAAATTAATAAAAATCCGTTTTATCTTAATTTTATATTTTACTGATTGAGAATTTTATATACGTGTGTACTTTGATCCAGTCTGCTTTCAGTTTCTGTCCCTTTAATTCCACACTTATCTCTGCTCTCACTACTCCTTCCCAATTTCAAACATTCTTTCCCAATGTCCTACAGAGTCCACTTTGCACAGCCAGCATGGGCCCACATGTAGGTCATCTACTGGAGCACAGGTAGCCCCTTCCAGGAGACTCCAGTTGCCAATATCTTCTCAGTCATGGATAAAGCTTCCTGGCTACCTCTACTCCATGCTTGGATTTTGTCTGGTAATGTTAGTAAACTGTCCTTCAGTGTTACTAAGTGTAAGTTTATTCCATATAGGGAGGCATCACACTATTATTTACTTTTCAAGTGTCTTCTGTCATATACCACCACTCTGGCTGGTTTGTTACATACCTGTTTGTTTTTTACCTTATGCAGCAAGGTATTTTGGCATAATGATAGAGGGATGAGTTGGTAAAATAACAACTAACATGCTCACCATAAAGAAACCATCACTCTTCTGTCTATGGTGAGAGCTCTACATATCCACATTGTAATTCTGATCATTGGCATTCAGAAATACTTTTGTTATTCTTAGGGTTTCCCCCAATTGTCAACATCCTGTAGGGAATATCATCAAGGGGATTCCTGTTAAGCCTTATGCTTAAGTTTAATATAGATTAAGATGAATATTTAAATGTATGGCAGCTTCATTAATTTGGGGAAAGAGCATTTTGTGATGCTGATAAATTATCAGTGGTGGCTATCAGTCCTCATTCTTTCAAATGGTTTTAAGTATTAATGGGTTCACTTAAAAGCCTGAAGTGCCCTCTTGATCTCAGAAAATGACTCTGAAGTGAATGAATGTAAAACACAAGCATCTTTACATTAAAACCCGTGTCTCTTTTATGTGTGTCTCATTAACTGCCTTTTCTATGACTGCTCAGTTCCAACATGAAAATGATTTCTAAGCCAAAGAATGATTTTTTCCCCCAGTTTACACTTTTGGAAGATAGTGCAGACAGCCTTTCCTCAGGTAAAAATACTGTTGTACTTCTTGCCTTGTTGAATAAGCATGAGATAGATGCTTAAACACTATATATACATTAATCAAGCAAAAGCCATAAGTAATATAGTAACCTTTGTATATTCAAGAGTTCATATGAAGGAATCAGTCTATTTACTTGTTTGTTATGTATGTGTTTTTCAATTTATTTTGTGTGTGTCTTTTAAATTTTAATTTGTATGTATACTCACTGAAGAGGCAGAGGCATGTAGATCTCTTTCAGTTTGGCATCAGTCTGGTCTGTATAGGGAGTTCTGGGTTGGCCAGGACTACATAATAAGACACTATCTAAAAATAGAAAAAAAGAGAGAATAGATCAAAACATTATAAAGATTCATAATAGAAAAAGTAATAAAGTTCTGCCCCTTCTGCTGCCTGTCCTTTCTGCTGGGGCAGACTCTTGCAGGATCTGAAACAGTGAAGACATCATCTCCTGATACATGCTACAGAACCTGCTGAACTCAGGGCAGTTGGTATGAACCCCCTCACACCTGTGGAGCCTCAGAGCTGCTGCTGGGGCCCTGGCTGGACTCACTACCCAGTAACCAGCAATTCCCCCCTGCCCTCCTGAATAGTACTCCCTTCCATGCCTTCTGCCCCTTCTGCTGCCTGTTCTTTCTGCTAGAGCAGACACTTGTCAGATCTCTCCACAGGAGTGTGGAGAGGCCTGGGAGGACAGGTAAGACCACCCTTACTGCTCAGAGGAACCGTTCCAGAACCCTCATGTGGGAGCCTTCTAGTTTCTGTCTCCAGCTGGGGACCATCCTCTGCCACTGTGCTCTATATCCAGGTCTCACAAAGGGAAATAGCTAACATCTCAGGACTGTGGAGAGGCCTGAGAGAACAGAGCTGATCCTGGGCTACAGAACTACATATAGAAACATAACCACCACTACAGGAGAGCTGGTCTCCCAGGAGTTCTTACATACCTATGAGTACAGAGAGAATGGGAATCCCGGGAGTACAGATACACAGGATTGCAGTACAGATAAGCCACAGTCAGAGACAGTAATACCAGCTAACACCAGAGATAAACAGATGACAAAAGACAAACCCAAGAACTTTACCAACAAATGTCAAGGCAAAATGACATCATGCAAATCCAGTTCTCTTACAACAGGAAATCCTGGATACCCTAACATACCGGAAAGCAAGAGCTGGATTTAAAATCACATCTCATGGTGCTGATAGAGGACTTCAAGAAGGACATAAATAACTCCCCTAAAGAAATACAGGAAAACATGGGTCAATAGGTTGAAGCCCTTAAAGAGGAAACCAACAAACCAACAAACTAACAAACAAACAAACAAATACCTTAAAGAAACACAAGAGAACATGGGTCAACAGGTAGAAGCCCAACATAGGCGGTTTGTCTGCCAGCTGCTGGGCTCGGGGCCTTGTCCTGCCCAGGGATCTGCTGAAGGAGAGAAGCCCCGCGGACATATTTGCTGCCTGCCGAGACAGAAAAGGGTCACTAGGTACTGTACCATCATGAGCTTTAGATCTCTGGTGGTGCAAACAACCAGGGGTCTGCCTGCACTCAGGAACTGAGCACATAGGCGATTTGTCTGCCAGCACACCAGGCACAGGGCCTGTGTCCTGCCCAGAGAGCTGTGGAAGGAGAGAAGCCCCATGGCCATACTCGCTGCCTGCCAGGCCAGAAAAGGGTCACTAGGTACTGTATCACCCTGAGCTTTAGATTTCTGGTGGTGCAAACCGACAGGGGTCTGCCTGCATTCAGGAGCTGAGCACATAGGCAGTTCATTTGCAAGCCAGTCCATCGTGGGACCTGTGTCCTAGGTGAGAATCAACAGAGGGAGTGACCCCCAACCACAACTTCTTTGCTCCATAATAGAGCAGACAAAGAACAGCTGGTTGACCTTGACAACCTAAGTATAACATTGCTTGAGGCAAGACTGAGAAGGGCTCCAAAGGCACAAAAGAGGAAGACAGCATATCAGTAATCTGTGCCAGAAGAAACCCAGTCATCCATTGTTGCAGAGATAACCTTAAAGATCCTCAGTAGGTTGAAGCACCAGCCAGTGCCAATAAGACCCTCTAACACCTGGGAGAACCAGATGGCTAAAGGCAAACGTAGGAACTTTACTAACAGAAACCAAGGCATTATGGCAGAATCTGAACCCACTTCTCCAACAATAGCAAGCCCTGGATACCCCAACATAACAGAAAAACAAGATTTGGATTTAAAATCAGTGGTCATGATACTGGTACAGGAACACATGAAGCACATACTTCAAGAAATTCAGGAGAAAATGGATCAAAAATTAGAAGCCCATACAAGGGAAACACAAAAATCATTGAAAGAAATTCGGGAGAATACAAAAGCCAATAAAGAGGAAACGCAAAAATCACTTAAAGAAATACAGGAGAACTTTGATCAACAGGCAGAAGTCATGAAAGAGGAAACACAAAAATCTCTTAAAGAATTACAGGAAATCACAAACAAGCAAATGATAGAACTGAGCAAAAACTTCCAGGATCTAAAAACAGAAGTAGAAACAACTAAGAAAGCACTTTGGAGATAGAAAACCTTGGGAAGAAATCAGGGACCATAGACACAAATATCAACAACAGAATACAAGAGATAGAAGAAAGAATCTCAGATGCTGAAGATACCATAGAAACCATGGACTCAACAGTTAAAGAAAATGCAAAGTGCAAAATCTTGTAACCCAAAACATCCAGGAAATCCAGGACACAATGAGAAAGCCAAATCTAAGGATTATAGGCATTGATGAGAGTGAAGATTTACAACTTAAAGGGCCAGCAAATATCTTCAACAAAATTATGGAAGAAAACTTCCCTAACCTAAAGAGAGAGATGCCCATGGATATACAAGAAGCCTTCAGAACTCCAAACAGATTGGACCAGAACAGAAATACTTCCCATCACACAATAATCAAAACCCCAAATGTACTAAACAAAGAAAGAATACTTAGGGCAGTAAGAGGAAAAGGGCAAGTAACATATAAAGGAAGACCTATCAGAATTACACCAGATTTCTCACCAGAGACCATGAAAGCTATAAGATTCTGGGCAGAGCTCATGCAGACTCTAAGAGAACACAAATGCCAGCCAAGACTACTATATCCAGTGAAACTCTCAATTACTATAGATGGAGAAACCAAGATATTCCATGACAAAACCAAATTTACACAATATCTTTCTACAAACCCAGCCATACAAAGGATAATAGGGGGAAAACACCATTACAACAAGGGAATCTATACCCTGGAAAAAGCAGGATATTAAGCTTTTTTCATCAAACCCAAAGAAGATAACTACACAAGTATAAAATAAAAATAAAAAATGATAGGAAGCAATAACCACTACTCCTTGATATCTCTTAACATCAATGGACTCCATTCCCCAATAAAAAGACAAAGACTAAAAGACTGGGTATGTAAACAGGACCCTACATTTTGCTGTATACAGGAAACACACCTCAGTGTCAAAGACAAAAACTACCTTAGAGTAAAAGACTGGAAGACAATTCTACATACAAATGGTCCCAGGAAACAAGCTGGATTTGCCATTCTAATTTCAGATAAAATTGACTTTCAACCTAATGTCATCAAAAGAGACATGGAAGGTCACTACTTGCTGGTCAAAGGAAAAATCCAACAAGAAGAACTCTCAATCCTGAACATCTATGCCCCAAATACAAGGGCGCCCTCATTCATAATGAAACTTTACTAAAGCTCAAAGTACACATTGCACCTAACACAATAATTGTGGGTGACTTCAACACTCCACTCTCACCAATGGACTGATCAGGAAAACAGAAATTAAACAGGGACACAGTGAAACTAATTGAAACTTTGGACCAATTGGAGTTAACAGATATCTATATCTATATCTATATCTATATCTATATCTGTATCTATCTATCTATCTATCTATCTATCTATCTATCTATATATATATATATATATATATATATAACTTTTCATCCCAAAGCAAAAGAATATACCTTTTTCTCAGCACCTCATGGTACTTCTCCAAAATAGGTCATATAATTGGTCTCAAGACAGACCTCAACAAATATAAGAAGATTGAAAAAATCCCATGCCTCCTATCAGATCACTATGGAGTAAAAGTGGTCTTTAGTAACAGTAAAAACAAGAGAAAGCCCACATACACATCGAAACTGAACAATACTCTACTCAATGATACCTTGGTCAAGAATGAAATAAAGAAAGAAATCAAAGATTTCTTAGAATTTAATAAAAATGAAGGCACAACATACACAAATCTATGGGGCACAATGAAAGCAGTGCTAAGAGGAAAACTCATAGCTCTGAGTGCCTCCAAAAAGAAATTCGAGAGAGCATACACTAGAAGATTAACAGAACAACTGAAAGCCCTGGAACAAGAAGAAGCTAATTCACCCAGGAGGAGAAGAAGACAGGAAATCATCAAGCTCAGGGCTGAAATCAATCAAGTAGAAACCAAGAGGACCATATAAAGAATCAACAAAACCAAAAGCTGGTTCTTTGAAAAAATCAACAAGATAGAGAAACCCTTAGCCAGACTAATCAAACGGCATAGAGAAAGTATCCAAATTAACAAAATTAGAAATGAAAATGGAGATATTACAACAGAAACCAAGGAAATTCAAAAAATCATCAGATCCTACTACAAAAACCTGTCCTCAATACAACTGGAGAATCTGGAGGAAATGGACATTTTCTTAGACAGATACCAATTACCAAAATTAAACCAGGATCAAATAGACCATCTAAACAGACCCATAACCCCTAACAAAATAGAAGGGGTCATAGATAGGCTTCTGACCAAAAAAAGCACAGGACCAGATTGTTTTAGTGCGGAATTCTATCAGACCTTCAAAGAAGACTTAACACCAATACTCTTCAAACTTTTCCACCAAATAGAAACAGAAGGAACATTACCCAACTCCTTCTTCGAAGCACTATTATGCTGATGCCAAAACCACACAAAGTTCTAACTAAGAAAGAGAATTTCAGGCCAATTTCCCTTATGAAAATCGTTGCAAAATTACTAAATAAAATTCTTGCCCACTGAATCCAAGAACACATAAAAACGATCATCCACATTCATCAAGTAGGCTTCATCCAGGGGATGCAGGGATGGCTCAATATAAGGAAATCCATAAATGCTATCCACTACATAAACAAACTCAAAGAAAAAAACCACATGATCATTTCATTAGATGCTGAAAAAGCATTTGACAAAATTTAGCATCCTTTCATGCTAAAAGTCTTGGAAAGGACAGGAATTCAAGGCCCATACTAAACATAGTAAAAGCAATATACAGCAAACTGGTAGCCAACATCAAACTAAATGGAGAGAAACTTGAAGCAATCCCATTAAAATCAGTGACTAGACAAGGTTGCCCCCTCTCTCCATATCTTTTCAATATAGTTCTTGAAGTCCTAGCTAGAGCATTTAGACAACATAAGGAAGTCAAAGGGATACAAATTGGAAAGGAAGAAGTCAAACTATCACTATTTGCAGATGATATGATCATATACTTAAGGGACCCTAAAAACTCTACTAGAGAACTCCTATAGCTGATAAACAACTTCAGCAAAGTGGCTGGCTACAAAATCAATGCAAGCAAATCAGTAGCCTTTATATGTTCAAAGGATAAGCAGACTGAGAAAGAAATTAGGGAAATGACTCCCTTCACAATAGCTACAAACAGCATAAAGTATCTTGGGGTGACTCTAACCAAACAAGTGAAAGACCTATATGACAAGAACTTCAGATCTCTGAAGAAGGAAATCGAAGAAGATCTCAGAAAATGGAAAAATCTTCCATGCTCAGGGATTGGCAAGATTAATATAGTTAAAATGCCATCTTGCCAAAGGCAATCTACAAATTCAATGCTATCCCCATAAAAATCCCAACCCAGTTCTTCATAGATCTAGAAAGAGCAATTCTCAAATTAATCTGGAATAACAAAAAACACAGGATAGCTAAAACTATTCTCAATAGTAAAAGAACTTCAGGGGGATTCAGTATCTGAGACTTTAAACTTTACTACAGAGAAATAGTGATAAAAACTGCATGGTATTGGTACAATATCGGGCAAGCTGATCAATGGAATAGGATTGAAGACCCAGAAATGAACCAACACACCTATGGTCACTTGATCTTCGACAAAGGAGCTGAAAGCATCCAGTGGAAAAAAGTTAGTCTTTTCAACAAATGGTGCTGGTTCAATTGGAGGTCAGCATGCAGAAGAATGCGAATCAATCCATTCTTATCTCCTTGTACTAAGCTCAACTCCAAATGGATCAAGGACCTCCACATAAAACCTGACACACTGAAACTAATAGAAAAGAAACTGGGGAAGACTCTGGAGGACATGGGCACAGGGGAAAAGTTCCTGAATAACACACCAATAGCTTATGCTCTAAGATCAAGAATAGACAAATGGGACCTCATTAAACGACAAAGTTTCTGTAAGGCAAAGGACACTGTCAAAATGACAAAATGTCAGCCAACAGATTGGGAAAGAATTTCACCAACCCTAAATCCAACAGATGGCTAATATCTAATATATACAAAGAATTCAAGAAAGTAGAACCCAGAGAACCAAATAACCCCATTAAAAAGTGGGGTACAGAGCTAGACAAAGAATTTTCACATGAAGAACTTCGGAGAGCTGAGAAACACCTTAAGAAATGTTCAACATCATTAATCATTAGGGAAATGCAAATCAAAACAACCCTGAGATTCCACCTCACACAAGTTAGAATAGCTAAGATGAAAAACTCAGGCAACAGCAGATGAGGGCAAGGATGTAGAGAAAGAGGAAGACTCCTACATTGCTGGTTGGATTGCAATCTGGCAAAACCACTATGGAATCAGTTTGGCAGTTCCTCAGAAAATTTGACATAGTACTACCTGAGGACTCAGCTATACAACTCCTGGGTACATACCCAGAACATGCTCCAACATGTAATAAGAATACATGCTACATTATATTCATAGCAGTCTTATTTATAGAAGCCAGAATCTGGAAACAACCCAGATATCAACAGAGGAATGGATGCAGAAATTTTGGTATATATACACAATGGAGTACTATTCATCTGTTAAAAACAATGAATTCATGAAATTCTTTTTTTTTGTCATTCATTTATATTGGTTTAAGTGCAGAGAGGAAATATACAGATATACCCCAAAGACCCCCCTTTCTAACTTTGCACCTGTATCAGCACTATAAGGAGAGATCAAAAGAAGAATTAAGCATTCCTTCCTGTCTCCTTCCAGGGGAATCAGGAAGTGATAAGGACATTTCTGCAGGTCTAAGACTACATTCCACGGGTGAAGAATGCAAGTATGCCAGTGGGGGAGGAGTTTTCTTGGATAGAAAGTATGCTAGAATTGAAAGGCTCACACAAAATCTGAACTAAGGTGTGAATCTAAGCTTCCTCCCATGGATTTTCCTGTGATTTTGATTCAGACACATGCCTGAGCATCAGTTTATTCATCTGTGGAATGGGGATGACAGCAGTACTTATTTCACTAGTTTGTTGGAATACAATACAAGTATAACCTTGTAAATGGTAGAATACTATGCAAATATCGAGTATTATACAGACACTTAAATCTTTCGACCTTCTCAAGGCAGAAAAGAGGAAAACCTATTTTGACATTTTTAGTTTTAGATATTCATAGAATCCATTGAATCAGATGAGGTCTTTTTATTTTGTGGAATTGGAAGTATATTCTTTAGTTTAACATTAAAACCAGTAACTCACAAAGCGTTTATTGGCCTGCCCTTTGGTTATGAATACTCAATAGGGTTGCTTGTCAGTAGATTAGGTGTGTAATATCGGAGAGCTAAGGATATATCCACATTCATGTTCTTAAGCATTTTCTTATAACGTATCGTCAATATCCACATCAGCTTTTGTCTTTTTTTTTAATTTTTTTATTCGATATAATTTATTTACATTTCAAATGATTTCCCTTTTCTAGCCCCCCCCCCACTCCCCGAAAGTCCCGTAAGCCCCCTTCTCTTCCCCTGTCCTCCCACCCGCCTCTTCCCACTTCCCGATTCTGGTTTTGCCTAATACTGTTTCACTGAGTCTTTCCAGAACCAGGGGCCACTCCTCCTTTCTTCTTGTACCTCATTTGATGTGTGGATTATGTTTTGGGTATTCCAGTTTTCTAGGTTAATATCCACTTATTTGTGAATGCATACCATGATTCACCTTTTGAGTCTGGGTTACCTCACTTAGTATGATGTTCTCTAGCTCCATCCATTTGCCTAAGAATTTCATGAATTCATTGTTTCTAATGGCTGAATAGTACTCCATTGTGTAGATATACCACATTTTTTGCATCTACTCTTCTGTTGAGGGATACCTGGGTTCTTTCCAGCATCTGGCAATTATAAATAGGGCTGCTATGAACATAGTAGAGCATGTATCCTTATTACATGGTGGGGAGTCTTCTGGGTATATGCCCAGGAGTGGTATAGCAGGATCTTCTGGAAGTGAGGTGCCCAGTTTTCGGAGGAACTGCCAGACTGCTTTCCAGAGTGGTTGTACCAATTTGCAACCCCACCAGCAGTGGAGGAGTGTTCCTCTTTCTCCACACCCTCTCCAATACCTGCTGTCTCCTGAATTTTTAATCTTAGCTATTCTGACTGGTGTAAGATGAAATCTTAGGGTTGTTTTGATTTGCATTTCCCTAATGACTAATGAAGTTGAGCATTTTTTAAGATGCTTCTCCGCCATCCGAAGTTCTTCAGGTGAGAATTCTTTGTTTAACTCTGTACCCCATTTTTTAATAGGGTTGTTCGGTTTTCTGGAGTCTAACTTCTTGAGTTCTTTATATATATTGGATATTAGCCCTCTATCTGATGTAGGATTGGTGAAGATCTTTTCCCAATTTGTTGGTTGCCGATTTGTCCTCTTGATGGTGTCCTTTGCCTTACAGAAACTTTGTAATTTTATGAGGTCCCATTTGTCAATTCATGCTCTTAGAGCATACGCTATTGGTGTTCTGTTCAGAAACTTTCTCCCTGTACTGATGTCCTCAAGGGTCTTCCCCAGTTTCTTTTCTATTAGCTTCAGAGTGTCTGGCTTTATGTGGAGGTCCTTGATCCATTTGGAGTTGAGCTTAGTACAAGGAGACAAGGATGGATCAATTCCCATTGTTCTGCATGCTGACCTCCAGTTGAACCAGCACCATTTGTTGAAAAGGCTATCTTTTTTCCATTGGATGTTTTCAGCCTCTTTGTCGAGGATCAAGTGGCCATAGGTGTGTGGGTTCATTTCTGGATCTTCAATCCTGTTCCATTGATCCTCCTGCCTGTCACTGTACCAATACCATGCAGTTTTTAACACTATTGCTCTGTAGTATTGCTTGAGGCCAGGGCTACTGATTCCCCCAGATTTCCTTTTGTTGCTGAGAATAGTTTTAGCTATCCTGGGTTTTTTGTTGTTCCAGATGAATTTGATAATTGCTCTTTCTAACTCTGTGAAGAATTGAGTTGGGATTTTGATGGGTATTGCATTGAATCTGTATAGTGCTTTAGGCAAAATGGCCATTTTAACTATATTGATTCTACCGATCCATGAGCATGGGAGGTTTTCCCATTTTTTGAGGTCTTCTTCCATTTCCTTCTTCAGAGTCTTGAAGTTCTTGTCATACAGATCTTTCACATGTTTGGTAAGAGTCACCCCAAGATACTTTATACTGTTTGTGGCTATTGTGAAGGGGGTCATTTCCCTAATTTCTTTCTCAGCCTGCTTATCCTTTGAGTATAGGAAGGCCACTGATTTACTTGAGTTGATTTCATAACCTGCCACTTTGCTGAAGTTGTTTATCAGCTGTAGGAGCTCTCTAGTGGAGTTCTTTGGGTCACTTAGGTAGATGATCATGTCGCCTGCAAATAATGGTAGTTTGACTTCTTCCTTTCCAATTTGTATCCCTTTGACCTCCTTATGTTGTCGAATTGCCCAAGCTAGTACCTCAAGTACAATATTGAAAAGATAAGGAGAAAGGGGGCAGCCTTGTCTGGTCCCTGATTTCAGTGGGATTGCTTCAAGTTTCTCTACATTTAGTTTGATGCTGGCTACCGGTTTGCTGTATATTGCTTTTACTATGTTTAGGTATGGGCCTTGAATTCCTGTTCTCTCCAAGACTTTAAGCAATTCATGAAATTCTTAGGCAAATGGATGGAACTAGATAATGTCATCCTGAGTGAGGTAACCTAATTACACATAGTATACACTCACTGATAAGTTTAGTCCAAAAGCTTAAAGTAAACAAGTTATAATTCACAGACCACATGTAGCTCAAGAAGAAGGAAGACTAAAGTGGGGATATTTTGTTTCCCCTGAGAAAGTGAGCAAAATATTCACAGAAACAATTATGGCAACAAAGCCTGGAGCAGAGACTGAGGGAAAGGATACCCAGAGTCTGTCCTACCTGGGGCTTCATCCTATAAATAGTCACACATCCCCAAAATTATTATGGATGACAAGAAATTCTTGCTGAAAGGAGCCTCTTATAGTTTTCTCCAGAGAGGTCCTGCCAGAGCCTTACAGAAACAGAATCAGATACTAGCAGCCAACCATTGGACTGAACTCGTGGTTCCAGGGGAGAAGTTGGTGGGAGGACTGGAGGAACTGAAGTAGTTTGCAGCCCCATGGGAAGAACAATGACTTAGGTCAAACAAGCCCCAGTGCTCCCAGGGACTAAGCCCTCCACCAAGGGGTACACATGGTTCCAGCTGCAACTGTGGCCGCAGAATGCCTTGTTGGCATCAGTGGAAGGAGACATCTTTGGTCCCATGAAGGCTTGATATAAGCCCCAGAGTAGGGAAATCAAGGGGAGGGGGTAAGTGGGAGTGGATTGGGTGGAGGGGTATCTTCTTGGAGGCAGGGGCTGGGAAGATGGGTTGGGGGCTTTCTGGGAGGGGGGAAACTGGGAAAGGGTATAACATTTGAAATGTAAATGAAGAATATATTCAATAAAAATTAAAAACAGAAAAAGTAATAAAGTTAGTATTTTTGTTTGAGATATAATGACTTTTAAGCAATTAAAAATTCTGGATACTTTCATTGAGTTTGCAGTTGTGTATGAATCTTCCCACCTTTATGAAATTGAAAATATGCTAAAACTCATTAATTTATCTTTGTGTTCCAATGAATTTTACTTTGGATTTGAAATTCTTTTAAGGCTCTCATTTGATGTACTGTGGTGGTTTGAATGAGACATGTTCCCAGAGGCTCCTGCATTCGACAACATGGCGCCCAGTTGGTGCTGCTGCCTGGGAAGGGTTGGGCGTTGCCTTGTTCCACTAAGTATGGCACTGGTTATGGGCTTTGGGAATGCAGGCTTTGCTTTTTCCTGGTTTGCTCTCTCTCCGTCATGCTTGAGGTTTAAGAAATGATCTTTAAGCTTCATTTTGTACCCTGCAAGACTGCTGCTTGCTGCCATCCAGTCCCAGTATTAAGGAATCTAACTCTCTGGAAATGTAAGTCAAAATAAGTCTTTTTATAAGTTGAGTTGGGTATGGTATCTTACCACAGAAACAGGAGAGCAGCTAATATGCTCAGCTCTGACAATTTTTTTCTGATCTTGACCAACTTCCTATTGACTTTCTGGCTCAAGTAAATAAGATGCTTTGCAAGTGACTGTGTTGTAATCAGAAATATGTGGACTTCTTTTTTTAAATTTTTTATTTATTTTCTATAATCTTTGTTTACATTCTAGAAGCCTTCCCATTTCCCTATCCCCCCACCCCCATATGTTCCATAAGTCCTCTTCTCTCGATCCATTCTCCTGTCTTTCCCCCTCCCTTTTCTCTGTCCTGCTACTCCCCTACAATGCTGGATCAAGCCTTTCCAGGATTAGGGCCCTCTTCTTCCTTCTTCATGGGAATCATTTGATATGCTAATTGTATCTTCAGTATTCAGAGCTTCAGGGCTAATTAATATCCACTTATCAACGATTGCATTCCATGTATATCCTTTTGTGATTGTGTTACCTTGCTTAGGATGATATTTACCAGTTCCATCCATTTGCCTAAAAAATTCATGAATTCATTGTTTTTAATTGCTTCATAGTACTCCATTGTGTATATATACCACATTTTCTGTATCCATTCCTCCATTGAGGGATATCTGGGTTCTTTCTAGCTTCTGGCTATCATGAATAAGGCTGCTACGAACATAGTGGAACATGCATCTTTGTTGCATACTGGGGAATCCTCTGGGTATATGCCCAGGAGAGGTATAGCAGGGTACTACGGAAGTGTCAAGCCCAGTTTTCCTAGAAACTGCCAGAGTGATTTCCAGAGTGGTTGTACCATCTTACAATCCCACCAGCAGTGAAGGAATGCTCCTCTGTCTCCACATCCTCGCCAACACCTGCTGTCTCCTGAGCTTTTGACCATAGCCATTCTGACTGGTATGAGGTGAAATCTCAGGGTTGTTTTGATCTGCATTTCCCTAATGGCTAATGATGTTGAGCATTTCTTTTTTTAAATTTTTTTTACTTTTATTTTCTATATTCTTTGTTTACATTCCAGATGATTTCCCCTTTCCCGGATCCACCCTCCCCATATGTCCCATAAACCTTCTTCTCTCCATCCATTCTCTAAATCACCTCCCTCCTTTTTTTCTCTGTCCTTATATTCTCCTCCAATGCTAGATTAATCCTTTCCAGGATCAGGACCTTCTACATACTTCTTCATGGGAGTCATTTGTTATGCGATTTGTGCCTTGGGTATTCAGGGCTTCTGGGCTAATTAATATCCACTTATCAGAGATTGCATTCCATGTGTATTCTTTTGTGACTGGGTTACCTCACTTAGGATGATATTTTCCAAATCAAACCATTTGCCTAAAAATTTTGTGAATTCATTGTTTCTAATTGCTGAGTAGTATTCCATTGTGTAAATATACCACATTTTCTGTATCTATTCCTCCTTTGAGGGGCATCTGGGTTCTTTCCAGCATCTGGCAATTATAAATAAGGCTGCTATGAACATAGTAGAGCATGTATCCTTATTACCTGGTAGGGAATCCTCTGGGTATATGCCCAGGAGTGGTATAGCAGGATCTTCTGGAAGTGAGGTGCCCAGTTTTCGGAGGAACCGCCAGATTGATTTCCAGAGTGGTTGTACCAATTTGCAACCCCAGCAGCAGTGGAGGAGTGTTCCTCTTTCTCCACACCCTCTCCAACACCTGCTGTCTCCTGAATTTTTAATCTTAGCCATTCTGACTGGTGTAAGGTGAAATCTCAGGGTTGTTTTGATTTGCATTTCCCTAATGACTAATGAAGTTGAGCACTTCTTAAGGTGCCTCTCGGCCATCCGAATTTCTTCAGGTGAAAATTCTTTGTTAAGATCTGTACCCCATTTTTTAATAGGGTTATTTGGTTCCCTGGGGTCTAACTTCTTGAGTTCTTTGTATATATTGGATATTAGCCCTCTATCAGATGTGGGGTTGGTGAATATCCTTTCCCAATTTGATGGTTGCCATTTTGTCCTTTTAACAGTGTCCTTTGCCTTACAGAAACTTTGTAATTTTATGAGGTCCCATTTGTCAATTCTTGATCTTAGAGCATAAGCTATTGGTGATCTGTTCAGGAAATTTTCCCCTGTGCCCATGTCCTCAAGGGTCTTCCCCAGTTTCTTTTCTATTAGTTTCAATGTGTCTGGTTTTACATGGAGGTCCTTGATCCACTTGGAGTGAAGTTTAGTACATGGAGATAAGAATGGATCAATTCGCATTGTTCTGCATGCTGACCTCCAATTGATCCAGCACCATTTGTTGAAAAGGCTAACTTTTTTCCACTGGATGCTTTCAGCTCCTTTGTCGAAGATCAAGTGATTATAGGTGTGTGGATTCATTTCTAGATCTTCAATTCTATTCCATTGGTCCACTTGTCTGTCACTGTGCCAATACCATTTAGTTTTTAAGACTATTGCTCTGTAGTATTGCTTGAAGTCAGGGATACTGATTCCCCCAGAATTTCTTTTGTTGTTGAGAATAGTTTTCGCTATCCTGGGTTTCTTGTGATTCCAGATGAATTTGAAAAATTTGCTTTTTCTAACTCTGTGAAGAACTGAGTTGGGATTTTGATGGGAATTGCATCGAATCTGTAGATCGCTTTTGGCAAGATGGCCATTTTAACTATATTAATCCTGCCAATCCACGAGCATGGCAGATTTTTCCATTTTCTGAGGTCTTCTTGGATTTCCTTCTTCAGAGACTTGAAGTTCTTGTCATATAAATCTTTCACTTGTTTGGTTAAAGTCACACCAAGATACTTTATATTGTTTGTGGCTATTTTGAAGGGTGTCATTTCCCTAACTTCTTTCTCAGCCTGCTTATCCTTTGAGTATAGGAAGGCAACTGATTTGCTTGAGTTGATTTTATAACCAGCTACTTTGCTGAACTTGTTTATCAGCTGTAGGAGTTCTCTGGTGGAGGTTTTCGGGTCACTTAAATAGACTATCATGTCATCTGCAAATAGTGATAATTTGACTTCTTCCTTTCCAATTTGCATCCCCTTGACCTCCTTATGTTGTCTAATTGCTCTAGCTAGAACTTCAAGTACTATATTGAAAAGATATGGAGAGAGAGGGCAGCCTTGTCTAGTCCCTGATTTTAGTGGGATTGCTTCAAGTTTCTCTCCATTTAGTTTGATGTTGGCTACCGGTTTGCTGTATATTGCTTTAAAGATGTTTAGGTATGGGCCTTGAATTCCTGTTCTTTCCAATACTTTTAGCATGAAAGGATGCTGGATTTTGTCAAATGCTTTTTCTGCATCTAATGAGATGATCATATGTTTTTTTTCTTTGAGTTTGTTTATGTAGTGGATAGCATTGATGGATTTCCTTATATTGAACCATCCCTGTATCCCTGGGATGAAGCCTACTTGATCATGGTGGATGATCGTTTTGATGTGTTCTTGGATTCTGTTGGCAAGAATTTTATTAAGTATTTTTGCATCAGTATTCATAAGAGTAATTGGCCTGAAGTTCTCTTTCTTTGTTGGATCTTTGTGTGGTTTTGGTATCAGTGTAATTGTGGCTTCATAGAACGAGTTGGGTAGAGTTCCTTCTGTTTCTATTTTGTGGAATAGTTTGAAGACCTATTGGTGTTAGGTCTTCTATGCAGGTCTGATAGAACTCTGCACTGAAGCCATCTGGTTCCGTGCTTTTTTTGGTTGGGAGACTATCTATAACCCTTTTTATTTCTTCAGGTATTATGGGACTATTTGGTTGATCTATTTGATCCTGATTTAGTTTTGGTGTCGGATATCTGTCTAGGAAACTGACCATTTCCTCCAGATTCTCCAGTTGTGTTGAGTATAGGCTTTTATAGTATGATATAATGATTTTTTGAATTTCCTCAGTTTCTGTTGTTATATCTCCCTTTTCAATTCTAAGTTTGTTAATCTGGATACTGTCTCTGTGTCCTTTGGTTAGTCTGGCTAAGGTTTTATCTATCTTGTTGATTTTCTCAAAGAACCAGCTCCTGGTTTTGTTGATTTTTTGTATGGTTCTCTTTGTTTCTACTTGATTGATTTCAGCCAGTTTGATGATTTCCTGCCTTCTACTCCTCCTGGGTGAAATAGCTTCTTTTTGTTCCAGGGCTTTCAGGTGTGTCACTAAGCTGTTAGTGTATGCTCTCTCCATTTTCTTTTTGGAGGCACTCAGGGCTATGAGTTTTCCTCTTAGCACTGCTTTCATTGTGTCCCATAGATTTGGGTATGTTGTGTCTTCATTTTCATTATGTTCTAAAAAGTCTTTAATTTCTTTCTTTATTTCTTCCTTGACCAAGGTATCATTGAGTAGAATATTGTTCAGTTTCCACTTGTAGGTGGGTTTTCTGCTGTTTTTTTTGTTATTGCCGACCACTTTTACTCCATAGTGATCTGATAGGAGGCATGGGATTAGTTCAATCTTCTTATATTTGTTGAGGTCTGTCTTGTGACCAATTATATGGCCGATTTTGGAGAAGGTACCATAAAGTGCTGAGAAAAAGGTATATTCTTTTGCTTTAGGATAGAATGTTCTATATATATCTGTTAAATCTAATTGGTCCAAAGCTTCAATTAGTTTCATTGTGTCCCCATTTAGCTTCTGTTTTCCTGATCGGTCCATTGAGGAAAGTGCAGTGTTGAAGTCACCCACAATTATTGTGTTAGGTGCAATGTGTGCTTTGAGCTTTAATAAAGTTTCTTTTATGAATGAGTGTGCCTTTGCATTTGGAGCATAGATGTTCAGGACTGAGAGTTCTTCTTGTTGTATTTTTCCTTTGATTAGTAAGAAGTGCCCCTCAGAGTCTCTTTTGATGACTGTAGGTTGAAAGTCAATTTTATCTGATATTAGAATGGCTACTCCAGCTTGTTTCCTGAGACCATTTGCTTGTAAAATTGTCTTCCAGCCTTTTACTCTAAGGTAGTGTTTGTCTTTGACCCTGATGTGTGTTTCCTGTATGCAGCAAAATGTGCGATCCTGTTTCCTTATCCAGTCTTTTAATCAATATCTTTTTATTGGGAAATTGAGTCCATTGATGTTAAGAGATATTAAGGAATAGTGATTATTCTTTCCTGTCATTTTTGATGTTATCTTTCATATTTGATTGGTTAACTTCTTTTGGGTTTGAGAAAAGAAGGTTACTATCTTGCTTTTTCCAGGGTGAAGTTTCCCTCCTTGTATTGGTGTTTTCTTCCTATTATCCTTTGTAGGGCTGGGTTTGTCGTAAGATAATGGGTAAACATGGTTTTGTCATGGAATATCTTGGTGTCTCCATCTATGGTGAATGAGAGTTTTGCTGGATATAGTAGTTTTGGCTGGCATGAGATCTGCTCAGGATCTTCTAGCTTTCATAGTCTCAGGTGAAAAGTCTGCTGTGATTCTGATAGGTCTTCCTTTATATGTTACCTGGCCTTTTTCTCTTACTGCCTTTAATATTCTTTCTTTGTTTAGTACATTTGGTGTTTTGATTATTATGTGATGGGATGTATTTCTGTTCTGGTCCTGTCTGTTTGGAGTTCTGTAGGCTTCTTGTATATTCATGGGCATCTCTCTCTTTAGGTTAGGGAAGTTTTCTTCCATAATATTATTGAAGATATTTGCTGGCCTTTTAAGTTGTAAATCTTCACTCTCATCTATGCCTATAATCCTTAGGTTTGGCTTTCTGCATGTGTCCTGGATTTCCTGGATATTTTGGGTTACAAGCTTTTTGCATTTTGCATTTTCTTTAACTGTTGAGTCCATGGTTTCTATGGTATCTTCAGCATCTGAGATTCTTTCTTCTATCTCTTGTATTCTGTTGTTGATATTTGCATCTATGTCCCCTGATTTCTTCCCAAGGCTTTCTATCTCCAAAGTTGCCTCCCTTTGAGTTTTCTTAGTTGTTTCTACTTCTGATTTTAGAACCTGGATGATTTTGCTTAGCTCCTTCACTTGCTTGTTTGTGCTTTCCTGTAATTCTTTAAGAGATTTTTGTGTTTCCTCTTTCATGACCTCAGCCTGTTGATCAAATTTCTCCTGTACTTTTTAAAGTGATTTTTGCATTTCCTCCTTATTGGCTACTATCATTTGACCCACATTCTCCTGAATTTCTTTAAGTGATTTTTGTGTTTCCCTTGTAAGGGCTTCTAGCTTTTGACCATTTTTCTCCTGAATTTCTTTAAGAGATTTATTTATGTCCTTCATGTGTTCTTGTAACAGCATCACGTCCAGTGATTTTACATCCAAATCTTGCTTTTCTGGTGTGTTGGGGTATCCAGGCCTTGCTATTAAAGGAGAATCGGGTTCAGATGATGCCATATTGCCTTGATTTCTGTTAGTAACGTTCCTACGTTTACCTTTTGCCATCTAGATCTCACTGGTGTTAGTTGGTCTTGTCGTCAATGCAGGACTCACCCGAACAAGGTGCCTCTCCGTGGCCGGTCTCCAGATGCACAGGTGGCCCTCTGCACTGCTTGGGGATGGGGCAGGTGGCCCAGGCTGTTTCTGATCCAGGGGTGGCGACCAGAAGGCTCCCGCCAGTGGCCTCCAGATGTATCTTCCACTTACTGGGTCAGATGGACTCACTCGAGCAAGGTGCCTCCACGGGGACGGGGCTGGTGGCCCAGGCTGCTTCTGATCCAGAGCAATATGTGGACTTATATGCACGGAGATATAGTCAAATGTCACTTGCTGTTCCTGCTCTTAAATTCCTGTCCTTCTAAGAATTGTAAAATGAAGATGGTCATTTGAAATATTTCAGTCTTCTTGATGATGACTATTATTAGTTATATCATTTAGCAGTGCCATGTGGGCTTTAATTGACCAGGTTGTCCCATAAAGCAACAATGTGCTATCTGTAATAACCATTGTCACATACACTCCATAGGTCTGTGTTCAGTGTATTTAACTGGGCAATGATTGCAAGTTTCAAACATTCAGTGAATCCCATGGCTGTTAGGTAGTAAGAGCTTAGAGATCAGAAGCTCTTCCACAAGCAGTACTTGCTATCAGCAAAAAGAGACTTGCTGTCAGGTTAGATCAGCGCCAGATGACAGCATGCATTTGGTACAATTGTCAAGTCTTATGAAGTAAAAGTTGAAATTTGCGTAAAGGAAAGCTCCCAACCCAGTTCTTAGAGGGAGATGGCTGCAGACTGTGGTTTGTTTGTGTCAGTTTTAAGAAGCAGCTCCTTTTCTGGAAAAATTTAATTTATGACCCAGACTTAATTATAAACCCATACAGCTTTAGACTTTTCAATTCCTGGCCACTGTGACTAAGACAGCCAAAGCTTTTTAAGCCAATTTTGGTTTCTAACAGTGCATACTGGATATAAAGCAGCCAACTTTTGTGTAAGCCTTAATAACTTTTTGAGGATAATTTGGAATAGCAGGTATTATAAATTGTTAAAGGTCATCAAGATTTTAAAATCTAATATCACCTTTCTTAAAAATACCAGTTAATAACCGCTGACTCACAGTGTGAATCACTCACCCTTCCTCTCAGACTTTGTTAAAAAATGCCTTCAGTGAGTCAGGAAGGGCCTTCAAGGGGAAAGGATTCCAGGAGGAAGCATCTTTTGAAAGCTCATCAGTTAACACACTTGCTGTTGTTTTTCAGAATAATCCTGCTTGATTTGTTTACTTTCTTTTCTGTAACCTTGGATTTTGGGGAGCATTTCACTAAGCAACCAGGAACAGCTTGCTTCCTTCTTCTAGAGTAGCTGCTTCCATGCAGCAGGCAAATTTTCTACAGAGCTTTAGAGTTTCCTGCTCTTGTGCTAACTGATAAATTGTAGTTTTTGTGCATCTTTTTTTTGTCCTTTCACGCTGTCTTCATTTTGTCCTTTCACGATTCAGATTTAAATTTAATTTTTTGCTTATTTTCAAAGTCTGGTTTTCTTCATTGTATTTAAGTTTTAAAATTCTGTGATGGCTCTTTTTGAAAATAAACTTTTTATTGATATTTTGAGAATTTTCTACTAGGTAGTTTGATCATATTCACTCTCCTTCAACCCTTCCCAAATGCACCCTGACCTCCATACCCATCCAACTTCATTTTAGGTCATTATTTTTAATTAGATAATAAATATTAAAAACATAGGTGGTAAGACAGTTGTGGGTGGATTAAAATTAATTTTTATGTACTTTTGTGTTATGCTGGAGTATTTGTCAGTGTAAGGTGTCAGATCTCCTGGAACTGGAGCCACAGACAATTTTGAGCTGCCATGTAGGTGCTGGGAATTGAACCTGGTTCCTCTGAAATAGCAGCCAGGGCTCTGAGGCATGGAGCCATCTTTCATCCCCCCTTTTAATGACCTTGTCATTATACCTTTAGGAATATATAGGAAGTTAACTATAATGAAAAATTATAGAGATATTACTCACAGGACCATCTCAGAAACTCTTCCTTCTTTTTAGTATCTTTGCTGTTACACCCATGCAGGCTAGTGTCACCTGGGTGGTTGTGGTGCCATGCTTCTCTCTCTAATTAGACCTTCCTTCATCTCATCTCATGCCACCACCACTCCTCCTTGCTGTTCTATGGGGATCCTCTCTAATACGATGTCAACTGTCTTTCTCTTATTTCTAATTTGCCTGTAGAAAAGTCCCAAATCTTTGAAACAGCATTTTGCGTTCTGACCTCATCTTCTTACTGACTGATGCTCATCAAAGGATTTTCTCCCTTTAGTTCTCTATCCTCCTATGCAAGTCTATAATTCTTGACGCTGGATTCCTTCTTTCATGTTATGCTGCCTTTGTCATTGAATTTCCTTTGTTTACAATGGTCCAATTATGTTTCAGGCTTCAGCTGCTGTCCTATGAAGTCATTCTTCCTCATCTCCCCTTATCAGAGCACCTGGCAAAAAATTCCCTGAACTTCCTGACATAGGCTGTTTGTCCCTCTTTGCACTAGAAGTAACAAAGAGAATCATAACTTATTTATTCATCTTTATCTTTGTAGCACATCACACAACTCTTCGTGGCACATAGTTGGCACATATATTATACCATGGTGTATATTAGTGTTTCAAACCAAATAAAGCCTGGTGGTGTTTCCTTTGTATGTTAAGCAAATAGCCTCTTAAAAGCCAAGCTATTAGCTAAATATTTAAAGTGACCACAGATTTCAGTTTGTGTTTGATGCGTTAAGTAAATGCCATGGAGCCCTACTTTGAATTTTACTTACTAGAGAAAGTTAATGTAATTTTAAACTTCATCATTTATGATTTGATGTCATGGGTTCACATCCATAAGTCACATGCTTAATTAATGTGAATTATGTATAGAGTGGTTATGGACTGTGTTCATTTCCTCAACAGGATATTTTTAGACAATAGAATGCTTTTAGAATGATTAATTCAAAAGGAGTTGTACTTTTATTATATCTGGATTGAAGTTTACATGTAATTAATTCTTCTTCTCCTTTTACTCTTCTTCCCCCTCCTCCTCTGTATTTCCTCCTCCATCTTCTTCTTGTAAAATACCAGGATCTAGTTGTTAATTAGTTCAGTTTCACTTAGTCATAGGCACTTCAAGTTTGCATAAACCCCGAAAGCCATACATTGAGTTTAGTCCGTGTAGTAGGACTGTTATATGAAATGATGACAATGAAGATTTCAGGTTTTAATGGAGTTAACCCCAGGGATTAGGAAGATAATGCAATAGGTGATATGTTTGCTACACAAACATGAGAATCTGAGTTCAAACCAGGACTTGTAGAAAAGGAAAGACATAGTGCCAGGATTTGTAATCCTAGCCCTGGGGAGAAAGAAGAAGGAGTTTACACTAATCAGTGTGCTCCAGGACAATTGTAGACCACGTATCAACCACCACCACCACCACCACCACCACCACCACCACCACCACCACTACTACCACCACCACCACTACCACCACCACCACCACCACTACTACCACCACCACTACCACCACCACCACCACCACTACTACCACCACCACTACCAGCACCACCACCACTACCACTACCACCACCACCACCACCACCACCACCACCACCACCACCACAACCACCACAACCACACCATAACCATCTCCAGAACACACTCAAAAGAATGACACAGTGAACAATGCTGTGGGGACCTGTGAGAGAAGCTCTAGAGAAAAAGGCAGAGGTCCCTTTACCTCAAGTGCATTTTGTTCCCCATACTCTACTCAGCATGATTATTTCCATCTTCATCTATTTACCTTTAAATTGTATCATTTCACTTGCCTTTACAGCGGAAGAATAGTGTACTATGCACATGAATCACATTTTCATTCCAACTTATCAATTGAAGGACATTTCGACTGTTTTTTATTTCCTAGCTATTACAGATAGAGTGACATTGAACATGGATGAAGAAGCTTCTCTCCAGTAGTCTTATATGAAATATGGAGATGTGACCTGTCACAGCAGTTTTCATAGATAGTGTTAGAGATTTGGATAATAGCATAAATAATTAAAATGTTTCAGGCAGGCATCTGGAATAAAGCAGAACAGTGCCAACATTAGTCTACTATAAATGAACAGCATCCTAAAGGTAACAAATATATTCCTTATTTCATATACAGACTTTCATCCCAAACAACATTTGCTATGCACTTTTTCTTTGTCCTTCCTCTCAGTGTACTCTTTATTAGAAACTGTGCTGTAATGAAAGCTTGTCTTATATGTGGTCAAATATGAACAATGTGGGGTTTATAAAACTCCTGCTGATTCTGCTAAATCGGTGTCCTCATCCCATGGTCTGTGCCCTGGTTGAAAATATAAGCACTTTCTTCAAATCTCAGTTTCTATTTCTGTGCTGCTATTTGACCTTGTATATTATAATTAGATTTGCAACTTGTGCAGATATGCACACATTCTTCCCACTGTGTGGAACATGAAGGAACAAAAAAATTTCAAATAGGATTGTGTGCAGAGTTTATCTTTTTACTTATAAAAACCAAGATGTATCTACTTGTTATTTCTCCTCATTATAATAATACTTCCTACATTATATAATACACTTGACTTTCCTCTTCATTTGTGATAGACATTACAATAGATTATATAGGTATATTATTAGATAGATTATATAGGTATATTATTGTACACACAGCCATTATACAGGTTTAGTATTAAGGCTAACTTTGCTATTTTTCAGAAAGACAGGTTGGATATCAATAACAAACCCCTAAGTTTTTACATGCTGTTTTTCTCTAAGTAGTGATTTTCTTTTGGTTATCTTTCGATTACCTTGCATATGGTACAAAATACATCTTCATGTAGGTATTTTTAGATTTAAAACCATCAGTGTATGGCTTAACTCATGTACTTGACTGTTCCTTTGTGGGTTTATTCATTTCCAAAATGTGTAATTTTGGAATTACAAGTACTTGGAATGGCCAAATGTAATGCCATTTCAGCTACTTGTTTTAAACAAGTCATTTAGTGTAAAAGTGCTGGCTCCCATCTTAAAAGAGTCAAAGAATCTTTTTAGACTTATCAAATTAAATTATAAGCTATATAATCATATCTGTGTGTCTGTCTGTTTCTCTCTGTGTCTCTGTCTCAGTTTCTGTCTCTGTCTCTTTCTCTCGAAGTCTCTCTGCACATGTGATATTGCTGTAGGTTTTACTAGACGTGTCTGTATCATGATGGATAAGATTTATTTCCTTTAAACAGTGTGTTATATCATCTCTAATAAAAGACCCTTATAAGGTATACTTCTTTGTTAAATTCCTGTTTCCATTTCACAAGTTTCCATAAAGGCATTGGTTTGAAACAATTACCATTTGTTAACTCACAGTTAGGTTACCATTCTTACATCAGAAATCTAAGTGGTCCAGGGCTCCATGTTATCACTTACATGAATTTAATTCTTGCTGGACTGAGCCTTTACCTGGAAGCTCTGATTGAGGGTCTATGATTGCTCAGCCCATTCATGTCATTGCAGAAAATCCATGAAGTCACAGCTCTGAAGTCATAGTTATTACATGTATTTTAGGTCTCTTGTCATTTTCTCACACATCATTGAGAGTCTGCTTTTTACTTTTTAGTCCCACTTTTCTCTCCAGCCTTCCTTCTACTCTCTCCAAATAACTTCTGTTACTCTCTTTCCTTTTTTAGTGCCCAATCTGCTACTAAAGTGATCTAGTCAGTTTTTGTAAGAATTCTGAGATATACAGCTGCCATTTTTATTTTCTATCAATCCTTAACTTAGGTTTCCTATTTATTCACTGAGTCTATAGTTTTTTTTTTGACTCCTTGGACATATTTCTAAGATTTTTATTTGTTTGCTTGTTGAGCTGGGGTTTCTCTGTGTAGCACCCTGGCTGTCCTGGAACTCACTTTGTACACCAGGCTGGCCTTGAACTTATAGAGATCCTCCTGTCTTTATGTCCTAAGTGCTGAGCTTAAAGGCATGTGCCACCATGCCCAGTTGGTTGGGTTACTTTATACTTGATTATGTGTCATATTTTCATCCTTCTTATTATATGTAGTAATTTCAATTTTATTTTGCATACTGTGAGGGTACATTGCTGGGAAACTCTACACTATGTTGTATTAAGCAGTGTATGACTTTGTTTAGGTATCTAGTTAATAAAGTAGCTCATAAATTTTCTTCTGTTGAGGCTTATGGTTTGGGTACATACTTCTGGATAATCAACTGAATGTTTATGAGGTTCAAGAAAGACCTCATTATGGAAAATCAGAATTCCACATATCTCCACAGTTCTTGGTCTCTAGATTTCCCATTGAGCTACAGTGCCTACTTGCTGTTATCCATCTTGCCCCATGAAATCTTTCCTGGTAGGTAGGAAAGTTAAATTGCTATATATAAAGGAACATCTACACAGGTTTTTCAGAGCCTTCTTTGCACATCGTTTTCTTTTTCATCATCCTATCCCACGTTTTAAAACTTTTGTAGCAGCCCTGAAACTCTGATATCTTTCTTCATCTAAGCACAAAGGCCATTGCTACCCACTTCTCTACCTCAGTCCACAGAGTTTATTTTATATTCCTCTCACTGACAAAAACATGACAGACCTAGGATATGTTATTGTGCTAGACAGTTTGTTACTGCTGTGTCTAAATACTTGACAAAGCTGACAAATGAAAGAAGTACCATTCATTTTGGTTTTTGCTTTAATAGATGTATGTTCATAAATATCAGTTTTGCTGATTCTGGGTCTACATGAGGTAGAGGATGGTAGAAGAAAAACTGTTCATCTATGATAGTTAGGAAATACAAGTGAAAACGTCTTACCATTGCAGACACTGAAGGGTGGGGTGGAGAGCATGGGGGCAGAGGGGGGAGGGGGGAGGAGAGGAAGAGGGAGAAAGAGAGATTAAAATGAACCAGAGATAAGGTACACTGGAGGAACAGCCTCTAGTGACTTATTGCCCACTAGTTCCAGAATCTTCAAACAGAGTTTACCAGATGAGGCTCTGGGATTCAACATGTGAACAAGTGGGGCTATTTCATACTTAAAACATAATAGCAGTGCAATCGAATTTTTAGTTATTGAATTGCTTAAATTGGATCAACTATTGATCTTGTCAGTTTTAAAGTTAAGAAGAACATTTACATAATGAATATGCCCTTTAGATATACTACTTGATAAAGTAATTATTCTAGTTATTATATGTATGTCATAAATTTCATTTGGGGAAGAACGTTTCAGAATATTTAACTAACTGCATTGGCCCTCTGTAGCATTCTTAAATTGGGTTATTTCAAACTATCTTCAGTTTTTCTTACCTTTTTTTTTAAAAGTTAGATTCAAAAGTATGCTTTCTATGTGTTTTTCTCTTTGGGGTTTAATTTTGGACTTTAGAGATGGCTTTGGGCTAGTGTCTTAAAAATTCTTCACTTGAGGCCTACCAATTTTTATCCTTGGAGAACTTTCGGTCTTGTGATTCTTTACAACTTTCTGCCAATTAGTTTATTGCTAATGGCTAAAGTGGGCTGAGTTATTGAATAACCAATGTGATGATGGTAACCTATAATCATTCTTCAGCCAACTCTATGACATCTTGTGATTCTTGTACTACATCTGAATTCCCCAATGTGTTAATTTAGCAAGGTTTATTTTAGACCAGTAAGTGTCCACACCAATTCTAGTGGTGTTTGTTTCAGTAAACTTTTTCAAACGATTAAACCTTTATCTGACAATTTAAATGAGTCTTTTATTTGCAGGATATGTTTTATTCATCACAATTAAGCTAGATATATTGGCTGTTGATGAGCTATTGTCAGGCTGCAGCTACATACCAAAGTCATTTTAGAGGACCCCACATATGCCTTACATTTGTACAAGGACTTAAATTTGAAGTATAATGTTAAATATATCATCTACAGGGTAAATTCCAATGATCCAATGCCATATACCATTTCATTTCTTTTGCAAAAACATCTTTATGTTTTGCAATTTTCATGACGTAACCTATCCCAAATTTATTTTTCTATGCTATCTGTTTATGGGCTGATTCATTGTTTCATTGCAAATTTTATAGATCTATTTTGTTGTATAAATTCAAAAGCATGGAACCTAGAAGACATGCATTTAGTCCCAAATAGGATTTTGGTAAAACACAGTAAGGTCTCAAAAAGCACCTGTTGATATATTAGCTACTCAGATCAAAGACTCTGAAGTATTGAATATATACATTGGAAAAAATGTTTTTCTTTCCTTATTATTTCCTTATTATTTCCATTTAGTCTGAGATTTTCTACAATGTCAAGTAACCTCACTTATTCATAATAATTGTCTGTTAACTAGGAGTGAGATTAAAATAAAGTGAGAACTATAAAGAATAAGCTGTACTGATAGATGAAATGTGGGGTTTATTAGTTAAGATTGTTCAGAGAAATAGAATCAATAGGAAACTCTGGTTCTTTATAGAGATAGCCAGCTATCTATGCATGTTCAAAATGCCTTTGCAGTGCCTTTTGCAAAATGGAGTATTGGAAAATCTAGAAGAATTATTTGGTTCAAGTTGGAATGTCTAAAAGTAAGTATAACAGAAAACACAACTCCCCTTTTGTGGCTAAGCCTTCAAGATCAAAAGAAGATGACCATCCAAGCTCAGCTTGAGAGATCAAAAGAATTCATCCTCTTTAGACTTAGTTCTTAGATTCTCATCAGAATAGAGGATGTGCATTGAGATTGGTGAGATGGATATTTTTTATTTAGTCTATCAATTCAAATTTTAATCTCTTCTGAGAAAACCCTCACAGACAAACCTAGAATCAATATTTACCAGTTATCTAAGCATTCCTTAGTGCAGTACAACTGACACATAAAACTCAGCATCTTGTGAACAGGTGAACAAAGTGTGCTAGCTGCTGGCAGTGAGGTGTGCTATGATAAAGACACAAATCCCACTCTTGCTTCCCCAAAAATTCCCTCAAAGAGTTGATAGACCACGATCTTCTCTGCTTTTTATTCTAGTACTATTTCTTTTTGTTTTGCTCTTAACACGAGTAGTTCAAGTTTGAGTAGGAGACAGTGGAGCAGAATGGATCAGCTAAAAGAAAGTGTGGTGTTAGACTCAAGGCAGTGGGGTAGAAATCCAAGGATATTTTAGAGGCATCCCTACTCACTCAGGAGAAATAGCTCTCTAGCAAGAGGTTAAAAGACCCTTACTTATTTCACTTTATCTCAACGTCCTTCAATCCAGAACCTGCTGGAAGTATCCAAACAAGTATATGAACTCAAATTGTAGACATTTTCACAGAACCATCAAGTATATGATTCCTGTCTTTGTGTTTTTCTTTTTAGTTATGAGTATGACTGAGCTTTTGCTTTTTGGCAGCGACTTGCCAAATGAGTCTCTGGAGACTGGAATTTACTGGTCACATCGATCATCTATGTCGTGATCCTCAGGATGTGTAGTTGTTATTTATTTTCTTGCATTGTTGTCTCTACCACGTTCTATTTTTGCCACTTTTCTCATGAAGAATTTTTCTCACTTTCTTCCTTACTCTTTCCTCTCATTCCTTGAAAACATTTCTTGTGCATCCTTTTCTTCCAACATTCTAGCTCACATTTTTTTCTTTGTGATAAAATACTTAGATTGGTTATATGGGAACTTTAGACATGAAAATAATCATATTTTTCAAGCACATAATAAATCTTTAAAAATTCTACTGGCATTTACCTCATTTGCTACAATTGGTAAGGGACAAATGTGGCTTATTTTCAACAGTTCCATTTTAGGTATACTGGTTTATGTTAAGGGAATATTAATAAGTCAAGGTTATAGAGGCCACACACAACAGGAGAATCATAATCATAGAGAGAACTATTATTGAAATAAGAGTGCAGTGAACTGGTGGAAAGGGCAGTTTTTACCCATGACTCCTATTTTTTTCTAGGCATCCTTCATTATCTCCTCAAAGCAAAGTTGCTTTGAATGGATAGAATTTCTGTAATTATTCTTTCTTGTGTCTTTTATTCTTATGCCTTCCAAACTAATTGCTTTATAACAATAGTTTCCAAATATAGAATATCCAAGTTGCTTAATTTTTACTAAAAAAATGTTTAGCTTATTAAGAGCTGACTTGTTAGTAGTGGGTGGTACCTTAGATCATTGCCACCCCCAGACAGCTGTATTTTCAATGCCTAGCCTTGTTCACTGTACAGAATAAACATGTATTTTTTTTTAAATAAATAGCCATGATGTTAACAGCTGTGCTGGAAACTTTAACATAGTCACCAGTGAACTTGAACATTAGTGTTTTAGATCAAGTTTCATTTTCTTAGTTTTTTTCAATGACATGTAGAACACAAGCATCTTAGAATCAGTATTCTTAAGTCCTTTCTCAAGTTATTTTTAGCAGAAACTCAAGGGCATATGCACCCATGTAGCAAATGAAACATTTTTCCTTAGGCTATTTTTTTTCATAAGAATGCTATGGTTATTGATATGGACACACATTGATGGAGGCTATGGAAAACTACCCTCATAGAATGTAATTTGTAGTTTCATTTAAAAAATATCACTTTGGAGTAATTTCCACCACCAAGTTGGCTATTCCCATGCATGATGACTTTTGTACAGTCAATAATACCTTTGTGTGTGTGTGTGTGTGTGTGTCTGTGTGTGCGTGCGTGCGTGCATGCACATGCACACTATTTTAACAGCTAGTGTCTACTTCAGTATATCCAAAGATGATAAAAACTGGTTTAATCTGTTTTGTGTTGCTATTAAAAAAAAGCCCGGGACTAGACAGGGCTGCCCCCTTTCTCCTTATCTTTTCAATATTGTACTTGAGGTACTAGCTCGGGCAGTTTGACAACATAAGGAGGTCAAAGGGATACAAATTGGAAAGGAAGAAGTCAAACTATCATTATTTGCAGATGACATGATAGTCTACCTAAGTGACCCAAAAAACTCCACTAGAGAACTCCTATAGCTGATAAACAACTTCAGCAAAGTGGCAGGTTATAAAATCAACTCAAGCAAATCATTGGCCTTCCTATACTCAAAGGATAAGCAGGCTGAGAAAGAAATTAGGGAAATGACCCCCTTCACAATAGCCTCAAACAGTATAAAGTATCTTGGGGTGACTCTTACCAAACATGTGAAAGATCTGTATGACAAGAACTTCAAGACTCTGAAGAAGGAAATGGAAGAAGACCTCAAAAAATGGGAAAACCTCCCATGCTCATGGATTGGTAGAATCAATATAGTTAAAATGGCCATTTTCCAACTTCTGGCAATTATAAATAGGGCTGCTATGAACATAGTAGAACATGTATCCTTATTACATACTGGGGAATCTTTTGGGTATATGCCCAGAGGTGGTATAGCAGGATCTTCTGGAAGTGAGGTGCCCAGTTGTCGGAGGAACTGCCAGACTGATTTCCAGAGTGGTTGTACCAATTTGCAACCCCACCAGCAGTGGAGGAGTGTTCCTCTTTCTCCACATCCTCACCAACACCTGCTGTCTCCTGAATTTTTAATCTTAGCCATTCTGACTGGTGTAAGGTGAAATCTCAGGGTTGTTTTGATTTGCATTTCATACCCCTCAACAGAAGAGTGGATGCAAAAAATGTGGTATATATACACAATGGAGTACTATTCAGCCATTAGAAACAATGAATTCATGAAATTCTTAGGCAAATGGATGGAGCTGGAGAACATTATACTAAATGAGGTAACCCAGACTCAAAAGATGAATCATGGGATGCACTCACTAATAAGTGGATATTAACCTAGAAAACTGGAATACCCAAAACATAATCCACACATCAAATGAAGTACAAGAAGAAAGGAGGAGTGGCCCCTTGTTCTGGAAAGACTCAATGAAGCAGTATTGAACAAAATCAGAACAGGGAAGTGGGAAGGGTTGGGTGGGAAAACAGGGGGTGGGAAGGGGACTGATGGGACTTTCAGGGAGTGGGGGTCCAGAAAAGGGGAAATCATTTGAAATGTAAATAAATGTATCAATAAATAAAAAATTAAAATAAGAAAAGAAGAGCAAACTAATTAAATTATTACTGAAAAAGGAAAAAAATGGCCATTTTGCCAAAAGCAATATACAGATTCAATGCAATACCCATCAAAATCCCTACTCAATTCTTCACAGAGTTAGAAAGAGCAATTATCAAATTCATCTGGAATAACAAAAAACCCAGGATAGCTAAAACTATTCTCAGCAACAAAAGAAAGTCTGGGGGAATCAGTATCCCTGACCTCAAGCAATACTACAGAGCAATAGTGTTAAAAACTGCATGGTATTGGTACAGTGACAGGCAGGAGGATCAATGGAACAGGATTGAAGATCCAGAAATGAACCCACACACCTATGGCCACTTGATCCTCTATAAAGAGGCTGAAAACATCCAATGGTAAAAAGATACCCTTTTAAACAAATTGTGCTGGTTCAACGGGAGGTCAGCATGCAGAAGAATTCGAATTGATCCATCCTTGTCTCCTTGTACTAAGCTCAAATCCAAATGGATCAAGGACCTCCACATAAAGCCAGACACTCTGAAGCTAATAGAAAAGACACAGGGGAAGACCCTTTAGGACATCGGTACAGGGAGAAAGTTTCTGAACAGAACACCAATAGCATATGCTCTAAGATCAAGAACTGACAAATGGGACCTTATAAAATTACAGAGTTTCTGTAAGGCAAAGGACACCATCAAGAGGACAAATTGGCAACCAACAAATTGGGAAAAGATCTTCACCAATCCTACATCAGATAGAGGGCTAATATCCAATATATATAAAGAACTCAAGATGTTAGACTCCAGTAAACCAAACAACCCTATTAAAAAGTGGGGTACACAGTTAAACAAAGAATTCTCACCTGAAGAACTTGGGATGGCGGAGAAGCATCTTAAAAAATGCTCAACTTCATTAGTCATTAGGGAAATGCAAATCAAAACAACCCTGAGATTTCACCTTACACCAGTCAGAATGGCTAAGATTAAAAATTCAGGAGACAGCAGGTGTTGGAGAGGGTGTGGAGAAAGAGGAACACTCCTCCACTGCTGGTGGGGTTGCAAATTGGTATAACCACTCTGGAAATCAGTCTGGCGGTTCCTCCGAAAACTGGGCACCTCACTTCCAGAAGATCCTGCTATACCACTCCTGGGCATATACCCAGAGGATTCCCCACCAGGTAATAAGGATACATGCTCTACTATGTTCATAGCAGCCTTATTTATAATTGCCAGATGCTGGAAAGAACCCAGGTATCCCTCAACAGAAGAGTGGATGCAAAAAAGACTCAGTGAAGCAGTATTTGGCAAAACCAGAACGGGGAAGTGGGAAGGGATGGGTGGGAGGACAGGGGGAGAGAAGAGGGCTTACGGGACTTTTGGGGAGTGGGGGGCTAGAAAAGGGGAAATCATTTAAAATGTAAATAAAAAATATATCGAATAAAAAAATTCAACTCCTCCCAAAAAAAGCCCCCTAGGCCATGTAATTAATAAATAAAGCAGCTTATTTATCTCACAGCTTTAGTTGAGAAGGCTAATGTTGGGTGACTCCATATACTTAGGTTCTGATGAAGGCCTTCTACTTTTCATTGTGGCAGATAACAGCACACAGCAAGAATATTGATAAATGTGTGCCTGAGACCACATGGAAAGAGAGCACAGTAGTTAGGTCCCTTATCAAGGATATGATGATGCTAAAACTTCCCATTAGGTCTCACCTCCTAAAGATCTTATCTCCTCTTACTACTATGATGTTTAAAACCATGCTTTTGTACCACAACTATGATCCAAATCATAGAATTTACTGTATGTATAAGCTTATGTATAGTATGTAAGACAGGATAGAAGATGCTTAACTTGAAGATTATAATGAATTTATAAATAAATATAAATAAACATAAAAATAAATATTTAAATAAATATAAATATATATTTAATTTAATATATATTTATTTATTTTAATATATATTTATTTTTAATTATAAATATATTAAAATATATTTAATTAAAATATATTAATTTATTATATATAAATTATATATATTAATTTATTATTTATAAATATAAATAAATATAAAAGTAAATATAAAAAAACCTTTATACAAAAGAACCACCTTCAGTTATATTGCTTGTAAAACTACAACAAACTGTCCAGGAGGTGTTCCTATCATGAGAATACAACAAGGAGAAAGAAAGCAACAAATATAACTTCTGTTGTCATATAACCATCTAGCATGCACACTGTGTTCAATACAGATCATTGTCTCGTACAGAATGTAGAACAATAGGAATCTTGGAGTATTTAAAAGGATTTAGTCTTCTCAGAAGCTCAGAATATAACTTTATATCAAAAAGGGACCTTGGAAATTGCATTAGGAATGGACTCTTATAACAAGTATTTGGGACATAGACGGTGGTGCAGAGGAAAGATGAGCTAATGGAAATGGGGACACTGGCTGTAAATATGCTGCCACAAGACACGAAATAACAGAAGCCACAAGAATCCAAAAGAGGAATTATCCTTTCCAGACACTTTGGAGGGAGCATGGTCTTACTAATACTTTGACTTTGGCATTTAATTTTAAGTAGCTATGAAGAATAGATTTCTTTTGTCTGAGGCTATGCAGTTCGCAGTGTAATATGACATCTTCAGAAAGTAATAGGACACTGCGGACAAATGTGAGTCAGATAAAATAGGGACAGAATTTATTGGAAGCTCAAAAATGACAAAGCAGCACTATTCAGAATGTCTGAGACTTTACAAAAATATCAGTACGAAGACAATCCTAAGCAACTTAAAATAATTGGGGAAAATGTGGACAACTTGTACATAAGGTTGTGCTTTCCCCTCCCAGTCCTTGAGTGGGAATTCCAGACCTGTGTTGGCCATAATTCCCCTCTCCAGGGTGGAACACTAGAACCAAGGTGAAGTTCATTGTTCCCCCAGATCTACAAATACCTGAATTAAGCAGGTGACCTGCCCAGCCACCTGAGCAGTGGAGCCAATACCCACTGAGCAGTCAGACCAGTTCTTCTGAACAGACCATGAAATTTGGAGAAGAGGACTTGCCTGAAACTTCAAATTCTGAGTTCTCCATTAAACCTTGGGACCTTGATCAGCAAGTGTTGTCTTGGTCTCGTTCTTCTCTCACCACCTTCCCATACATCCTCAGTTTCCCTTTCAGGTAACACGTTTAATGTAACTGCAGGCAGTTACATAAGGTGACCTAACACATAATACAAACTAATAACAAAATAATTTATAATAAGAGTCAAAAATTAAAGTAAGATGCTGTTTTTATGTTCTTATTTTGGAAATAATTTGAAAAAAGATCAGATATTCTTACTTTTTTCAAATTTGTTAAAATATAAGAACCTTGTCTTGCTTCACAGGGTATAGACTGGGGAAGCCATTCAGAGAAAAATGTGATAATAGTCACACAAAGTAGATGTTAGCCCCCAAAGCCTTCTTGTATATCCCTTTAATATTGATTTAAATATAACTGCAGTATTGGTGCTACTGATTGGAGTTGGAAATTACATAGGTAAGTATTTAAGTATATAAGCATGTTATTATGAAGAGAATAAACACATCCTTTCATATCTCCCTGATTCAAATGAGGGAATCATAGCCCATAATATGTGGATATGAGGGGGTGAGGGACTTTCAAATGTAATTAGTTCATGAGTGGGAAACCTTCGTACATGGACTAAGGAGTTTATAAGGGTTGAGAAATCTGTCTTTGTCTTTTTGCCATGAAAGGGGACAGGGAAAAGCCCAAGGCCAGTAATGAGAGGATGAATGTCATGAGCATCCCATTGACAGTATCCAAATTTCAGACTTCTTGTCTTCAGAATTTTAGAAATAAATGTGTACTCTTTAACCAGCTCACTCTATGGTTTCTTGTTTTTTTTTCTGCCTAGGCTGACTAAAACCACAAGTAAAATGTCGACATCTTATAGCAGTTAGAAGCTATCAATCAGAAATAAATAACAGTCAGAGGATCCCTGAGTAAGAAAGGGATGTGATGAAATGCATTGAACAATACAATTTCTTTAATTAAAATGTATATTCTCCAATGCATGCTAAATTGAGAGGTCATCCCATGCAGAGCTGTGTATGAGCTGTGGACCACTTCAGATTCATAACCCACTTCCTATTTCCTTTTCATGCCTCTGGACATTCTTCATTTTATTCCTAGTCTGGCAGTATGGATTTTCATATGAATTTCCCATGTTGTGTTTTTAATTCTTTTTAAGACTTTAAAGAAGTCAAACAAAAACTCAACCACAAAACCATATCTGTTCAGCAACCTGAGTACCATTAAATAAGGACACACCCACACACACACACACACACACACATATATATATATATAAAGACACATATGCACACAGACACACATACATGAGTATCCATCTATAATTTATTAGAATGATGCTAAAGGCAAAAAAGAAGAAGTACATAAAAATTAGAGAGTCTAACATACAGATCAATGGTAATATGTAATAATAAAAAGAATCAGGATGAAATGATTGTTGAATACAAAAAAGAAGTTCAAATCCTAAAAGTATTCATAAGCCACTGGATGCTTTGTTTCTCATTCATCCTGGTTTTCAGAATATGTCTCATTGAACTATATTTTCTGTTTCATAAGGTGTGGTATACTGTAAGTCTATTTCACATTCAAGCAACATGCCTGCCTTTCTCTTTTCTGTCAGGTTCTCAGTACCTTTACCTTGTATAATGTGACCCTCTGTCTTACATGCTGTAACTCGTTCAGGTTCCATCACTTTTCACCTCTTGTTCAATAGATATGCCCTAGACTTTGATTCATTTCCATGGCTTCAACAACTGATCTGTCTCCAGCTTTCACCTTCTGCTCCTCTCTTCTGATATTTCCCTTGCTCTAAACACAGCAGGTCTTGTATTGAACCTGTCTTCCCTTACTGCTGTTAAGAATGTGATCTTTTAAAATTTCTCTCATATTTCAAGTTTATCTTTATAGCGTCTTAGATTCTCTTACTTCTCCATATGTCAAATTGTGTTCATCATACTTCAGAAGTATCTGTAAATCTCTTCATTATTCTGTAGAAAGAAATTCCCTGAAGAGATTCAACACAAAAGTTATTACTCTTTCAGTAAGAGGAATTCATTGAAAAGTTTGTAGTGTGGAAACTAGCTGAGAGTTACTGATGAATTCCAGAAATGAGATTATGGATGTCTGGACTAAGGTAGGGAAGTAGATATGTGGGCAAGGGCACATTAATTTCACAGGTAATTTGGATATCTAGAACTTGGCAAAGAATTTGCTGAGTGGTAGTAAGTGTTGGGGGAGCTGTGAAGGATGTGATTGCCTTGGGGGAAAAGAGTGTGATTCCAGCTACCATTATGCAATACAGAAGGAAGTTTTGCATATGTTGAGGCTAAGTTATGCAAATTATATATCTAAATGGACCCAATTCTCAGAATTGAGCTGTGCTTTAATAATCCAAATTTGAAGTTAATTAGAATATGGATATAATAAATATTGTTCGGGGAGGAGTGATATTATCCAGGTGGGAATATGTTTAGTTAGAGTCTTGGGAAATAACCACAGTCAGTTGTTATTGGAAGAGAAGGCATGCACAAAACAGCACAAATGAGAAGACAGGAGAAGCATAAAGGATTCTCCATAGTGTAAAACAATATATAGTAGTGGTTTAAGCTTTCAAAAGTGTCAAGTCCTATGGAACGCAGGAGGGGGAGTATTGAAACCACTGGCTTCATGACAGGGTCAGTTGGGTGTAATGGGATGAATAAATTTGGGTTTAAGACTAAATGGAGTGGCAGGAAATTGGGAAAGAAGTGTAGACAGCACTCAGGATGTGAGGATGAGGAATATTAGAAAGATACATGATGGTAAGTAAATGTTTATGGAAACCACAATGGTTGTCTATTTTATTTTTAAGATGGATAGTAAAGTATGCTATTTAATAAAAACGTATAGGTAGAAGAGACTACAGATTAAAACTTTATTTTAGTACCCATGTTATGCAGTTTAAAGTCACTTGTAATTCCAGTTCCAAGGTATCCAATGCTTTCCTATGGCCTGTATGGATACTTATGCACATGGTCACATACCCTGCCTGCATATACATCTTGCAAAAATAAATAAACTTTAAAATGCATTTATAATAGAATATAACAGCTCTAAAGTGATAAAACTCTAAAGATATTCCATATAATGAGAGTTCCTGGGAAATGAAAATACTATGTTATTTTCTATAGGATGTCTTTGATATGGTGTTCCCCTAAGTTGTCACCCTCCAAAAAAAGATAAGTCACATATATCATAGAGATTAGCACTGCTTACAAATAATCTATTAAGTTCTGGTAGTAAGCAAGAGAAAGGGCAATTACCCATACTGTTCCAGGGATTTCCATGATCCCTTTGGCTAACAGCTTGGGGGAAAGGTCTCACATGTCTGGCACTAACAAATAAAAGTAAGGCTGGGCATGGTGGCTCATGCTTCTACCTTTTGCAGCATCTTGGCTGAAAGTCAGAGTTCAAGACCAGTGTGGGTTATGTAGAGATGTCTAGGCCAGATTGTGTTTCAGAGTGAGACTCTGTTTACAACAGGAACTATAGGTTATGGAAAAGAAGTGAGAGAGCAAGATTTTTAAAGAACCACAGAATGAACCAATTGAAGAACAAGAATAAAAGAACAGGAATGAAAGGCTTTATGTTTGCAAATATCAAGGATATTAGCAAATTTTCACACATGATTGTTATTCAGAGAATCGTTTTATAAAATATTGTTTATTTCATTCAAGTTGTCCTTATCTTTGGTATCACACACTTTATAAACATTTCTTCCCAATGTGTTTTTCTCTCTCTTTCACCATTTTATTTTTGGGGTTTTAGCCAACATTCTAAAAGATTGCAAATTCTTTTTATTTGACAGTAATTTTGTAATTTTGTGGTTGTTTGTATTTATTATATTATTTAAGTAAGATAAATTTTTCTTTGGACAATTGCTGGTAGACATTTTGAATTTAGCTTAGTCATTAACATGAAATTAATTCTATTTTTTACCAAAATGCTGTAATTGGCAGAGTGTGTTCTTTATTTAAAACAAACATTTCCATGTTCTGGTAGGAATGAAATATAATGAAATATAATCTTTATAATTTGCCAAATGTGAAATGACATTTCCTTTCTCTCTGTAAACTTTTGTTTTATTACTGAGTTAACATCTTAAAATCTTGTGAGAAGTTGAAGTTCACTTCATTATTTTAAGCAATACTATTCCAGCATGCAGAATTTGAAAGTGATATAAAACAATTTTACATAATAAAATATCTGAAATATTTTAAAATATAATTTTCTTTCAATACTCCCATCAATGTTGATAATCCAAACTGATATTTTTTAATATTGTGAGTTCCATATTTAAGCTGAATACATACTTGTTTTGTCTGATCATTTAAGTTTCTGTTGTCCTGTGCTGTTTGGAATCTTAGTGTAAGAGATGGCAGTACTTTGGTGGTTACAAAGAAAGCATTGACTAGGCACCAAATGGCTTTGTTTTTAAGTGCTTTCCCTTCTGGGTCTGAAATGAAATTTTAAAAGTTTCTTATAAAATTTATCTGATATCTGGGTCATAATTATTTTAGCTTATGGAAACAATTGGTAGCTTGCCATCTGAATCGTGTTACTGAGTTCCATTAACCCTGGCATGTTTCCCAAGTTCATCTTCTGCTCTTTAATTGCATACATATGTGGTATCAATAAAAGGAGTGCATAGTAAAATTATGACTCAACTGAGCCATTTATTCAAACAAATTATTAGTAGTTAAACATCTCCTGTTGACAAGCATGTTTACAGGTGAAAAAATGGAAATGTAATTTATATAGTGCTTGGTGAAGAAAGCGAAAGAGTATTGACTCTTTTGTGGAGAACAGCAGACACAACACTTACAGAACCTCTCTTTATCCAGAATGTGGATAAGGGTCTGGCATGTGATAAGCAGCCTAGAAGAGGGCAACCTGGATAGAGGCCACCGTGTGTCTGTGGCACATTCACAGAACAAGGCCAGTTGTGTTTTGGAAGACAAGAGAATTAAATTATAATGCTTTGCTTCTCAAGTGAAAGACAGGCAAAATAAATCACAAAGCAGTTACTCGAGTAATGGGCTATTATTTATGTTAAACTCACTTTCATTGATCATGTCTCTCAGTAGAAATTGAAGTTTATAAACAGCTTTTAGTTTACAAATTATGGGAATGACAGATGAAAGATTCATTTCCCGATATCCAAAACCTATATGTGCAGAGAACAAATGTTTTTTGCCCATTATATTGAAGAAACTTGTCCATGATTTAACCCCTTTTCTTCCAAAGGCCTTTCTCCTCCCCATTTCCTTGCCATTTTCTCTCTGCTTGATTATGCCAGCATCTACAGTACCTGTTTACCTATTGCAACTCCTATGCCACATTGGTTTTAAGTCACACAATATTATTTGCTAACCTGTTTTTATAAAATTATCTCTTAGCTATTCCTTTTTAAAAAGATTTATTTATTACTATTTCTAAGCATCTTAGTACACTGTAGCTGTCTTCAGAGACACCAGAAGGTGTCAGATCTCTTTTAGGGATGGTTTTATGGTGAGCCATCATGTGATTGCTGGGATTTAAACTCAAGACCTTCGGAAGAACAGTCAGTGCTCTTAACCACGGAGCCATCTCTCCAGACCCCAGCTATTTTTTTTAAATTAATTATTTTATTTATTTACATTTCAAATGTTATCCCCCTTTCTGGTCCCCTGCTTCCTGAGCCCCTCCCTCCCTCCCACTTTGCCTCTAAGAGGGTGTTCCCACACCCACCCACCCACTCATACCTCAACCCTCTAGCACCCCCCTTCTCTGGGACATTAAGCCTCTGCAGGACCAAGCACATCCCCTCCCACTGAGGCCAGACAAGGCAGTCATATGCTACATATGTAGCAGGGCACACGGACCAGCCCATGTATGCTGTTTGTTTGGTGGCTCAGTTACTGGGAACTCTGAGGTGTCTGGTTTATGTTCTTCTTCCTATGGGGTTGCAATCTTCTTCAGCTTCTTTAGTCTGTCCCCCAACTTCGATTCTGATTCTCAAGCTCAGACCAGTGGTTGGCTGTTAAGTATCTGCATTGGTCTCAGTCAAGTGCTAGTAGAGCCTCTTAGAGGACAGCCATGCCAGCCTCCTGTCTGCAAGCACGACATAGTATCAGTAATATTGCCGGGGTTTGGTGCCTATGCATGAAATGGATCCCAGGTTGGGTCGATCTCTGGTTGATTTTTCCTTCAGTCTCTGCTCCATTTTTGTCCCTGCATTTCCTTTTGTCAGGAACATTTCTTTGTCAACTGGGGACCATGCCTATCTACTGGAGGTGGTCTCTTCAGTTCCATTTTCCCCCAACCCCCACTGAACGTTTCGGATAAGGTCATCCCTATTGGGTCCTGGGAGCCTTTTATACGGCTGGTGTCTGGGACTTTCTAGAGGTTCCTGCCATCCCCCACCCCACACTGCTGTATATTTCTAGTCCTTCTCCTGGCTCTCTAGGCCTCCCTTGTCTCCCCCATACCCGATCCTGCCCCTTTTATTTCAAAGTTAATTTTAGATTTTTAATCTTTTTCAGATTATAATTACATCATTTCCCCTTTATTTTCTTCCCTTCCAACCCTTCTATACATCCCTCCTTTCTCCTTTTATTTTCTCTTTTTAAAAATTAATTTTTTTGTTATTTGCATATATAGTTGTTGGGAGCCATTTTGCCGCTTAGAGAAGCAGAGAAGAAAAAGAGAAAAAGTCTGCCTGCTAGGCAGAGTCAAGGCAGGTCAGGGCCCATTGGCTGATTTCCTGTCCTGCTAAGGCATGGAATGATAAGAGGAGATGCACTTGGAGCTCAAGGCTAGTGGCTGAAGATCTTACTGACCTGGGTGGAAAGAACAGAGGCTTCTGGGTTGGGAAGGAATGTCTTCTGTACATTTTAACAAGTTGTTTCTGTTAGCTTGTGGCCTTGTTTCTCACGATACTGTAAAGTTTATAAAGCCTAAGAGATTTAAACTTGAGGCTAATGCAGTACTGACAAGATAGCCGCCCCGATTTCTAACCTTTGTCTTTGAGTTTTCTTTTCTGTCATCTTTCCTATACTCATTGTCACTCCCTCCTCAGAGGACTGTTCATCGTAGTACCATCCGGACTGGAACATATAGATATATACATATATGAATATGCAAACATATTACTAAATAGAATGTGCTCAGTCTGTATAATGTTAATTGTATGTATTTTATTATTATATGTGTAAGAGTATTTTGACTGCATTTATTTCTATTGTACATTTATTTCTATATACATGTATATACCTAGTACATGAAGAGCCAGAAGAGTGTGTTGAATGCTCTGGAGCTGAAGTTACAGATAGATGGTTGTGAGTTTCCATGTGGGATCTGGAAATCAAACTTGTGTGTCTAGAAGATTAGCTCTTGCCTGCTGAAGCCCCTTTCCAGCTCTTCACTGATTGATTTAGAGAAAATTTGTCCTTGCAATAAATAGATGCCTTGGGGCATTTGCAATCACAGCTAACCAAAACAATGCCCAAATTGGCACAGTCAAGAGCTGTATATTTCATGTGGCTAAAAAGTTATGCTCTTGGGAAATGTCATCTAAATTACAGAGATGCGCCATGCCTTTACTGCTCCCCCACTGATGACTGGCTATCCGTACTTGTTCCACTAGTATAGGATGTCTGTAGAGGACACTGTGTACCCTGCTTGTCACTCAACAGTACAATCTCCAAATGCCTATGGAGGCCATAGAACCGAATGTTGTTGTCTCTGTGCTTACTTGCTTTGTCCTTTGCTTCTCATTTCACTGAGGTTTTATCATTGTCTCATCTCTCTCTATGGCAATGCACATCATAAAGCATGTTCGCCAATTCTTCCTGGTTTCCTGGTGGTACAATTGGCTTATGGTTAAATTTCTTTTTTTTAATATGTGCTTTATTCAATACATCTGATTAGTGTAGAAACATAAATTTCTATTGCTAAAATCTACTGTAGGGATTAGGTATACAGTTATTTGTCCTTGTGAAGTTTACAGTATGTTTATATGATTTATTTATAAAGATGTGTCAATCATATGAAATGTCACAAGGGTTAAATGTAATGAACAGTAAAACAGTAGAAAAAAACAAAGGAACTTTGGATGCATAACCAGCTATTATTTGATTTCCTACCAATCTCAGAATACAGACAAGCATACACAGAAAAGCTGGGTTAGAGATGAGATTGTACATGTTTTTACCACAGTCATTGATTTATTATTGGATAATTAGAAACTGGTAGGAGTTAGGATTTACTCATATTTTATCCTTAACATTTCATTACTTCCTCTTACTTTGAAGATAATACTGTGACTAGTAAATGCTTTTCATGTAAAGTTCAATTATCCACTAAAAACTGATCCTTTAATTGTAATATAATATATGAAAAATCACAATTGATTTTATTAATGAGTAGTAAACTTCATGTAAGTTAAAATGAAGGATTCCTCCACATGGGGGAAAAAATGAAGAGGGAAATGAAGACATAGCTTCAAATCTATCTTTACCACTCAGTTCAGTCAACATTAAAACGTTTTATTAACCTTTTAGTCCTGCTTAGCCCTAGAGTAACCTCACCTACTTTAACAGCTGAATATTTAAAAAGATGAATTACATTAGAGGAAACATAAAACTAACACCTGTATAATAAAGATAACCAATTATGGACCTGATCCCTGGAAACTGATTCTCCCTTTGTCGGCAGCCATTATTTGCCTGTAGCTCTTCATCTAGGGATTGGAACCCATATTGTTGAGAGTTTAATGGGTGTAGCTTACACATACCACATATAGATACATACTCTTCTAGTAGATGTCCTGATACCCTTGGATCTTAGACTTGTTGTAGTCATACTGTCCATGCAGCATTCAGGCTGGGCACCCATCATGTCAATGTTCCTCTGATTTTTAACCCATTTATAATGGTTTCTGTAATGGCTTTTGTTGCAAAAAGAATGAAATTAGAAATGGTTTTGGTTTGGAAAAGTGGTAATAGTCAGCTTCTTCTAGGAACCATGGCCCAACCTGTCCTGGGTATTGTCTAGATTTACAGTAGCAGGCATACAGTCTCTTCTTTTTAGTGTGCCTTCATTCCAATTACACTCCTTTTGGTTAACCCGTAGATAAAAGTGTCTCTATTGCACTTTTGAAGATATCATGCTCTTCTTGTTATAGCTCATAGATGTCCAAGTTGAGTAGGACTGCTCATTTTCTTTCTTGGCAGCTTGCAAGGTGCCTTTCAGGACTATGACAGTTAGTTCCCAGGATGAACACTTCTAGGTCAAATCCAGCTTGATTCTTCCTAGTTTTGTCAAATTGTGAAAGGTAACCAAAGACAATATCCATACTGTATTTGAGCTTCCTGAGCAACAACTCAAAGGGTGCTTTCCCCTGCCAGGTGCTTGTGGTTTTGTTGGGTGTTCTATGTACGGCTCTCAAGGAGAAGCCCTAGTGGCATAACTTTATACACAAATAATATGTAATTTTGGGTAAACACAAAATAGTATAATTATTTATGACTTTTTCTCACATCCTCAGTGTTATTCATCTCCTCTAACTCCTCTCCCTCTATATTTTCTTCCTTTCCCAACTTCAAGTTAAACCTCATTTCCCCTTTTCTGCCTTCATAGCACCTGCATCCTGCTGTTTCCCTTTCTAGAGCTTTTCCTCTACCCTCCATGGTTCTTTTTACTCTTTGGTTTCTCTAATTACTCCAGGCCGTATATTCACATGTGAATAGCTTGAGCTAAGAACCAGACATGAGAGAGAATATGTGGTTCTGGGTTACTGCATTCAGTAAATTTTCTAATTTCATCCATTTACTAGAAAATTTCATAATTTAGGTTTTCTTTATACCTGAATAGTTCTCTACTGTGTATATGTATTATATTACACATTTATCAGGACATTTTTGTTGTTTCCATTTCTTAGCTATTGTGAATAAAGCAGCAATAAACATTTCACAGCAAATATCCATGGAGTAGAATGTTGAGACCCTTGGGTTTTGACAAGGAATGATGTATCTGGATTATATGAAAGATATGTTTTTTTATCATTTTGAAAAATATAAATATTATTTTCTCATGTTAAAATTTTCATGTTAAATATAAACTCTGTGAGTTGTTCTAGCAAATTATTGAAATTTAGAAAGCAGTGAAAATGCCTAAATTAGTTGTCATAAATTAGGATTAATTGGAAAAATTAATTACAATTAATTATTGTATTTGAAATGGAGATAGATAGTTTGGGCATAATACTACCACATTGAACTGTTAAGTTTGTCTCAACAAACTTAGTCAGAAATCATTGAAATCACCTGTGCAGTGTCTAGAAAATAATAGGTGTCAATCTGATGATTATTGTTATTTTGATGAAATATCAGTGTGATCAGAATGGAAGCCCAGATACTGCCACATAAGAAGAATTTAAATTTATAAGTTTTCACAAGTCAATGAATAGTGAATTTAGTGACAGTGAAAATTCATACTTATTTGAGTACTTTGGCATTTTTTTTGTGATTTTAAAAACTGTTTGAAATCTACTCTTCCCTTGTGTGAGTCAATATTGCTAGCAAGGACAATACTTGTTGGATTGCCTTCTTGTAAGCTATACTTTAGAAGTATTTCTTGAATTCACTTCAAACCCTTAATGTTTTCTGAAAGTATCCTCTGTGTTAAGCGTAATGCTTAGACAGATTTATAAAGTCAAGTAAGACAAGATCTCTTTACTACAGGGCTCATTATCTACTGGAAGAGGCAGGCATACTAATGAATCTCTTCCAGAAGGTAGACTGTAATAAGTGTTTTCATATAGTCACAATCAAAATGTCATGGGAGGATAGGGTATGTAATAATATAAGACATTCAACTTTTAACATAAACTTACACTCATGATACAATGCAAATATGAATGAAACAACCTGAAGTCATTCCTGGGAATTTCTTCCATTTACAAGTGTAGCACACCCGTTCAATCCTGTGCTATAATTTATTAGTCTGTGGACCTAGAAATTGTCTGCTTTTCCACTAATTGTTAGCTACTTAAAAAACCTGGATGGATAGATATTTATTATAAATTATATTTTAAAAGCTTTGGTGTAATTTCTCTACCAACACATCTTAAAGGAAAGCCACATTTAATGCTGAGAGAAACAGATTTATCAATTTCAAATTTTGAATGTAGAATAGTTTCTTATTGCTTAATTATTCATGTTTGATTACTAGTATAATTAACAATATTGGTCTCTGTTCATGAGATACTGGTTTAAGACAGGATATGCTGAAGTTGAGAACTGGAAAGGTGGTCAAAGACCACAATGCACTTTTTTGTTGTGAATATATGCAATCATGGACATCTATAAATCCTGAAAAAATATCTGATTTTGGCCATCCTTAATAATATTGACAAATTTCTAGAGGATGTTGGCAATTTACTTTTGGCTCCAAAGAAAAGTGTGAGATGTTTGCATTTCAGGTTATTAAGTATTGAATGTCTATGTAGACCATGAGTTGATTATTTTTTGTTTTTGTTTGTTTGCTTTTGTCATTGTGACACATCTAGAGTCATCTAAGAAAAAGAAATCTCTAAGGAGAAAATGCTTCCATCAGACTACCTTGTAGGCAAGCCCGTGAGGTATCTTCTTAATTGATGATTGATCAGAAAGAGCCAGCCCATTGTGGGAAGGCCACACTAAAACAATAGACATGAGTGGTGCTAGAAATCAGACTGAGAAAGTCACGAGTATGCAGGCAACAAAGTAGCACTCCTCTGTTGTCTTTGCTTCAAGTTCTACCTTCAGGTTCCTGCTTTACTTGAGATGTTCTTCTGATTCTACTTCATGATAGAAAATAAGCTATCAGTTGAAATGAAACCTCTTCTCCCCAATGCTTTTGATCATGATGATTTATCAGAATAGTATAGAGAAAATTAGGACAACCTTCAAATTCATGTATTGCTATCACAGTCCCCAAAGTTTAGTTTCTTTATAAGGAAAGACTCTCCTTTCTCTATCTAACCTTCCTGCTCCAACCTTTCCTCCTCCCTCCTTGATTTCATTCTTCAGACTTTTTGCACAATCCTATGCTAACCAAGGAAGTTATCTTTTCTCACACTTATGTTCCCTAGTCTTTGATGTCTCAGACATCAGAACAGTGAGAAGCAATTTTCTGTTGTTTACATCCTTCAGTGTATGGTATATTGTTAAAGTTGCCTGGACCAACCAGGGGATGTCACAAGGATTTTTCTGAAAATAATTGGATTATTTTCCTTAGATTTTCCAAACTTGTCTTTCAGAAGCAATGTATTCATGGTCTTTATTTTCTGCTCATTATTTCCTATATGGGAAGAAGAGTGTTTAACAGTGTTTCTTATCACTTTATACTGTATATCTGTCTGCAATACCCTATATATTTTGATTTGCTTGATGAAAACTTCCTAGGGCTCAAGACCTATATGGTGAACTATTTTCAAACTAATCCTTGTAACATCTTATACAAAATGGTGCCCAGTGGTACCCACCTCATCTTACACAAATAAGGTATAAAAATTTCCCCTTGACATCAAACTAGTGATTTCTGCAGAGAGAATATAGTAAAAGCATCTATCCTGCTCAATTTTAATCCATTCTAGCAGGTTCTGTACAGTGTAGAGACCTCCACTGGGAGAAAGTGCTAGAATATCTCTTTTGACAGTACAATGTGCTAGACTTCTTTAGCTCCTTGGGTTTTATTTGTACTCAGGCACTGTGGGCAAGGATAGCTTTATTCCAACTTTTGTTAATGTTTTCAAGTCATTTCTTGTTGCTGTCCAAGACTATTGCCTATTTTTGGGTTTTCCTGTTTCCAGTATCACCAGATGTTCTCGTTCCCTTTGCTTCTTTCTTGAAGATCAAAAATTAGTAAGATCTTGTGACTAGTGACAACTTCCGACATTTACTTTTCTTTGACAAGCATACCTGTGCCCTTTTGTAACAATAGTTCCAAAAACTTAGTTTTATTATCTTGGAAATTATAACAGATCGAAAAATCCCCAAAATGTTGTATTCCAACAGCAATGGGTCCAATGGGACACATGAGACCTTTGTGCATAATAGTTTGCTATCACTATTAAAAAATATCAAATTCTTTTTTTGAGAAAATGTGAATTTATTGGTTATACTATGAGCACCTAGCTCTGAGCAGAGCCAAAAAAGTGGCAAAGTAATCAACACACCAAAATGTCATTATGTATGTGCCTAAAGAAATTACACTTTCAGGATTTGCCAGCTTCCTAAGCCATATATATATTTCCACCCATAAGTAAATTTGGCTGGCTTTCCTTTCTTTTATAACTGAGATGGTCTCAAATGATATAAACTTATATCATTATAATTTTATCCTTCCTCAGTCCGGATTGTAGAAGGACATGCAAATGCTTTATACAGGGAAGAGTAGGATCAAATAGCAATGACCTTTGACTACCAGAAGCAAATTTTAAAAATTTATCAAACATACATCTTTTTCTATTCAATGAAGGAGAGATTGCAGAGAGGGAAAAAATCAGGACAAACTGGGTACTTGACTGGGATCGAGTGAGGAAAAGCCTAACCAAATCAGTAATTCACTAATGATCTTGCCCAAAGCTGAGGTTGGTGGAGCCTGTGAGGCCCTCTCCATTGAACCAGTGAGTTCTCATGAAGGATGTGCTATTAGGTTTTAGAGGGAATATGGATCATTTTAGAGATTCTGATTAATATAGCTACATCATCTTGAACCAGTGTTTTGTCTTTTCTTCTTCTGACAGTAATGCTAGCTTACATTCACTGAGCATTTATAATAATGTAGCCTCTAACATAAATTTTCCTTGTGTGAAATCATTTGCAACAACATAAGAAAAATCAAATTGTAGCTACTATTATATTTTGTCTGTTGTAATCTGGGTCAGAAAAAGAGAAACTTAGAAAAATGAAAAATAATTTTATCAATACAAACCTTTATGGGCAGAGTCAGAATCTTGGTGCAAGCCTCCTGGTTCCTGAGTTTGTGTCTCTAATGATATTGCCACGTGCCTTTATCTTTATCTATAAAAAAGGAGATACATGAACAATGTACATACCAAGATTTTGGAGAGGCAGAGTCGGGGAAATGGGGTCCATACAGTATCACAAGCCTACTATTATATCTTCCTCTAAGCTGTAAGTGTTGGCAAGAGGTTTCCTCATTCCCATACTTATAAATGTCCTGATCTCTTAGATGTTACAGTATATTAGATCTGAAGATGTCCTACAGAGAGCCACTTAACAGGCAGTTTCAACCCTGAACATCACTAATGTGATCTTTGGCTAGATCCACACTTGCTTTTCCTAGTGCCAAAGTCTTAGACTCTTCCTCCTTTATCTGATGATCAAAGAAACTGGGTTCTCTGTTCGACTCCACTGCTACTCTGTTTTCCATGTAAATCCCCTCCCTATGTCTAGAAACCTTTGCTTTTATTTGCTTATACAAAAGACTTTGTTGGTCTATGAAACTCGGTGTTTGAATTAGTGTCAACAAAAACCCATTATCATTTCTTTGAGTCAAGAAAGGCTCAAGCTTCTGATACTCTAAGGAGACATAGAAGAACATCCTATCTGTTGAATGCAACACCAGAAGGAAAGATGAGTACAACAGCAGTTTCTGTAATGAGGAATGTGGGATGCTCATATCTTACCACATTATTGTGGAAGTGCTTATAGAACTGAAATGAGACAGAGACATAAAGGACTCTATGGGTCTGTCTCAGGACTTAGTGCATCCAGATTTAGTGACTTTTTCTAAATTTCCTCATCCATACATCATCTAGGAATCATGTTAGACATGTATCAGGAATACATGCCTTGTGATTAGCTCAGAGTTCTTAGTAATTATTCAGCTGAGGAAATTGGTTAACAAGACTATATCATCAGAAAATACTCAACGGTGCAATAATGTTTTACACACATTAACTCCTTGCTTCTTTGGTAAATCACTTGTTAGACTAATGGTCCAAAAAGCAGTAATAGTTTCAATGTTCGTAGTATTAGAGATAATTAAGTGCTATATATAAAAGGCGACATGGAATCACAGAGATATCAGAAATGAGATATCATCTTTTACAATTGATTTTAAAAATAGAGTGATCATATGTAAAGTATAATAAACATTCATAAGCCATGACTTATTTCTCTCATTTGATAGAAAACTGACAAGTGTCCATGACAACAGTAAAATTTCTGTCCCAGAGTGAGAAATTGTGTGTATATTTCATTGTCATATGACTCCACAAACATACATAAGAATAAGAAATAAGCTGAATGGAATACCTGTTATATCAATCAATGGGAGGAAATCACAGTAGCAGCAGCAGTAACAATAATGATAGCTAATGAGGAAAGATGAAGAAAAATATGGTTACTAAGAAAACATGATATTGTGTAATCTATATTTTGTTCAGTTGTTTATCACCATTACTTAAAAACATCAAGTAAAGTTATAAAGTTCAAACTAAATTACTGCTCATCAGGCACGTGGGTTCTTAATCCTTACTACCTTTATTGCAGCACCTGCTCCACTGTTCTTGATATCCTCTGTATGAATGTCTGTGGATCAATTTCTGAGACGTAATGGAATTTCCAGTTTGGGAAAAGAGTTGACTTCACTGTGCAGGATGAAGAAGAGCATAATAAGGAAGCCTGTGTATTCCATATGCATTGCTTAGGCGACTGCCACCAGCTCCAGCGGGCTTCGAAAGGAGCACTTTACCACTCAAGCCTCCATATGTGACCTTCATCCTGGATGACAGCTTACCTAAGAGTTCTGGAGTTTAGGAGAAACAGTTAAAACTACCTCAACTCTTGACCCATAGCCAGAGTAATGTGATGAGTGGTTTCCTTTATTAAATCTTTTAGATGGTAATAGATGACTAATATGAGGAGCAGAAGGTAAGTAATTAGGCCAGCAGGCAAGCAAGCAGAGAAGCATAGATTTGGATTGTGTTAAACTGTTGTTCCCATCAAATAGAGAAATACTGTTGCAGTCGAGACACCGACTATTTTAGATGGAACAATCAAGGAAGGCCTGACTTGAGAGTGATAAATTAAAACACAGGAAAGGAAAGGAAAGGAAAGGAAAGGAAAGGAAAGGAAAGGAAAGGAAAGGAAAGGAAAGGAAAGGAAAGGAAAGGAAAGGAAAGGAAAGGAAAGAAGGAAAGAAGGAAAGAAGGAAAGAAGGAAAGAAGGAAAGAAGGAAAGAAGGAAAGAAGGAAAGAAGGAAAGAAGGAAAGAAAGAAGGAAAGAAGGAAAGAAGGAAAGAAAGAAGGAAGGAAGGAAGGAAGGAAGGAAGGAAGGAGGGAGGGAAGGAAATCTGGCAACTGTGGAGCAGAATAAAGGCAGAACAATGGTGAGATAGAGAATATATGTAATGTAAATTCCCCAAGATGATAAGTTCCTTGAGGGTTTTCGGGCAAATTGTGGGCTCAGGGTAAGGATGGACCCTACACTGAGGCATTGAAATTTTCACTTCTCTCACTGGCTCAAAGGAAGCTATAAACACAGGTTGTGGACTTGACATGAAATGTGGTAAGAACTACTGGTGTATGAAAAGTTCCAAATTTGTCAGGGAAATCCTCAGACCAGGCAGGGGACCAGAGTTGACACTGGAATAAATAAATTGACAGCCTTCATAATGGCAGAGAATCTTTGTTAGTCATCTAACAGAGGATTAGTGTTTAAATGCACAAAAAACTTAACAAACTAAACGTTGAGGAAATGAGCAACCCAATTAAAAATAGACCATGGATCATAACAGAAAATATTCAAAAGAAGAAATTCAACCTCCTAGCAGATAGTTAAAAATCTCTTCAACATCCTTAGCCATTAAGAAAATGCTGGCTAAAATTACTTAGCTATGCATTTGATCCCAGTTAGAATGGGATCCCACTATCCTCGGTGTGGAAAATAAAAATATTAACAACTCAAAGAGACCAGTGACAATGAAACAGTTGTAATATAGGATTCTGCAGAAAGAGACACCAGCATAATAAAAAGGCCAAAAATGCCTGACATACTGATTAGGCAGAAGACAGTAAATTTAAAGTTCACAGTGAGTGAAATTCCCGTCTCCGCCATAGACCAGGTCTGGTCTCTTTCCCAGATTCCTGATTACTGGTTTAAGACACACAGCTTTATCTGGTGGATGAGGCAGGGAGGTGCTGAGACAGCCCCATTTCCTAATCCTGGTCTCAGTTATTTAGCAGACTACTTTTGAATTTTCAGTATCCAAACTGTATGACCAGCAGGAGCCAACTACTAGCTAGGGGAGAAGCAGGATTAGTTTAGTGTTTTCTGCTATTCATATCTGTGTGATGAACTTCATGCACTTCCCAAATTGAAAATTGAAAATGCCTGTTTTATTTCTTCCATCAGCAATACAAATGATGACAAAAGCTCATAAGACCAAGGGGAAAGGAAAGCAATTCATTGGACAGAGCAAACTAGACTCAATGGGTTATAAAAAGAAAACGACATGAAGTTGGAAGGAGAGGCAGGTTGTGGGGAATATGGGAACAACAGGAGGAGGCAAACTGGGGCAGATATGATCCCATTTTATTATATACATATATGAAATTATATATGAAGAATAAGCCCCGCACTGGAGGGACCAAAGTAGATAAGAAAGAGGAAAGAGGGTAGTCATCAAATAGGTATTTTAGGCAATAATAGGGAATCTGAGTATCATTGGCAGTGTGTGGGAAACCCTGAGGTTTCCTAGCAGAAAGTCTTGTGATGTATAATGATTTACCCTCTGAGTAATGGATTAGAGCTAGCAGCTGAGATAAGGCAAAAATGCAGGTAATGCAGTCACATATAAGAAAGGACATTTTCTGATTATAGAAAAGGTTATAGATGAAAATTGAATAACCTGAAGAGAACAGGAAAAACTGGACATGAATGAATGTCACTCAAAGGCCAAGGGGTAGTATATTTTCTCATCATGATTTTAAGGTTGTTCTTGGTGTGTTTCTATTTCTCAAGCATCTTTGTAGTGAACTGCATACTGCACTGTTGCATGCTGCACTGAAACCCTGCTGTTCTTGTCACCACTGTGTGTGTGTATGTGTGCATGACATGGACATGCATGTGTATATGTGCATGTGGGCATGTGTGTATGAACGCCTGTGTATGCATGTGTGTGTGTGTGTGTGTGTGTGTGTATGTGAGCATGTTTTCTACTATGTATGCTGCCCTTCATTTTGATGCCACACTCTGCACATCTTTTAGGTCCCCTGATGCCTACTGTTCATATCTGTCTCTCTCCTCAAAAGTTCCTGGCCTGGTGAAGTAACAACAAAGAAAGAACAAGATTAAAGGAATAAAGGAAAAAGTTACCCTGTGAAATATTATTCCAGTAAGAATTGATATTCAAGTCATTTTTTTGGATTTGTCAATTTCTCTGCTATTCTACTCCCTTTGCCTTATGATGAATTTAAAGTACCCTCATTTATTACTTTCAATAAGAAGTTGGGGAAGCTGGAACAACGTCTCTGCCAAAACAAAGATGAAGGATGCCATGTAATTGATCACATTTACATTCCTAGAAAGAGCACATTTGCAATTTAGCCTGGCCTCTAGAACACAAGAAGTGAAAAGAATAAATAACTCACTTGCACATTTCTACAAGAGGTATTTGGGGTCTAATTTTCTTGCATATTTTAGGATTTTATAGACATTGATAAAAACAAACTCAATGTATGTATTTATATAAGATATAGCTTTAAAATATTTAAATATACCACAATATGGCCATATATGGAAAAACCATGGTTTTTAAAAAAATTTAATAAAAATGTTAATAATTATCATTTGAAATGTAAATAAATTATAAAAAAAACAAAAAAAAATTAAAAAATTTATTAAAAATATTTTTAATAATATTTATAAAATATTTTTAGATGTATCTATTGTTGCTGGCTTCCCTGTAACCATTGATCTCTTCATTGTGTCAAGTTGTGGTTTTGGACAGTAGTCACCATTTTATTGTAAAAGAAGCTTCTTTGATGAATGTATTGTAACTATCAACATGATTACATTTCTCTGTAGCTATAAGGATAAGAGTTAGAATGTAGTTAAGAATTTTACTGGTTTAGGAACATCATGGTAATAGGTTTTTTTTTAAAGGTCTATGACCTCATTAGTCCTGAGAAATTAGCTGTATCACATCTCCAACACCAATGGTTAGGAAACATCATGGAAGAGGAGGAGGTAGAGTACCAGGATATCTGCTGCAAAACAAGCTCTTGCAGAAAAAGCTGCATGTAGGAGACCTGAATAATAGCAATTATCAGTAGACATAGTAATGATGAAGGGAGGAAAGTCTCATGTTGGTCCACTCCTAGACAAAGAACTACAGGCAACTGATGAATGTAGAGAGGTAGAATTATCCTCTCCCAGAGATGAACCTCCTAGTTGGTTGTCTAGTTTAAAGGGACCATCCCTGAAACTATACATACACAAACAATAAAAACAGAGTCAATAGATTGTCTTTATATATTTATGCATACATAAATATGTATATACATACCAATAATCATCAAAGAAAAAAGAGGCTATTAATGTGAAGGAGGATATGGAAGGAGTTGGAGGAAGTAGACCTGGAAGGGACTAAAGCGAGAAAGTGATATAATTATGCTTTAATCAAAATGTTTAAAAACATGTGTATGTCTGCATATTCAAATGTGGGCATGTGTACATGAATGCACATGTCCAAAAAGTTCAAGTTCCTTGTGCCTGAAGTTACAGGTTGTTGTGTACCACCTGACATGGGGGCAGGAATCCAAACTTAGGTCATTGAAAGAGGGTCATGAACTCTTAACAACTGATCCCCTGCATCTCTATCATTATAGTAACTCATTTGGTTTTGGCTGAAGATGGACACGAGCTCTCTGTCTTTTTAACACCGAGTTTTAAGGTGGAGGTTCTCAGCCATTAAGGTGGAGGTTCTTAGTCATTCTGTCATGGAAAATCAGAAATGTTTTCTTTGGACAGGTTATTCTTCCTTCTGTATCATACTGCCTGCTCTCCCATGATTCATGGACTCCAACAGTATGGAAAAACTCATTTTGCATTTTACCCACTGTGCTGTGTGATGTGTGTATATGCTTGGCTCAGGGAGTGACACTACTAGAAAGTGTGGCCCTATTGGAGTAGGTGTGGCCTTGTTGGAGTAGGTATGTCACTGGGGGTGTGGGCTTTAAGACCCTCATCCTAGCTGCCTGGAAGCCAGTATTCTGCTAGAAGCCTCCTGATGAAGATGTAGAACTCTCAGCAACTCTGGCACCATGCTTGCCTAGATGCTGCCATGCTCCCTCCCACCTTGATGATAATGGCCTGAACCTCTGAACCTGTAAGCAAGCTCCAATTAATTGTTGTTTTTTATAAGACTTGTCTGGGTCATGGTATATGTTAATAGCAGTAAAACCCTAAATAAGACAATGCCTTATTGAATTTATGGTATTTGAAACTGATTTGTAAGGAATGAAGGGCCATTCTCATCTTTTGTTACCAATATGCCAACTTGGAATAATACGAGGCATATCTGGAGAGGAGATAGTGAATCTGGGGTATTGCACTTCTAGTGATGCTGATGCTACTAGTCTTGCAAGGACTAATTAATATGACTGGTTTTTTTTGTTTTTTTGGGTTTTTTTTGTTTTTTTTGTTTTTGTTTTTGGTTTGTTTCTAGAAACATTGTGTCTTAGTCAGGGTTTCTATTCCTCCACAAACATCATGACCAAGAAACAAATTGGGGAGGAAAGGGTTTATTGAGCTTCTACTTCCACGTTGCAGTTCATCACTAGAGGAAGTCAGGACTGGAACTCAAGCAGGAGCTGATGCAGAGGCCATGGAGGGATGTTTCTTACTGGCTTGCTTCCCCTGGCTTGCTCAGCCTGCTCTCTTATAGAACACAAGAATACCAGCCCAGGTATGGTACCACCCACAAGGGGCCCTCCCCACTTGATAACTAACTGAGAAAATGCCCCACACCTGGATCTCATGGAGGCACTTCCCCAACTGAAACTCCTTTCTCTGTGATAACTCCAGCCTGTGTCAAGTTGACACACAAAACTAGCCAGTACAATTAACCCCTTGTCAACTTGACACACAAACACATCACTATTAAGCCTCAACCCTTACTTTCTTGTTCATCCCCAAGATCTCAATTACTTTAAAAGTCCCACAGTCTTTACATATTAAAAGTTCAATCACCTTAAAATGTCCAATATCTGTAAAATTCAAAGTCTTTTAAAAATTCAAAGTCTCTTAACTGTGGAATCCACTAAAATACTTTCTTCCTTCAAGAGGGAAACATACCAGGGCACAGTCACGACCAAAAGCAAAACTCAAACTTCAATGGTTCATTGTCTGGGATCCAACTCGTGATCTTCCGGGCTCCTCAAGGACTTGGGTCGCTTCTTCAGCTCTGCCCTTTGTAGCACATAGGTTGTCTTCTAGGCTCCAGCTGCCTGTACTCCACTGCTGCTGCTGTTCTTGGTGGTCATCGCATGGTACTGGCATCTCCAAAACACTGCTGACTTCTACTGTAATTAGGCTTCACCAATAGCCTCTCATAGGCTCTCTTCATGGTGACAAGCCTCTGCTCCTATGCATGACCTCTTCAAGTCCTGGGCCATCAATTGCAACTGAGGCTGCACCTTCACCAATGGCCTTCTGTGGCCTCTCACTGTGCCAAGAGCCTCAGCTGCTCTTCATGACCCCTTCATGCCTTCAAAACCAGTACCATCTGGGTGACTCTTACACAGTACCAAGTCCAGCTACAGCACAAAATACGACTGTGGCTATCTCTGGAACACACTCTCTGTGCTCTCAGAAAACACTTCCAAGAAGATTTCATCTCAGTGATGCTGGTCTCTTTTTAATCACCACTAACTTCTTAGCTCCAGCTAACCAGCATCAATAGTCCCAGTAACACAAAGGTTTGCTTTAGTTGTTCTGGTATCTTGTTACTCACAGCTGATTCTTCAGTCCCAGCTAACCAAAACCATAGAATCTTCACAATCAAAACATGGCCACTGTAAGAGTCTTTAATCTTCCCTCTGAAATTTCACAAGCCAGGCCTCCATCTTTTGCACTGTTCTTCACATTGTCTTCCAAGCTCCTAAAGAACTTTCCACCAAGCTCTTAATATTCTAATGGATTTTCTAGCTCAAAGTTCCAAAGTCCTTCGACAGTCCTCCCCAAAACATGGTCAGGTTGTCACAGGAATACCCCACTACGCTGGTACCAATTTGTCTTAGTCAGGGCTTCTATTCCTGCACAAACATCATGACCAAGAAACAAGTTGGGGAGGAAAGGGTTTATTGAGCTTACACTTCCACATTGCAGTTCATCACTAAAGGAAGTCAGAACTGGAACTCAAGCAGGAGCTGATGCAGAGGCCATAGAGGGATGTTTCTTACTGATTTGCTTCCCCTGGTGTACTTGCTAGTTTTGTGTGTCAACTTGACACAGGCTGGAGTTATTATAGAGAAAGGAGCTTTAGTTGGGGAAGTGCCTCCATGAGATCCAGCTATAAGGCATTTTCTCAGTTAGTTATCAAGTGGGGAGGGCCCCTTGTGGGTGGTACCACCTTTGGGCTGGTGCTCTTGGGTTCTATAAGAGAGCAGGCTGAGCAAGCCAGGGGAAGCAAGCCAGTAAGAAATATCCCTTTATGACCTCTGCATCAGTTCCTGCTTCCTGACATGCTTGAGTTCCAGTCCTGACTTACTTTAGTGATGAACTGCAATGTGGAAGTGTAAGCTCAATAAACCCTTTCCTCCCCAACTTGTTTCTTGGTCATGATGTTTGTGCAGGAATAGAAATCCTGACTAAGACACCTGGCTTGTTCAGCCTGCTCTCTTATAGAACCCAAGAATATCAGCCCAAGGATGGCACCATCCACAAGGCTCCCCCCTTGATTACTAATTGAGAAAATGCCCCAGAGTTGGATCTCATGGAGGCACTTCCCAAACTGAAACTCCTTTCTCTGCCATAACTCCAGCCTGTGTCAAGTTGACACACAAAACTAGCCAGTATACATTGTGAGCTCATTTTATAGACAATAGCAATACCAGACAAGTTATTGTTCTTTCTACACAGACTCTCCCCTTATTAGCTAATTTAAACTTATTTTCATTTCCTCTCATCAAATCCAACTGCTTTATTGAAGTTTTTTTCTGACAAACCCGAAAATTTCCTGTTAAGATAATCTTTTCATACATGATATACCAACCAAAGTCCTAACAGTGTTTTTGATGGGTACTAGTCTAATCATCTTTCTGTTTCCTTTTGTAGCACCATTATGATATTTAGTGTGCATGATTATGCAGAACATTTTCTAGCACAGTAGCTAATTGCTAGAGGGCTTGCCTTATCTGCCTGAGGTACTAGATTTAATTCCCAATTATTATCAAACAAAGCAAAACAACAGCAAAAACCAAACCAAACCAAAAACCATGTTGAACTTGCTCTAGTGTAGAAAGTATAAAATTTGCCTTTATTAGCACAGTTTTTCACTTTATAAAGTTCATTAACCTAACATCTTATTTGTAAAAAGGAGGAGTTACATTTATTTGAGCCCTATTCAAAGCTTCAGCTGTGGGATTAGAATGGGTTTTGAGATCCAACAATTTGCCAGAACATAATATAATTAAGAATAATTAAAATCAATCTTATGGTAGAGAGCAGGAGAGTGTGAGAGGAAATGACTGAAGGTAGACAGATAAATCAGAAAAATTTTCTGTTTAACAAAATGTGAGAAAACACAAACCTGCACAATGGAAGTTGTCATGGAAACAGAGAGCCACAGGAAGTATAAGAGATTCCCAAGAAGTAGTGCATGTGCCTGATGGAAGGTGCATTCCTGTTTCCAACATACTCAAAGGGTATTCAGTGGGCAGAAAAATGCCTAGTTAGCTCTGAGACTAGTCTCTTCTGTCCAGTGTAGAATAGTTCCTTATTTATATCCATTTTCTCTGAATTAAGCTAAAAATAATGACTCTTACATATTATGTATCATATAGAATTGTCTCCATTTCTCATCTTTGCAACTTTGAATGCTCACTCAATAAAGAAAGGGACTTTTTTCATCTTATTTATCAATGTATTAAGTTCTTAGGATGCTGTAAACTCATATACATTGATTAAATCAGTGCCTCCATAAAACAGGACAGGGAAATAAAAGAAAAATAGACTCATGTTGCTTAGGATTTACCAGCTGTTTGAAATTAGGTGAGTCTCTGAAAATACTCAAACACTTGTAAATAAGAATAGCAATGGATGCGTTGTTGGGTGGTGGAGATAATGCCCTTCAATGACAGGTAAAGTTCTTAGTTTATTGCCATCATACTACATTTATCACACCCTATAAGAGTTGCCTACTGTTTGAATCCCTTCCCTAGATAAATGCATAGGAGTACTTATTACCATACTTCATGAATAATAGGTAATTAATACAATCTATTTTATTGTTTATTTTGCATATATTCTTTGTTGAAAGGCACAACAGTTGGAAATTAGAGATATATTATAAAAATATGACAAATATAAGGCTTCTGTCAGGCATGAAAAATAGGTATTAATGAATAACCAATGACTCAAAACAAAACAAAAAAGTTTATTCCTTTAATGGTTGTAATGTTGCAAAAAATGAATGAAAAACTGTTAGAGATAACCATATATGGATCATTGTTTAATGTTTTTTGGGCGCGGTAGGCTTGAAGTTGAGATTGATACCTATGCTAGTTTACTTTCAATATCTACTAATATAATTTTTACAAGAACCATTTTTTTCAGTAATGACATCTGTCATATATGTTGGTTTATTTTCAATCATTTGTTGACATTTCTTGTGTTGTTGGATTTTGATCAATGGAGAACAATTGATCAGTACAGGAGAAGTGTAGAAGAACAAGAGAAGAGGATGTGATTTCAGGAATTGGGAGAGAGCTTGGGATCAGGGATGCATAGCTGCTCTGACTATGGCTATGACAACTGAATACAAGCAACAGAGTGTCAATAGATGTTGCGATATAGGCATAATCCACACCCTATATCCTTTATTTTATCTTCCAGTTTATCCGCTGGCCACTTTTCTTATCCCAGAGGAAAATGGAAGCAAGGGAATAGAGTATCTAGTGAGACAGGTTACTGAATGCAGTGTGGAAGGATGACTTTGTTGTTGTTAATGCTATAATAAAATATTTAACATTTATGGCAGATTCATAATGGGGATAGCATTTAGGCATGGTCTGCTAGAATCTTCAGGAAAGCTAAATAACAGCTGTCTGATGACGTAGGTAACAGTTAAAAAAATTATCCTAGCAGCAAAGAAATAAGAAACTTTAAAAAGCATAACAGAAAAATACATTCTGTCCCACAGAGATTGACATGGTCTAAGCAGCTCTTCCTCCTCCCCCTCACAAACAGGGACTAGAGCCACGTTCAGGGTTGGAGAGTTGGAAAAATGCTAGTGTGCTCTCAGTGACATTTTACATGGGGGAAAAAAAAGTTTGGAGGATGTTGCCTATGGCTGCAGAGGGAGGTGAGCCACTGGGGAAAATACTCTTCTTTTTTGTGCTTAACCAGAGCAGCAGTGAAATGCTATTTTAAAAGGTCCTGGATGAGTCAGCAGTCACAGACTCCCCAAAACCACACACTTGGGAAACTAAGAGGAAATGTCATGGGACTGCTCTCCTGAACCCTGCCAGAAGAATCCTTTTAGTATTTTATGAGGTAGGAAACTGATTGGACCATATAGTGGAATACAGACTTAGGTTCCAAGCAGTGGGGACACAGATTGGGAGGGACTGAATGCCCAGAACCAGGGTCAACATTTATACCCTGCCCCATTGAAGAACTGCATATGAGAACAACATTCCCAATCAGAGGGTTTCCCAGACGTGAGACTTAACTCTAGAAGTGCCAGTCAAACCAGCATCTGTGAAAGATGCCGAGGAGGCAGCAATGTCATTCAGAACTCAAGGCTGCCGGGAGATATATCCAGCATATGTGATTCCCACTAAGTGATCAGTTTTGGGGGGAACTGACTTCCCAGTGGGGTAACAAACATCTGGGAAGCAAGAAAGGGACGCCGAAGAGTGGAGACTGAAACCTGCATTTGGATATGACTGCTTTCAGACATTGAATACCACTCAGCTCTCTCTCCTTTGTATTTCTTCGTCCTTTATTTAATGTCCATTGTCAGTTTAGCAATCTAGATGTCTGCTGTGCTCTGTTTCATGGCTTTTCTATCTTTTCTATTTTTCTTTTATCCTCTATTCATGTCTCTCTGTGTGTGTGTGTGTGTGTGTGTGTCTGTGTGTATGTCCACAAGAAATTGATGTTGATTGTCATTCTAAAGTGCTTTTCACCTTAGTTTTTGAAACATGATCCTTGCTGTATGTTAAATGCATTACCAGCTAACCATAAAACCCCAAGTATCCTTTTGTCTCAGCCACTTCAGCACAGAAATTGCATAAGTGTGCTACCATACCTGGTTTTTTACATGAGTACTGATATTCTAAACTCTGGTCCCTGTGCTGTTTGTTATTTTAAATTATGCATCAGTCTGTATGTGGATATTTGCATGTGTATTTTATTACTTTGTAAATAGATAAAGTTTAAATGGTGGCTGCTTTTCACTACTCCTATAAACTCATTGGGCTGATCTATGAAAATGACTATTTTTCTAGGCATTTCTCACTGAGAAGAATACTGTGGATTAAAACAGGAACATCAAACAATAGATTTACAGAGAATTAATGCACTGCAATTATATATTCCCCTTTGAATATTGAAACTATTTTAATTGAATGGCTATGGATGATTTAAAAGATCCAACCAATAACTTACTTCAGATATAAAAGTTTCAAAAGAGAAAGCATAAGAAATATGAAAACAAAAGAAACAAAAAACCAAAAACCCAAGACATTTTAACTTCCCAAAATGACCAACCCCATACAACACTTTTCTTTTTAATTAATCATTTTATTCATTTACATTTCAAATAATATTCCCCTTTCTGGTTACTCCTCCAAAACCCCCATCCTATCTCCCTCCCCCTCCCCTTTGCCTCTCTGAGGGTGGTCCTCTACCCACTCACCCTCTCCTGTCTCACTGCTCTAGTATCCCCCTACAGTGGGGTCCTATCAGGCCTCTACAGGACAGGGAGCCTCCCCTCCCATTGATGTCAGATAAGGCCATCCTCTGCTACATGTGTATCTGGACCTATGGCTCCATTAATATATTCTCTTTGGTTGGTGGTTTAGTCTCTGGGAGCTCTGGTTGGTCCAGTTAGTCGATGTTGTTCTTCCTATGGGGTTGCAATCCCCTTCAGCTACTTCAGTCCTTTCCCTGTCCAATGGTTGGCCGTATCTGTATCTGTGTTGGTGAGGGGCTGGTAGAACATCTCAGGGAAGACCATATCAGGCTCCTGTCAGTAAGTGCTTCTTGGAATCAGCAATGGGGTGTGTGTGTGTGTGTGTGTGTGTGTGTGTTGTGTCTGCAGTAGGGATGGATCCCTAGAGGTGCAGTCTTGGGATGGCCTTTCCTTCAGTCTCTGTTAACACTTTTTATTCATGTTTTTCCATTGAACAGGAACTTTTCTAGGTTAAAGAAATTGAGCTGGATGGGTAGCCACATCCTTCAACTGGGGCTGTGCCTATCTACTGGGGGTGGTCTCTACAGGTTGTATCTCCCCTGGGAACCTCTCACTTCCCTGCCATCTGGGACTTTCTAATGGCTATTTTAGCTCCCCATCCCGTGCTGCTACATATTTCTATTCAAATTCCTGACCTGTAGTACTTCTCTCCTGTCCCTTCTAATAAATGATCCTTCCCCCCATTTTTCCTCCTCCTCCTCCTCTCTCTATCACAGATCTTTCCCTCTCTCTACCTCATGTGGTTATTTTGTTTCCCCATTCTATGTAGAATTGAAGCATCTATACTTTGGTATTCCTTTTTCATATCATTTGTGAGTTGTATCATGGGTATTCTGAGATATTGGTCTAATATCCACTTATCCATAAGTACATACCCTGTGTGTTCTTCTGTGTCTGGTTCAGGACCATGCTTTCTAGTTCCATCAATTTGCCTGTAAATTTCTCATGAAGTCATTGCTTTTTATAGGTAAGTAATACCCCATTGTGTAAATGTACCACATTTTCAGTATCCATTACTGTTGAGTGACATCTGTATTGTTTCCAGCTTCTGACTATTATAAATAAGGCCACTATAATCATAGTGGAGCATGTGTCCTTGTTATATGTTGGAGCATCTTTTGGGTATTTGCCCAGAAGTGTTGTGGCTGGGTCTTCAGGAAAAAAAAACTAGTTCCTACTTTTAAGAAGATAAAAACTGCCTTTGATACTCAGCAAAACAATCTGCCACAATTACCAGAGAAAGAAAAATTTCTCACAGTAACAGTGGGCTAAAGAAAATTATGTTCACTAATCAAGTTCTATAAACATATTTGAAAGAATCCTTTAGACAGAAGGAAGACAAGAACATAAATGATACAAAAGAAAAGAATGTCACTCTAAAATCATATTTAAGTAATACAGAAATAAGAAAATATGAAACAATGCTACTTTAACAAAATTATAGGAATTAAAACACACCTTTCAATAATAATTGTAAATATTAATTACTCAATGGAAAAATCAACAGATTAGCAGAATGTATTAAGAAACGGGATTTCTCTATTTTTTACATCCAAGAAATGAACTACCCAAAGGACAAATTTTACTTCGAGGGTCAAGGTGAAAAATTTGAAAAAAAGGTACTCAAACTCCCCATAAAGGGAATGCATACCTTGGGTGAAAGAACAGAAAAAGGATTCCAGCTCCCCATAAAGACAAATGGTACCCATGGAATAAAGATGGTAAAAAGGTCTCTAGCACTCCATAAAGGTACCATTTAGGGAAAGGATGGATAAAAGTACTCCAAGCAAAAGAAATTAGGAAATTAGCAGGTGTTGCTGTTCTAAATATGATGAAGTAAACTTTAAACCAAAACTAGTATGAGGAGATAAGTATATTTACTTCATGCTAATTAAGGGAACAATTAACCAAGAGAATGTTCTTGCTCTCAGTATAGAGGCATTGACTATATGAGCATCCAATTTTACAGAACAAATACATCTATATGCAAATTCACAGGATAAACATGATCATTATAGAGGGTATCCTCAATAACTTGATCTCATTAATTAAGAAGTCTTCTCAGATAAAAGAGAGAAACATGAGCTTTAAATGACATCATAGATCAAAGAAGATTGGCACACAATCAAACTGACAGAAAGGTAGAAGACCAAAATTAATAAAATTAGAGATGTAAAAGAAAATAGTAAAACAGCAATAAAATTCAAGAAATCATAAGGATATACCTAAAAGACTTAGAGTCTGTAATTGAAGGCTTTTTAGGTACATATGACCTATCAGAATTAAATCAACATGAGAGTAACAAGCACATAACAGACAACAAATATTGAAGCACTAAGAGTGACAATAAAATCCCATATAAAACCATTTCTGGTGTACATGGATTTCTAATGAATTCGATTGACCATTAAATAAAACACTAATACTTTCCAAATTTCCCATAAAACAAAACAAAAAGAGGAATGCTTTCAAGGTGTTTTCATGAAGTCACTATTTCTCAAATAGCAAAACACAATAAAGACTCAACAACATAAAGGAAACTATAGATAAATCTCCCTGACAAACATAGATGCAATAGCTCTCAGTAAAATATTTTCAAATATAATCCAAGAATACATGAAAAAATATTTAGTATGATTAAACTGGCCTCTCTCAAGAGACTCTAGAATTCTTCAGGTATATGAGTCCATGAATGTAACACCATGCACAAGTGTACTAAAGGTCATGAATCACATGATTATCACAACAGATGCAGGAAGATTTTGTAAAAATTCAGCATCCTTTTCATGATAAAATCTATGAATGACCAGGAAGAGAAGGAACAGATTTCAACATAACAAATACTTCAGCTTACAGTAAATGGATAAAAAAAAATCAAAACATTTTTTCTAAAGTCAGAAACAAAGCATGGGTATCCATTTTATCCACTCCACTTCCATACAGGACTTGAATTTTTAGCTAGAGCAATAAAGCTAAAGAAGGGAATAAAAGTTTTCAAATGGGAAAAGAAGAAGTATTTACAGATTATATTGTTCTCTACATAAAAGACCATAGAAACCATTGGTGTTGACAATCACTTTATCAAAATGGTAGGATAAAAAAGTAACATATAAAAATTATTAGGCTTTATGTCATACAGTTATAACCTTCATGCTAAGAAAATCTCATAAATAATCTCATTCATAATTGTCTCAAAAAAGTGCCTTGCAATATATGTAATGAATGAAGCAAAATTATGTACAATGTAATCTTTGAAAAATGGAAGAAACCAAAAACCACAAGGAACTAGGAAAAACCTTGTATTTTCATGGATTGGAAAAACTAATGGTATAAAATTAACTATTTCCAAAGGAAACCTATAGATTCAATGCCTTACCAATCAAAATCACTAGGGTATTTTAAAAAATAACTATTTCCAAAGGCAACCTATAGATTCAATGCTATACCAATCAAAATTACTATGGTATTTTAAATATATGTTCTGATTTACCTAATTTCCTCCTCTCTTTACCTATCCCTTTCTTCCTTCTCAATTTCATCACCTCTTTTAAAAGTTATAATTATGTACACACCCATTAATATTAAATATGACCTGATAAGTCCATTTAGTCTTGGTCATATTCAGCACCATGAAAATTATTTCTTAGAGAATGAGTTTTCAGGTCAGATCCACCTTGATTGTTCCAACTCTTATGTTAAATGTGCATGGTATCATCATCAATAGGGACTTAATTTCAAATTTTGGGAGACAACAAATGACAATATTAATAACTAGCCTACAGTTTTTTGAAGTTGCTTGTACTCTTCTAACCAATAATTTCAAAGGTTTCTCATGACTGATACTGGCATATTTATTTGTTAGTATATCATATTCTTAATAGGAAAAGATTCCCACTTCATATGTAAGTATAAAACATCCTGTATAATAAAGCTATCCAAATGCCAAAAATTTACATTAGTGGTATCATTATACTTGATTTCAAGTTACATTTTAGAGGCATAACAGCAAAACAAACATAGTACTGACATAAAGCATTCCTAGATATCAGAATAGAATAGATGGCCATGTTATAAGCCCATTCAGCTATGCCATCTGACAACAGAAATATGCCAAAAATTCACATTCATCAAATTGTACTCAAAAAATTGGACATCTATGTATAGAACAATGAAACTAGATCTGCCTGATTTGCATAAAAATCAACTCTAAGTAGGTTGAAGAACTCAATGTAGTATACAAGACACTGGAATATTTAAGGAAAAATTAGAAAAAAAAATTCAAAATGTATGCATAGATAAGAATTTTCTGAATGAGACTCCATTTCTCCTGAGTGAGAGAGAGAGGGGGAGTGAGGGAGAGAGAGAAAGAGGGAGGGAGGGAGAGATAGGAGAAAGAGGGAGGGAGAGAGAGGAGAGAGAGGGAGGGAGAGAGAATGAGGGAGAGAGAGAAAACTGAGTCAAAAGTTTGAATTAAGAGTAACAATGTAAAGTTTTAGTTGTGAAAAAGAGTAGTGTAATTAAGGAGAAATCTCACGCTTGGCACTGGAACAAAAGGAGAGGTACCTCAGAGGAAAGAGCCTACCCATTAAAGATTTTAGATTATAAAAGTGAAATAAATGTATTTGAAAGGAAAGCTCATGAATTGAGAAAGGCAGAGTAAGGGCTTCTTTCGCTAAAACATCACCCAGGGAAGAATTTTCTCAGGTAAAGTCATGAAGGCACACACAGTCCACTGCAGCTGTGGTCTAAGTCGGTCTAAGCCGGGGTGAACTATATCTATTCTTGGTAGCAAGAATTGATATCAAAATGCGAAGCTAGTTTTGTAGACATGAAAGACACTAGTAATCAAGAAGTCATGAAGGGTTACTGCAAAGTTCCATGGAGGACAGGCAACACATAGCACTACTAGATTCCCTCCATTTAGCTCATGAGCAGGCTGTGTGTAAACAGGGAAGATGGAGTCTGGTGTCACTTTGTGCCCTATAATGCCTGTTTCACATTCCACCAAAATGTGAGCAATTGGCTGCTGCTAGGTCCCGGCTACCACAGGGCAACATGCCGTTATACTCTCCTTTTCACAATAGACTGTGCCCTTCAAACCATGAGGAAAGAAATCTTTCTTTCCTTAAATTGCTTTTCAGCAGACATTTCATCCCAGTGATTAGAAAGGGAAGAAACCTACTATCCCTACAATGAAAAAGCAGTCCTGTGGAATACTTAAATAGGCATGTGAAAGACTTGCACAGTGCATAATTGGAACACCTGAAAGCCTCTGGTAGTCGAGTACTTTATTATATATTAATGAAATCTAGAATGACCAAAATTTCTAGGAACGAGAGACATTTGGATATGTTAGATGACATAATTCTGGCTTTGGTATATGGGTATAGATTTCTAGGACATTCTGAGTACTTGGTTAGACACTTTCCTTTTTCTACATGACACTCCTTTCATTTGTTGTACCTGCTAAATAAGGGGACCTAGATAAACCACGCCCACTCTAAGGTTATTCAGGAGTCATTCCTTTTCCACTTTCCTTTGTTGATTGACAGGAAAATTTAATTAAAGATGTAGGCTATACTCTATCTTTTTCACTCTATATAAACTAGCTAGTTTTCATTCTTCTTTATTTACTAGATCAATTATTTTTAATACCATTGAAATGTTCTAAAATGGAAAAGAACTTTCAGTAAAATGTAAAAAACAAAATAAAACTAGTATTTCTTGAGCTACATTGAATAAATTACAACAATATGATAAACACAGAAATTAAGAATCTTATCCTTTGACAATATAGAAGAATACAGATAAACAATTACTTGTTTAACATTTGGAAATGATTCTAAGCATAAATATGACACTTGTTGGCTGTACTTTTAGCAATGGGTCTTCTTTTATTTGTATTTGAATTTTAACATATATGTTTTATACACATATGTATTTCTGGCATTCATTACCTAATAGACGATTTTTGCCATGGATTATTTACCTACTTTGATTACTAAACATCTGTGTGAACAACAGTTGAGAGATTTGCTCATTTAGAATGACATATCCTCTCTGCTGTGCTTTCGGATTTTAATGAGTAGCAGTAATGTGAATCACTTCCATCAGCCTGGAGCCTGAATTTCCAAATGTTGAATGTAAGTGTACATTTGTTTTGTGTTTCATTCTGGTAGAGATGTTACTCTAATGAATTTTGCCTGAAGCTGGTGGTACTCATTGAGAAATAGTGAAAATTAATTAAGTGACCCATTTCCCCCATGTAAAATGGATGATTTCATGAATGTAAAAAGTTTAAAGGGAAATATAAATATTAATGTTTAATTTGACTTGAATTGCCATTCAGGCTCTTCTTAATAACTGGTTCATTCTTCAGCAATGGAGAGACAGTGATGGTCTGGTTGACAAAATTCCATTTAGGACAATTCATTTGGTGCAATTATTTATCTTAATTATTTGGCACCTTCAACATCTCTCATTGCTTGAAGACACAGGGTTTAGACCATGAGAGTTCATTCCTACTTTTACCTCTAAAGAATTCTAGGTTCAGGCCTGGCAGTGATGGCACACACCTATAATCCCAGCACTTGGGAGGCTGAGGCAGGTAGATTTCTAAGTTCAAGGCCAGCCTGGTCTACAGACTGAGTTCCAGGACAGCCAGGGCTACACAGAGAAACTCTGTTTCTATGTTCTTATAACTTATGCTATGGTAACCAAGAAAGAATGAAAGAAAAGCATTTAGGATGCCATGTCTGATACTTATTTGTATTTTTGAAAGATAGTGTGCTTTTACAGTATAAATTCCAATTATTCATCTAAACCATGTCTACCAAGAAAGAGGAGGATTTGAATATTTTGTTTTAACAATTATTTTTAAGCCTTCTGCTAGCATGTGAAAATGAGACTCATTAAAATAAATGCTGAGGAATTATCATCTCATAACATTTGATTCAAACTAAATCATATTTGCCTCCCTTATGAAGCCTATTTAAGCTAAAGTAATTCTTCACAATAATATTTTACAGATTAATAAAAGTCACAGTATTGAGTTGTCCTCTACTATATCACAGTGATTCAGCAACAGCTAGTAGCATAGCAAACTTTATTTTGTCAAATCATACTCTTAGTACATTTGAGATCTAAGTATTTTAACTGACACTAAGTACCTCCTACTCCATTCCATTTTTCATTATGTGTGTCTTTAGTTTAGATTTATTTTCATTGTCATTTACATTCTGCCAAATTCAGTCACCCATTTAACCATCAAATACTCATAAAGTATTCTGTGTATGCTGGGGATTCAGATGAATGCCAGTGTTTTGAAACCAACCACCCAAGTAACCGACAAACAATCTTTCAACCAATCACCAAAAGAAGGAACCAACCAACCAACCAACCAACCAGTCAACCAATCAACCACACAGTCAGTCAGTCAGTCAATCAATCAATCAATCAATCAATCAATCAATCAACCAGGGAAGAAAGCAGTCTTCCAGCCAATCACTCAAGCAACCAACCAACTAGCCATCCAACCAAGCAATTAACCAACTGATTGCCTAACGAAGCAATCACTTGATGAATGAACAATCAAACCACCCAACTAACCAACCAATCATTCAACCACCCAAGCAATCAGCCAAGCAACCAAACAACCAAATAGTATTTCAGCCAATACCTAAGCAATCACTCAGTCAACCAACCAACCAACCAGCCAGCCAAATAAACAAACAACCAATAAACCAACTAACTAATCATCCAAGCAAGCAACTACCCAACCAATGAAGCAGTCATTCTCCTGCTTTCAAGTGTTTCCTCAGTTCTAAAATGAGAAATATTATATTAATAAGAGAAGTGCTATGTTTCTCTTGTTAAGAACTATGGGAAGAAGATATACTTCATCCATTTGGTGTCTGTAGGGACTGTATCCTGTGGATAAACGCATTCCAGTTGACATTTGAGGAATATATAAAGTTTTCCAAGAATCTAAGGAAAATGAGCACTTTAAAAATAGAGTGAGGAAAATGTTAAAGATTCACTTAAAAAGAGTTGCATTTCACAAATTTAAAATTTCCCATTTAGCTTCCATCTTCCATATCCTTTAGTGTCCTGGCCTATCTTTTTGTCTGCCTATGCTTCCTTTGCTTCTCAACAGAGAGCCTTTGCTTCAGAAATGGTTCTTCATGCTCCAAAGCAAAACAAGTTTTAATTTGTCATCTAACCTAACCACTTCTGCAAGGCAAGTTCATGTCTCATGCTTTCAAGCCATCTGAAAATTAATACCTCCACAGATCTTTGGGGAATTTATCAGCAGATAAATTAAAGTATCCTTTAATTCAACATTTAGTTATTAGTCCTTGTCAATTTTGCAGTAACTCTGAGAAATTTGAAAAGCAGTTTAGTTTTGGTCTCGGTCTTGGTGATAATCTTGACTATATGGTATTGGGAATTTATCTTGCCATAGTATGAGGCTAACAAAACAGTGTGGGAAGTGTTTATGAAGATAAAATGATGTTAAAAAGGCCATGCTGAGTTTGAATCAACTACAAAAATGTGCAAATAGGGAAGGTTAATCTTCATGTGTTTGTGTAAAAGTTTGCTGAAATGAATGGAGATGCAATGTAGGAGAGCGATAACCACTAGTTTTTCCAGGGTGGATGAAATATACTGTCCTATGGTGCATGGTAGGTATTTTTTCAGAAGACTATTTTAGGTATTTCAATTACACAGGCAGCAATAAGGTGTTACAGATAAAGAGTCAATCAAAATGATTTCTAGAACAGCTTAATGATTTTAGTTAAATTGTACTTAGTCATATGGTTATGTTTTCTAGCATATTAAGTAACTCTGGTGTATACCTTATAAAATTCCTAGTATTGCCTTATTTCATCATGAAATCATTTTATGTTTCTGGCAACTGGAAACAGAAAAATGGAGTGACTTGATCAAGGTCATACATACAGAACATATCTGTTCTAGGATGTGACTCATAGCTATTATATATCCCTAGAACTACCCTAAGAAACAAGTGATCAGTTCAGCAAGGGTAGTTTTTGAGTACATAAATATATTTCAGTTTAGGACATTTGAAATGTGGTAGATTGCTGTTATACATTCTGAGCCTTTTGTTATGGCAAATACTAGAGAGATGCTGGGCAGAGTCGTCACAGTGACACAGATGGTGCAGTCCTGGCTCATTGCAGGTGTGAAGGATAATGGGCTGCGGTTCTGTTAAAGATAACATTAATACTAGTAAACTACAGCAACAGGAATCCCTGAAGGTAACTTCCACTTGCACTGAAGTCTAGTAGAAAGGCATATAGAAAAGATATATATATATATATATATATATATATATAAAAGAAAGAAAAGAAAAGAAAGCTAGGTATAGTTAAATGTATTACCGAACATTTATTCCTAAATTGGAGTTTTTTGGTAAGCCTTGAGTTTCATTTACAAAAGAATGTAAATTTACTAAATTTCTCCAGTTTCTGTTTTTGAAGAATATAGTATTTTCAGCAATAGGGTCTTAATTTCTGGGAGGCAACCAGGGCAACTGCAATAGTTTATGTATTTAGGGAATTTTGTGGTCTTTCTTGACCAGCAACGTAAAGGGAGGTTTCCCATGCTTGGCACTGGATATTTTGTTTGATATTATAATTCAGCTTGAACCGACCCAGAAGCCACCTCACTAAGGACAAACTGTCATAATCTCTCAAGATTATATGCAAGTTGCCAGGAGAGAAATGTGATCAATATCCTACGCAACTATAAAGTATATGAAGTACAAAAATGACTGACCTGGCAAGACATATCAAATAATGCAACAGCGGTCCTTTTATCTTGTAACTAAACAACAGCTGCCTAATTGCATTTAAGGCATGCTCAATAGGAAGGAATTCATGCCTGATACTGTAAATCTAGTCAGTTATCTACTATAAGCTGGTGAGAAAATGGATTCTGGAGGAGAACCTACTTCTACTTTCCTAAACCAATGTAACTTTTAGCTATATTCTAAATAATAACCCTCATACCTACAGATAAATGTAGCTCTAATTGTTTGCTATTATAAATTTGTTATTGCAGCAGACAGAGATTGCTTCAGAATTTTCAACTGCTTTGAAAACAAGTGTCCTAAATTCAATGCTCAGGAGATATGTCATAGAAGAAGTGGTGGAAAAATTGGAAGAGTCAGATGACTGGGAAAATGCTGTGAGATAGTTTCTTTTAGATATAACAGAGAAGATGCATCCATGAAGTTGACCAATATGGTTGCCTAAAGAAGACATGTGTGATGATGATTCTTGTCAACATGACTATACAGCTGGGGGAAATGTTATAGTGCCTTACCCCTGGGAGAACAGCTCTAGGCAAACAATGCCTGCTGAGAGAGGTAGAATGATGAGTCTTCCCCAGGAGTGATCCCACTGATAGGTTATCCTCTTCTAAGTGGGCATCCCTAAAGACATGATATAAAACAACAGTAAACAGGATAGGTGGGCTGTAATACTACACGCATACACATTTCTAATAATAATAATGATAATAATAATAATAATAATAATAATCATGATGATAATAATAATACATTAACTTGATAGGAACTTTAATAAGATGGTATGAATGGAGAGAGGAGAGAGAGTTGGAAATGTTGTAAACAGAGTGTATTCATATGAAATTCTGAAACTTTTTCAATAAAAGTCAAGTATTTGATACTTATGCTATCTGAACTATTAAGTTTGGTTCTTCCTTCATTGTCCATTTTATATGCGATTATATTTGAAAAACTTGAGAATTCTCAAATTAGTTAACTTGATGAACAGCAAGGCATTTGGAAAATAAGAGCAAATAAACTTAAAAAGCTGGGGATGAAGAAGCATTAGTGTAGAAGGTAATGAAATGGAACTAAAGGAATCAAAACAAGGAACTGGCTCATTGGAATGATAAACAAGATCTATATAAAGTGTTAGTGAAATACCAAAAGATAAGACACCAATTAATACACTGAGAGGTGAAAGAGGGAAGAAATGTATGCATTCCTCTATTCATTATGGTATCACTATATGAGGAGAAATCTATATCAAGAAGATATCTGGGCTCAGTTCCATATCAAAAACTGAGCAAATAGTTCTTACCGGTAGCTTGAGAGTGAATACATGAATACATATTACTTCTAGATCAAAGTAAAGGAAGCAATGAATTGATTTCTAGATAATTTATTTCACTGTAGTTATCATTGGACAAGATGATCTGGTAGTCTTTTTCACTGGTGAATCTCTAATTTCCACTAAGGTTCATAAACATGAAAATTTCTATGTTTTTAGCGAAATTTTGGTTAGTTTATCACCACATCCAAACATATCCCATCTTGACTAATACAGCAAGAACCATTTTATTAATGAAAGGATAGAGGGAAAGAAGTCTGCACTTCTTCAGGGAGCAAACTCTGCATCAGTGCATACCTGAGTGAAGCATTCAGTAGACAAGTCCATGTAAATTATGTTTGGGTGGAACATTTGACCAGCAGAACATACCTAGTTTTGTCAGGTGTTAGAAGCAATATGTGAAATCAATTATCTTTCAGGAGCAACTCATTTATTCTGGGTACTTCACCCTTTCCTTTTAAATTTATGACACTTACATTCTTTGAATGAATAGTACTTCATGGAAGAAACCCCCCCAGATTCAAGCATTGCTCCTTTATGATTCGAATAATAGCTCTGTTCTATGTTTACCATTCTTCAGATTGGGTGACCAAATGCACAAGAGTTTTTTGGCTTTAGAGTAAGGAAAAACTTTTAGTTTATAGGGAGTGATACTTCAGGTGTGATTCTTCAGGTGTGCTATAAAAAGAGGCACAGAGAGATATTCTTTAGTTAAGATGAACAATGTAAAAAACAGTATCTATATTCTAGTCATTCTATTCTATCTTATTTTTCTATTCTATTCTATTCTGTTCTGTTCTGTTCTGTTCTGTTCTGTTCTGTTCTGTTCTGTTCTGTTCTGTTCTGTTCTGTTCTGTTCTGTTCTGTTCTATTCCATGGACAACATGCACACTAAGTCCCAATGAAGGTAATAAACAAGTATGTTAGTTCTGATTTCATAATCTTGGAATATTAGAACCATCTGGGGAGAGGGATCATGAGCTGATGAAGTTACTTTATCAGACTGCCATGTGGGCAAGCTTGTGGAACATAATCTTAATTCATGTTGATGCAGAAGGGCTCCAATCATTGTAAATAGTGCTACTCTTAGGCAGTTGGTACTGGGTTATATGACAAAGCAAACCGAGCAAGCAATGAAAGCAAGCCAGTCAGTGGCACTCCTCTGTGGTCTTGCTTTAGTTATTGTCTCCAGATTCCTGTCATGAGCCCTTGCCCTGGCTTCCTCCATATGGACTTCAACCTGTAAATTTTAATAAACCATTTCCACTCCACACAACATTTGGTTGCTATGTTTTTCTCAGTAATAGAAAAAAAAACATGTCAACCATCAGGACTAAATAGAAACATGCATACTCTTTTTGTGCTCATCTAAAACGTAATACCCTTTGTGGTTTTAGTTAATGAGTTATTGTAGCAATAGGATTTTCTTTTAGGTCTTATGAATAAAAACTCTAATTCCTTGTATTAGTATTAATGTTAGCATATATACATTCATACATATATATTATAATAATAACATAGCTAAACAAAATAATATGCTGTATATGATATTCAGCTATGGCCTACTATAGTGTTATCTGATTTTTGTTATTTAAATGAGGAAGTATGCAACTTTTTAAATATTTAAATACACATTTTGCACACAGAAGACTAAATGTTTGACAAATTATAAAATGGTATATATATTTGATTTCCCCTTTCCTGGCTCCCTACTCCCTGAAAGTCCCATAACCTCTCTTGCCTCTCCCTGTCCCCCCATCTACCCCTTCCCACTTCCCTGTTCTGGTATTGCTCTACACTGCTGCACTGAGCCTTTCCAGAACCAGGGGCCACTCCTGTGTTCTTCTTGGACATCATTTGATATGTGGATTATGTCTTCGGTATTCAAAGTTTCTAGGCTAATATCCACTTATCAGTGAGTGCATACCATGATTGATCTTTTGAGACTGGGTTACCTCACTTAGTATGATGTTCTCCAGCTACATCCATTTGTCTAAGAATTTCATGAATTCATTGTTTCTAATGGCTGAATAGTACTCCATTGTGTATATATACCACATTTTTTGTCCATTCCTCCATTGAGGGACATCTGGGTTCTTTCCAGCTTCTGGCTATTATAAATAGGGCTGCTATCAACATAGTGGAGCATGTGTCCTTATTACATGCAGGGGAATCCTCTAGATTTAATATGCCCAGGAGTGGTATAGCAGGAATTTCCGGAAGTGATGTGCCCAGTTTTCTGAGGAACCGCCAGACTGATTTCCAGAGTGGTTGTACCATCTTGCAATCCCACCAGCAGTAGAGGAATGTTCATGTTTCTCCACATCCTTGTTAACACCTACTGTCTCCTGAGTTTTTAATCTTAGACATTCTGACTGGTGTGAGGTGAAATCTCAGGGTTGTTTTGATTTGCATTTCCCTAATGACTAATGATGTTGAACATTTTTAAAGGTGCTTCTCAGCCACAGAAGTTCTTCAGGTGAAAATTCTTTGTTTAGCTCTGAACCCCATTTTTTAATAGGGTTATTTGGTTTTCTTACTGTGCCTGTTTGAAACTCATTGAGTCTTGATTCTTTTTCTGTGAATTTAGTATTTAATTACAATCCCAAATTGTAATTCTACCTATACAAAAAAATTAGAAATGACTATAGAACTTAATTTGGTGCAAAGACATGCTACAATCACATAAAAGTAACGTAAAAAGCACAACATGGAAATTATAGCCAACAGTCAAAGGTATATAACAAATGCTCATTTAAATCATTGATGCCCTGGGCATGAAGTCTTTGCTGAAGTCCCATTGAGTCCATTCTCCTTGACTTTGATGTGCTAAAAACATAAAACCAGGCAGATACATTTAAATATGAAATTAATTACCTCAAAAGTGTGACCAGAATCTTCTATTGTGAACTATAATATATTGTGTGATCACATGGGTAAGAGACATTTAAAAGCTGTTTCTTGGGGCTAGAGAGAGGGCCCAGAATTTGAGAAGGTATTGCTCTTCCAGAGTACCTCAGTTTGGTTCCTAGTATTTATATCTGGTGGTTTACAATTACTTCTAAGTTGAGATCCTGGAGAGGCAATCTTGTGGTCTGTGAAGGCACAAACTCACATGTAGTATGTAGCATATACCTCCATGCATGCAAGTACACATACTCTCTCTCTCTCTTTCTCTTTCTCTCTCTCTCTCTCTCTCTCTCTCTCTCTCTCTCTCTCTCTCTTTCTCTCTCTCTCTGTCTTTCTTTCTCTCCAACAAAAATGCAAACAGCACACAGAGTAATCCTTATTTCATGCACTATAAAGTCATACTGATCTTTTGTAATTCTATTTTGTGAGAAAAGTTATAGGTGAGTCTGAGCCAGGGCGTTTTGTGGGTTTAGTTGAGTTCCAGAAGTCAAATGGTATCATGGTTATTGAAAGGAGGAGATTTTAGTACCCCCAAACAAATGCTGTGCTGGGAAATTGAAAATTGATATAAAAATTCATCTGACTTACATGGATTAAAAATGACATTGCTCAAATCATGGCCTCTAAGGAACAGGTGTCTTTATAAAGCCATAGATTATTGACTCAAAGATTACCATCCCATGTTAGCAACAATTTTCTCCAGAAAATGAAGCTGAATACATTTTGAGAAATAGAGAAAATGTCTCAGTTCTGCTATAAATTTCCAGTCCTTACTCACATTTTTCAAATGCATATCTTGAGCTGTGCTTATGTGACAGCAACTTAATTTCAAGGTTTATGAATAATGTTAGAGAATAACACCATTTTCTCTGTAAATCTAGAGGAACAAAGTTAATGACTACATGCAAATCCAACTGGGACTGCCACATGGTGGCTGTTAGCATTTGTTTTCTCTATTTTCTCTTGGACCATTGCACTTATTTGGCACTCACTATTACAAAAAATATTTAATTGCAGTTAAGGGAAAACACAAATCAAGGCAGGCTATTTTTGAGGTAATAGTTGTTGTTTCTCTGTGTTATGTATTTATTCTCCTTCTGTTCTCAGTATAGGAATGTAGGAACATATGAAAGAGAGCTTCAGAGCAAAGGTAAACAAATCCCTCAATTGACCACAGAGTTTGCCAAGTGTGGAGCATTTGCCATTTGGGGACAGAATTGCTGAATGTAGTTAAATAGAAACAGAATATTCAGCACATGGTATAAACAGGATGGCTGGCTTCATAAAATAGGAATAACTTTGACTTACATGCTCTGTCACTCTCTAAGGTGACTTTTCTAGTTTGTCATCTTTTAGGTCACTCATACTGGCCTAATATGAAGCACAAATCCTAGATAGTCATTTTCTAATGAGAATAGTCACTCCCTTGCACAATCTTTCTAATACCCAGATTCTGTTCTCAGAAGTCCCCACTAATGCATTCACAACAGTGTGCTACATTTTGTAAAGAGCACACTAGCATTTTAACAAGGAGTTCTAATGGATGTGCTACTTTAGCTTAGAAAAAAGTCAAATGGGGGAGGAGGAGCTCAAAAAGATGCTTCTTTTCTCTCTGTATCTCCCTCATACTATCTGACTCACCTCTGGGTCTTAAAGGCATAGAGTTTAGAATATGATGATCTTTTCTGTTCCTCTTCCTGATGGTCATACCAGACTCTTTAACATGGTCTTTAGGACCATGACTTTAACATACCTGGCTACAGCTTGGTCTCCCAGGATTTTGTCCTTGACTAAAGGGATATACTTATTTAGGATCACATAGTCTACTTTAGGTTCTGGGTCATAGGCTATCTGACTCCCTATGATCATTAAAAGACCATATTATATCATTAAAGGACAATAAAGATGGCTCTCATCAGTTCCAGAACATTCTATGAATAAGTAGACTAAAAGTTCCATTGCAATTCACTGAAAGTAGACTTTTATTTTATTTTTTTACACTACTTTTAATTTTTTTATGGCTACTTGATGTAGTTCCGTAGCATACTGGCAAACAAAATATCTTTAAGAAAATATTCATGTCACGTATAAACTAAACTTTTATAAACTAAAAGGTTTTTTTTTTAACTAATTAGAAGTAGAAGATTAGGCATATTACAGTTATATAGCTATAATTTAAAAATATTGTCAAATTTTTCTTAGTTCCAAAGAATGGGATGGAAAGGTCTACTCAGACTCAAACTTGACATGTTTAAAACTAGGAGAAAAAAGGGAAATTCTTCATTTTTTGACTATCATATTTTCAATTGCTCATAATACACATTCGACTTGTTCAAACTTGCCATTTCTCATTTTGAAAGGATAGAAAATAATACAGCCTAACTCTAATGACCCAAAGAAGTCAGAAGTTTAAAATGCTATCTCACTTTGTTAGAAACTAGGTAAAAGGTCACATTCCAGAGTCCGTCCTTTGTTTAGAGCTAGCAGAAAGGCCTTGAATAGGTGATCCTGGCCCCGCAAGGTAACTGGAAATGGGCTAAGCTTATCTTGCTTCTGTAAACTGCTTACGCCATTACCCCTATGCAGGAGTTCATGCAGCTATAGACATTCAAGAAAATAGGAAACTAATTGGTCCACTGAGCATGGGCTCCGATAATTTAAACTGATTGGCATAAAAACTATGAAGTGGTACAAATCGATTGGCTTGCATTTCGCGGGCTCTCCATGCTAAGAAATGATTGGTTTGCGATTTGTGGGCTTTGTTGTAAACTTATAAAAGCTGTTGCAATTCGGCACTTGTGGTCCACAGTCCTCTAACCCTGTGCGGTGTACTGCTGTGGAACCCAGAATTCTGGAATAAAGAAATCATCATGTTATTGCATAGAGACCATTTCTTGCAAGTGATTTGGGTGTCGCCTTCCGGGGCGTGGGGTGCTGGGGCACCCTCAATTTTGAGGGGTCTTACATTTTGAACTCTGATATTTACTTCTTATTATAGGCCTACAGGTTTTTGATTTTGGGTTTTTTTGTTTCGTTTTGTTTTTGGTTCTGACAATTATTTGTATCTAAAAAGTAGATCGAGGCTTTATAAGTAGTCTTGAGCATGTTCTGATTTGAGAAAATAAGGTAAAGTGGGGGTGTTAATGGTATTCATAACTTAATACCACCGTAACATATATGACAGTAGATATTCTACCATGAGAGACCAGCAGCCCAGTAAGGACGTAAGCAGTTTCTATCTGGTTTTAAAATCTTTCTTATGGTATGAACATATAATTCTGAGACTAAATATCATGTATAAATATTGTGGATATTTTACTCATTTTCAAGTAAATAAACGAACAGCAGAGATTTACTGAGTGATTTTCTCAGAGATCCAGAATCTTTGGTAGCAATGAAGTGTTGAAGGTGCCTTGGAACACTGAAGCACACTCTATGTTGTCATTGACAGTTTAGTGTTCCTTGTGTGGTTGGAATCATTACATTCACCAGTGAACCAAACCAGTCTTTATCTCTCCCCTTGTAAGCTTTTGTCTTTGATTCTCCATTTCTTGAAGACTTTTCTGGTTAGCAGTTATAGTTTTTATAGTAATTCTTATTTATGTAGTTTTATATAATACATTATTAGGCCTTAGTAATCATAACAATCTCATTTTGTTCTCATTACCATTGTGTGAAAATGAGCAGGAGATTATTATGAATATTGTCTTTGTGTGTATGAAGATAGTGTTTGGTGGTGGGTTATATGCCTATGTTCATACAGATGTTAGGTGTTCCATTTGCTTTTTCTCTAGTTTATTCCCTTGAAATGAGCTCTCTCACTGTAACTACAGTTAGACTGGTGAACAGCAAGCCCCAGTGACACTTCTGTCTCCTCCCTCTAAATCTGGGTTGGAGAAGGTATGCAACAATGCCCAACTTTTTATATGGGTTCTGGGAATTTGAATTCTGGTCCTCATGTTTGTGAAGAAGGTGCATATACCTACTGGAACATTGGAACAGTCACACAACATAAAGACAAAACTGCATATGCATACCAAACAGTCATACATACATACAAAAAAGGTCAGGGTTACCTGCTGAGATCTGGAAATTTTTGTTGCAAATCATAGGCTCTACACAGTAAAACTGTCATGGAACTAGAAAGCACTCATTGATTTGATACTAAATAGAAGCACTGTGCCTTAGAGAATGCAGAACTATACAACTATAGTGAAGGTTTCAGTGTCTCTCTATAGATCAGTTGTAAATGCAAGAACTCTAGTAGAGCAGACCCTATATCTCAAACATAAATAGAGGGTGTGGTAAGGAGGAAGAAGGAGAGGAGAAACTTCTCTCATGGAACTCAGGCTGAAAATAGCCCTCTGATGCAACTTTCTTCATTTTGTCAGTGGATTTTTCTGAACATCTACGTCCCAAATTCAAGGGTAATTGCATAGTTAAAAGACACAGCCTGAAAGCTCAAAGCACACATTGAACCTCACACAGTATACTTTAACATCCCACTCTCATCAATGGACAGATTATGGAAATAGAAACTAAACAGAGACACAGTGAAACTAACAGAAGTTATGAACCAAATGGATTTAATAGATAAATATAGAACATTTCATCCTAAAACAAAAGAATATACCTTTTTCTTAGCACCTCATTGTATCTTCTCCAAAACTGACCTCAGCAGATATAATTGGTCACAAAGCTGGCCTCAGCAGATACAAGAAGATTGAAATAATCCCATGCATCCTATCAGATCACCATGGGCTACAGCTGGTCTTCAATGACAGAACAAAGACAAAAACAAAACAAAAAAAATAAAAACTAATGAACAAACCAAACAATAGAAAGACCGATTATACATAGAAGCTGAACAATGCTCTACTTAATCATAACTTGGTCACGGAAGAAATGAAGAAGAAATAATGACTTTTTAGAATTTAATGAAAATGAAGGCACAACATACCTAAACTTATGGGACACAATGAAAGCAGTGCTAAGAGGAAAACTCATACCACTAAGTGCCTCCAAAAATAAACTGGAGAGAGCATACACTAGCAGCTTGAGAGCACATCTGAAGGCTCTAGAACAAAAAGAACCAAATACACCCAAGAGGAGTAGATGGCAGGAAATAATCAAACACAGCGCTGAAATCAACCAAGTAGTAACAAAAAGAACTATTTTTGTTCACTATTTGTTAACAAAGAATCAACAAATCTAGGGGCTTGTTCTTTGATAAAAACAAGATAGATAAATCCTTAGCCAGACTTGCCAGAGGGTACCCAGACAGTATCCAAATTAACAAAATCAGAAATGAAAAAAGACACATAACAGGAAGTGAGGAAATTAAAAAAAAGAAAATCAGATCCTACTACAAAAGCCCATACTCAACCAAACTGGTAAATCTGAATGAAATGGACAATTTTCCACACAGATTTCAGGTACCAAAGTTAAATTAGGATCAGATAAACCATCTAAACAGTCCTATAACCCCTAAAGAAATAGAGGCAGTCAGTAAAAGTCACCCAACCAAAAAATTGTTTTGGTGCAAAATTTTATCAGACCTTCAAAGAAGACTTAACAACAGTACTCTTCAAACTATCTCATAAGATAGAAACAGAAGGAACACTGCCAAATTCACTCTGTGAAGGCAAAATTACACTCATACCTTCAATGAAGTCACAACACAAAGAACCAACAAAGAAAGAGAGCCTCAAACCAATTTCACTTATGAATATCTATGCAAACATACTCATTACAATTCTTGCATACGAAATCCAAGAGCAATGATCAAAATTAAAACAATCCTCCACCACAATCAAGCAGACTTTATCCCAAGGATTCAGGGATGGTTAAATATATGAAAATCCATCAATTTAATGAATTATATAAACAAACTGAAAAAAAACCCACAATATCATCTCATGAGATGTTGAGAAAGTATTTGAGAAAATTTGCCACCCATCATGATAAAAGTCCTGGAAAGATCAGGAATTCAAGGCCCATATATAAACATAATAAAAGCTATATACTGAAAATCAGGAGCCAACATCTAACTAAATAGAGAGAAACTTGAAGCAATCCCACTAATATTGGGCACTAGACTAGGCTGCCCACTCTCTTCTTACCTATTCAATATAGTACTTGAAGTTTTATCCAGAGCTATTAGGCAACAAATGGAGGTCAAAGGGATAGAAATTGGAAAGGAAGAAGTCAAAATATCACTACTTGCAGATGATGTAATAGTATAATTAAGTGACCCCAAAAATTCTACCAGAGAACTCCTACAGCTGATAAACAACTTCAGCAAAGTGACTGGCTATAAAATTAACTCAAACAAATCAGTAGCCTTCTTCTACTTGAAGCATAAAAAGACGTCAGAAATCAAATAGCAAAGCTATATCCTTCACAATAGTCACAAATAAAATAAAATATCTTGGTGTGACTTTAACCAAGCAAGTGAAAGACCTGTATGACAAGCACTTCAGTCTCTGAAGAAAGAAATGGAAGAAGATCTCAGAAGATGGAAAGATCTCCCATGTTCATGGATTGGCAGGATTAATATAGTAATCATGCAAAACCAATCTACACTTTCAATACAATCCCCATTAAAATTCCAACTCAATTCTTTACAGAGATAGAAAGAGCAATTTGCAAATTGATTTGGAACAGCAACAGCAGCAGCAGCAGCAGCAACAACAACAACAACAACAACAACAACAACAACAAAAAAAAAACCCAGGAGAGTAAAAACCATTCTCAACAATAAAAGAACTTCTAGGGTAATTACCATCCCTCACCTCTACCTGTATTACAGAGCAATTGTGATCCATAGGATCTATATAAGACAAATTCAGTAAACACTGTACTATTGATTGGGCAGGGTGTCATGGGATGCAACATATTCAGGGTAGCTTATGGCAGTCCAGGAATGCTGGAGGGGAGGAAATAATTGTCTTCAGTGATGAAGCTTTTGATGAGTGTATTAGCCTTACACCCATACCCCCTTTGAGAGTCTCTGGTAAATTCACTGGGGGCCAAAATCAAACCAGAAGAAAACAAGAAGATATGAAAGTAGGGTGTGGCCTTCATGGGAAGTAGAGGGAGTTGTTAGTGGTGTAAAGGATAGGAGAAGATGGAGGGATGAATGTGGTCACAGTCAAAAATGAATGAAAATTTCAGAGATCATATTAATATTTTTAATATATGAATAAATATTTCAACAGTCTATGCTAAAATTATAATGTTTAGGAAAAAGGATTAAGGTATATTTTAACCTGTTTATATTTACTAACATATAGATATTAGAAAAATATAAAATTTAGATGTTAAATTTAAACCACTTTCATTGCCTCCACATTTAAGAAAGCATAAATAACTATAACCATAAGCTCCAATATTAGACAGCTATTCCATGTGAAGTTTCACCTTAATCCTACTATTCTGACTCTGGCACTAGAAGGAAAGCTGTATCAATAAAGTTAAAATCACTCCTAGTTAACACAGTGCTTACCAAGGGCCAGATCTAACTACATTCTTAGACAGTTCATTTCTCAAAATAACCTTCTTAGGAAGGTCCCTGTGTTCACAACTCATAGATGGATGAGGAGTGTGGGAAAATATTTTACTGAGTGAGATGTCACATTTAACAAATAATGTAATGGTAGTTTTAGAGTTGTGGGAATTCATAATTGACAATATCTGGAGAACTCTCTACAGCAGAGGCTACTTGCTTCTGATCAGTGGAGGCTGAGGTGCTTCTAACCTTTTATGATGTTATACAGCTTCATAAAGGAACTTACCTAGCTCCAAATGTTGGTCAGAAATTTCTTGGAAATATGGCAACAAAGCAGTATAATCATTAATATGAGTATATTAGTATAGATAAGGCAAGATTCTAATTATGTATTTGTTATATCAGTATAATTCTTAGGAATGTTAGGGTTCGAAAACTGAAACACTCTACCTCTAATGTGCATCTTTTATTCCCTGTATTGTTGTGCCTCAGAGATCATTAATTCTTGACTGGTATCTCATCTGATATATTCTGCATGGTTGTAGAAAAGAATTAGTGAATAGCCCATCACTCCTCTTCCATAACAGTGCACGGCTATGGCTTACTGATTATAGTATGAAGATGTACTTTAGTGATGAACTTTGCTATTTTTCTTTGACTTGAGATATGAAAATAAATTGTGCCCTGTAAAGAGAATAAGGTAGTTTCATTATGAATTATTAAGCTTTCCCTGTTTCTTGTGTTTCACACATTAACTTTGAAGTATGATAATTTCCCTGGTGATTTCTAAGAACAGTTATATGAAATAAAGGTGGTCCTAAAATAAGTTTTCACAAAATGCAAGATTAGTCTGCTTTGATAATGAAGAGATACTTCAGATCATTACAAAATGTGAAAATTTAAATATTAGACAAATTCATTGTTCATAATGGTTAAAATTATGACTATAAACTGTACAGCAATAAAACTCTTTCCATAAAAAATAATTTGTCAATGAGATGTTAAGGGATATGACCATTATATTGGTGTTTTTATGTGTAGTGGTGAAACAATGCTGTATTAAAACACATGGATTTTTCTATTCACTTTATGCTTCATTTATATACATGGACAAATACATAAAAAAGTAAAATATAAGAAAAAATAAATGCCTTTCTAATGTCATTCCTGGTGTTTAGTGTATGTTAAAGTCAGTAATAAGAGAAGGCAAGAATAAAATTCATTGGAGAAAGCAAGTTTTCAGTGGAAAATTGCAGTGGCAATGTGAAGTAGCAAACACAGTATGGTTATTTATACTTTGGAATACTAAACAGTCCTTATAAAGAATGAGGTTGCTGTGCATGCACTCACAGCGTTGGATTTTCAAGATGCTAAATTGAAAAACACAAGTTGCAGAGTAAGTAGTAAAGATGATTTATTTATGAGAAAAATCCCCCAACGATATATATTTGTAAGTATACATATGCAAATTTACACACTAGGAATAGAACAAAGCCATGGGTGGTAAAGAATGAAGAATTTCTTGAGAATAAGAAAAGCATGAATTTCTGGATTTATTTCTGGATATATTTATTTTATTGGCTAGAATAAAATAATGGAATATGGGCCTTAAATAATGAAAGATAACTTTTTTAACATCCATGAAGTCTTTAGTTATCATCAATTTTTTTTATTTTCATGATATCCTTGAATGTTTCACTTTAGGCAGATAGTCAGACAGACAGACAGACAGCAGACAGACAGATACACACACACACACACACACACACAAATGCACACCCCCACACACATGCACACACAAACACACATATGCTGCTTCCTTTGCATAACAAGAAACTGAAGGTATTATAGAAATGCTCATTTACTCCTCGGAAACTGAACAGAAGGTGGCAAGGGATTCATGAATTAATCACACTTGCAGGGAAAGAGTTGCTACTTTCATTAAGAATTGTACTTAACAAAGAACAGGAAAAAAAAGTGTTTTTTCTGCATCAAAGTCAGGGTATGTTAGAAAGAATTTCCAAAGTTGGGAAGCTGAAATCAATTTTGAGGCATGAAGAACTTAAAATCTTCAACCTTATTGCAGTTTTGTTCTCATCTTCTGTTTGTTCCTTAATGTTCTAAATTGATTACTCTTATTGAGAAGATAGAGTACCAGGATTTCTAGAAGAACGTTTGCAGGAGAAACTGGACTTGTATCTAGTGATCCCAAGCCATGGAAGGCATGGTTTCTAATTTCTGGTGTTTTGTTTTGAAGCTAATGGGAGACCATGGAGAATAATGAGACATGTTTTAATTAATGTTAGCACCATTAAATGTTGCTATATAGTAAAGTGAATGAAAACACAGAAATTTATAATGAATTTATGTTATAATTGGATCTGGTTCTGAAGATTCAGAAATTGAAGGGTATAGCACTAACATCTGATGAAGGCTGCTTTTTTGTTTTGTTTTGATTTTTCTTCCATCTGTGTCATGATTTGCCTGAGGACTTCACATGGTGAGAGAAAGCACAAATACTACCTTGGATTTTTTTTTTTTTACTCTCTTTGTGAAGTCATCATGTTATTATAGGAGGCACCTTCATAACCTTCTATAATCCTGAGGCCCTCCAAAATACTTCACAGAAGACTGCCATCAACACATGAATTTAAGAAATAAAGAACCTTGTTATGCTAATCATCATTGTATGGTCATTTTCTCTGAAATGAAGGATTCCATCTTGAAAGTAGGCTCCTTAAGATTCGGGAAGTAAACAAAACTTAAAAGGGGCAGGAAAAAAATAACTCAAAAGCCTTAGGGAGTTGGGCCAGTCCCTGAGATTACAAAAGCAGTAATGGCTGATGGGGAGAACTCTGACTCCCTTAAGCTGTCTTCAAGTCATTCAGGGTGCTCTAGAGATGCAGATTTTGTGAGTTGTTAAGCAAGCTGTGGTGGTGGGGCTTTCAGAGATGCAGTTTCCTTTGAGTTGTTCATGTTCCTGTAAATAACTCATCACCCACTCACTTGTTAGTAACCTCAGTAGGTTACTTCTAAGTTTGCCATATTGAATTTTAGTGGATCGTTATTTATTCTATTGTCAGTTTTCTAACTGAGGTAAATTGAACTCATTTGTCTCTCACCACAATGGTGCAGGGTTTTTCCACAGGCCTTTCAAAGGGCATTCATATGCTGCTCTAAAGTACGTAAAGTTAGATTCCATGCAGCTATTTATCTTATCATTAGTTGCAATGGATTTCACATTTTTGGCTCCTTTGTATCCTCTGCCTCTATGTGAAATGCTCTTGCACTTCAGGGTTCAGCCTTTGCTTTTACTGAATTACCACCCTCTCACTAGTTAAAGATTTCCCTTTGCTCTTTAATGTACATCTATTTCCTTTGCCACACTCAATACTTGCTGAATCAGAGGAACAGTGCTTGTAGGGTAACAGGCAAATGGACAAACCCTTGCCCTGGCTCCAAGCTCTAAGAGATGCAAATTTCCCATACCTACCACCCTGTCCTCCCTTGTGACTCAGTATTAACTATCAAATAATACTTTTAGCTAGCGCAAGTGAATTCTCCAAAGACCCTATAAAAACCAAATCCTCTGCTGTCTCTGTTCCTATTCAGAGACAACTGCCATTCTGAGTTTCTCCCCAATAAATCTCTTGCCTGAGGTTTGTAGCATGGTGTGTCTTTGGAGGTATTCCGTGGCTCCCAAGTGCCAAGATGCCTTTGTGCTTTGAGAACAAGTCTGTCTTGTAAGGACAAGATAAGTGTTACTTCACATTCCCTCAAGGCTCATGAGGCTTCTGTGAGCCTCATCAGCCCAAGAGTCTTTGCAAGATCTTATGGAGGCTATTCTCCATGTTTGATAATATACCAGAGAGTGAAAACTAATGCTGATGAGAAATCCTTCCCTGCTGGCCTTTTAGTGGACACTGTTCAGTGGTTCAGCTTTTTGTAAGCTGTCCATTCTACCTCTTAAGCTAGTCATAGTATGGACCAGAATCTTCAGTGGTGTAGATATCCTTAATGTCTTCAGGCTAATTCACCATAGTGTAGTTTCTTCTGATGCACTCTGCTTCCAAAAGGGTCTCCATAAAACTGTTAGTTAATTAACTTTGGTTTGGATCAATTTTTGATTCTTTGGTGTCCTCTGTTTCTGGGATGAATAGACATTTTTTTCTTTCTTGACCTGAGTTCCATTTCTGGGACATACATTGTGGAAGGAGAGACCAACTAATATATTTCTGGAGGATAATGGGTCATATTTAATAATTAATTGGATAGTAATAGCCAGATAGGAAATAAGAGGAAAAATGATACAGGTGTTTCAAACCTTAGCAACTATAAAAATAGGTCTTCCTTTTACTGTGATGTAGCTCACCAAAGGAGAGGTTAAGTTCTTATGAGAATAACCAGGAGTTTATTTGTAACTTATGAAGCTCATTATATTATTAAATATCTAAATGAAGATTGAAAGAGTTTGCATAAGTGAGTAGTATTTGGAGGAGGGCTCTAAGATGAAGCAGTTTACATGGGAGTCCTTTATCAAAATTTATTATCATGGAGCTTCAGGGGCTGGGTATAAAATAGAAAAAGATACAGAAAGACTGAGCCTTGTAGGCTAACACATGACTCATTCTAGAAGTTGATCAGTGGAGTGGTTAAGGAAAGTGAAACTGAAGGGGGAGGCAAAAGAGCAGGATAGAAACTTGGAGGGCGAAATTGAAATACAGGAAGTCACAGACAAAGAGAAAGAGGAGGGTGAGAGAGGAGAAGGGGAGGGAGAAAGGGAGGGGAGGTAAGAGGCAGTGGGAGAGGGAGGGGAGGAGGGGAGAGGAAGGTAAGGGGACAGGGGAGAGGGAAGCGGGAGGGTAGGGGGGAAGGGAGGGTGAGGTGAGATGGAGGTTTAAAATGTTGCTACTCAGTCAAGATGAAGCTAACACCTGAGGTTTCAACCCATGTGTCATCATCATGAAACTGTTCCTAGTCTGTTTTACCAAGTAGCTCTAAACTTCTTCCTACATACTTGTATCTGTGTTCAAATTTACTTTAAGATTATCCTTCTTTCTTTCTTCACTACCCTGGAGACCAGTACCCTATCAGACAGAATTTTTGTGTTCTATTTTGTATTGTTGCATATTTGGTGTTTCTGATCCAGTGTGGCCTTGAAATGATAATTTGAAATGAGATTATTAATAGTTGAGATATAACAAATGGAGCTTTGAAGTTATTAAGACTTATGGTTCTTAATGCAGTAATTCTTGGATCAGAAAATTTAAAATTTTATGAAAGAAGAGCATAAGGACTAATTTCATGTCCATGGAAATTTTTGCTTGCCAGTACTTAGGATAACGCAGCTTAACTGTCCTGAAGAAGAAAGACAAACAACTGCCTTGGTCCATTTGTGATGTCTAGGATGGTTGTTTATGGTGTTTTCTATTGTTTTCACATCATTCCCATTAGTAAAATAAAGTGACAGTATTTTGGGTATAGACAGAGTTATGCAGGTGAAACTTATATAGTCTCTCTGATCATGTACTTTCTATCTTTCATGGTCATCCCTAGGTCTGAGGAAGAATGAAATTTTCAACTTTTAACCACTTATAACTTAGCTGTTGGGAAACTGTCAGGGTTCCTGAATATTCCCCCAAATGCATTTCTTCACAGAACTTCAGAATTTGTCTCCTTGTGAAACTTATGCTTTTGACAAGTTAGTAAGCAAAGTTGACTTTAGTCTGGATGAGGATATACACCTAATTCAACCATTTGTTTATCTACAGGAAGAAGAAAGAACCCGAGAAAGGTTATGTGTTGTTGGAGACAGATGTAAGTGGCTCAAGTAAAAGGTAAAGAACATCAAGGATTGCTAGTATCCAGAAGTCAGAAGGAAAGCATGGACTCCCCTTGCTCAGTCTGAGAACTAAACTTACTGACATATTGCATTTCCTGTTGTGATTTTCAAGTCTATGAAAAAAGAAATTCCTTCCTTATAGCCTGCTGTCTATCAGTCTATGTTTATCTATCTATCTATCTATCTATCTATCTATCTATCTATCTATCTATCTATCTAATATCTATATGTACACACACGCACACATATATATGTATATATATACATGTATTATGCATCTATCCATCTATCTCTCTGTTTATTTTTGCTTTACATGGTGACAAGCTGAAGGCCTGAGACAGACAAGGAAAGTACTTTATATTAAACTATAAACTATATCCACTCTTTTTACTTCTTAATTTTAACCCAGGGTCTCACTGTAGTTTCCAGGATGGCCTTAATACTCTTAGTCCATGCTGAGCTTTGAGTTGTTTTTTTCCTGCCTTAGTCTTCCACATAGTAGGAATTATAGTCTGACACAAGGCCTAGCTGAGAAAACACATTTCTCTTGCTCATTGTAATTTGTTTTTGAAACCCTGTAGAACAGTATAAATCAGAACACAAAGTAATCTCAAATTGTGAATGCCTTTTGGAATGCAAGCCCAAGTTTGTCAATGTCTACCCAGCCCATTCATCAATAACAGAAAACTCATTGCTTCCTGTAATTGCCATGATTTGTAAAGTAGATTTCATCAGACACACAATAGGATTTACTGTCTATACCCACTGATATTAATGACATGCTTTGGAATCTAAAGTGGCTCCTACTCTGTGAGTTGTGATTCTTTTGGAGTTGACCAACCCTTCTACATGGGTCGCCTAAGACCATTTGAAAAAACACTGATGGTTATATTATGACTCATAACACTACCATAATTATAGTTAGGAAGTAGCCACATAAATAATGTCATGGTTGGGGTCACCACAACATGTGGAACTGTATTAAAGGGTCACGGCATTAGGAAGGTTGAGAATCTCTGCTCTCCTTATTCTTTTTTCTTCTTTTTTCTGTGTTGCCCTCCCAACAACAGTTTTCCAGGAATCTGGGAAGTAATTAGATAAATTCTTCACTCCTCTTAAACATAGCAAACTACGAGGCAAAAGGTGGATCCAATAGGCTAGGGCTTGAAAGCTCCCTGGAGGAGCCCCATGTCTGCTAAGATATAGGAAGTGACATATGCTCCCCACCCCCAACTGAGACCAGGAAGCTGGTATATGATTGCTTTCCTTCCTTCCTTCCTTCCTTCCTTCCTTCCTTCCTTCCTTCCTTCCTTCCTTCCTTCCTTCCTTCCTTCCTTCCTTCCTTCCTTCCTCTCTCCCTCCCTTTCTCCTCCCTCCCTTCCTCATTCCTACTTTTTCTCCCTTCTCCAAGCCTCTCTTTCTTTTTGATGACTTTAGGAGTTCTTTGTCGCATTGAACACTAGAAAAGCAAAGGCTGTGTCTTATTCTATTTTATTTTTATTTTTTCACTTCTCATAAAATTGATGCAAATATCTTAGTTAAATTTCCTAGGCACTGATATTTGGAGTGATGCCTGTTTTATGGGGACATGAACAGGTACAGACTAACAGCTGTTGTGGCTGCTACGCTGGACAGTTTATATCACCTTGACACAAACTAAAGCCATTCATCATTTGAGGGGAGGGAAGTTCAAATGAAAAAAAATGCCTTTATGAGATCTGGCTGTAGGCTACCTGTAGGGGATTTTCTTAATTGGTGGTTGATGGGGAAAGGTCTAGTCCAATGTGGGTGGTGCTATCCGTGGTCCAGAGTTCAGTAAGAAAGAGGTTGGAGAAGCCGTGAGGGGCATGCAAGTAAATTGTACTACTCCATGGCCTTTGTGTCATCTCACTACAGATTGTGACTCTGTGTGAGTTCCTGTCCTGACTTCCTTTGCTGATGAACACTGATTTGGAAGTATGAGTTGAATAAGTTCTTTTTTTCCCAGGTTGCTTTTTATCATGGTATTTCATCATTGCAATAGTAACCCTAAAGCATGCTCCATTCCAACAAAAGCACTATTACTTTGAGATCCTGAAGTTGGATCTTCTATTTTAAGTTATGGTTTTCTTGTTACAGCCAAGAATTTCATTTTTTTAATTGAATATCGTCTTCATTTACATTGCCAATGGTAAAACCTTTTCCGATTTTCCCCCTCCCCGGAGACCCCAGCCCCTCCTCTCATTCCTACCTCTATGTATATGCCCCTCCACCCGACCCATTCCTACCTTCCCCCACCTCGATTTCCCTTTGTTAGGGCCTCTATTGAGCCTTTACTTGACCAAGGACCATTCCTCCCACTGATACCCAACAAGGCATTCCTCTGCCACATTTTTGGCTAGAACCTTGTGTACCACTTGTTTGATGGTTTAGTCCCTGGATGTTCTGGGGCATCTGGGTGGCCAAAATCATTGTTCTTCCCATGGAGCTCTAAACCCCTTCATCTTCTCCCGAATACCCTCCAGGTCCTCTATTGGGGATCCCACACCCAGTCCAATGGTTGGCTGCTAGTATCTGCCGCTGTATTTGTAAGGCTCTGGAAGGGCCCCTCTGGAGACAACCATGGCATGCTCCTTTTGGTATACACTTCTTGTTGACCATAGCAGTATCGGGGTTTTGTGAGTGTTTATAGGGTGAATCCAGGCAGGGCAATCTCTGGGTGGGCTTTACTTCAGTCTCTGTTCCACATATTTTCTCCCTTATTGCTCCTGTGAGTATTTTGTTCCCTTTCTCAGAGGAGCTAAAGCCCCCCACTTAAGTCCTCCTTCTTCTTAAGCTTCCTGTGCTGGGTGAGTTGTAACTTGTTTATTTTGAGCTTTTGGACTAGCATCCACTTATTAGTGAGTGCATACCATGTGTGTTCTTTTGTGATTGGGTTGCTTTGCTCAGGATGGCACTTACTAGTTCCATCCATTTGCCTAAGAATTTCATGAATTCATTGTTTTTAATAACTGAATAGTACCCCATCGTGTATATATACACCACAGTTTCTGTATCCATTCCTCTGTCGAAGGACATCTGCATTCTTTCCAGCTTCTGGCTGTTATACATTAGGCAGAAATGAACATAGTGGAGCATGTGTCCTTATTACATGTAGGTGCATCTTCTGGGTATATAGATGCACAGGAGTAGTATAGTTGGGTCTAATTTTCTGAGGAATCACCAAACTGAATTCCAGAGTGGTTTTACCAGCTTGCAGTCAGTCCTACCAACAATGGAGAAGTCTTCCTTTTTCTCCACATCCTCTCCAGCATCTGCTGTCTACTGAGTTTTTCATTTTAGCCATTCTGACTGGTGTAAGGTGGAATCTCAGTGTTGCTTTGATTTGCATTTCTCTTATAACTAAGGAAGCTGAACATTTCTTTAGGTGCTTTAAAGCCATTTGGGTTTCCTCAGTTGAGAATTCCATGCTTAGCTCTGTACCCCATTTTTAATAGGGTCATTTTACTCTCTGGAGACAAACTTCTTGAGTTCTTTGTATACATTGGAAATTAGCCCTCTTATCGGATGTAGGTTTAGTGAATTTCATTCTAATAATATACTCTACTCTGGGAAAGGACCTTTTGCTATTAGTGTTTTTTACTGTAGGTACTGTTGTTGCTGTTTTGTCTTTTTAACAAATTGTTTGGGTTTTTTGAGATTATTATTTAAGTACTACATTTCTTTCTTTTTTAATTTACCTCCAAATCTTCCCATATGTCCTACTTTCCTGCTCTCCTTCAAATTCATGTTATTTTTCACTAGTTGTTATTGCATGCATATGCATACTTCCTTATGCAACCTTCTCCTACTCTTAAATATAACCTGTTCAGTCTGTATAATATTTTCAATGTATATTAATCATACATTTTGTAGACATAGTTTCTTAAAACTAACTTAACAAATATTGTTTTCTTTTAAATATTCTCAATACTACTCTCACATACCTTCAAACCCCATCATTTATACAAATTCTAGTATCAGATTGCTTCACTTTAGAAGGATTGGAGGACATCTGTAAGTCCATAATTATTTTGTTTTTGTTTTAATCCGATAGGGTCATACTAGGTTACTGCTGCCCACAGTAACAGGTGAACCAGAGGCCCAAAAGAGAATCCTGGGGATTTATGGGGGACAGCGAAAGAGAACTGAGTCAAGTCAATATCATGCTGATCAAGACTAAAACTTTAATGAATGTTAGTTAATATTTAGCTTGGCAAGAAACCCCTCCTCCCATACTTCAAGGTGAAATCCTAGAACTTGTTGGCTCTGATCTCAGCAGGTTGCCTGCTGAGATCAGCATACTTCAAGTCTAACAGATCTGAGGCTTCCAGGTGAGAGCAGTGGCCTGTATTGTTCTCTAATGGAAGACGACCTCAAAAAATGCAAACCTCCCAAGTTCATGGATCAGCAGGATTAACATAGTTAAAATGGTCATTTTGCCAAAAGCAATATACAGATTCAACACAATACCCATCAAAATCCCAACTCAATTCTTCACAGAGTTAGAAAGAGCAATTCTCAAATTCATCTGGAATAACAAAAAAACCCAGGATAGCTAAAACCATTCTCAACAACAAAAGCAATTCTGGGGGAATCCATATCCCTGACCTCAAGCAATACTACCGAGCAATAGTGTTAAAAACTGCATGGTATTGGTACAGTGACAGGCAGGTGGCTCAATGAAACCTGATTGAAGATCCGGAAATGAAACCACACACCTATGGCCACTTGATCCTCGACAAAGGGGCTGAAAACATCCAATGGAAAAAAGATAGCCTTTTCAACAAATGGTGTGGGTTCAACTGGAGGTCAGCATGCAGAAGAATGCAAATTGATCCATCCTTGTCTCCTTGTACTAAGTTCAACTCCAAATGGATCATGGACCTCCACATAAAGCCAGACACTCTGAAGCTAATAGAAAAGAAACTGGGGAAGACCCTTGAGGACATTGGTACAGGGGGGAAGTTTCTGAACAGATCGCCAATAGCGTATGCTCTAAGATCAAGAATTGACAAATGGGACCTCATAAAATTACAAAGTTTCTGTAAGGCAAAGGACACCATCAAAAGGACAGATTGGCAACCAACAAATTGGGAAAAGATCTTCACCAACCATACATCAGATAGAGGGCTAATATCCAACATATACAAAGAACTCAAGAAGTTAGACTCCAGAAAACCAAATAACCCTATTAAAAAAATGGGGTACAGAGTTAAAGAAAGAATTTTCACCTGAAGAACTTCGGATGGCAGAGAAGCATCTTAAAAAATGCTCAAGTTCATTAGTCATTAGGGAAATGCAAATCAAAACAACCCTGAGATTTCACCTTACACCAGTCAGAATGGCTAAGATTAAATATTCAGGAGACAGCAGGTGTTGGCAAGGATGTAGAGAAAGAGGAACACTCCTCCACTGCTGGTGGGGTTGCAAATTGGTACAACTACTTTGGAAATGAGTCTGGTGGTTCCTCAGAAAACTGGGCACCCCACTTCTAGAAGATCCTGCTATACCACTACTGGGCATATACCCAGAGAATTCCCTAGCATGTAATAAGGATACTTGCTCCACTATGCTCATAGCAGCCCTATTTATAATAGCCAGAAGCTGGAAAGAACCCAGGTATCCCTCAATAGAAGAACGGATGCAAAAAATGTGGTATATATACACAATGGGGTACTATTCAGCCATTAGAAACAATGAATTCATGAAATTCTTAGACAAATGGATGGAGCTGGGGAACATCATACTAAGTAAGGTAACCCAGTCTCAAAAGTTCAATCATGGTACGCACTCACGAATAAGTGGGTATTAACCTGGAAAACTGGAATACCCAAAACATAATCCACACATCAAATGAGGTACAAGAAGAACGGAGGAGTGGCCCCTTGTTCTGGAAAGACTCAGTGTAGCAGTATAGAACAAAATCAGAACAGGGAAGTGGGACGGGGTGGGTGGGAGAACAGGGGGAGGGAAGGGGGCTTATGGGATTTTCAGGGAGTGGGGGGCCAGAAAAGGGGAAATCATATGAAATGTAAATAAAAAATATATCGAAATAAATAAATAAATAAAACAAAACAACAACAACAACAACAAAGAACAAAGGCCAGGAATTTCACAGGCTGAGAGCAGAGGCTGGAAAGCCCAGCTCTCATGCTGGAGGGGGGAAGGGATGCTAGGTAGTAATGGCTTGTCTCAGACCCATGGTCCTTCTACCTTAGCATACCTTTCCAGTGGTTGGATTACAAGCATGTACCACCACATCCAGTTCTTTGCTTGGAAGTGTTATTAATTATATATTTTCAATAGATATTATAAGATCATCATAGTCATATTATAATAGCTTGAATTGAATGTTTACAATCTGTGCTTTATCATTACAAATAAGTGAAATGCATCACATTTATCATTACAAAATTAGAGAAACTGTGAACACTAAAAATAATCTTAAACAGTGGCTCACTGTTTTAAGGAATATTCATAAATAACATGTATTTTTAACATGGAGTATTCATCATGTTAGATACTGAATTAATAGGCACACTCCCCAGAAGCTGGAAACAACCCAGATGTCCCTCAACAGAAAATTGGATACAGAAAATGTGGTACATTTACACAATAGAGTACTACTCAGCTATTAAAACAATTACTTCATGAAATTTCCAGGCAAATGGATAGAACTAGAAAATATCATCCTGAGTGAGGGAACCTAGTCACAAAAGAACACACGTGGTATGTACCCACTGATAACTGGATATTAGGCAAAAAGCTCATAATACCTACAACACAACTCACAGATTATATGAAGCTCAAGCAGAAGGGAGACCAAAGTGTGCATGCTTCAGTCCTACTTAGAAGGGGGGACATAATAATCATGGGAGGGATAGACCTTAGATGGAGTGGGAGGGGGAAGAAAAGGAGGCAATCAAGTGTGGGAGGAGACAGCAGAGAAGTGCAGAGGGTCAGGATATGGCAGTATGTAGCAGTTGGGGATGTGGAACTAGGGGAAGCCACTAGAAAATCCCAGATGCCAGGTAAGCAAGAGGCTTCCAGGACCCAATGGGGATGGCATTAGCTGAAATACCCAGCAAAAGGGGAGAGATAAACTGTAGAAACCATATCCAGACATAGTTCCCAGTTGAGGCATGGTGGTACCCATCCATCTGAAAAATATTAACACAGAATTGTTCCTGACTAAAGGAAATGCAAGGACACCGAGTGGACTAGAGACTTAAGGAAAGGCTATCCAGAGACTGGTCCATGTCGGAATCCATCCCATGTGCAGACTCAAACCCAGACACAATTGCTGATGCCAAGAAGTGCTTGCTGACAGGAGCCTGCTATGGCTGTCCCCTGAGAGACTCTGCCAGAGTCTGACCAATACAAATGTGGATGCTTGCAGCCAACCATCAGATTAAGCATGGGAACCAGAATGGAGCAGTTAGGGGAAGTACTGAAGAAACTAAAGGAGTTTGCAACCCCAACAGGGAGAACACATTATCAACTAACCAGACCCCTCAGAGTTCCCACTGACTAAACCACCAAGCCAATAATACACATGGAGGGACCCATAGCTCCAGCTGCTTATATAGAAGAGGATTGAGTTATCTGGCATCAATGGGAGGAGAGGCCCTTGGTCCTGTGGAGTCTGGATACCCTAGCGTAGGTGAATGCTATGGTGGCTGGGTGGGTGGTAGATCTCCCTTATAGATGCAAGATGGGGGATATACAGAGGTGAAACAGGAAAGTTGGATAATATTTGAAATATAAATAAATAAAAAAACAGTAAAAAAATCAAAAAAGAAAAAAAAGATTTATAATAGAAGACTATATCATAAAAAACTCCATGGGACTAAATTGAAAACTCAATATAGCTTTTTACTACTATATGGTATTTAATATACATTTTGCACTCAAAAAACAATAACAAATAAAATGCATTTATTTTATGAAGTATTTATCATGTTAGGTACTGAATTAGTATTCTCAATATCTACTTTAATCCTTACTAACTATAATGGGTAGGTGATAATATTACCTACCAGCATCTCTGGAATTTAATATTGATTTTTATTTTCTAAGGGACATCCTAGTTGACTGTTTGATATCCTTCTAGACTGACTTCTATATTTCTATCTACTACTGTACATTTTCTGTATATTTCTGGACTATACTTAAATATCAGAATATAATCCATGTATTTCGTGACTGTGCATCAGCCACTTTCTTTGTTGTATCAAACAGATGAAACAATCAACCTATAAGAACGAGGTTTTTTTTTATTTGGCTTACTGTGTTAGGCCATTATCTATTGGCTCTGAAACCATGGGTGTACTGTGGTACATCAAGGCAGAAGTCAGTAGATTCATGTCAAGTAGCAGAAAGGGAAAAGAGAAAGGGGCCAGGGCCCTATTCTTTTTTTTTCAAGCCCACACCCTCAATATCTGCTTGGCCCATCTCTTAAAGATTCTACAACCAATCTGGGGTGTTTGTGGTGAGCCAAACTGGGACCAAGTCATAGTCTTGGGATCCCATAGAATTTCAGAGGCATTTAAAATTAAAAAAAGTTTCCTGCCTGGAAAGACATCAGGTACAAGGCTGGGCTGCAGCCTTGGTGACTGTAATAGGATAGATACCAATAAAATTCAGAGCTTTATTTTCTGAACACTGTGATGCTCTAAAACTAAGAAATCTTCAGGCAAACTTGGCTTGGTGTTTCCACCTTTTAAACTTGGGAAGAAACTTTAGAGTCTTGAATTTGTTTTTGTGTATTACATAAAGTTAAGGTGAGGTTCATGTTGGTGGCAGGGCTCATGGCTGGGTGACAAGACAGTTCTCACCTATCTTCTTCCACAGCATGTGTAGTGCCTTTCAGCATTATAACTCACAGTCAGTAGGGGTGAAGTTTCTTTTAAAATTTTTAATTATCTTTTAATTTTTAAAATTTTCTACCATACATTTTACATAGATTTGGGTATGTTGTGCCTTCATTTTCATTAAATTCTAAAAAATCTTTGATTTCTTTCTTTATTTCTTCCTTGACCAAGGTATCATTGAGGAGAGTATTGTTCAGTTTCCATGGGTATGTGGGCTTTCTGTTGTTTTTGTTGCTATTGAAGACCACTTTTACTCCATTGTGATCTGATAGGAGGCATGGGAAATATATTTCTTGAGGTCTGTCTTGTGACCAATTATATGATTGATTTTGGAGAAGGTACCATGAGGTGCTGAGAAAAAGGCATATTCTTTTGCTTTGGGATGAAATGTTCTATATATATATATCTATATCTATCTATCTATCTATCTATCTATCTATCTATCTATCTATCTATATAGAACATATATATATATATATGTTAAATCCAATTGGTCCAAAGCTTCAATTAGTTTCACTGTGTCCCTGTTTAGTTTCTGTTTTCCTGATCAGTCCATTGAGGAAAGTGGGGTGTTGAAGTCACCCAAAATTATTGTGTTAGTTGCAATGTGTGCTTTGAGCTTTATTAAAGTTTCTTTTATGAATGAGGGTGACCTTGCATTTGGAGCATAGATGTTCAGGATTGAGAATTCTTCTTGGTGGATTTTTCCTTTGACCATCAAGAAGTGTCCTTTCGTGTCTCTTTTGATGACTTTGGGTTGAAAGTCAATTTTATCTGATATTAGAATGTCAACTCTGGCTAGTTTCCTGAGACCATTTACTTGTAGAATTGTCTTCCAGCCTTTTACTCTAAGGTAGTTTTTGTCTTTGACACTGAGGTGTTTCCTGTATGCAGCAAAATGTAGGGTCCCGTTTATGTATTCAGTCTGTTAGTCTATGTCTTTTTATTGGGGAACTGAGTCCATTGATGTTAAGAGATATTAAGGGATAGTGATTGTTGCTTACTGTCATTTTGATGCTAATTTTATATTTGAGTGGTTTTCTTCTTTTGAGTTTGATGAAAGGTTATTATCCTGCTTTTTCCAGGGTATAGTTTCCTTCCTTGTATTGGTGTTGTCCCCTATTATCCTTTGTAGGGTTGGGATTGTGGAAAGATATTGTGTAAATTTGCTTTTGTCATGGAATATCTTAGTTTCTCCATCTATAGTGATTGAGAGTTTTGCTGGGTATAGTAGTCTTGGCTGACATTTGTGTTCTCTTAGAGTCTGCATGAGATTTGCCCAGGATCTTCTAGCTTTCATGGTCTCTGGTGAGAAATCTGGTGTAATTCTGATAGGTCTTCCTTTATATGTTACTTACCTTTTTTCTCTTACTGCCTTTAGTATTCTTTCTTTGTTTAGTACATTTGGGGTTTTGATTATTATGTGACAGGAGGTATTTCTGTTCTGGTCCAGTCTGTTTGGAGTTCTGTAGGCTTCTTGTATATTCATGGGCATCTCTCTCTTTAGGTTAGGGAAGTTTTCTTCCATAATTGTGTTGAAGATATTTGCTGGCCCTTTAAGTTGTTAATCTTCACTCTCATCTATGCCTATAATCCTTAGGTTTGGTCTTCTTATTGTGCCCTGGATTTCCTGGATGTTTTGAGTTACAAGCTCTTTGCATTTTGCATTTTCTTTGACTGTCCAGTCAATGATTTCTATGGTATCTTCGGCATCTGAGGTTCTTCTATCTCTTGTATTCTGTTGTTGATATTTGCATCTATGGCCCCTGATTTCTTCCCAAGGTTTCTATCTCCAAAATTGTCTCCCTTTGTGATTTCTTCATTGTTTCTACTTCTGATTTTAGATCCTGGATGGTTTTGCTCAGCTCCTTCACTTGCTTGTTTATGTTTTCCTGTAATTCTTGAAGAGATTTTGTGTTTCCTTTTTCATTACTTCTGCCTGTTGACCAAAGTTCTCCTGTATTTCTTTAAGAGATTTTTACATTTCCTCCTTATTGGCTTCTATCTTTTGACCCATAATCTCCTGAATTTCTTTCAATGATTTTTGTATTTCCTATGTAAGGGCTTCTATCTTTTGATCACTTTTCTACTGAATTTCTTTAAGAGCTTTATTTATGTCCTTGTCTTCTTCTAACAGCCTCATGACCAGTGATTTAAAATCCAAATCTTGTTTTTCTGGTGTGTTGCTGTTGTGTTTCTGGTGTGTTGCTGTATCCAAGACTTGCTGTTGTTGGAGAATTGCATTCAGATGCTACCATATTGCCTTGGTTTCCGTTAGTAACGTTCCTACTCTTGCCTTTAGCCATCTAGTTCTCACTGGTGTTTGTTGGTCTTATTGTCACTAACTGGTGCTTCCACCTCCTGTGAGCCTGTAAGGCTATTTCCACACCACTGGGGTTCCCCTGGCACAGATTGCTGATGTGCTGCATTCCACTTGTGTGCCATTGGAGCCCTGCTGTGTCTTGCCCCAAGCAATGTTATACTTGGGTTGTGTCAGTGAACCTTTTGCTCCCTGACTACTCTGCCATGGAGTGAAGATGGTGGCAGGGAGTCCCTCCAAATACCGATCACTCCATAAGCGCACAGGACCCACAACCAGCTGGCACACAGACTAACCGCTAATCTGCCCAGGTCCTGCGCTCAGGCAGATCCCTGGCAGTTTGTGCCCCCAGAGATCCTAAACTTGGGATATCTCAGTACCTGGTGCTGCCTTTCTACTCCAGCAGGCAGCGAAGATGGTGGTGGAGAGTCACTCCCTGTGCTGATCCCCACACAGGACACAGGTCCCACAACAGGCTGGCACACAGATGAACCACCTATCTGCCAAGGTCCTGGGCACAGGCAGACCCCTGGCGGTTTGTGTCCCAAGAGATCTTAAATTCAGGATATCTCAGTACCTGGTGTTGCTTTTCTGCTCCAGCAGGCAGAAAAGATGGCAGCAGGGAGTTACTCCCTGTCTATAGTGGACAATTCTTGAGAAACAAGTTCTTGGGTTGTGGAATAGGAAGAGGCTTGTAGAATGTTACAGTTAATAGTGGTAGAATTAGAATTTACAACTGTGTTTTCTAAAGTAAATTTCTAAGCATAGTCCAACACATGGCCACAAAGAAGCTTCTGGAACTTTAGCCAAGCTGAGAACAACTTAAGACTGCCTTAGTAGGACACCTTCTGCCCATATCCTCAGTATGGACATTAAAACCCTGTCCTCAAGATGTGCAAAGGCATTGTTAGGATTTGACTTAGGTGACTGAATTTGTAAATTTAGTTTGAGAAGAAGCAATTTTTTTTTCATGAAGTAAAATGATATCTACGGTTTAAAAACCCCTTTCATATGTTCCAGGAATTCTTGATTTTATTTTTCACCAGTATCTTATACAATTCTAATAAATAATTCTAGTGTATTTTAAAGTTCCTAATTTTATGTTGGGTTTACTAATATATTATTGTTTCTTTAATTATCTTGAATTATTACTGACAATAATGACATATAGACATTCTAATGTTAGTCAAACAATAAATTTAAAATTGTTTTTACATGTTATTTTATTGAAAAAGGAAGTAAAAACTTTTTATGATAAAACTGAAGATTTACATGGAAATATTTCTGATAAAATAGAAGAGATATATTAAAATTGTTAAAATTGACAATTTTCATGGAAAATTAGAGTAAAATGCTAGACATAAAAATTTCTAAATTAATTGAAAAAGGAAGTAGAAACATTTTATGATAGAATTGAAGATTTTTGTGGAAATATTTCTGATAAAATTATAGAAAAATATAGAAAAACTTGTTAAAATTGAAGATTTAACATGGAAATTTCTATATAAAAATAATAATGGTGGTATAAAAGTATTCCTAAGTTGATTGAAAGTGGAATTATAAACATTTTCTGATAAAGTTGAAGATTTACATGGAAAATATTTCTGATAAAATTGAAAAATATATAGAAAAATATGTTGAAATTGAAGATCATCATGAAAAATTATACAGATAAAATAGTAGGCATAAAATGATTCTAAGTTGATTGAAAGTGGAATTATAAACATTTTCAGGTAAAATTGAAGATTTACATGGAAAATATTTCTGATAAAATTCAGGAAATATATTGAAAAACACATTAAAATTGACTATTTCATGGAAATACTGGTGTAATTCTGATAGGTCTGCCTTTTTCCCTTACTGCTTTTAATATTCTTTCTTTGTTTAGTGCATTTGGTGTTTTGATTGTTATGTGCCAGGAGGACTTTCTGGTCTGGTCCAGTCTGCTTCAAGTTCTTTAGGCTTCTTGTATATTCATGGGTATCTCTTTCTTTAGGTTAGGCAAGTTTTCTTCTATAATTTTGTTGAAGATATTTAATGGCCATTTGAGTTGGAAATCGTGCCTCTCTTCTATATGTCTAATCCTTAGATTTGATATTCTCATTGGCCTGGATTTCCTGGATGTTTTGGGTTATAAGTTTTTTGCATTTTACATTTTCTTTGACTGTTGAGTCAATGTTTTCTATGGTATCTTCCAGACCTGAAATTCTTTCTTCTATTTCTTGTTTTTTTGTTGTTGATGCTTGCATTTATGACTTCTCATTTCTTTCCAAGGCTTTCTATCTCCAGAGCTTATCCCTCCTGTGGGCCTGTAAGCCTGTGTCTATACTTCTGGGAGAGCAACTTTGTGATTTCTCTGTTGTTTCTACTTCCACTTCTAGATCCTGGATTATTTTGTTCAGTTCCTTCACTTGTTTGTTTGTGTTTTCCTTTAATTCTTTAAAGGATTTTGTGTGTGTGTGTGTGTGTGTGTGTGTGTGTGTTTCCTTTTTAAGGGCTTTTACCTGTTGACCCATGTTCTCCTATATTTCTTTAAGGGATTTTTGTGTTTCCTTTTTAAGGGCTTTTACCTGTTGACCCATATTCTCCTGTATTTCTTTAAGGGAGTTATTTAAGTCCTTCTTGAAGCCCTCTATCTGCATCATGATATACGATTTTAAATCCAACTCCTGCTTTTCTGGTGTGTTGGGGCATCTGGTACTTGCTGTGGTGGGAGAACTGAGTTCTGATGTTGCCAAGTAGCCTTGGTTTCTGTTGAAAGTGTTCTTGCTCTTGCCGTTTGCCATCTGGTTATCTTTGGGTTAGTTGGTCTTGCTGTCTCTGACTGGAGCTTATCCCTCCTGTGGGCCTGTAAGCCTGTGTCTATACTTCTGGGAGAGCAACTCTCTTCTGGCAGGGTCTGTGCACAGAAGGCTTTGGAGCCACCTGGCCCCTGGTGCAAATGGTGGAGGGAAGGCCTCTGTCCCAGCTGCTCCACCAATTGCATGCCCTGAGTGCTCCTAGCTGTTCCCCTCCAGAGAGAAGGTGGAGATCTCACCTCTGTGCTCAGAAGTGAAAATGCTGCTGGGAGATCACTCTCTTCTGGTGGACCTTGCACAGATGGCTGTGGAGTCATTTGACTCCCTGGTGTAAAAATCTAAAATTGTTAACTAAATAGTTTATTTTATGGGCATTTATATGTTGTCTGAATGTGTGTCTGTGTGCCACTTGTATACCTGTGGAGGCCAGAAGATGTCATTGTTTCTCCTGGAATGGGAGTTACAGGTGTTTGGGGACTATACTGTGAGTGCTAATAATTGAACTCCAGGTCTTCAGGAGAAGCAGCCAGTACTCGTAATCACTGAGCTATCTTTCAAATTCCTATGCAATTGATTTCATTTATCTATGTCTAGAATATGATTTAATTGTGAAGTATCAATTCCAGTATTTATGTTTTACCTACTCTAAGCTTTACTTTTTAGGCTTTATTCTCTTAAAAAAATTACTGGTAGAGAAACAAATTACTATATAGTTTTTATGTTAGATGCAGCACATTGATATAACTTTCAAAAAAGACAAGAAAATCCATAAACATTACTCTATGAATTCTGATATTTAAATAAGAACAATACTAACAAAAGATATGGTGGCTGTTTTTGTGATTAATCTTGCTATTCTAACATGTTTCATTCGAGGAGTCTATTGTTTTGTTGAGTATATTTGTAAGTATTTGGTGACTCATTAATGTATCAGTTCTTAGAGTTTGTTTTGCTAGTCTGATGGATTTTTTTTTCCAGACTTTGAGGTGGACGATGCTATCACATTACTTATGCCCTAGTTTTATTGCTTTTATGTGGCAAAATATCCTAACAAGTATCAATATAGGGAAACAGGATTTGTTTTAGCTTGTAATGCTGGGTGGTAGTTCAGTATTACAGGGAATCCAAGGCAGCAGGAAGTGGAAGCAGCTAATTATACTGCATCGATAGTAAAAAGCAGAGAGAACTGAATACATTCGTGTCTAATTCACACCTAACTTTCTCTGCTCATATGCAGTTCAGGACACCAAACAGGGGAAACGTGCTCTTGACTCTCAGACTAAGTCTTCCCTTTAGTTAGGATAATCATGACAATTAAACATGGATCAGGCTAACATGGTCTACACAACCTCTCACTGAAATTCCATTCTCATGTAATTCTACAAGATAACCAATAATAAAAATAGAATCAATATATTGCTCACAAATAAAAACTATCTCAGATTTAGGATATTTGAGTGGAAACACAGACTGTTTTTAATAGTCTCTAATGTTTACTGTGGTTTGGTTGCCATGAGGACTAACACTGTAACTCTGCTGCTATACATTAAACATCAGGGGCAATGCACATCTGCATTGGATTTTCCTTTGCTCTTTGTTTTTGAAGTGCTGAGTTCTGCTACAGATTTTGGGTTGGTCTTAGATTTAAGACGTTCTGGCAAAGCTGTTGAAATGATATCTCTGTATATTATCTTTTAATAAAAGAAATAGAAAGGGCTGACTGATTTACAGAGCAATATTTTTTGCATCATTACCCATCTTGATTATATACAAATAGCTGTTATTTTCACTATGTGAAAGTACTGTATTCTTTTTCATATGTTTATTTTTGAAATCTTATATCTTTTCTGGAAATAAAATTAAATTGGACAGAAATTTCTATGCCCAATTTCTTAGAAACCCAGAAGACATTTTTTTTTTTTTTGCTGAAATGTCTAACTATGACATTTAAGACGGAAGTGTTTTGCATTTTTTCTAATGATCTCATCTGTAAAGAGCAAAATCGACTGTTATTACCTGATCAAAACTAGTTTAATATGGTCATTTTTCATGCACATGTTAAAAAACTGCTTCATATATACAAACCTTTATAATTATGGAGATGCAGTATGCTACATTTAGAATTTGGCTTTTAAACTAGTCTTTCATTTTAATTTAGTATTATTAGAAGATTGGAATTATGAATTTATGCAGCTCATTCTAGTAGAGTTGAAACATTTGACATTGTCTACATGGTGGGCTTCTAAAATATAACTCTACTATTTGGAAAGGAACATCTGTTTCTCTTATCAGTTTCTGATGAACATTCTTTGCCTCTATTGCACTGGGTGCATATTAAATTATTGAAAGAGTATAGTATTCTGTACATTAAAAGGTGTGCTCCTATTTCATTTCATACAGCAGTGATCTTAGAGGAGAGAAGATGAGAATCAATAGATCATTTCATAAAATGATCATAACATAAACAGACATAAACACAACCAGAACATAAAGTGTTCTGGCTCAGAGATGGTTGACATCTGGAAATCAATTAACAGTAGTTGTTGGAAACAGCAAAGTTAATCTCATAGCTAGACAGCCTTTAGAAGTACAATAGATGATATTTTCTTCCATATTTGATTAGATTAACACTTTACTATGGTATATTCTTATATCAATATGGAAAAGTATTCACATTTTTCTATAGCATAAATGTAGCTGAGAGGTTAAACACTACCCATGTTATTTATCTATGATCAACGACAACAGGTTTGTAAAATGTATATAATTATTAGCAACAGTTTAGGGTAACAAACAATTTTATGGGATGGAGAGATAGCTCAGTGGGCAAGAACACTTGTTTTGGAAGCAAAAGGTCTAGAGTTCAAATCACAGCATTCAAAAAGAAAGTAAATCATGATTCCACTTATCAGTAGCCTTGGTATTGGAGACTGATGTCTAGACTCTCCATCTAGACAGCTTAGCAAAAATTGGCACAAGCATGTGTGTGTGAGCACACACACACACACACACACACACACACAAAGATGAACATGCATACATGGAGACACATAGAGTACAATGATAGGAATAGTGGTCCACACTGATAGTCCCAAAATTCAGAAGCTATGGTAAGAGAAGCATTCTGTATCTAAAACCTACTTGAACTACAGAGTGAACTCACTGTGAGTCTGGGCTATAATGTGAATCTCTGCCTCACAAAACTCAAACGAAATCAACGAAAGAAAACAGAGAGAGCGAGAGAGAGCCAAAGGAAAAAAACGGAACAAGAATGTTGGTATGATAATGTAAATGAAATGGTTCTTAGAGCGGTGGTTCTCAACTTTCCTAATGCTACTACCCTTTAATACAGTTCCTCATGCTGTTGTGAGCCCTAACCATAACATTATTTCCTTGCTACTTCATAATTGCAATTTTGTTTCTGTTATGAATCATAATGCTATGACCTCTGACCAGGATATCTGATATGCAACCCCCAATGGAATCATGACCCACAGGTTGAAAACCACTGCCCCATAGGTTTCTGTGTTTGAAACCTTGGTCCACCCTATTTGAGAATGTAGTAGAACCTTCACAAGGTAAACATTTGCTAGAGGAATCCTTTCTGTCTTAAGATACTTTTTGTTAGATATTTAGTCAGAGATATAAAAAATGTTATGGGAGAAGGGGGCTATTAGAGAATATGGAGGATTATATATATACATACATATATATATATGTATATATATATATACATACATTATATATATTATATATATACATATATATATACATATACATGATATATATATATATATATATGTATATATATATGTATATCAATGCAGGTAAAAGATTTACCTTGCATGACATATATGGGAAGTGTCAGAGACAGTAGAAGGGCCCTGAGCAATTTGCCTCTACAGCTGGTGCTTGCTCTCTCTGTGCCACACCACTCCTTTGGATATTTGTTTCCTTTCTATAACTGAACACCCAGCAGGAGACCTTCTTATTTTTTTCACAATATAAAAGGAAGGGACAAGTGAGTGATTTAAATGAAAACACATTTAAATCAGTGTCTGTCATATAAAGAAAAGCTTAGAGCCATCCAAAAATCTTGTCAACATGCTCACAATTCTGGCAGTCTGATTCTCAGCCAAGAATAAAAATGACTCCAGTTTTGATCTGTATGGGCATCACAATCTTCCCTTATGATCAAATTAATTGATGACAGCAAAATATAAACTCCAGTTCACTCTGAGCATTATCAGACAAGTTCCCCAAGGGGCAACAATGCTGTTTTTTTCTAGGTGATAGTTCTGAACGCTTCCCAGACATTTCATTTTTAACTGTATTTCTTGAAAGCATTCAGTTTCTTCATTATGTTAAGTGAATGATTGCCCTCAAAAAATCTATTTTCCATGAACTGGTCTATCAAATTTTCCCTAAAATGCTGGCAACTTTCCTCTCTATTTTTGAGAACAGCTAACCCACACTGCAGACACAGATAAGACAATCTGTGCAGCTCTCTTGGGAAGATGATTTTATCGCTTAGTAACCATCTGGATTGCATCATTGCTAGCTGAATGGACATCAACATATTTTTCAGAGTTTTCATGCATGTTTGTAAAGTGAAACAGACAGCACAGGGTTTTTAAGATCATTATTTCACACTGTGTCAAGGTCATTGTTTCTTTGTGCACTCAGACAGCACAGAGTTGTGAGTCATGAATCCCCAAGGTACTGAGTTTCTACTTACTGGTTTCTCTAGACCTTGACATCTCAAGGAGGCTTATTTAATTGTTTAAACTTCCAAACTCCTGCTAACATTGTAATTGCTTTCTTTGTTATACCATTGTATGATCTATTTTCAATGATCATTTATGCGATACATTCACATACTTGATTCTGAGATTTAAAATGATTTTTAAGGTTTTATCTTTAACTGTGCGCTTGTGTGTATGTACGTGTATGTGTGTGTGTGTGTGCATGCGCGCGCGCGTGTGTGTGTGTGTGTGTGTATGAGTCTGTGAGTCTGCGTGTCTGTGTGTATTTGTGTGTGTGTGAGTGTGAGTGTGTGTTGGAGGGTGGTTATGCTTACATCAGTTCAAGTTCCCAAGCAAGCCAGAAGAGGACCTCAGATTCCCTAGAGAATGGGTTAATAGAATTTTAGAAGGCTACCAGCCATTGAAAATGATTTTAACCTAAACCATGGTCTTCTTTAAGCAGCAAGCATATTGCTGAGCCATATTTCTAGCCCCATTAGACAGTTCTCTTCTGTACAGAAATCTGTTGTACTATCAGGTGAAGGTCATGTGCTACTTTGACATTTTACTGTTCCTTATGTAGTTCATCCTCTAATCTCAGAACATGCTAATTTCTCCAAATATAGAGACAAAATACTCTTTATTGCTGAGGCTGGAAAGAGCTTATAAAAAAAGATGGAGGAATTGATTGAAGTCTGTTTCCATTTGAGTAACAATTTAGCTCAACACTTTGCCTTTTCTCCTTAGCAATTACATTTTGTTTGTCTCTAATTTTTAACAAGTGCTCCAACATCTATGAAAGCCATTGAACTACAGTGTGCTAGTTCACTGAAGCATTTTATGTGATAATGTTACCTCTCAAAAATGAGCCTTAGAGAAACTATGTGATCTTTACCAATCTAATAAATGCATTATGAGAGCACAATGCTGTTATAACATTCCATTGCCATTTGACTTTCTTAGTCACTAATGAATTCTAAAAGGAAAAAATATCTGTGTTCAGATTTTAGTAGAAAAGATACCACAGTGTCAGCAGTTTGTCTTATGAAGTTATAAATGAGGCATTGCTTTCATTTAAAAAGTTTAAAATTTTCTTTAGAAGGGAAGCTAAGAAAGAAAATCTGCTTTGCACTAACCCAAATGTGTGCAGCACCCTTCACTGGGCTGTGAAGAAGCCTGAAGAAATAGAAGGGCAGATCACCAGCATTCATCACTCTCTGTGAACTGACTATGGATGCAGTTTGACTAAATGCATTTTCCTGGGGCCACTGACCTTTCCTGCCAGGATAGGCTATAGCCTCAAGCTATGAGGCAAACCAAACCATTTCTTTCATAAGTTGCTGTTGTATACTAATCTGCATATTTAAAGAAGACAAAATTATAATAAAGGATGATTGTTGAATTACACTAGGTTTTAAAATGAAACACATATGCTACACAACAATAACAGGCAGAATTTCATAAAGAATTCATAAAGCTGCAAACAAAGAATTTATCTCTATACACATCCTCTCTCAAGCACATACATGTATGTGTGCATGTATGTGAGTATGTATATATGTTTGTGTGTGTGTGTGTGTATGTGTGTGTGTCTGTGTACATCATCGATAGAATACAAGAGATGGAAAAGAAAATCTTTGTCATTGAAGACATGGTAGAAGAAATAAATATATTAATCAAAGTAAATGCTAAATCAAAAACCTTTCTGACACCAAACATCCAGAAAATCTGTGAGACTACCAAAGATCAAATCTAAGAAAAACAGCAATAGAAAAAGGAGAAGAACCCCAGCTCAAAGCCCAGGAAATATTTTCAACAGGATCATAGAAGAAAATTTAACCCAAAGAAAGATATGACTATAAAGGTACTAGAAGCATACTGGAAGTAGATTGCACCAGAAAAGAAACCTCTCTCATCATATAATAGTCAAATCATTAGACATACCAAATGAAGAAAGAGTATTTAAGCTTCCAGGTAAAGAGATAAAGTGACACATAAAGGCAGACTTCTTCGTACTATACCTGACTTGTCAATGGAGACTATAAAAGCCAGAAGGACCTGGATAGGTGTGCTTAATTTTCTAAGAGAACCCCAATGTCAGCCCATATTACTATGCTCAACAAAAAGTTCAATTGCCATAGAAGGAGAAAATAAGATATTCAATGATAAAGACAAATTTAATCAATATCTATCTATAAATTCCAAGGTGCTAGAAAGAAATCTCCAACCTAAAGAGTTGATTATACCTATGAAAACACAAACAATTATCTCACATAAGCCAAAGCAAAAGAAGACAAATACACACAACACATACACACACAACACACACTACCACCACCACCACCACTACCACCACCACTACCACCAACAGCAGCAGCAGCAACAGCAGCAGTAGCAGCAGCAGCAGCAGCAGCAACAGCAACAGTAGCAGCAGCAGCAGCAGCAACAGCAACAACAACAATGCTAAATAACAGAATAAAACAATCCTTGGTCATTGGTATCTCTCAATATCAGTGGATTTAAGTTCCCAGTAAAAAGACACAAACTAATGAAATTGCTGAAAGAACAGGATATATCCTACAGTATCCACGAAACAGATTTACACACCCCAACATCAAAAATAGTCATTACCTCAGCATAAAGTGTTGGAAAAATATATTTCAAGCAAATGTATCCAAGAAGCAAGCTCATGTAGCCATCTTAATATACAAAAGGGACTTCAAACTTAAACTAATAAAATGAAATATGTAAGGAAACTGCTTACTCATCAAAGGAAAAACATAACAAGGGGACATTTAAATTCTTAATATTTATGCCACAAACAAAAGGATACCCAAATTTGTAGAAGAGATACTAACACAGTTTTAATCACATATTGGTTCTTACACACTGGTAGTGGGATACTTGAATACCCCACTTTCACTAAAAGACAAGTCATCCAGACAAAAATTAAATTAGAATACTGACTTAACAGATATATACAGAAATACAGCTATAACAGATATTTACAAAATATTGCACAAAACTCAAAAAAATAAACCTTCTAATCAGCACCTCATGGAGCTTTCTCCAAAACTGACAACATACTCACTCATAAAGCAAGTATCAGCATATGCAAGAAAATTGAAGTAACCCCTTACATGTTATCAGACACCATGAATTAACACTGGATTTCAACAACAGAAACAACATAAAGCTTACAAATTTATGGAAAGTAAACAACTCTCTACTGAATGAAAAATGGATCAAGACAGAAAAAGAGAAAGAAATTAAAGACTTCCTAGAACTTAATGAAAATGAATGCATTCTGTATCCAAATTTATGGTACACAATGAAAACAGTGGTAAGAGGCAAGTTTACAGTCTACATTAAAAAAACAAAAACAGAAACAACCACCCTCCCCCAAAACAATGGAGCCATTTCATTCTAGCAACATAGCAACACACCTGCAAGCTCTAAAACAAAAATAAGAAATCTTGCCTAAGAGAAGTACATAAGAAATAATCAAGCTCAGGGCTGAAATAAATTTAATAGAAACAAAGAGAATAATACAAAGGATCAATGAAGAAAAGAATTGGTTCTTTGAGAAAACCAGCAAGATAGACAAAACCTTATCCATACTACATGAATGGCAGAGAAAAAATATCAAAATTAACAAATTCAGAATCTAAAAGAGGTATATAACAGCAGACAGTGAGGAAATACAAAAGATAAGGACATACTTTAAAAAACCTTTACTTCACCAGTTTAGAAACTATAATAGAAATGGATAATTGCTTGATACCACATACCAAAGTTAAAACAAATCAGATAAACTTTTTAAATAGATCTATAACTCATGAGAAAATAAAAACAGTCATTAAAAGTTTTTCAACCAAAAGTGCCTAGGGCCAGATGGTTTTAGAACATGATCCTACCAGACTTTCAAAGATTTAATGCCAATATTTTCTCAATTATTCCACAAAATAGAAACAGAGGAATGCTGCACAATTCACTTTATGAGACTGCTGCTAGCCTGATATTCAAACCACATAAAGGCTCAACAAAGAAAAGAATTCAGACCAATTTCCTTATGAGCATAGATACAAAAATACTCAATACATTTCTTGAAAAACAAATACAGGACCACATTTAAAACCCCACCATTATCAAGTAGGCTTCATTATATAGATGTAGGGATGATTCAATATATAAAAATTAGTAAGTGTAATCCACCATATTAAAAGACTAATATAAATAAACTGCATGATCATCTCATTAGATGCAGAAAAGGCCATTGATAAAATCCAATACCATTTCTTGATAAAAGTAGTATATAGATCAAAGATACATAGGTCATACCTAAATAGAATAAAGGCAATTTATAGCAAACATATAATCAATATCAAATTAAATGGAGAGAAATTCAAAGAAATTCTACTAAATTCAAGAATACATCAAGCTTATCCAATCTCTCCATATGTATTCAATATAATACTTGAAGTTTTATCTAGAGCAATAAGACAGCTAAAAGAGATCAATCAAATACAAATCAGTAAAGAAGTCAAAGTATTGTTGCTTGCAGGTGATATGATGCTACTCATAAGAGACACTAACATTTCCAACAGGGAACTCTTATATTTGATAAACTTTTTCAGTGAAGTTGCTAAATACACATTAACACACACACACACACACACACACACACATGCACACCCACATGCACAAAATCACTAGCCTTCCTATATGCTAGTAACAAGTGTACTTAGAATGAGATCAGAAAAACAATACATTTCACAATAGCCTCAAATAATTTAAAATATTTTGGGGTAATTCTAAGTAAGCATCTTGCAAAATAAAAACTTCAAGGTTTTGAAGAAAGAAATTGAGGAATATATCAAAAGATAGAAAGATCTTTCCCACACTCATGTATTGGTAGGATTAATATATTTAAAATATGCACCCTCAAAAGCAATCTACAATTTCAAAGCAATTCTCACCAATCATATTCAGTGGACCTGAGGCTGATCCTATGCAGGCACAGTGCTTGAAGTTTTAGTCTCTGTGATCTCATATGGGTTCTGCTTAGTTGGTTTGGTGGGCCATATTCTGCTGGTTTTCTTCACTCTCTCTGATTCTTACTGTAGTTGTCCAGCAGCCAAGGATGAACTGGGTTTACCTGAAAGGGGTGCTGGAAATGAAAAAGAGGCTGCGAGAGAGAAGAATGAAGCCAAGGCAAGGTTCTGATCAAGGCTTCAAGTTTAGTATTCAGCACTGTGTTTATAAAGGGAAATCCTATAGAACCCATCCTTAGTTTCAGCTGGAGTATTTTGCAAAGCAAGGTCCATACGGCAGTCTACTCTTAAGTTCCTGTGGGAACTTGCATGTGCAACCAAGGAAAAAGACTCTACCAAGGACAATAAAATCTGTTGTGGCAAGTGTTCAATGTCTGTTCATCTCAAGGCTGGGAAGGGCCTGCTCAAGGCTAGGAAGGCCATATCCTACAATCTTTCTTCCTCCTCTCTCTCTCTGGTTTCTCTGAAGTCTGAAGTGTAAAGAGCCAACAGAGATCTCCAATTTAGATTATCTGTCTTCATAATGCCTTGCTGTGGGTCTCTGTATCTGCTCCCATCTGCTGGTGGAGGAAGTCTCTTGGATGATGACTGGACAAGGCACTGATCTATGGGCTTCTTCTCAAGAAATCGGCCTCAAGTTAAACCAATCAGTGATTGGCCACTCCCACAAATTCTTCACCACTATTGCCCTAGCACATCATGGAGGCAAGACAAATTGCAGGCAAAGGATTTTATGGCTGGCTTGTTGTCTATGTGTCAGAATGGCTAACACAAATAATACACATGACAGCTCAAGTTGGTGAGGATATAGTTCAAGGGAACACATATCCATTGTTCATGGAAGTTCAAATTTGAACAGCCACTGTGGAAATCAATATGGTGGTTCCTCAGAATATTAGGTATTTATCTACCTCAAGACCCATTTATACCTTGGGTCACTATGTCTAGCTTTTCTGTGAGGGCTTTTGCCCTGATTTGTTATTGTCTCCTGGAGGATTGCTTTTTTTAAATGGGAAGTGAAGGGGGAATAAATAGGTGGGGTGGTAAACCAGGAAGAGTATAATGATGAGAAATTCTGATGTATTGTATGAAAGAAACATTTATTTTAATTAAAAAGCTAATAACAATGATATTTATGGCACTAACAAAAATAAGAGTAAAGAGATTTAATCATTCATATTTATATGGAATAATATATCTGATATGAATCTGGTAAGTAGTATGATGTTTGATTAGTGGAATTTTATTCCCTTTGACAGAATGGTTGAACATGTCATAATTGATGATAAAAATCCCAGTAAGCTGTTCCTTGAATAATTGTAAAATGAGAACTTTCATGAGTGATTAGGAAATTTTACCTTCTCTAAACTTTATACCTTCCTCACACCTTAGTTATTTAATGATAAAAATCAAAAGACATAGAACGTGGAAATTTCAAAGCTATTATTATTTGTTATGAAACTGTTACTATTATTTGTTATGACATTGAAATATAGCTGCTAGTGAGTTGAAGTGATTAAGAAATAGGTGATCCCAAGAAGATTCCTCCAAAGACAAAATGTGTAGAGTTTTATTTTAATTAATAAATTATTTTACTTTGCGTATAGGTTAGCAATAACAGTACATCATCAAAAGTTCAACTTTATCTCTTCTTATTTTGTTCACTTTACATTAAAAATTACCATTGGTTTGGTAAAAGTCCTTTACTGCTTACTTATTAATTAAAAATGGTGTCAGCCTCTGCCAGAAATGGATATTACAGAGCTAGTGGAAATATTTCAGTTTTGAAGCTTCAGAAGGGTTTCATATTTAATGCAGATACTTTCCTGTCTCTAACATTAATAGTGCTTGTCCTCAGTTATATTGATGATGAAATAAAACCATTCTAGTCATTTAAGGAAGGAAGTACAGCCGGCCATTATTAATGATGAGGGCAGGGGACAACAATCATGAAAACTCTAAAGCTTAAAAGTAACCCTTAAAGTAGTTATACTATAAATCATGCCAGAGAAATGGGTTTTCTACATACAAGCAAAATAACACAAAAAATAAGATCATGATTGGTTGTTTGGACCATAGCATGCCAAATGACTGTTCCTGGCAAAGACAAATTAGAAAACTTGGTTTAACAATGCCTAGCGACTTTCTGTATAAGTCTTTATGTCTGCAAGAAAATCATGTGGATGTTTGCTAATTTACCTTCCACAGAGATATTGCTTAATTGTAAAACATAAAATCTATGAGGGTCACTCTAGTTAAGACTCCTGTCAATGGGGTATATGGAGCTTGGACTAGCTATCTCCTGTCACTAGTCAAGACAACCAATGGAGGTACTGGGACACCAATCATCCACAAAACCTTTGACCTGCAGTTTGTCCTGCCAAGATGTTCAGAGGCAAAGATAGGGCAGAAATTGAGAGAATGTCTAACCAAAGACTAGTCCAGCTTAAGACAAGAGGGAGCCTACTTCTGATACAGTTATTCCACTATATATGCTTGCAGACAGGAGCCTAGCATAATCATCATCAGAGAGGCTTCACCCAGCAACAGATAAAAACAGATGCAGAGACCCACAGCTAAAAACAGACTGAGTGTGACGAATCCTGGAGTGTGCCTGGGACTGACCTAGGCCCTTTGCACATAAGGAACAGTTGTGCACCTTGATCTTGACTGGGGACTCCTAACAGTGGGCTTGTTGTCTACCTTTGGAACCCTTTCCCTATACTAGGCTACATCTTCTAACCTCAATATGAGAAAATCCACCTAGTCTTACTGAAACTTGATAAGCCAGAGCTGGCTGATAGCCATGGAGGTTTTCTCTTTTCCGAAGAGAAATGGAGGAAAGGTGGGTGGGAAGGACTGGGAGGAGAGGAGAGAAAAGGAACTGAAGTCTGGATGTAAAATACATCAATCACTAAATTAATTAAACAACAACAACAAAAAGAAGAATAAAAATAGTAAATTAGAATATTTTTGATGCATAATTTGAGATGAAATTCTTTTTTCTAAAAATGAAATTAAGGCAGATGACACATTTATTGACCACAGCATTTATACAAGTATATGGAATAACTGATTAAAACAAATCATAGCAAAGGACAGAAATAAAACAATTTTAATTATCTACACTTAGATATATTTGCCATTATTATAATAAAAACCATATTTATAGTCTCATCTGTATGACACTTTTGTCAGTATATTCTTGACAAGGTAATTTATATTCTTATAGCTTTCAAGCATATTTGTAGTCAGTCATGTTCTTGCAGAACCATGAAGTTGAATATAAGGTCCTAAAGATATCCAGATGAAAAACAAGAAAACTTTTTGAAGCAGGGAACCAAGTTTTATAAAATGTAATTAGGCCAACCTGATTTTACCTGAAAAAGGAAAAAGTATACTTTGTAGTACCAAAAAAAATTACAGTGCAAATAAAGATGAAGTGTACTCAAGAGGATATTTCTGGCTGTGTCATGTGATTTTTTTTTCTGAAGTAGACCTGTTTGGAGATAATATAAGTAGGACTCAACAGAGAGTGGCAGTGTGTTTGTATAGCTAGCCTTGCAATGCTGTATCGGTCTTGTGTGTTTGCTGATTTTACTTCATTGAGAGATACACAGTGAACTTCTGGAGTTCCATCTGGTCCTGGTCACTCCAGCTGACTCATGCTGATTTGGCAGAGGTCTGGCTGTTTCTGATGGACTGTGCTGACACTGCTGATTCATATTTGATGACATTTTTGAACTGGACTGTTGGTATCCTGATACTACTGAACTGGACTGTCAGTATCCTGACATCGGAGACTGGAATGGCTTCAAAGAACTACTTTGAAACAGGTCCACATCCCCTTGTCTTATTGATCATCTTTTCTCCCCTACTTTTTGATGGTGGACTAGAAAGGGGGCATCAAAGAATTTGATAACCCTTATTAAACTAGGTATTAAAAAATCTAAGCCTACAGTGCATTGCTTATCTTTTACATAACTTTGGAAATAAAACACTCAACATGAAAGCATCAGGAGAAATAGAGAAATGGGTATGTTTGCCATAAAATACTATCAGTGGATACTTTGCTCCCCACCCATGTTTTACATTGTTATATATTTTTTATACTGAAAGAAATAAGCCAATAAAAATGGAGAATTGTAGACTTTTAAGAGAAATGCAAAATGTCAATACAAACAAACTATGAACATCATTATTGGTCTAAATTTTCCTCCTTCTGGAAGACAATACAAAGAAGTTAAACACATTTTTAATAAAAACAACTTTCCAAAATCTCCAAACTTTTAAGTGCCTTTTGAATAAAGGTTACTTTCCTTCTGCCAGGAGGTTAGCAGCCATTATGCCTCTACCTGAAGTAAATAGCCCAGTTATGTGGCCCTCTTCCCAGTGGGCTTTCCCAGTGTGATCCCTAAACCAGCAGCAACATCTTCAGAGACATGAGAGATAAACATTTCCAACCCTGCCAAATACCACTGAATGCTGCACCCAGAAGGGTGTTCTGATGTTTCCCTCTGCAGAGAATAGATGTTCAATGTCATGTTGAAGGTGATATTTTCATAAGGATTCATTCTCTCTAGTTCTGTGAAATGGATAGTCCTCAACAACCTAAGGAAAAAAATTTTTTGTGATCTATGGACCAATTAATTTATTTATATTTTTGGTAAATAATGAGAAGGAAAAAATTCTCATTTATCTTTGCTTTCCTCATAATAGTATTCCCATTTTTGTAGAAATGAAGCAAAAGCCAGGAAATCTCTATAACTAGATTTGTCTCTGAGCCCAAACTCTATGTAAGCAAACCATTAAACCGACTAAAAGGTATCAATATTGGCACTAGCAGAGACTTTCTGATAAAGAACAAGTGATTACTTTCTTTTTTATCTTAAGAATTAATGCTGTAATGGGAGTGACAGCTATGTTCATAAGGTGATTGCCTTTAATCATGGAGACCTGATTTCAATCCCAGAGCTCATATAAAATTGTCTGGCATGGTGTTGTATACAAAGCATTGGGGTGCTAGAGTAGGCAGATCTCCAGGGCTTGATAACAAGCTAATGTGAGACTTTGTCTCAAATAAATAAGGTGGGGAAGAAAAGTGTGGGCGGGGGGGTGTGGGGGAGGAGACTGTATAGGAGAACATAGGGCCATGGGGGAACACTGGCTAGGCCTGTGCACCACACTGGGGTAGGGAGAGCAGCTGTCTGAATACCTGTAGAGCACGAGACTGCCTGGCTAGCGGGAAGGGAGGTCCATTCTCAGAAGGTGGTCATGGGCCTCCTGGTTACCTGTTGAGGAAGCTTGGCTGAGAAGAGGCTGGGTCCTTTCTTAGTGGCCGGAAACACCAAAGCCTGCTCCATGTTCTCACACGGTAGGTTTTGATAAGAAGAGACAGTTCATATTTTCAATGCTTTATTGTAGAAGAGTTGGAAGAGAAAAGGAGATAGAGAAGTATAGAAAGAAAGTGAAGCTAGAGGGGTAAGAGCTGGCCATGACAATGTGGAAACGGGGAAAACAGAGACAAAGGCAAAGATGAGAGAAAAGGAGAGAGAGGCAAGAGAGTGAGGAGGGACAGAAACCTCTTTTTATAGTGGGCCAGGTAACCATGGGGCAGGGGAAGGCCAGGTGACTGTAGGGGCGGAGTCCAGACAGAACGCTAGGGGCCTGGGTCATGGCCATTCGTGACTGAAGACCACAGGATTATGGAGTTGAGGAGTCGGCAGTCTGGGAGCATAGCTCATGTGTTCTGTCCCTTGTGGAATGTTCTACTGGGTATCCAGAGTGAGCCTTGCTCAACCAGGCTACAGACTGCCTTACAAGGTCCCACAGCCATTGTTTTAGGAATAACATAGTTTACCTTCACATGTATTTATCTTCATAAATAACATAGTTTACCTTCACATATGCACATGTATACATGCCATGTACCTGCAAACTCGTGAACACACACACACACACACACACACACACACACACACAGAGGGAGAGAGAAAAATGAGATAGACACAGACAGAGAGAGACACAGAAGAGAACACAATTTAGTCTGTCAGTGATTTAATTTAAAATAACCTTCAAGATAATTGTCTATTTCAGATACTTTTTACAAATAATATAAAATCAAATTCTACATGTAGGTTGACACAATGGTCTCTTTGGGGACTGCAAACAGGTATTAGGGAGGAAGAGGAGGAGGAATACCAGCGGTGTTCAGAGTAGAATGTTGAATGGGTATGTTTCTACTGGGAAGAAATGAACAAACACCCATTACCCCAGATTGGTCACTGAAGAGAGACAAGTAATTATTTCACTTAAGTCCAGTTTGGTGAGTCCATGAGTTCATTGTGTTACAGAATCACCATTCCAAGGTCTCAACTCTTCATGTATATTGACACAATGGAAGCTTTATCATGGAGTCCTACTTTTAATTAATGTTCCTCTTTCTTGTATATTCTAGTATCTCCTAAGATCATTTTCAGCTGATGAGATGTAATAGGAAATCATAACCAGTCCCTGGTTAAAGTACTGTGACCTTCCTCCCCTTTGTTATCAGAGTGTCAATAGCTTATTACTGTGATTAGTCATAACTGTCAATACATTGATACTTCATTGACATTAGTATTGGGTCAAGACTGTCATACCCAATTCTATATTTTGAAAAATGAAAAATATTTGATAAGAGTTGAGATCTGATACTTACCAACAGACATGAAGAGGTTTAGAGGTTATTTAGAAGGTATGTGTAAACAGTATTAATTCTGCAAAATAGAACTAGTAGGTTCTCTTCTAGGGCCTAAGGTCTCTCTCCACACACCTTGCTTATGGTTCTAGTACTAGGCATGCCTTCTTTCCTACTGAAAGGCCAAGTCCAATTAGACAGGTGTTGGATACTCACAAGATAATAGTGCCACTATCACAATGTTGGCTTATCTTGTGGGCCAGTCCTTGTTATTCACAGTATACGCTGTTGGAAGGTCTAAGGGTTGAGTTTTCTCCTTTAGTAGTTTGTTTAATACCTTCTACTACTCTGAGAAGTAGCATTCAGGAAGGAGAAAAGTCCAATTATTTCTTCGAAGTATATCCTTTAGTCAAAGAACATGAGAACCCACACTATACTTTAAAAGAGATATTTGCAAATAAATTTAAGATAAATTAAAAGATTATTAGATGTTTCTCACAAAAATCGTGTGTTGTTTAGAGAGCATTTGTTTTAGCTTGACTAGTTTGTAACAGAAAAATGTTGTCAAGCATGTGTCTTCTAAGACACAGAAATTTACTTTTCACAATGGTAACAGCATGAAGCCTTACAACAAGGAGCCACAAAACCTAGCTTGTGTTCTTCTTGACTTTCATTATGAGGGTTCTAATACCATTCACAAAGCCTTCACTTTTATGACCTCATCACCTCCCAAAGTGCCAAGATCCAGATATTATCACAGTGGGACTAAATTTCACCCTATGAATTTTCAATGGATAAACAGATTCAGTCATTGCAATACCTTTCCATGTTGAATTTAGCTTTTCATTACCTCTAAGCCATTTTAATAACTTTGCAATTCGTAGATAAATTATAGTAATGGGAAATAATTTTTGCCCTTAGACATGGAAATATATTCTGTCTGGTAAAATTTAATTTAAAAAAAAAACTTTTTACCTTCTGTAGATTTTTCTCATATAAAATTGTATCTAAATTTTCTTTGATAAGAAAACTTTAAGTAAATTTGAATTTACTTGAGCCTGGGATGATAACACAGTAGGTAAAGCACCAGCCCAGAGCTAAACACCTAGACATGGTAATATGTGTCTGTGATCCCAGTACTGAGGAACTGGAGACAGGAGGATCCTTAGTGCTTGATGTCTGGATAATCTTTCTTATTCAGTGTTTTTGAGGTTCAGTGAGAAACTCTACAACCAAAACCAAGTCAGAAAGCCATAGAGAAAAACATCCAATATCAATCTCTGGCTTCTACATGTAAATGAACAGATATGTACAAATATATACATATATATACCACACTCACTTGAACAAATGTACCCCACACAAATATGTTCACACACACACACACATACACACATACACACACACACACACACACACACACATATATATATATATATATATATATATATATATATTCATATACATGGTCATGGATATGCAAATATACATATACATTTTGTTTTCTTGGACTTCTCTTTTGAGGTAGCTGTCATATCTGTTTGATTCTATCACTAAAATATTTCTATGAAAGCTATGACTTTACATTTCTGCACAATCATCCTTTAATATATTGTCAATTGTTTTTTTATTTTGATTTGTAAGAACTCCTAAGAGATTCCATATGGCTTTTTAAAAATTATTAGTAATTCTTCCCCTGGCCTCCTAATCCGCCTTAATATCCCACTTTTCTCCCCGCTGAAACCTTCCTCCCTATTACCCTTTCAATCACCTTCATACATCCTATTATCCTTTCTCTGTTAAAGTCCTTTTTCCATTACACAATCAATAGTCTTATTCCAGTTTCTAGTTAGCTACCCAAAATTAAGCACAAATATAAAGATTCCCCTTTTTATTTTGATTGTGAATAGATCTTTTCTGTGAAAATTTAAACAAAGATAGTGTATAGTCTTTCTCAGAATAAGGAAGTGATGAGATGATCAATGGATGAGAAGAAAGACAGGAGACAGTGGCCTTGAGGCTAGAATCTGGAATCAGTGTTGAGAACTAAGAGGGAGACTTTCGGGGTGTTATGCTATTAAGTTTTTGTCAACTTGACACAAACTAGAGTCACTTGGGAAGAAATAGCCTCCATTCAAAATTGCCTCTTATCAGATTGGCCTATGGGAATTTTTATACAACATTCATGAATTGCTTATTGATAGTATCTAGCCTACTGTGGATAGTGCCATCCCTAGAGAAGTGGTGTTGGGTTGTATAAGAACAACAGCTGAGCAAGCTAGAGGAAAGCAATACAGTAAGCAGTCTTCCTCTGTGGTCTCTTCTTCTGTCACTGCCTCCCGGGATCTACCTTGAGTTTTTGTCTTTGTTTCCTATGATAATAGACTATAATGTACAAAATAAAAATATATCCTTCCCCTGGGAGGTCTGGTTGGTTGATATTGTTGTTCTTCCTATGGGATTGCAAACCCCTTCAGCTCCTTCAGTCCTTTCTCTAACTCCCCCATTGGGGACCCCACACTCAGTGCAATGGTTGGCTGCCAGCATCTAGCTATATTTGTAAGGCTCTGGCAGGGCCTCTCTGGGGACAGCTATCATCAGGCTCTTTTCAGCAAGTCTTTCTTGGCATCCACAATAGTGTCAGAGTTTGATGACTGTATCTGGAATGAATCCCCAGGTGGGACAGTGTCTGGATGGCTTTTCTTTCAGTCTCTGCTCTGCACATTTGCTCCCATGAGTATTTTGTTCCTCTTTCTAAGAAGGACCAAAGCACACACACATTGGTCTTCTTTCTTCTTGAGCTTCATATGGTCTGTGAATTGTATCTTGGGTATTCAGAGCTTTTGGGTCATATCTACTTAGCAGTGAGTGCATACCATAATGTGTATTCTTTTGTGATTGGGTTACCTCACTCAGGATGATATTTTGTAGGTCCATCCATTTGCCTAAGAATTTCATGAATTCATTGTTTTTAGTAACAGAGTAGTATTCCATTGTGTAAACGTACCACACTTTCTGTATTCATTCTTCTGTTGAAGGACATCTTGGCTCTTACCACTTTCTGCCTATTATAAATAAGGATGCTCTGAACATAGTGGAGCATGCTACTAATGAAGGAGTGCGCATGGCTCCAGTTGCATATGTAGCAATGGATGGCCTTATCAGGCTTCAATAGGAGGAGAGGTCCTTGGTCCTATGAAGGTTCAATAGACGCCTCAGTGTAGGGAATTCGAGGGAGAGGAACCAGGCATGGGTGGGTGAAGGAGCACCCTCATAGAAGCAGGGGGAGGAGGGATGGGAATCAGGTTTCTGAGAAGGGGGAAACCGGGTAAGCAGATAACACTTGAAATGTAAATAAATAAATATTAAATAAATAAATAAATGAATAAATAAATAAATAAATAAACAAACAAATAAATAAATCTTTTCTCCCCAGGTTGGTTTGGTTGTTGTGTTTACCACACCAAATACAATTGGAAATGAGGACATAGGGAATGTAAGAGAAAGGTCATCTGAGATACCTACTGGGGATCTACGTAAAAACTATATTGCTATTCTATTCTGAATTTAGAGCTGAATTGCTTATTTGAAAGAATATCTCTGTAAGACATTTTTACTTTTATGACCTAAATATTTAAATTTGACAAGTGCACACAACCTTTTACTGCAATTCAAAACTATTAGGGCTATTTTCTGATGCGCACCAAGCTGAATAAACACACTCTGCTTAACTGACGACTTGTTATACTTTTCTTCCTGCCTTTTAATAGAAGCAAAGCAGAGTGTTGAAGACTGAATGTTTCACCTGTGATTTCTGATGAGTCATTTATTTTGTTTAGAGCTTGATATTTGCATTGCTAAGAAATGTTTTTCAGGCTGTAATTGTATTTCAGGTGGCTACATGTATTTATTTGGATAATGCCATTTTGTGATTGTTATTATTTATGTATTATCTACCTATCTACCCACCCATCCATTGATCCATTGATCCATCAGTCCATCCACCACCCATCCATACATACGTACATACATCTATCATCTAGTTATTGTCTATTATTTATCTATCGTATTTCTTTGTTGCTCTCTTTATGTATGCTTTCACCCCTTTCTTATCTGCCTTTCCTCTTTCTTTTCATCTCCTTTCTTCTCCTCTTCCCTTTCTTTACCTTCTTTGAATTCTCATTCCTTCCCTCAGTCTTGCTTCTAAATCCAAATAAGAACAAAAATGGAATGTTTATTTTTGTATGTTTGATTGTACCATACCACTAATATGGTACCCTCTAGTTGCATAAGTTTTTTTAAATGAGCCAAATTAATTATTTACAGCTTGGTAAAACTCCTTTGTGTATGTACAATGCATTGATTAATATATTTATATATTGATAGATACAAAGTTAAATGTCCCATAACAATTTAATAATTTGCTATTGTGAATAATAAGCATATATGTATAACTAACTCTGTGGTATTGATTCAGGAGTAGAAAATCTAGGACCTATGGTAATTTAATTTTACCTTTTGAGGAACTTCCATGATACCTTCACCAACACCAACCTGTTCGTGGCTTTCATTATGATGTAATGAGATAGAACATGTTTTACTTTGTGGTCCTTCAATGGTTAATGCTGCCAAACAGTTTTTCCATCTGTTTATTAGCCATTTATACTTTGTATCTTTTGCAAACTCTCTATTTTATTTGCTTCAATGGATACTTGGTTAATTTTTTAAAGTTTTTTAAATATGCATTTCTAATATTGATTTGCTGTCTGGTGTATTAACTGGAAAAACTTTATTCCAATTTTCAAGGCTGTTCCTTCAGTCTGCTTACTTTGTTAATTTGATGTGATCCCAGTAGTCATTTTTCAGTTTTATTTCCAGAGCTATTTGAGTCCATTTTAGAAACTCCTTGTTTATTTTTAGATCTTGAACACTTTCCCCATATTTTCCTCTAAGAATTTTTGGTCTTAAGCTAAGGCCTTTGGACCAATTTAAATATATATTTTTAAGCAGGATGAGGGATATAGATTCAGTTTCAGCTTTCTACTTGTGAATACCCAGTATTGTAAGAGCAATTTTACAAAAGTCCATCTTTTCTACAGCATTTGTTTCTAGCATTTTTTTGTCAAAAGTTAGGGAGCTGTTAGTTGCATAGATTTAATCTCAAAACTTTTTAATTCAATATGTCTTTTCTTTCTTTTTTGTGGTAAGATTAATTTTTAAAATTATTTTGGTTTTGTAATATTATTTGAAATCAAGTATGTGATAATTTAGCACTGTTAATCTTGGACTTGACTGCTTTGGCTATCCAGTGCCATTTGGGGGATTTTTGGATTTTTTTCTATTCCTGTAAAGACTAGCACTAAAATTTAGATCAGTATAGAATTCAATCTGTAGATCAACTTTGATAACATTGAAATCTTCATGGAATTAGTTCTTATCATCTGTGAAACTAGAAGAGCATTTCATCTTCTATAATCTTCTTCACTTCCTTTCTTCAGTATTTAAAAGTTTTCATCATAAGGGTCTTTCACTGTCTTTCTTCAGTTAATTTAGAGGTGTTTTATTCTCTTAAAAAGTCTTTTTAATATGTAGCACCATGTATTTGTAGGTCATCTTAACACAGGGGATATATTCATCTTCACTGAGTAGTAAAGGTGTTATAAATGAGATTGCTTTTGCTGATTTCTTTCTCACCATATTTGCTAGTTATTATTATGAGGAATACTGGTTTTGAAAGCTGATTTAGTATTGTGCTAATTTACTGAAAGTTATACACATTTTAAGAGTTTATTTGTCTGGTTTATATTGCCTTTTATATATAGGATCATACTGTCTTCAACTAATATCGTTACTTCTTTTCTATTTTTATCACTCTTTCTTATTGATCTACTTAGATTTCAAACAGTATTTAGACTAGAGCAGAAAGTAGACATCCTCAAATGCTGATTTTTATCCAATTACTTTTGAATATTTCCCTATTAACTATAATGCTGGTTATGGATTTATCATAGGTACCCTTTATAATGTTAAGAGATGTTACTGCTATTCTTAGTTTCTATAAGGTTTTTTTATGAAGAAGTAATGAGCTATGTTAGTGTACTTTTCATATTCTTTCTGTCCTGAGTCTACTTATACATGGTATTGTGCATAGTAATTGTAATACATTTAGGCATCTAGCATTCTTGAAATGAAGCCACTTTGATCATGGTGAGCAGCCTTTTTGATGTGTTGTTGGTTTCGTTTGCAACTATTTTTTTAATTGAAAAATATTTTAGTTTGTAATGGCTATTTTTTAACACTGACAATTTTATAAATGGCCCCAAGGTCTTAATGGCCACTTTACACCTCATTACTCCTTTAGTTCCCTTCCTCTCCTGATGAAACTCTTCTCTTTCCCCAAAAGACCCCCTCTGACATCAATTTCTTAATTTGGGGCTATTGACTTTAGTTATGGTTCTTCACATGAACATGAATTGTGCTGATTATTTACTGCAACTTGGGCAGCATTTCAATGGCTACACTGAATACAAAAATAGCCCCTCCCTTGGCATCTGCTAATTGCCTTTAAACATTCAGGGAAGGGTAGGAGGGGCGCATAAGCCTCTCTATTATATATGATGAAATAGGGAAAGACCCAGTCTTGTGGAGGTGATCACAGTGCTATGTCCTGTACAGAAGTGCTAATTTTCAGCAATCTTCTTCATCTTCTGGCTCTTGCATTTTTTCCTGTTATCTCCTCTGTGAATGTCCTTGAGTCTTGGAAAGGGTGATCTAGATATTCTGTTTAGTAACATCACTTCAAAGACATTTGTTTTCTTTATGTAGATGACTTACACTTCTTTTTACCTGTTACTACTCACTTCAAAAAGAAGCTTATCTGATGAAACCTTAAGAGTAGATGCAGGTGTTCTTTGTATATATTGAATTTTAGCTCTCTGTTGGATGTAGGGTTGGTAAAGATCTTTTCCCAATTTGTTGGTTGCTATTTTGTCCTATTGACAGTGTCCTTGCCTTACAGAAACTTTAAAATTTTATGACTTCCCATTTGTCAATTCATGATCCTAGAGCATAAGCTATTGGCGTTCTGTTCAGGAAATTTTCCCCTGTGCTCATGTGCTCAAGGCTCTTCCCCCTTTTCTTTTCTATTAGTTTCAGTGTGTCTGGTTTTATGTGGAAGTCCTTGATCCACTTGGATTTGAGCTTAGTACAAAGAGACAAGAATGGATCGATTTGTATTCTTCTGCATGCTGACCTCCAGTTGAACCAGCACCATTTGTTGAAAAGGCTATCTTTTTTTTCCCCTCTGGATGGTTTTAGCTCCTTTGTCAAAGATCAAGTAACCACAGCCAAATAATTCTATTAAAAATGTAGTACAGTGCTAAACAAAGAATTTTCACCTGAGGAATATTGAATGGCTGAGAAGTACCTAAAGAAATGTTCAGCATCCTTAGTCATCAGGGAAATGCAAATTAAAACAACCCTGAGATTTCACCTCACACCAGTGACAATGGCTAAGATCAAGAACTCAGGAGACAGCAGGTGCTGGTGAGGATGTGGAGAAAGTAGAACTCTCTTCCACTGCTGGTGGGATCACAAGCTGGTACAACCACTCTGGAAATCAGTCTGGGGGTTCCTCAGAAAACTGGGCATGATAATACCAGAGGACCCTGTTATACCACTCCTGGGCATATACCAAGAAGATTCCCCAGCATGTAATAAGGACACACATGCTCCACTATGTTCATAGCAGCCTTCGTTATAATAGCCAGAATCTAGAAGGAACCCAGATGTCCCTCAACAGAGGAATGGATACAGAAAATGTAGTATATTTATAATATCGAATACTACTCAGCTATTAAAAACAATGGATTCGTGAAATTCTTATGCAAACGGATGGAACTGGAAAATACCATCCTAAGTGAGGTAACCCATCACAAAAGAAAACACATGGTATGTACTTACTGAGAAGTGGATATTAGCTCAGAAGCTCAGAATACCAAAGGCACAATTTACATATCAAATGATGTCCCAGAAGAAGGAAGGAGAGGGCCCTGGTCCTGGAAAGGCTAGATGCAGCAGTGTAGGGGAATACCAGGACAGGGAAGCAGGAAGGGTTTGACTGGGGAACAGGGATAGGGAAGAGGGATTATGGGACTTTCATGGAGGGGAGGGAACCAGGAAAGGCGAAATCATTTGAAATGTAAATAAAGACTATATCTAATAAAAAAAAAAAGAGTAGTTGTAGGAAGGAAAAAGGCCAGTGTCCTTTTAGTTGTCTATGGTTATAAGCAAGTATCCATTAAATAGAAGGCAGTTTGGGGATGACGTTAGATGAAATATCCAACAAAGGGGAGATAGAACCTGTAGAGACCACCTCCAATAGTTAGGCATGCCCCCCATTTGAGCATGGGGTCACTTACCCATATCAAAATTTTTAACCCAGAAATGTCCTTGTAGAAAAGAAAGGCAGGAACAAAAAAATCAGAGACTGAAGGAAAGGCCATCCAGAGACTGTCTCACCTAGGCATCCATCCTGTCCACAGACACCAACCCAGACGCTATTGCTGATGCCAAGAAGTGTTTGCTGACGGGAGACTGGTATGACTGTTCCCTGAGAGGTTTTACCAGTACCTGATCAATAAAGATGCAGATATTCACAGCCATTAGACTGAGCCAGGAGATCCCAATGGAAGAGCTAGGGGAAGGACTAAAGGAGCTGAAGGGGATTGCAATCCCATAGGAAGAACAATATCAACTAACCAGACAATGCAGAACTCCCAGAGACTAAACCATCAACCTAATAGGCCCTTGGTCCTGTGGAGGTTTCATGCCCCAGAATAGGGGGATACTAGAGTGGTGAGGCAGGAGTGGGAGAGTAGGTGGAGGAGCACCCTCATAGAGACAAAGGGGGGGTAGGAGGGGGATGGGATTTGGAGGGTTGTGAAAGGGTAACCAAGAAGGGGGGTATCATTTGAAATGTAAATGAATAAAATGATTAATTTAAAAAGAAAAAGAAAGCAGTTAGTAAGCCATGACTCTTATACCTATGATCATCCCAGCCACAGACTCTTGATCAGTTTTATAGTACTATCATGAATCCCATATATGGTATAGGTCTCAAATCTAACAAAAAAAGCCATTGATTACCTCCATAATAGTCATGCTACTATTGGTAACACTGAAAACATCTTTCTAGGCATATCATTATCGTAATTTGGGTCTAGAAATAAAATTTTTGATGACTTTCCTCAGCAAGCAGTTTGAATAGCACCTTCTGGCACTATGAAAACTAGCCAGCAGGGAGAAAGCTTTCAGCACAGTTGCAGCTCAATTTCTCTATGTTCTGAAAAGTGCTCAACAGAATTTCATAATCTGGCTCTGATGGGTACCCAAATCATCTGTAATAGGTTTTATTTTTTCATTTCTTTTGTTTATTTTAGAGTTTTTGTTTTTAAATTCATCAGGGAGATTCACATATAATTTTATCTTATGTTCCATCTTTATGTAATTTTGGTATGAGGATAATATTAATTTCATAAGAGGAATTTGGTGGTCTTTTTTCCCTTAAGAAACATTGATGTTCTTTAAAAGTTTAATATAGTTCAGCAATGAATTGATCTGAACTTGCATGGTTTTTTTTTTTTTTTTTTTTAGTTTGAAGATTCAAAATATATTGCTATAATTTTTGAATTTTATATATCTGTTTAAATTATTTCATTCATCTTGGTTTTATTTTAGCAGGTATTTTGTGCCTCATATTATTTTTAGATTTTTTTCTAATTTAAGTGAAATGTAGGTTCTGAAGGTACATTCTAATTCTTTTCTATTTTCATTGCTATCTCTTCCTTTCATTACTAATTTTATTAGTTTCAGTTATTTTTTACTTTTGATGGCTTTTCAGTTGTATCTTTTACTAAACAACTTGTTTCATTAATTGTAGTTTTTATGTACATTTCATTAATTTCTGCCTTGAAGTTATCCATTACTTTCTGCCTTCTTATTTGGGGTTTTATTTATTTTTGGATTTATAGTGCTCTAAGATACATAGTTAATGTATTCATTTGAAATATGTCTGTTATTTTCATATAGGCCTTTGTAAATATAAATTTTTCTGTTTGTAATGCTTTCATTATATTTCAGATGTTTGAGTAGGTTTTGGGTTTATATTTCTTTGTTATATACTACTTCTTTTTTATGATATTTTAATTCTCTGATAACCAAATTATCATTCAATATATTGTCAGTTAATGTCCAGAGTCTGTGATCATTTCGTTTGTGATGCCGCTTAGCTTAGACATTTCCTTTTGCCTGATTGGTAAAATTCAGGTATTAAGGTAATACACTAGTATTGTATTAGAGTTAGTGTCTTCATACTAGTAGCATTTGTTATGAATTTAGTTGCACTGTGTTTAGTATGCATAGTTTATAAGTAATGATGTCTTTTTTTATAGGTTGGTTCCTTGTTCAGCATGAAGTGTTCTATATTTTTCCTCACTTTTTTTTTTTTAAAGAGTATGTCTTGTTAGCTGCTGGAACACCAATGCTTACTTGTTCTCTAGTTTTATTTATTTAAAAATCATTTTTCTTCTTTTCACCTTAAGTATTTATCTGTATTTTAAAGTGAGTTGCATATCTTGGAATCATCAAATAGATCCTATTTTTAATCCAATATGCTTGTAAATTTTACTTGGTGTGTATGTGTGTGTGTGTGTGTGTGTGTGTTCATATGTGAATGCCATTGTACAAATGCTGGTGTCAGAGAATAATTCAATGGCGTTTATTCTCTTTTAACATGTACTTTCCAGGGACTGAACTGAAGTTGGTAAATCTTTACTCTCTGAACCATCTTGCTTTCCTCCTTGCTAATATATTTTTTAGTTTGAGGACTTTGACACACTAATATTAAGATTTGCTTCTGCCTATGAGGTTGGCTGTTTCCATTCTTTCTGCTGGCCCCCAGGGCTTCAGTCCTTTTCCCTCCCCAACATCAGATCAGGTTCCTTCCCCCCTGCCACTCCTCCATCCTGTCCACTTTCCTTCCCAGGTCCTTCCCTCCCTCCCCACATGTGATAGCCTTCTTCTCCCTCCCAAGTGGGATTGAGGCATCCTCACTTGGGCACTTCAGCTTGACCTTTTTGAGTTCTGTGGATTGTATCTTGGCTATTCTACTTTTTTTTTTTTTTTTTTTTTGCTAACATCCACTTATTAGTGAGTACATACCATGCATGTCCTTTTGTGTCTGAGTTACCTAACTCAGGATGATATTTTCTAGTCCCATCCATTTGCCTGCAAAACTCCGGATGTCCTAGTTCTAAATAGCTGAGTAGTATTCCATTGTGTAAATGAAACACATTTTCTGAGTTCATTCTTCTGTTGTGGGACATCTAGGTTATTTCCAGCTTCTTATTATCACAAATAAGGCTGCTATGAACATAGTGGAACATGAGTGCTTTTGGCATGGTGGGGCAACATTTGAGTATATTCCCAAAAGTGGTATAGCTGGATCTTCAGGGACATCTATTTCCAATTTTGTGAGCATGCATCAGGTGATATAAGACCCCTAGCACACATGCAATAGAGGACTGCCAGGTCTGTGTTCATCCAGAGATTATGCACCTAACACTCAAGAGACTGGAGGTCCCAGGAAGTTTAGATTCCAAGTGGGGTGGGGAGTAGAGGCATCGATGTAAGTCAGTGAAGTGGAGGAGGTTTGCAATGTGGAACAGTCAGAGGGTGGACAGAGTTTGGCAGGGTGGGGAATAAAATATGGAGTGTAAGAAGGGTAGTACACCACCAAAAATCATTTGTTTCTGGAGCTGAGGAGGAGGGTGATCTTGTAAGAGGACCAGCAAACTCAGTTAACCTAGATAGACCCCTGAGATTTCCCAAACACTGGACCACTAAGCAGGCAGCATACACCAGCTGATATGAGGCCCCTAACACATACACAGCAGAGGACTGCCAAGTCTGGGTTCAGAGAAGAGACTGGAGGCCCCAGTGAGGTTAGAGGTCTGGTGTGGTGGGAGTGTGGAAGGTTGGAACATCCTTGTGGAGATAGGGATTGGGGAGGAGGTATGGAATGTAGAACAGTCGGAGGGTGGGCCTGGAGGGTGAAAAAATTTGGCATATAAAAAATAAGATTAAATAAAATTTTAAAAACATTGCTTCTAAAAGATGTATATTAATTCTTGTAATTTTGTTGATTTAGTAATGCTGGGCTTTCCTACTACTTATATGCTTATCTATCTTTCTAGAATGATTGAATTTTCCTGTACTTTCATGAATATGTTCATCTTCCTATTCAGTTCAAAGGATTCCTACAAGTATCTTTCAGCATTTAGTTAGTGTTCATAGGTCTCTTTAGCTTGTTTATATCATTGACAGTTTCCCCTTTCCTTCAATTATGGGCAATATTTTTGCGAGTGTGATAGTTTAGATTTGCATTTGTCTATGACTGGTTAAATACATCATTCTAAGCTCTCTGAATACTCCAGTGTCTGTTGAGAAATCCACTATTATTCTGATGAGCCTTGTTATGTTACTCAGTGTTTCTGTCTTGCAGCTTTCAATATACCTCATTGTTATCAATATTTAGTGTTTTAACTGGACTATGACATAGGTTTCTTTAATCTTGTCCATTTAGTGTTATAATTCCTCCTGTACCTGAAGGATATCCTTTCCCCTAGATTTGGAAACTTTTGTACTATAACTTTATTAAAAATATTTTCTTTGAAAATAATTTTTATGCAAAAGTCTATGATTATAATTTATGGACCTTTCGTGGTGTTTTATTGCCATTATTTATTGGGTTTGTATTTCTAAAATTGATGTGTAAATGTTTAACTTCTTCTACTTCATCTATGAACCTAGACAGTCTATCTTACCCTTGATAAGTTTTATTAGCAAGGCTGTCTTTTAATCTTTTAATTTGAATTCTAGAAATTTTCATTTGGAATATCTCATTTTTACTTTATCTATAACCTTAGTCCTGATTATATAGGTGTTTGTGTTCTCTCAGAATCCATTCAAGTTTTACTTTTTTCCACTTTTCTTTCTTTGAACATAGTTACAATCATTCTTTTATTCTTGGATTTTGTCTAATACACTTTCAATAGAAGCTGTTAATGTGGGATTAGAAACTTTTGGTGGATTCATATTATTTCAGTTGTTCATGTTTTTAAAGAAAACTGACACATCATAAAAGGATAAGATAAATAAACCAAAGGAAAAGAGCCAAAGAAAAGGCACAAGAAACAGGTACAGAGAGAGACCCACTCATTTGCATATGCAGGAATCCCATAAGAGCAAGAATGTGACAGACAGCCGCAATGGATACAATGGATCCATACGATAAAAAGAGAGAAGAAAATATAGAAATAAAATACAAATAGAAAATAAGGTAAAGCTAAAGGAAAATAAGAAGTGCTTTGACATGACATTATGAAATAAGTCACCTACAGTGATCCCACTGAATCATTTTTTGGGGGGGGGGGCATTTACTCTTAGATATGCAGCCTACTCTTAAGGATAGTTTGTTTCTATAGTGAGACATCCTTGGAGAAAACTAAACTGTCATTTGAAAGAAGTTATCACCTGGAAATTGCTAACAGTTTAGGTCTGTGGGTATGTTTCTACTTTCATCTTTAAGGTCCCATCCATTTCAGACCTGTACAGATCCTGTGCTTTCTGCCTGTCACTATGTGCTCACATGTCATGTATTCCGATAACTTAGAAGGCCCTGTTTGCTTGCTGTCTTCCATTCCCTATGCCTCGTACATATTCTCCCTCCTCTTCTACAATTTTCTCTTTGCCCCAAGCAGAAAGAGATTTGATGGAGTGTTCTTGATAAGGTCTGAACATTTCAAGGTTTTTCATTTTCTGCATAATGTCCAGTTTTGTGTCTATATTTGTTCCTATCTGTGTCAAGAGTATATTTCTCTGATGGTGGCTGAGCAAGGCAGTAATCTATGATTATAACACTATGTCATTTTGTTGCTATGTTTTAAACATTTTTATTTACCAATTTATTTCTTACATAGTAGCATCTGGCTTTACCTTGGGTCTCTGGGCTATCCAGTTTCTGGTTCTTGGTCATACATGCAGTGTCAAGAATGGGTTCTATTTCATGGAGTAGGCTTTAAGTCACAAAAGATATTGGTTGGTTACTCATCCAAGCTTAGTACTACTATTACACTAGTATATATTTCAGGCAGGGCACCATTATGAAAAATGTTTTTGTGGCTGTGTTGACATTTATGTTTTTCCTTTGATATCTACTGCATACTTTCCTGTACCAAAGACACTAGTATATGTGAGAAGGTGTAGGGAAAATGAGTGGGGCCTTGTACCCATGTAGGGATGGCGGGCACACGTATATCTGCAGAAGGAAGCTTCCCAGCTAGTGGGGAAGGTCCTTGGCCAGAAGGTTGTGCTGTTCTGGCATGGGCCTTTTGTACCTGTAGAGGATGCCTGGCTGGGAAGAGTCTTGGTCCTTTACCAGGCTGGAGACACTGAGGGCTGTTCCATGCTCCTACACGATGGGTTTTGACAAGAAGAGACAGTCAATAGTTTTAAAGCTTTATTATAGAGAAGTAGGAAGAGAAAAAGAGAGAAGTAAAGAGAGAAAGAAGAGAGAGGGGGTGAGAGCTGACTATGACCACGTGGAAAGAGGAAAGAAGAGTGGAAAGAGATGGGAAACAGGAGGACAGGAATAAAAGAGCAAGAGAAAAAAGCAAGAGAGCTAGGAAGGGCCTGGAAGACCCTTTTATAGTGGCAGCAGCCAGGTAACTGTGGGGGCAGGTGGGAAAAACCTGGCTGTAGCCAAGTGACTATGGGAGTGGAGTCCCCTCAGAACACTAGGGGCCTGGCCCTATGTGTGACTGATGGCCACAAGATTATGGAGTTGAGGAGTCAGGAGAATGAGCCTGAGTATCTGGGAGCATGGCTCACTGGTTCCATCCCTTTCAGAATATTCTATTGGGTCTCTGGAGTAAACCATGCTCAACCAGGTCACAGACTACCATTAATGGTCCCACAAGAAGGCTTAACATCTACATTTTCAGTGAATATGAAGGTATTGTCGTTATTTTTATTAGCTGAGTAGTGCTCCATAGTGTAAATGTACTACATTTTTTGTCCCCATTTCTCTGTTAAAGGTCATTTGGGTTCTTTCCTGCTTCTTGCTATTATAAATAAGGCAGCTATGAACATAGTGGAGCATGTGTTCTTGTTATATGTTGGAGCATCTTCTGGGTATATGCTCAGAAGTGGTAAAGCTGGGTTCTCAGGTAGCACTATGTCTAATTTTCTAAGGAACCACCAGAGTGATTTCCAGAGTGGCTGCACCAACTTGCAGTCCCAACAGAAATTGAGGGGTCTTCCTCTTTCTCCACATCCTCTCCAGCATTTGCTGTCACCTGAATGTTTAATCTTAGCCATTCTGCCTGGTGTGAGGTGGAATCTTAAGGTTGTTTTGATTTGCACTTCCCTGGTGACTAAGGATGTTAAACATTTCTTTAGGTGTTACTCAACCATTCGGTTTTCCTCAGTTGAGAATTCTTTGTTTATCTCTGTACCCCATTTTTAATAGGTTTATTTGGTTCTCTGGGCTCTAACTTCTTTAGTTCTTTATATATATATTGAATATTACCCTTCTATCAAATGTAAGATTGGTAAAGATCTTTTTCAATCTGTCGGTTTCCATTTTGTCCCTTTGATAGTGTCCTTTGCCTTACAAAAGCTTTGCAATCTTATGAGGTTCCATTTGTAAATTCTTGATCTTAGAGCCTAAGTCATTGGTGTTCTGTTCAAGAAATTTTCCCCCGTGCCCATGTGTTTGAGGCTGTTCCACACTTTTTCTTCTGTTAGTTACAATGTATCTGGTGTTATGTGGAGGTCCTTGATCCACTTGGACTTGAGCTTTGTACAAGGAGATAAGAATGGATTGATTTGTATTCTTCTACATGCTGACCTCTTCTTGAAGCAGCACCATTTGTTGAAAATGTCTTTTTTCCACTGGCTGGTTTTACTTCCTTTGTCAAAGATCAAATGACTATGGGTGTGTGGGTTCATTTCTGGATCTTCAGTTCTATTCCATTATCAACATGTCTGTCTTTGTACTAATACCATGCATTTTTTAATCAATATTACTCTGTAATACAGCTTGAGGTTAGGGAGGGTGACTCCCCCAGAAGTTCTTTTCTTGTTGAGAATAGTTTTTACTATCCTGGGTTTTCATTAGCAAATTAATTTGCTAATTGTTCTTTCTAACTCTATGAAGAATTCTAAATCTATGAAGTTGGAATTTTGGGTTTGATGAAAGAAGCTTAATATCCTGCTCTTGCCAGGGTATAGTTTCCCTCATTGTACTGGTGTTTTCCCCCTACTAACCTTTGTAGGGCTGGGTTTGTAGAAAGATATTGTGTAAATTTGGTTTTGTCGTGGAATATCTTGGTTTCTCCATCTATAGTAATTGAGAGTTTCGCTGGGTATAGTAGTCTTGGCTGGCATTTGTGTTCTCTTAGAGTCTGCATGAGCTCTGCCCAGGATCTTCTAGCTTTCATGGTCTCTGGTGAGAAATCTGGTGTAATTCTGATAGGTCTTCCTTTAAATGTTACTTGCCCTTTTTCTCTTACTGCCCTAAGTATTCTTTGTTTAGTACATTTGGGGTTTTGATTATTATGTGACGGGAGGTATTTCTGTTCTGGTCCAGTCTGTTTGGAGTTTTGTAGGCTTCTTGTATATTCATGGGCATCTCTCTCTTTAGGTTAGGGAAGTTTTCTTCCATAATTTTGTTGAAGATATTTGCTGGCCCTTTAAGTTGTAAATCTTCACTCTCAGAATTGCATTGTATCTATAGATTGCTTTCGGCAACATGGCCATTTTGCTACATTAATTCTGACAATCCATGAGCATGGGGGAACTTTCCATCTTCTGAGATCTTCTTTGATTTATTTCTTTGGAGACTTAAAGTTCTTGTCATACAGAAACAATGCAATTCTTAGGCAAATGGTTGGAATTAGAAAATTTCATCCTGAGCCAGGTAACCTAGTCACAAAAGAACCCACATGGTATGTACTCACTGGCAAGTGGATATTAGATCCAAAGCATGGAGTATCCAAGATACAATTCACAGACCACATGAAGATCAAAAAGAGGACCAAAGTGTGGATGCGTCATTCATCCTTAGAAGGGGGACTAAAATAATCAAGGGAGGAAATACTGAGAAAAAAGTGGAGCAGACACTGAAGAAAAGGCTATCCAGAGACTTCCTGACTTGGTGATCCATACCACATAAAAACACCATATCCAGACACTGAGGTGGATGCCAAGAAGTGCTTGCTGACAGGAGCCTGATAGAGCTGTCTCTTGAGAGGCTCTGCCAGAGCCTGACAAATACAGAGGCAGATGCTCACAGCCAACCATTAGACTGAGCACAGGGTCCCCAATTGAGGCGTTAGAAAAAGGACAGAAGGAGCTGAAGAGGTTTTCAATCCCATAGGAAGAATAACAATACCAATCAGCCCCCCGCCCCCCCCAGCTCCCAGAGACTAAACCACCAACCAAAGTGTGTACAGGGACCCATGGCTCCAGCCACGTATGTTGCAGAGGATGGCCTTGTTGGACATCAATGGGAAGAAAGGTCCTTGGTCTTGTGAAAGCTTTATGATCCATTGTAGGGATATGTAAGGGTGGTGAGTTCAGAGTGAGTGGGTGGGATAGGGTGAAGGAGGATGGGATAGAAGAAACTGGGAAAGGGTGTGACTTTTGAAATGTAAATAAATAAAATATTCAATAAAAATAATAAAAAATAAAGGTGTTGTCTTTACAATGGGGTCTTTCTATCAGTTTGTGAAGAGCAGGCTATAGTCTTGGTGATAACCTGGGAACCCTGTTGAATAACAACTCAGTTAGATGAAATATAATTCCAGTATTAGAAGCTTCATTTGGTGACAGGAGACAGCAATTGGTGATATGACTCCCCTTTTATTTGGCAATTTCATTTAGATAAGTGTATACGTTCAGAAACTTCTACTGTATTGTTTCTCAAGGGGCTCTTAAGTTTAGCTGTTTTTCCCTATGTTCTATCCCTCTGTTCTTTATTACCTTCTGCTCCCTATCTGATCCTTTATTCCATGCTAACCACCCATTCATCCATAACTACTTATTCTATTTCCCTTTCTTAGGGAAATCAAGCTGTCTCCCATAGTCCCATTCTTTATACCTACACTTTATTATTATATATACTATAACTGTTTGCCATTGCCTTAGACATTATGCATGTACAATGAAAATGCATCATACTTGCTTTTCTTTGTCTGGGTTATATCACTAAAATGACTTTTCTAGTTCTATCCATTTATCTACTGAATATATTTTTTAATAACTGAATAATAATCCACTGTAAGAATGTACTACAGTTTTAATACATTTTCTGTTGAGGAACATATAGGTTGTTCCAATTTCTGGCTATTATGAGTAGAGCAGCAATGAATGTGGGTGAGCAAGTCTGTAGTTTGAAAAAATGTTCTTTGGGTATAAGCCCAGGAGTGGTACAGCTGGAATTGAAGTAAATCAATTATCTTCTAGTGGAACCAGCAAACTGATTTCTATAGTGGCTGTATGAGTTTGTACTCCCACCAGGAATGTATGAATGTTCCTCTTAGTCTACATTCTCACCAATTAGTGTTGTCACTGGTTTTATTGATTTTAGCTATTCTGGCAGGTAGAAGATGAAATCTCAGAATAGTTTTGATTTGAATTTCCCTCATGACTAATGATGCTGAACACTTAATAGCTTTTCATCTTTTTGTTTCCTCTTTGAGAATTCTGTTTTGATCTGTACCCTTTAAAAACTGAGTTATTTCTTTTCTTGATATCTAATATTGCTTTATTTTTTGTATATTTTTTGTATTAGCCCTTTATCAGATATGTAGTTGGCAAAAACCTGTTTCCATTCTTCAGACTGCCTGCTTGTCTAAATTGCAGTGCTCTTTGCCTTATAGAAGTATGCTACGTTCATAAGATCCCATTAATTATGTTTTTATCTCAGTGTCTGCACAAATGGTGTTACTATTGGCACTTTTTCTGTGTCAATGAGTTTAAGACTATTCCCCCATTCTCTTCTTTCAGAGTCACTGCATCTGGTTTTAGGTTGACATCTTTGATCCAGTTGGAGTTGGATTTTGTGCCAAGTGACAAATATGGATCTGTTTGAATTCTTTTACAAGTACTCATCCAGTTTGAGAAGACCTATTTGCTGAAGGTGTTATCTTTTTCCTAGTGTGTATTTCTGCCTTCTTGATCAAAGATCAGGTACCATAGATGTGTGGATTTGTTCCTAGGACTTCAATTTGATTCCATTGGTCAATGTTTCTGTCTTGTGTCAATATCATGCATCCTTTATTTTGTTACTATAGATCTGGAGTACAATCTGAGTTCAAGGATGGTAAGGTTTTTTTCACTATTCAGGATTCTTTTAATTATCCTGGGGTTTTTGTGTTTGGATGTTGAGTTGAATATTGATCTTTCAGAATCTATGAATAATTCTATTGCAATTTTGAAAGGGATGGCATTGAATTTTCCTTTATTAATCCTACTAACCCACAAGCAGGGAGATCTTTCCATCTTCTAATATCTTCAATTTCTTCCATCAATGTCTTTAAAAAGTTTTATCATATACGTTTTTTACTTACTTGGTTATAGTTATCAAAAGATGTATTATATTATTTGAGGCTATTGTTAAAGGTGTTATTTCCCTGATTGCTTTCTCTGTCCATTTGTCATCGGTATATAGGAAGATTCCTGATTTTTGTGAATTGTTATATGGAGTTACTTTGCTTAAAGGTGTTTATCAACTGTACAACTTTCCAGATGGAATTTGTAGGGTTACTTGCAGTGTCCTGCAGCTACATTCTAAAGGTGGGTTCTCTGGAAGAAGAGATGGGAATTGGACAGGTTGGCAAGAGAAAACACATGGATACAGACATGACTTCTGGTTCAAGTCTAAACCTTTAATCCATCTCTCCCAATATAAAAAGGCAGGCCCAGCCCCTCCCCTGAAGGCTGGAAACCAGTTCTGCTTGTTTTGCAGGAGGTGGGCAGTCAGGTTGCTGGCTGCTATTCTTTGAGAACAATGGGCTGGGGAAGGTCACAATTCCTCCCATTTTATTAATTTTAAGAAAAACCAGTGGATAAGTATCCATCAAAAGATGGTGGGCTTTGACCAGAGTGGGAAAATATTGACCATGACCCCTTAAATATTATATGATGTCTTTTGCAGAGGAGGGGAATAGACTTCCTTATTATTATTATAAGGACAGTTTCTCAGTGTCAACCCCGATGTAGTCAGGTGTGCTTTCAGGGAACTCAGAGCCAGAAAACATGGTCCTTCTCTTGCAGTGCTTTGCCTCATACCTCCTGCTGTTGCCCATGTTTGTTTAATTAACAAACATGCATAGATCTGAGTTCTATGTGGCTCCATTTTTGGAGATCCACTGGTAAAGTAAATGCCCTGTGAGTGTGAGCTGGCTGGCCTTCATAGAAACCCACGTTTGAGTCCTGGAAGCCATTGAGCTGTGTCTGAAAGAGACCTGCTTGAAACAGAACAGAAGAGATTAAGAGGAGAAACTGCTTGGACTGTCTCTGGAAGGCCCATGGTATTTAATTTGGTTGTAAATTAGTAGCCCAGGAACAAAACTTGGCTTGCAAATTAATGGCTAGAGGAAAAGGAACCTACCTTCCCAATATGGGAGAAGCAGCTTTAAGAACACTATTAAATTAGTCATACATACCAGGTTATTCAGGGTCTCTATTTACCTGCTATATCAATCTTTCTGGCAGCCATTGGGCTCCATCTTCTTTTTTGAGAGAATATATAAATAGGACATCTTCTCCATATTAAAACAGGGTCTGGACCGTTCCATGTATTAGTTAAAGGGTCTCTCCATTTAACCATGGCAGAAGAATTAGAAGTGGCACGATGTCAATGGCGATCTGCTGCAGACTGACTTTTTTGCAAGAAATTCAAAACAAATAAAACAAAAGCAAGGTGTGCTTTGGGTAATCTAGAAGGGTATAGTTTCCCCTTCTTTGTTTTAAAAAGCCAAATTTTTAAGAGTGTGATGTGCATGCTTAACAATTCCTTGGCCCATTAGGTTATAAGGAATTCCAGTTTTATGTTTAATGCCAAATTCTTTATAAAACGACATAAAGTTATTGCCAGTGTAGGCTGGCCCATTGTCTGTCTTAAAGACTTTGGGTAATCCCATGGTATAAAAAGCTTGTGAACAATGATTGATTACATTTTTAGAGGTTTCTCTCGAATGTAGAGAAGTAAAAAGAAATCCTGAACTAGTATCAATGCAAACATGTATAAATTTTAATTTTTCAATTTTGCATAGTGAGTTACATCCATTTGTCAAATATGATTGGGCATAAGGCCACATGGATCAACCCCTAAATGGGGAGCTGGAGGTAAGGAAAGGCAGTCAGAGCATTGTTGTACAATCATTCTTGCTTGCTTCTCTGTGACTCCAAATCAGATTCTTAATGTATGGCTAGAAAGGTGAAACCCGTTAAGATCATGTCTAGCCAATTTAACAGGTTCTAACACTAAAGCTTCTCTTATTAGAGCTCTGTCAATGTAATGAATGATTGCTTTCAGCTAATGCTCCAGGAAGACTGGAGTGAGCTCGTATTCGGCCAATATAGAAGGGATTTTTTTTTTTTTTTTTTTTTTTTTTTTAGCAAAAATGATGTTTTGCAATAGTGAAAATAAAGATCCTGATGGTGTATTAAAATTAAATGTGCCACAGGTTTCTCATAGAAGGACTGTATTAGTTTTGGTTCTCTAGCGTCACAGAACGTATGGATAGTCTTTATATAGTTAGGGAATTTGTCAATGACTTACAGTCTATAGTCCAACCCCCCAACAATGATCAGCAGCAGCTGTGAATGGAAGTCCAAGGATCTAGCAGTTTCTCAGTCCCACGAGGCAATCAGGCAAGGAAGAGTGAGAGAGAGTCTTCCTTCTTCCAATGTCCTTATATATCTCCAGCAGAAGGTGTAGCCCAGATTAAAGGCTGTAGGTCTCCAACAGAGGGTGTGGCCCAGATTATTGGCGTGTGGGCCTCCAGCAGAGGGTGTGGCCTGGATTAACGGTGTGTGCATCCATGCCTTTAATCCCAAATGATCTTGAACTCGGAGATCTCCTTGTCCTAGCCACTATGCTTCAAGGTCTCCATGCCAAGATCCAGGTCAGAAATTTATATCTCTGAGCCTCCAAATTAGGATCATAGGTGAACCTTCCAATTCTAGACTGTAGTTCATTCCAGATATAGTCAAGTTGACAACCAGGAATAGCCACTACAGACAGATTCTGCAACATACAAGCTAATTATAAAAAGATTAAAAGTATTATTTATAGGTTGAAAAACATTTAATACTGCTGTCAGCTCTGCTAGCTGAGCTGAGCGCAGGTGTTTCTATAACCACCTGTTGATTATTAATAAGATATTTAGCTCTTCCTTCAGAAGAGCCATCTATGAAAATCAAAAGAGCATTATGCAGCGGCTATAGAGATCGTATTAGAAAATACAACCTCATGCACATCTAAAAACTTTATTAATCTATCTTGAGGATGGATAATGGCCATCTATAGTTCCTTCAAATGCTACTTGAGAAAGCAGCCAATCTGTGCCATGCTGCTTCAGCCAAGCATCTTGATCTACGTTAAAAAGCTGAATAATGATATCTGGTTATTTGCCAAAACGAGTTAGCAACTGCTTCCTTCCAAGTACAATTATTTGGGCCTCATAATATGGTGGGATTTTACATTTAGAAGACACCCTTAAATTAATCCACATAAGAGGAGACTTTTGCCATAATACTACTATAGGCAAATGAGTCGTTATAATTTCTCCTTTAGATTAATTTTTCTAAGTTAGTTTAGCAGCCTTCGATTTTTCTGTCCCACAATTTCTAACAGCTTGAAGCAAGGCAGTTTACTTAATCTGGGACAATTGACAATTAAAGTGTATTCAATATGGCTTTTTTTGTTACCGTTGTCTGGGCACTCAGCAAGCTCCCAGTCAATATTATCTTCAGTACCACACCAATTACTCTGGCAGCTATCATGCTTCTGCAGCATTCTCTGGAAAAAACATAGGGGCCATGCCTTCTTCCCCAATATTAAGTCAGGATCATGTCATATGCCAATAAGTGAATTCTTCCATCTCACCTAGGCACCAGTATGCCTAGTTATAGGATGCCATATACATTCAGCAAGGAATTACTTGGCATCCAAATTTCAAAATTTTCTTAAAAATATACAAGCATAATTTAAATGAAATGCATGGGGATACCATTTCCACTCTCTTTTTCTTTTTTAAGAAGATATTGTTTTGTTTTGTTTTGTTTTGTTTTTAAAAAATGTTCTATATTACCTCGTCTTTGAGGACAACAAAGAATCAAATTGTCAAAGACATCTCAAATGAATAACTTTTATTCATTAAATGGCCAGTTCCATTGTTTGTTCCAATATAAGTTGGAGCAACAAGCATATACCATAACATAGGCAATAACTATGTAATTATAGAAAATAAACATAGCATTCCCAGTTGCTTTCTGCTAGAGCAGTTGCAACTAGAATGCCCCAAAATGAATCATAGTTATATGCATATATTTTAATTTTTTATTAGAAATATGAATATCATTTATCTGTAATAATTATTAAGTCCTCTAGAATTAACACCATTATGTGGTAGAGGTAGAAAGTGATGACACCAAGAACAAATCTTTATAATTTGATGTGCATAAAAATATAAAATTATTTTCTAAGTCATTATCGTTTTAATGATACAATGCTTATATAACAAATTGTTCCTATATAGTCTGTTAGGGATATAAATTTTTATTTCATTTTATTTTATTTATTTTTTTTGTTTTTTATATTTATTTATTTATTTATTCGATATATTTTTTATTTAATTTCAAATGATTTTCCCTTTTCTGGCTCCCCAGTCCCCGAAAGTCCCATAAGCCCTCTTCCCTTCCCCTTTTCCCCCATCCACCCCTTCCCACTTCCCTGTTCTGGTATTCCCCTATACTGCTGCACTGAGTCTTTCCAGAACTAGGAGCCACTCCTCTGTTCTTCTTGGACATCATTTAATATGTGGATTATGTCTTGGGTATTCCAAGTTTCTAGGCTAATATCCACTTATCAGTGAGTGAATACCATGATTGATCTTTTGAGACTGGGCTGCCTCACTTAGTATGATGTTCTCCAGCTCCATCCATTTGTCTAAGAATTTCATAAATTCATTGTTTCTAATGGCTGAATAGTACTCCATTGTGTAAATATACCACATTTTTTGTATCCATTCTTCCATTGAGGCACACTTGGGTTCTTTCCAGCTTCTGGCTATTATAAACAGGGCTGCTATGAACATAGTGGAGCATGTGTCTTTATTGCATGCCAGGAAATACTTTGTGTATATGCCCAGGAGTGGTATAAAAGGGTCCTCCAGAAGTGTAATGCCCAGATTTCTGAGGAACCGCCAGACTGATTTCCAAAGTGGTTGTACCATCTTGCAATCCCACCAACAGTGAAGGAGTGTTCCTCTTTCTCCACATCCTTGCCAACACCTGCTGTCTCCTGAGTTTTTAACCTTAGCCATTCTGACTGGTGTAAGGTGAAATCTCAGGGTTGTTTTGATTGCATTTCCCTAATGATTAATGATGTTGAACATTTCTTAAGGTGCTTCTCAGCCATCTGAAGTTCTTCATGTGAAAATTCTTTGTTTAGCTCTGTATCCCACTTTTTAATAGGGTTATTTGGTTCTCTGTGGTCTACCTTCTAGAGTTCTTTGTGTATATTAGATATTAACCCTCTGTTGGATTTAGGGTTGGTGAATATCCTTTCCCAATCTGTTGGTTGCTGTTTTGTCCTTTTGACAGTGTCCTTTGCCTTACAGAAACTTTGTAATTTATGAGGTCCCATTTGTCAGTTCTTGATCTTAGAGTGTAAGCTATGGATGTTCTGTTCAGGCACTTTCCCCCTGTGCCCATGTCCTCAAGGATCTTCCCCAGTTTATTTTCTATTAGTTTCAGTGTGTCAGGTTTTATGTAGAGGTCCTTGATCCACTTGGATATAAATTTTATGTGCCTTGCCTTAAGGGGTCTTGTCCAGGCAACTTTTTAAAGATTAATTATATATAAGTATGTTGTAGTTGTCTTCAGACTTGCCAGAAGAGAGCGTCAGATCTCATAATAGGTGGTTGTGAGCCACCACGTGGTTGCTGAGATATGAGCTCCCATGCTCCATGAATGAGGGCTTAGACATTAATGACTGATCCATCTCTACAGGCTTACAACCATAAAATATAAGAGTTTGGCTCCCAGCATTCATCACTGTCTGTCCAGCCTTTGGATTAGCTCTTAGATATCCAGAGGACAGTCATTTAAAGAACATATCCTTTTAAATTTGAATTACACTTGTATAAACAATTGTAAAAATTAAGAATTAGCAGTATTAAAAACGGAACAATTTTAAGCAATTGTAAACCATGATATATATATATATATATATATATATATATATATATATATATATATTATTTTTAAAAGCTTGATTTCTAACCCAAGTCAGGTATCTGTGCTGAAGCAGGGGAAAACTCAAAAGAACAAACATGTGATCTAATTATATAAACTTTACTTCCATAGCTGATGTATTTTTCATGGGATGCATGTATAGAAATATAGTAACAAATTATCTTTTGGAAAGCAATTATCAACTTTGCCTAAAAAAAACTTGTCATGTAATAGGTTAACCATTAATAATAATTAATTTGATTGCTTCTTGAAGGAAGGAACAAACGTTTCCTTAGGCTCTTAAAACATTTCTTTAAAATATATTTATAACATTTTATTAACATAATATCTTTATTGATGGATGTAAAAACTTTATTTCGAGAGCAAAAAATGTGATTCAATATTAATATTACCTTTGCCAAGGAATGGCAGGGAACACATAAACAGCTGATTACAGCAGTCTTTATCTGTAAAATTATCTATCCTTTGCCAGTTGATCCATATCTGCCTTGAAAACAGGTTTACGTCCTCCTGTAGCAAGCTTAAAGAGATGTCTTAGCCAATTCACTTATTTTAATAACTTTTGAAAATTATTTATTTAAAAAAAATTAAAAAACCCATAAGCAAAGGCCTGTTTCTTTCTATAAACAAAATATTTTTATAAACAAATATTTTTATAAAACAAAAAAATTCTATAAACAAAATATATTAAAAAATCTAACATCACTTAGTATGATGTTTTCTAGCTCCATCCATTTGCCTAAGAATTTCATGAATTCATTGTTTCTAATGACTGAATAGTACTCCATTGTGTAGATATATCACATTTTTTGCATCCACTCTTCTGTTGAGGGATACCTAGGTTCTTTCCAGCATCTGGCAATTATAAATAGGGCTGCTATGAACATAGTAGAGCATGTATCCTTATTACATGGTGGGGAATCCTCTGGGTATATGCCAAGGAGTGGTATAACAGGATCTTCTGGAAGTGAGGTGCCCAGTTTTCGGAGGAACCGCCAGACTGATTTCCAGAGTGGTTGTACCAATTTGCAACCCCACCAGCAGTGGAGGAGTATTCCTCTTTCTCCACATTCTCTCCAACACCTGCTGTCTCCTGAATTTTTAATCTTAGCCATTCTGACTGGTGTAAAGGTGAATCATGGTATGCACTCACTAATAAGTGGATATTAACCTAGAAAACTGGAATACCCAAAACATAATCCACACATCAAATGAGGTATAAGAAGAAAGGAGGAGTGGCCCCTTGTTTTGGAAAGACTCAGTGAAGCAGTATTCCGCAAAACCAGAACGGGGAAGTGGGAAGGGGTGGGTGGGAGGACAGGGGGAGAGAAGGGGGCTTACGGGACTTTCGGGGAGTGGGGGGCTAGTAAAGGGGAAATCATTTGAAATGTAAATAAAAAATATATCGAATAAAAAAATGTGAAAAAAAAAATCTAACCTCACAGCTTCTTGCATTGAAGCAGAGACAAAACATTTTTTCTTACATGAGGTAAAGGCTATATTTGAATTGTTTTTTTGAATCATATCTGTATGAATCTGTAAAAATATTTTCTTGGCTAGAATCCACACCAGTCCTAAGTAGGCTTGCCCGCCCACCAAGGTGATGCCCCGGGAGGAGAACTTGGCCACGGGGCGCCCTGGTGGGAGAGTGTGATGTGGAGGAGACATCCACCAGGGTCCCGCCTGGCAGGGATTTGCCTCTGGCCTCTTAAAAAGCGGCTTAGTGGCTTTTCCCCCAGCCATGTTTGCCTCTTGGTTGAGCATGCAGCACAATGATGCGCAGCTTTAAATCAGCCCACCCCCACCCCCCGCCCAAACTGCGGCCAGTTCAACAGGCCTCCAGCAGAAGAAATTTTCATCAATTTTAGTTTTTTAACATGAAACAAACGAATAGTAATTCACACAAAACCACAGAGAGGACATAAACGTACACGTGGACAAATGGTCGGTGCACTGGAGACAGAGAAAGGGAAGCGGCCTGTAATGTAATTAAATTCATTTTCTTTCTTTTTCTTTCATGTTTCTAGAATTTTTTTTGTTTTGCTTTTTTACTCTTTTTATTTTGCTTTATATTATTTTATGCCCTATTTCTCTTGCCTGGTGCAGTTCTTAGACTGTGGACAAAATGCCTAACTAAATTAATTCCCTGCTCCATTTCGTTGTCACAACCTAACTGATATCAGCGTTGGGCCAATACTGATTCAGTCTACCCTGTATCTCTACCTGTAGCAACATCCTTTAAAGAAAAATGACATTGTTAGCACTAAATTAATACCCTGTTGCTTGCTGTGCCGTATACATAAACTTTTTCCTTTTTTCGTTGAGCTCCATTGAAGACATCGAACCTCATTCTGCCTTTCCGTTTCCAGGTACAATCCACCTGTTCAGGTGCCATATGTAGTGTCCAGCAGCTACATTCTAAAGGCGGGTTAGGGTTAGGGTTAGGGTTAGGGTTAGGGTTAGGGTTAGGGTTAGGGTTAGGGTTCTTTGGAAGGAGAGATGGGAATTGGACAGGGTGGCAAGAGAAAACATGTGGAGACAGACATGGCTCAAGTCTCAACCTATAATCCATTTCTCCCAAGATAAAAAGGCAGGCCCAGTCCCTCCCCTGAAAGCTGGAAACCGGTTCTGCTTGTTCTGCAGGAGGCTGGTGGTCAGGTTGCTGGTTGCTATTATTTGAGAACAATGGGATGGGGGAGGTCACAGTCACTTACATATAGTATCCTATCATCTAAAAATAAAGATACTTTTAGTTCTTTCTTTCCCATCCCCTTGGTATCTTTCAGTTGTTTTATTGCTCTAGTCAAGACTTCAAGTACAATGGAGAGAGAAAACTAACATTTCTTGTTTCTGATTTTAGTGGAATTGCTTTGAATTTCGAAGTCATCTATGATTTGTTGTGAAATGCCTTTATTTTGTTGAGATATATCCTTTGTATTTCTAATCTTCTGATGAATAATCTTAAAGTGATGTTAGATTTTTATCAAAGGCTTTTTCTGCATGGAATGATATGGACATGCCTCTCCCCCCTCTCCAACTCAGTAGCAGACCACATGTTCTGGCCTCTCCTACATCTCTAAGCAATCACACAGTTCTTCTCCAACCTTTTCTGACTCAACTTGTTATTCTAGGCCCCAAGTACAGTAAGCATCCTCCTGAATCCTCTGTCAAAGCCTGCCAGAGAAGCAAGTAGGCAAGAGATAAAGGTAGGGTAGCTTCAGATCTGACTTTTCTTTCTCTCCTCCAAATTCAATCTCCCAGTCTAAAGCCTAGCTTTGTACTAGATCCCCTGTTGTGATATTTGCTTCCTTTTGTCCCTGTTTTTGGGAACTAAGAAGAGCCTGGTGGGACTACATGTTTTTCTCCTTCTTTAGTCAATATCCATTCTTAAGCATCAGTTTTCAATACCTAGAAACACTTTTTATCCAGAAGCTCTCAGTTGCCACACATATCAGGATCTCAGAAAAATTTCCTATCAGGCAATTCACTGCCACTGTACTCTCCTAAGAAAAAGAGAAGAAGAAAGAAACGAAGGAGCAAAACATCCAAGACAAGACTACATATCAGCACTTAAAATTACAATCTTCCCATATCCAGATGCACAAGTACCACCATAAAAATATAATTTATAGCAGGCAAGACAATATGTCTGCACAAGATCCCAGCAACCCTATCACAGTAGAATTGCAACATAGAATGGCAATAAGACAAAGACCTTAAGAGGTCTTTATGAATATGATAGGGTTTCCTAAAGAGGAAACAAATAGACCCCTTAATGAAATCTATGAATACAGATAAATAGTGGAAGAAAATGATTCAAACAACTCAAGCCTGAACATGGAAACAGAATCAATAAAGAAAACCCAAACTGAGGAAAATCTGGAAATAAAAACCTAGGAACTCAAACAAAAACTTCAGAAACAAAGCTCACCAACAGAATATAAGAGACAGAAGAAAGAATTTTAGGCATTGAAGAACAAGAGAAGAAATGGATACCTCAGTCAAAGAAAATGTTAAATCTAAAAAATTCCTTATACAAAACATCTAGAAAATCTGGGACCATGGGAGTATAAAAAGATCAAATTTATTATTATGAATTGAATACAGGTAAAAGGCACAGAAAATTATTTCCAATAAAATCATAGAAGAAATTTTACTTAACTTTAAAGAAGGAGATGTTTATCAAAGTACAAGGAACCTAGCTTAAAACCCTGTGATCTATAGTGATAACATGGCTGCAATGGTGACACAAACATTGTTGGAGTATCCAGCCTCCATCTGGTGGGATATATGACTATTCTATAAGATGTAATCCACACTTAGAATTCATGTCTGTCGTGTACTATGGCTCCATTTTTTCCTTCCTTTTGGGAATAGAAATGTGTCAGTAATGCATCAGTATGTACTCTATTTTTCCAAGTGTGCTATGTGAATTTTCTGTTTTTAATTTGCTATTAAACTGGACATTCTCTGTCACTTCCCACCTCTTGTTATAGCTGTTAACTTTCCATTGTTTATTCCCTGGAGATTCTAGCAGAATGTGCCTGCATATTAACTAATGTTATTTTGAGCTTTTAAATAGTTAATGCTATTGATATATTTTATAGGCCTACTTTAGAATATATGCAACAGAAGAGAAGCAGAAACAATTCATAAAATTAGCAAGATTACTCTAACAGGAGCAATAATAAAAATGTGAAGTATATTCTGATACAACTAGGAAAATCTGAATATATGAAATATTTATGAATAATAGTTTCATAATTACAATGAAAACTGCTTATTCATAAGATATACAATATATCATCTTTAATATTTTAGTGCATTGTAAGAATATTCAGGCAAAAGCAACAAATCCTGAAGAAGTATCTGTGCAATTGACATTTGTATATTGGAGTCAATGGAGTTTTGCCACTTACTGATCTATTGTTTAAATTTTGTATTTGTAAAAATTTTTAGAGAAAAAATTTGGGGCAAAACATAAAAAATTTATGAGACTAGAAGTAATATAAAAAAAATCACCTATGAATTAATTTAGATATACAGGCAAATAACTGTAGCTTTAATACAGTTGAATATATTATAAAAGTTGCACAGTGAGTTGTTGAACACACTTATATGTTACAAAAACAAAGAAGGAAGGTGGCAAGAAATACATTGTGTGATTTTATTATCTTCCTTCAAGGGAAAAATTCTTAAAGTTACTAAATCAAAGAAAACTATTTTTATACAATCAGCTACAGAAATATAGAAGAAAAAATTCATTCTAACGTAAGCAAATAAAATAGTGATTGATGATTAAATGAAAGAAAGCAAACAGGCTTGAAAGGAAATAAAATAACTTAAATGGTAAAGAGATCAAATACATGTATAGGATCAATAACCAAAACAAAAAGTTTCATTATTAGAAAGGTATTCTCAGGTTGGAACTAAAATTCTTCATATTTATCTACTACACAGTAAAAGGACCACCATGGTCTTCTATAGGAATGTCAAGCACTGGACCAAGTGTAATTAATTGTTTATTTGGCAGAGTGCATTGGGAATGATGCAGAGACCACACCACACCACACAACACAGCCCAGGCATTTATTGGGGGTGGACAAAAGGCTGGGACTGGAGAGAAAGAGAGAAAGAGGGAGAGAGGGAGAGAGGGAGAGATGAACAGAGGAAGAGAGGGAGAGAGGAAGAGAGGGAGAGAGGGAGAGATACAGACAGATAGACACACATACAGAGATAAGGGGACACAGAAACAAAGAGACAGATAGAGACAGAGACAAATTGAGAGAGTGGTCTGTGCTGGTGGGAAGCTTTTAAAGGGTATGAGTGTTGCACTTGTCAACTGGTGATGGTGTGGCTCCTGGTACTGAGCCACAAAAGGCAAACTGGAAGAATACCTGGTTTCTAACATTCTTCTCTTTTATTTATTATAAAATGTGAGGAAATAGGAAAGGATAACTGGTGAGGTCTGGATAGAGGTGACATGCTCTTCAGATTGCTTCCTGCTGTTTAGGGGCATTGGTATATTTTAGCAACCCATGAAAACTGGGATGTTGGTCATGTCTTAGAAGAGCTGGCTTTCCAGGCTCTCTGGGACCAGCTGGGGCTAGGAATATGCAGGCATCAATTAGAGGAGTTGGTGAGGCTGGACCACCTGGGACTTGTTTCTTTGAAGCTGTCCAGAATGTAGATTTTGAGGGAAACACTTGGAGCTGGTAGGTTGCTGCAACAGTTATATATAAGGAGCAAATGATAAAGTTAAGGAGTTTAGGTAGAATTTTTTCTTAGGTATACATTTGCAATTTTTGGGCCCCTGTTCCTAGTAGTTGAGGAAGGGGCATTCTAAGAATAGGGAAAAGTACAGGTGATATCCTACCCTCAGGAACAGGCAGATTAGGTAGGTGGGAAAAGAGGCTGTTGATTGATAATATTTATCTGGAGCCTATTTGACCCATGGGATGTGGATTCAAGTTTATTCCCTGAAGCTTAGAAGAATTTTTTAAGTTTACAAGAAAAGATCAGTTTTAGGTGTGTTAGCATTACCATTGTTTGTAATTTATACTGAAATTCATATTTTAGAAAAGGCACTGGAATTACCCCCTCTGAGTCACAGTAGAAGCTTGAGGACCCAAAGTGATTCTCCCATCTCCTTCTACATATGATTCTGCCCCACTTTTCCTTCTCCCTCCTATCTCTCTCCATGTCCCTCCCTCCCTCTACCTCCATGATTATTTTGTTCCCCCTTCTAAGTAGGACTGGAGCGAGGCCAAATTCAACTGCAAAGGCTGATAAGTTTAGAAGGCCTTAATGCAGATGCTAGGTCAAGTGGTTGGAAGAGGCATCCCAAAGGGATGAAGGTACCCACCTTGGATTATTTCCCTCGGGTGAACAAGATGGAAGTTCCATGGCCCAGAGTCCAAGGGATCTCTAGAACCCAGAGAGACCCAATGAGGAAGACACAAGATGCTCAGTAGGTCTGCTCTTCACTAGACTGGGTCCAGTAGCTTAAGAGGAGAAACTTGACACCTGATATCAGGGGTTTTGAACAAAAGCAAAAAGCAAAACCTGAGCTAAAAAATAAAGTTTCACCCAAGGGAAATAATCCAAGGTGGGTACCTTCATTTCCTGTGGGAAGCCGTCCTGAGCTATTCAGATTTAATGCTTACTCATGGCCCTAAGGTGGTGGCTGCTAAAATATGAGAACAATTAACTAGAGACTTCCCCATGAACTGTCCGTGCGAGAAGATTCCCGAGAATACCACAAGATGTTCCTGCCCTAACTGCGGAATGTTCCTGCCAGCGTTAACTCCAGGTGTCCCCACCTGGATGACCTCCTCGCTTCCTGCTTCCATCGCTAGGGGTGTCTCTGCCCTTCCCTCCTTTGTCTGGTGTGAAGGTTAATTCCTTCTCTGTAAGCCTTAAAACCCACTTACCTCCCCGACATTAAATGAAGCCTTGACAAAACCCAGACTGACTCTGATTTTGTTAGCGTGCTTGGCTTCCCTTTTCTCCCCCCCCCTTTTTTGACCCTCAGGTAGTGCCCCTTCGGGACTTGGGAATAACTGGACCTGCTGGACGGGTCAGTTTCCAAGAGTACCAGAGACTAAAATCAGTACCAATTGCCAGTAATGGATGGAGGACAATCATTGAGCTGGAAGGTGAGTTTATTATAGGAAGACTGGAGATAAGGAATAGGATTCCAGTGTGATTTAGATTTAAAGGGCACTTGTACCAGGAGAGTTATAGGCACCAATGTTAGGGTTTATGAGGAAGAGTACTTTGAGAATGTTGCAGAGACCATTCCACACTACAGATCTCACAGAAGAGATTTATTGTAGGAAGGAAGGAGGAAAAATCCATTTTGAAGGGGGGGAGATTATAGATAGACAGAGAGAAGAGAGACAGACAGACAGACAGACTCAGATAGTGGTCTGTGATGATGGGAACCTTTTAAAGGGTACACATGTTACATTTGTTAGCTGGTGATGATGTGACTGGTGAATTGCTGTAGATAGGCTGGGAGAGTGTCCAATTTCTAACACCAAGTCCTGGGAAGTCATACAATGATGGAAATAGATACCATATTCTGTTCCTTAGAAGTAACAGTTTAACAGAATATTGTAGGATACAGTATAACAGTGAAAGAAAGAAAGAGAAGAAAGCTAAGCATAGAAAAGCCAACAGAACACTAAGCACACAAAACACAAACCGGAGGCAATATTGACTTTGATTCTGCAATCTAAAGAAAGGTTGCAAATGATTTCTGTCACTTATCTTATGTACCACAGATTAGCATAAGCATATCCCTTAGGCACAAGTTGCAAAAACTTAAAGAAAATACAGCATGCTGAGTGCTGTAGTGTGAATGGACACATGGTCATAGACTGAAAGAGAGTGCTGAACTAGGTTCTCGAATGAGCACAACAGGACTTATACTTCTAAGCCAGAGGGCTAGGTATTACAGGTCACATATGAAAATAGACTGGATGATAGACTACAAGGCAATGTCAATAAATTCCAGTAGTGAATGTGGATTATAATAGGATGGAAATGTAAATATATATAAAATAGAGATTAAAAAAAGGAGAACATAGCTTTGTTGAGAACTTTTGTCTGAGTGGAAATTCAGAGCAAGCTAATCAAGAAAACAGGGGTAATAGAAATATTAAAGTCTCTACCACATTGCTGAGGTTTGGTCTGTTACTATGTATTGTAAAACTAAATTTCATATCCCAAGGTTTAGCTTCCTGAAAAAGAGTGAATTCTCACATATACCAGCTTTTGTTGTGTAAATCTTGCTCCTCAATTCAAAACTGTTGGTGAAATACAAGTGGCTACAGCCAGTAACTGGAGGGACTAGAGGTAGTTGAGCTTTCTGTTACCCGGAACCCATGGCCTCTTTTTTCATATATATATGTACACACATGTTTTCATATACATATGTATATAAAAAATCTGTATATACATACATAAAAGTATATATAAATATATCATATATTATATATTACATATTTTATATATAACTTATATCCTATATATGTAATTATATATACATATATATATATATATATTAATGAAAAAGTGGTCATGGATGTGAAATAGATCAAGGAGGAGTATATGGGAAGGTTTGGAATGTAGAAAGGGAAGAGGAAAATGATACAAGTCTCAAAAATATACATAAATTAGAAAATAATAAATTAGGCAAAAAATGAAAGAATTGAATTCTGAAAGGATAAAATAAAGTGGCAACAAATCAAGCTATTACTAATCATCATGTTTAAACTATACAAAACTAGAAATAAAAGTTTCTAAATGACTGCTAAAACTTAAAGAATAATGTACGGAAAATATTGATCACTCAATCATACATAAAAGAGTTGAGTAAAACAGTACTTTTCCAGAAAATCTTCAGTATATTAAAAATGTCTACATTTATGGGGATTTTCATAGTATTCAAACATGTGATCTTTCTGCTACCTTTCTTTTATTTTATTAAAATAGGTTTTTTTCATATAATATACCCTTATTACAGTTTTCTCTCCCTCTACTCCAGTCAGTGTCTTACCCCCTTCCCTTCCAGATCTAGCCCCTTTGTGTCTTCAAAAGGATAATAATAAAAATAAATAAAATTTCAGCAGGCCACTTGCTGCTGCTTCCCCCTTCTCCCTGTCCCCGCCCCCACTGGATTACTTCCTCCATCCTTCCTCCTGACACATCCTGTTGTCTCAGTCCCCAACTCCACCATCTTTGAGAACCACCAAGCCAATCCTATAAGAGGATCAAGTAAGTGTGCAAGTAGGTAGGGCCATACTAGGTCTCCACTCTCTGACTCTCCTCCAGTCCTCCAAGGCTCATCCCCAGCTCAGTAACAGACTGACTACCTTAAGGGGTCTCTTCTCACTCTTAGATGTCATTCCCAGGGCCCTAGGCAGATTCCAGAAAACTTTAAATTCCAAATCTATCATGGGTTTTCTCATATAGTGATTGTATATTCTAGTTAGAATATAAGGGTCCTAGTGTTCACTGCTCAAGAGAAATTTTCAGACAGAAAGTTGATATTAGGGAAGAGGTTAATTCAAATTGGTCTGGAAGAAGAAGAGATTCCATCTCCAACATGTTTCAGGGGATCCAAGGTAGAAAGCATTCATGCGGGACAAGGGGTGGGAAATCTGTGTTGAGCAGCTCAGCTTGTGGTATCTTATTTTTTTTGCTTCTCTTTAATCAGAGACAGGAGAGGCTTTACTTCCACAGGCAGGGTAAGGGAGGGGCCGGAGAAAGCCCTTTGCTCTCAAAAGAAGTAGTAAAATTAAAATTCTGTACAAATTAAAATTCTAGAAGCCGTAATCAAATACATATTTCTCCCTTTTTACTTTTTAAAATATAGTTTTGATATAAAATAAATGTTTTCTCACATTATATCCTGACCATAGTTTCTCCTTCCAGGTCCTTCCCACCTCCCCATCCACCAAAATCCACCATGTTTTCTTACTCTCTCTTTAGAAAATAAACAAGCAAATGACTTAAGTTTTATTCTATTGATACAGTGAATTTTTACTTGAAGAAAAAAAAACCCATTTAATTCTCAGTTCTCAAAATTAAAGCATAGTTGAACTCCTGCTAAGAGATTTGTCAATTTGACTTCTTGACTGGCTGTTCTAGTGGAGAAGGAGGAAGTAATGTTTTGTCATGGTGTTTTATCACTGCAACAAAAAAGTAAGTACCATACACAAACAGACAAAAAAAGTAACGTTTCTACAAACAACGAGAAATGGTTTAGAGCCTTCTATTATGCTTTACTGATCTATTTATATATTCATTTCAATTCCAATAACATTTATCCCCGGGTTTCTCTCTGTGTCACGGTGTGAATGTATTCATCTCTGTTGCACTATGGTTTGCCATACCGAGAGCATCCTGATTAACCCATGCAGCCTAGCATCTTGGTTGTTAGATGGCTTTTCACATTGACAGCACCATGACAAACTCCTGTAGCTTGGAACAGGACTACAGAATAGAATTTGACTATTTCCAAGTGTCTATGTCACTATTGAGAGTTAAGGAGCTGGGCAGTGGTGGTACACTCCCTTAATCCCAGCACTTGGGAGGCAGAGGTAGGCTAATCTCTGAGTTTGAGGACAGCCTGGTCTATAGAGTGAGTTCCAGGACAACCAGGGCAACACAGAGAAACCCTGTCTCAAAAAACTGGAGAGATAGATAGAGAGAGAGAGAGAGAGAGAGAGAGAGAGAGAGAGAGAGAGAGAGAGAGGGAGTTAAGGATGTTGGTATTATGGGCAGTGGCTTTATGTACTTATTTGACCTATTTTAGAACCTATAAGCAATATTTTTATTTAATTTTTCATCCTTTTTATAAGGTGTTTCAGAACAATGCTCTGAACCCTAACCCAGAAGCTATCTCCAAACAATAGCCACTTATAAATGAAGAATTAGTTTTGTCCAAGGGTGTCTGGCTGAGCTAACCAACCAACCAACAAACAAACAAACAAACTAACAAACACTCTCAAGGGTATTCCCATGCCTAGCAATAATAGACTTCATTAATGTCAGTGAATTCACCACTCCCTGTTTTTTTTGTTTTTGTTTTTGTTTTTTTACATTACATGTACTTAGTGTATATAATGTATTACAGCTTCTGTTTTTAAGTTTTTCTGGGCGTCCTTTATGTGTGAACCTGTGTGTCTCTCTGTCTCTTTTTCTTATTCTTTTATTGTCACTATTTTTCTTGTTTAGCTGTTTTTGCATATTATGATCTGTTTGTTTTCAATTTACCTTATCATAGTTTATTATTCCTTAGATATATGTTTTTAACAAGAATCTGAAAAGGTATGGATCCATAGGGACCCATATGGATCAGAAAAGATCTATAGGGGAGAGGATGTAGTAAGGACCTGGGAGGAATAGGGAGAGGTGAAACTGTAATCAGAAAATATTGCATGAAAAAAACTAATAAAATAAAAGAAAGACAAAGAAGTCAGAGAAGACAGATTACTGCCATGTCTGTAGGTTACCTCTGGAACTGCTAATTTCCTAACACCACCGTGTATCTGATCTACTCCTGAGACCTTCCTAAGCAGGTCTTCTTTTGTTTTATTTCTTCCACCCACATGTATTTCTCTTTACTTTATACGTTATTTTACTTACTGGAAGTTTTTCTTTTCTCACTTCTCTAGTGAATATCTTTTAAATTTATTCATTTTCATATCATTAAAATGTCCCTTGTCTTCTTGGATAAGACTTGCCTTCATTTTAATGCATATATTGGCCCTATGTAACTGTTTCTCAACATTCCTCAAAATTTCAGTTTACATTTTCTAATACGCGTTATAGACCTCCAGTGCCTGACTCTAAAGGCTTTGCAGTGTGTCTGGCTTTTGCTCAATATTTTATCTGCAGTGTTGGACTGAATCTTAATGTGGTTCATTATATGTGCTCAGTGTACATTCAATGTTTAAAACTGTGGATGACTAGATGGTACTAGATACATCCTACTAAAACATATCATGGATTCTTGCATGAGAAGTTTTGTATTTTACAAATTTCTATCCTTTTCTGGTATAGGATTCTCTAAGATATTGTTTCCTCCATAACATCTATAAATAATTATTTGGGTGAACTCTAACTGCATAGATATCTTGGAAATTAGCCATAGAACTATTTTATATAATATAAACTTTTATCTGATGCAATCTAATAGGAAAGCTGTGCTGTTCAAAAACTGGGATTCTGGATGGCTTCAGGGAAGAAGTACATTCAGTGTCCCTTTGTATGATTCAGGAAAGTATTAGCAGTAAGCAGCCTATGACCTGGCTTGACCCACAAACCACTACATTTGCTGTTCATTTTTATTGTTTTCTATTATCTGATGAATAATGAGATCACATGGTACATGAAGATCTGTTCATTTAAAACTCTCCTTAATAATTTGTTGTTTGTTTAGACAGCATGAGCAATAAACTAATTTTAAAGAAAAGGAAATATCTTCTAGACCCCCTATGGTATGGATGCTTAAAAAATTATTTACTACTGAAAACCTTTTGTATTCAATTCATCCACTTCAGCTGGCAAAAGTGTCAAAAGAGACTGTTGAGGTTTGCAGTCTTTACAAATCTATTTGTGCTGTTCATCTGCCCTTTCTCCTAGAACAGAGCTCTGACTGAAACCATGTAATATGATTCTGGAATAGCTGTCTAACAGAAATGGAGTTTGGAGAAATGCTCAGGGTTATTTCCTTCAAACCTCTGCATTTTAATATTATCATATTACAGGGAAGCATTGGCATTATGGGGCACATTAGGAAGTATCTTTGAAGCACTTGACATTGGTGCTTGTCAAATGAATGTGTAGCACTAAACATAAGTCTTATGCAATGTGTTGACGTAGAAGCTATTGGACTCTTATGTGTGGTTTTATTTCAAAGAATTTAAGAGTTTTGTATTCAAGTAACTACAAGTGCTGGATCATTAGCAAGAGTGCGAACTTTGCATTGCCTGTGTATGTTTATTTTTCTAGAATGGGGGAGAATTTAAAGACTATATATTTGTAATATAGGGAGCAATAAAAGACATCGTGGAAGATTATAAATAAAATGGATTGAATCGTTTTCATCATAATTCAGTTTAAAACTCTATTTCTGTGACAGCATGATCTTTATGGGAGTTTTTGAAAAAAATAACTAAAGGGAAGAAAAAGAAGTTATTTAGTATATCTTTTGAGCTCACTACAAAGCACAAATTCTACTAGCCTACTCTATTAAGCCTAACTAATAGCTGAGAAATGGTGGACACAAATAAATGAATACAGTAAATAGAAAAATAGATTTTAAGTACTAAATATGTCTTCTCAAATTTCAGTTCAAGAGTATATTTTTTAATAATGTAACAATGTGAAGACATATGTTTTTCCTCATAAGCTATCCTAATAATCTAGTCCCACTGACAGGAAGTTACTATATCTCACACATAATATATATCTATATATATATATATATATATACCTATATATATATATATAATATTATATTATATTATATTCCTAAATATAACCTGATAAATCTGTACAACGTTACTTATATGTATGTATGTTTCCAAGGCTGAACATTTGATTTTGGAGAACCATTTGCTGTGATCCTTTCTGTGGAAGACTATTTCTTTTACTCTCAGTAATCCTTAGTTGCTTGTAGTTCTTTGTGTAGGGTTGTGGCTTTTTGAGCTTTGCTGTGGTTATTTTGGCATGTTTATTGGTATTGTTCCTAGTCAGCACACATTTTGGTAGTCATGTTGGTGAGACTTTATGTTCACAGCATTTGATATTACTAGGAGACACATTCTTACAGAAAACTTCAATGATGCTATCTATGGTTCATACAATCTTTTTTTTTTCTATATTCTGTGTTTACAATCCAAAAGCTTTCCTCTTTTCCAGTCCCCCCTCTGCATATGTCCCATAAGTCCTCTTCTCTCCATCCATTCTCCTGTCTTTCCCCCTCCCTTTTCTCTGTCCTGGTACTCCCCTACAATGCTGGATCAAGCCTTTCCAGAATTAGGGCCCTCTTCTTCCTTCTTCATGGGAATCATTTGGTAGGCTAATTGTATCTTCAATATTCAGAGCTTCATGGCTAATTAATATCCACTTATCAATGATTGCATTCCATGTGTATTCTTTTGTGATTGCAGTACCTCGCTTAGGATGATATTTTCCAGTTCCATCCATTTGCCTAAAATATTCATGAATTCATTGTTTTTAATTGCTGAATAGTACTCCATTGTGTATATATACACCACATTTTCTGTATCCATTCCTCCATTGAGGGATAGCTGGGTTCTTTCCAGCTTCTGGCTATTATAAATAAGGCTGCTATGAACATAGTGGAGCATGTGTCCTTATGTGGATCAAGGACCTCCACATAAAACCAGTCACACTGAAACTAATAGAAAAGAAACTGGGGAAAACTCTTGGGGACATAGGCACAGGGGAAAAGTTCCTGAACAGAACACCAATAGCTTATGCTCTAAGACCACGAATTGACAAATGGTATCTCATAAAATTATAAAGTTTCTGTAAAGCAAAGGACACCGTCACAAGGACAAAATGGCAACCAACAAATTGGGAAAAGATCTTCACCAACCCTACATCCGATAGAGGGCTAATATCCAATATATACAAAGAACTCAAGAATTTAGACCCCAGGGAACCAAATAACCCTATTAAAAATCGGGTACAGACCTAAACAAAGAATCTTCACATGAAGAAATTTGGATGGCTGAGAAGCACCTTAAGAAATTCTCAACATCATTAGCCATTATGGAAATGCAAATCAAAACAACCCTGAGATTTCACCTCACACCAGTCAGAATTGCTAAGGTTAAAAACTCAGGAGACAGCAGGTGTTGGCGAGGATGTGGATGTGGAGAAAGAGGAACACTCCTTCACTGCTGGTGGGATTGTAAGATGGTACAACCTCTCTGGAAGTTAGTCTGGCCGTTCCTAAGAAAACTGGACATGACACTTCCGGAAAACCCTGCTATACCTCTCCTGGGCATATCCCCAGTAGGTAATACAATCTTTCCACTCTTTCTTTTGCAGTGTGTTCCCTGAGCTATAATTGTGAGAGTGCTTTGTTCATGGATCCATTTGGACTGAGCTCTTCATCTGTCTAGTTCAGCTGGTTGTGATTTTCTACAATGATTTCCATCTGGTACAAGGAGAAGTTCTTTTGAAGATGGAGGAGGACTAACTTGATCTGTAGGTATAAGGACAATTATTTAGAGTTTAGTAAGGGATTATGCTGACTTAGTAAAGTGGTAGTTTGTAGATTCTCCTTTAAGATTTATGACTTCACTACCCTTGGGTAACTGGTTTCCAGTTCCAATCACTATTCTATTATTCTCAGTGTGTCTTAAGTTCAATTAGAGAGCTGTTGGTTACTGCCAAGGTATGTGTGCCACTACTACACCCTAAGGGTTATTGTGCTATGTTCATCATTGCTATTTATTCAGAGCCAAATAGCTAGCCAGCTGTTATGGACTATAGATAGTTTCTCTCCCCTGGAACCTTGCATGTCATCCTGTGGTATAATAAAAGGTAGTCTTTAGTGAAGGGGCATTCAGACCAGTTTTAGCTCATAGATCTCTTGCTGTGTGTCTGAAGGTCATGCCTTCTTCACCAATAGGGACTTAACTGACACCTCTTGTGGGTATCTGTCTGTCTGTCTGTCTGTCTGTCTGTCTGTCTGTCTGTATGTCTCTCTCTCTCTCTCTCTCTCTCTCTCTCTCTCTCTCTCTCTCTCTCTCTCTGTGTGTGTGTGTGTGTGTGTGTGCAATCAAGTGAGGAGTCTCTTGGACAACCCAGACCAATGACTCAACAGAGAGCTACTCATGATTGGTGTTGGGCTTTTTGTTATGAAGCCTTTAGCTCTTATCTGCCCAGATGAGAAAATTTCATTTAAACTGAAAAATGTATATTTATATACTTACTAACTTGTATTATGTTTTTTTCCTCCATATTATCCAGCCATATACTCCTTGGTAAATGCCCATAGGACTGAACTTTCTACTCCATAGATACTTACTCTTTCATGTTCATTGATGTTGTAGTCATACCAGCTAGGAAGTAGAAACAAGTATCATTCAACTAATGAATGGATAATGAAATTAGAGTATGTATACATTATTGAATACTATTTAGTTGTAAAGAAAAATGAAGTAATGAACTTGACAGTAGAAACATCGTATTGGATGAGGTAATGGAGACTCAGAAAGACAAATATTATGTCCTTTCTCATTTGAGAATCCTAGCTCCAAATCACCTTGCAATATCCTTACACCATTGCAGAAAACAGTGGGGGTGGTGTGAAGAGGACCACTGTCAGAGCAAGGGGTGTAAATGAAGAATACAGATAGAAAAATCAGAATAAAAGTGATCTGATAGGAAAAGTGGGCAAAAGGCTTTGATTACATGGGAGAGGCACTGATTAAGACGATATAAATACAGAAGATGGAGAATGTAAAATAACAATTTCTACAAAAGTTTATGCAAAACCATGCTTCTATGTACCTATTTTTGTCAATGTCCTTAAATTTTATTTTTACTTGTTGTTTTTGAGAATTTAATATATGAGTACTGGATTTATATAGTTCTTTATTCTTCTGTTCATTGCAGTTCCTTTTATTGTCCCCTTCTCAGGTTCACAGTCCCTCAATTTTATTATTATTGTTACACACACACACACACACACACACACACACATACACACACAATGTTTATGCGAGTGTGTGTACATATATACACATTCACAAATATATATATATATATACATCAAAACTGCTGAGTTCATTTATGTCTCTTATATGTGTTTTAGGTTGACCTCTTGAGAGAGGTTATCATGAGACTTGTTCCAGGAAACATATGATTCTCAACTTTAACTATTAAATGCTTATAGCTTTTCATCTCAAGGAGAGATCTGTTATTTCCCCTGTCTATTTTGGCATACAAATTGTTGTTGTTGTTGTCATTTTTATGATTTGTTTATATAGCCATACTCTTCAGATCCTGGATACAACTTCCCTGTCTTGTGTAGAAGACATTTTCTTGCAGCAGATTTCCTGGTCTTCTGGCTCTTTCAATCTTTCTTCCCCTGCTTTTTTTCATTTATTTCTGAGCCTTACATTAGTTCTTAGATTGTAGAAAAATCAGCTGAAGTTGGATATCCTGCATTTAGTTGTTTTCTGTGTTTTGGCCAGTTGTGGCTTTTCTGTAATGTCTTCATATGCTGGGGAAATAAAAACTTCTTTGATGAAGGGATACATACTATTTCCACTTTCCTAAACCAGCAAAATTTCTAATTGCATCCTAAGATTTCATCCTTTTATACACAGAAGAATGTGATTTTGATCTGGTGATGAATACAAATAATGATTTTTAGTTCAAATCCTAAATACATTAACTAATGGTAAGCTATGTTAATCTTAAGTAAATACATTTTGTACTTAAAATATTAAAGTAATTTTTGTGCATATTGAAATAGTACATGTGCTATTTTAGCAAGAGATGGCTATTAGTTGAACTGTATCTTTCCAACAGATAAGTTGAAGTACTTACCATAGTGTGTGTGTGTGTGTGTGTGTGTGTGTGTGTGTGTGTGTGTGCGTGCATGTGTGTGAGCATAAACATAGTTGAAATCTTAACTGACTCTTTAGAAATATATGTAAGTTAAAGAGAGGTTGGCCATGTTAAGTTAGTGCCATGTTTAATTTAATGTGATTGGAGTCCTAATAGAATGAGAAGAATTGGGGGGCAGTGATGATTTGAATGGAATGTGAAGATGGAAGTGTTGTAGTTTTTAACCCAAGGGTTGCTGGTATACTACAGAACTTGACAAAAGGACAGAGGGACATTATTATACTGATGTTAGGAGGGACATTGTCCTTCTTACAGGCCAGCTTCCAGAAACCAGATGTTGTAGTTGCTATAGTAAGTACCTGGTTTATAATACTGGGACTTTTATTTTATTCTTTCTTTGTTTTTCAATAGTAGCTCTGGGAAATTAGAAAGTAGTAGAAAAGTAAAATCTATATTCACAGATTTCTAAAGGAAAACCTACAGGGCAATTTTATTGTTTTATTCTTCTTAGAATCCTGAATCAAAAAATTTGTGACATGTTGAAATAAATATCTTCAGGCATCTTACCCATAATACAGTCTCCTTGGAGTCCTGAGGCCATTATGATGTCGCATGCTTCATTTCATATGCTCTTCAATTGTGAAAGGTTTCCATTGTTCTTTGAACAGTGCTTAATATCTTTTATAAGTTTTACACTACCAGAGTAATGTTGTGTGATAAGCAAGGATAAAACCTGTGTGACATAATGATACAATTATTTGATCAGAGGTTCATCTTCTAGCTATGATGCCTGATTTAGTACATTTATGATTTTTTATCATATGTAAATAAAATATTCATATATATATATATATATATATATATATAATTTATTTACATTTCAAATGCTATCTCTCTTTCTGGTTTCCATTCTACAACCCCCCTATCCTATTCCCCTCCCTCCTGCTTCTATGAGGGTGATTCTCCACACACACATCCACTCCTGCCTCAGTGCTCTAGAATTTCCCTACACTGTGGCATCAAGGGTTCAGAAGACCAAGGGCCTCCCTCCCATTGATGTCAGATAAGGCCATCCTCTGCTACACATGCAGCTGGATCCATGTGTACTCATTGGTTGGTATTTTAGTCCTTGGGATATCTGGGTGATTTGATTGGTTGATATTGTTGTTCTTCCTAAGGGATTGCAAAACCCCTTAAGCTCCTTCATTCCTTCTGCTATCTCCTCCATTGAGGTCCCAGGGCTCAATCCAAGCAAATAAAGCAAGACAAGTTCCTACAACTTCAAAATACACATGCATATATACATACATACATACATACATACATACATACATACATATAGACAGACGTATTGGGTGGATGAACAAGTAACAGGAAGCAGACTCTAACCGCTGTATACATACACATAATTACACATATACACATTTGGTAGATGGATCAAATCCAAATAGGTGGCTCCAAACATTTTGCTTATATACCTATATACATACATACATACATACATACACATTTATATACTGGGTTGATGGAGCAAACTCCAATGAATTGACCTTGACAATGTCTTTTTCCTCTTATCATTTTTATACCATATAAGATAAAGTACTTTTTATAAGGAAACAATTACCTCATAGCCACAAGTTGCATGTTCTTTAGAAACAATCACTATGAAACACTTTTTAAAAACAGATCAAAGTCATTACATAAAGGGAAATTGCAACATGACTACAATTACGTGTTTTTCTTTTTAAACTCATACCTAATTAAACATTTCCCATCTATCTTTATCTCCACAAGTTCATTGCAAGCCCAAAGCAATAATTCTTTTGTCATTGACTAACAATGTATAAGCAAACCATTTATAGTAGTAACTTTTCCTATGCTTATCTAATGACATTGTAAATTTATGAAGAAAATGAATTATGATTATTATCTAACTTACATATTATTTTTGAAGTCTTGTTTAGCTAAACTGGCTAATCATCTATTCTCTGTTCTCATACTCATAGCAAAATTACTTACTCTTAATTCATAAGCTTGCTGTTTCATGGTGCACACCAAAACTTGTGGGTATGGACACCTCACTAGATCACAAGATCCCGGAACTCAGACCCAACATAGATTGAAATGTTTTCTTTGATTAACTTGTCCTAAGCCTATTTTCTCTTCCAAGTACAATTATGTGCTTATAATGCATGAAATCTCACTGTACTCCTTTGCTAATCTATGCAGCCCTTGTTACTCTACGAGGAAGAGCACATTCCATTTTTGATTCTAACTTTAAACATTCTATCAGCTACCCAACTTCACACAATTTTTTACTTTCCAAAAAGCACTTAAGTCAAATCAGGAATAACATGAAATCATTAATTCATCTAAACAGAATTATCTTAAGGACATTCATATTCATGTTAATCTGCAGCAAATTTGCATGACAGCGTGGGCTATCACCCAGGAAGTAATCACAAGAGGCTCTAGACAGTGAGGGTCTTCCCATGTCAGGTATTTGAGAAGTATAGCAATGACAAATAAGAAAAGGCATATCAGTAATAAGAAGCCATCTGTGGATGAAGCTATTGTGGCCATGCCTTTACAGAATACATTTATCAAGGTTGAGCAAAATGGTAGGCTGTCCCCAGGAAGCTCACTTGCCGATTGTAGCTCTTCCTGCATGGTGGTGGAAAATTTTGCTAGTACTTCTATTTTCTAATGGGAGTCTGAGATAGTTCTTTCATCTCAGTCTGTTTCTAATCTACAAAATAGTAGATTATTTATTTTCATAGGTCACTATAATCTCCAAATGTTGTCTTTTTTCACTGATCCTTTATCCTAAACTCTTCATAAAATCTCCAAAAGAGAGATGATTTCCTGTGACTGGCAACTGCCTCTCACCGCACAGCTCTAGGCTTGTGGACCATCCCACTGGGAAGCTTATGCACAATCACAAAATCTTCCACACCTGTGTCCTTAATGAAAGAAGATAATGTGCCCAGAATTAGTATGGTTTACATAAATCTTTTGAAGTCATTTTTTTCACAGTGGAGTACTTATGAGAAATAAAAACAAAATATCTAAAATTTGGAAGAAGGTAACAGAATAATTGTTCCTCTGGAGAAGATCTCACATACTTATGGAGAATTTATGTAATTCTTCATACCATGTTTGCTCACTACTTATTGTTCATCGGGGTATAATTTTAAGGTTAGTTGTTAAGTTGTAGAAACCAAGATTATGAACCATATTTTCAGTTAATAATTATAGCGTGAGCTTTCCCGGTAGAAATGCAAATTTCTTCCTGTATATAAAAACATAAGCAATGCACAATTTATAGGTTATGGCTTTGATTTTGTGTGTACGCTTTTATTTTATTTTTGTTCTGCTTTATCTTTTGGTTTTAGTCAATATTTTAGTGTTTGAAGAAATTCCACAACCAAGGCAACTCTTATAAAGGAAGCCTTTAACTGGAGTCTCACCACTTCAGAGGGGAAATGGCAGAGACCATGGCAGCACTTATGGAGCTGGAGCAGAAGCTAGAGCTACATCCTGACTCCCAGGCTGAAGAACGAAGAACGTTGGACTTGGCTTAAGCTTTTGAAACTTCAAAAGCCATTCCCAGTAGCACACCTCCTTCAACAAGGCTACACTTCCTAATCTTCACAAACAGTTCACAAACTGGGGACTAAGCAGGCAAATATATAGGTTATGGGGGCCATTGGCATTCAAACCAAGACACTTTTAAATATTTATTGATGGTATCATTTTTTGTGTATTTGTGTGTTTGTGTTTTGTCTGTCCTCCTGTCTGTGTACAGAACATGCATGTCTAGTGATTATGGAGGTCCAAAAGTATGTCAGATACTTCTAGACTGGAGTTATAGATGACCATGAGCTGGGAATAGAACCCATGCACTTTTCTTTTCTTTTTTTAAATTAGATATATTCTTTATGTGTACTCTTTGGTTGATGGCTATGTCCCTAGGAGCTCTGTGAGTACTGGGTGACTCATACTGTTCTTCCTCCTGTGGCCATGCCCTTTTCCAGATCAACAAGTGCTCTTCATGTTTAAGCCAACTCATCAGCCTTTTTTCTCTACTCTGTTTTCTTCCCTTTCTTTTCAAATAACAAAATTTAAGTAGTACAATCAGATGCAATTCATCATGATGTTTTCATAAAAATATATCAATATACTTTGCTCTTAGTCATTCCTTTTTTTCTCCACACCCCCTTCCTGCTAATCTTGTTATGTTATTTTCCCATTTGTTCTCACTTCATTACAGTAATACATCTTCTCTTCTCATGGTCCCATTTCTAGATTCATGAACCTGTGTATATACATATACATAAATTTATAAATTTAAATGTAGATGTTTCCATATAAGATAAATCACACACTATTTACCTTTCTGTGTCCAGTAAGTAATCAATTTTAGCACATTCCATTTTCCTTAACTAAGACCAGTTTGGATGTATAAAATTATTACATTCAATAATATTCATATTCAGATCAAAGTTGTTTCCTAGATCAGAGGGTATACACTATTGCATGGCATTGGGCAAATGTGGATGTTAGTAGTTTTGTAAAGTGATCCATACATTCTAGCCCAAGAAAAACAGTTCCCATAGAGAAAACAATCTCCTCAAGCTGTTGCATAATTCCTAAGTAAAATAGTCACTGGTGCTTCGATTTCATGTTTTTAAATGGATTTCTGGGAAAAACTTAAAAGATTTCCAATATAATGGCTGGGATATTTCAGTATTGCTGTATCAATAGTCTGGTACTTCAGCTTTCAGTTGATTACTTATTTGAAAAAAATTAAGCTATCCTTTTGATATTGGTCAGAATCATCTGAATTTCTCAATTGCTGAAAGTTTGCTAAGAAAGTGTAGTCTTCTGCTCATCAGAAAAATGAACTTTGAGACTAAAACTGAATTCAAATTTTCTAAAATATACTAAGGACTATATGAACAACAATACTTTAAGAAAAGAAATAAAGATACTAGATACTGCCATTAAGGTACCAATCAATATCACAAAGCTGTTGAGTTCAGAATTTCCTTTCAGTGTAACCAATGTTTTGTTGAGGTAGTAGCAACATTATCAACTGATTCATTAATGGTGGCTCAGGAGGATTTGTTAAACAAATCCTCAGATTTTCTTCTTAAACTGGCCTGAAACTCACTTTGTTCAAAAGTTTCCTCTGTAAAGCTGAGTGCTAAAGTTCATATATAACACTAGAGTTAATGAATATTTGTGTGTAGGTATCAGATTATGGGTTTTCTAAGATAGCATTAAATTCTTAGATCATTGTCTAGCAAATATAATGAACCTCCTATGTGTCAAAATATGAATGAATTTTTTTGTTTTTTTTTTCTAAGAATTTTAGCAAATACATAAGGGAAAGAAAGCACTTAGAAAGCTATGCATTCTTCTTTTGTTGTGCTATTTGAAAATATGACATATTTGTAAAATAGTGTTCATAGATATGCAAGAGTAGGAAATATTTTTTTAATTTTATTCGATATATTTTTTATTTACATTTCAAATGATTTCCCCTTTTCTGGTTCCCCACTCCCCGAAAGTCACATAAGCCTCCTTCCCTCCTTCTGTTCTCCCACCCATCCCTTCCCACTTCCCTGTTCTGGTTTTGTCTTATACTGCTACACTGGGTCTTTCCAGAACTAGGGGCCACACCTCCGTTCTTCTTGTACCTCATTTGAAGTGTGGATAGTGTTTTGCATATTCCAGTTTTCCAAGCTAATATCCACTATTAGTGAGTGTGTGCCATGATTGATCTTTTGAGACTGGGTTACCTCACTTAGTATGATGTTCTCCAGCTCTATTCATTTGCCTAAAAATTTCATGAATTCATTATTTCAAATGGCTGAATAGTACTCCATTGTGTAGATATACCACATTTTTTGCATCCATTCTTCTGTTGAGGAATACCTGTGTTCTTTCCAGCTTCTGGCTATTATAAATAGGGCTGCTATGAACATAGTGGAACATATATCCTTATTACATGCTGGGGAATCCTCTGGGTATATGCCCAGGAGTAGTATAGCAGGATCTTTAGGAAGTGACATGCCCAGTTTTCTGAGGGACTGCCAGACTGATTTCCAGAATGGTTGTACTAATTTGCAACCCCAGCAGCAGTGAAGGAGTGTTCCTCTTTCTTCACATCCTCGCCAACATCTGCTGTCTCCTAAGTTTTTAATCTTAGCCATTCTGACTGGTGTAAGGTGAAATCTCAGGGTTGTTTTGATTTGCATTTCCCTGATGACTAGTGAAGTTGAGCATTTTTTAAGATGTTTCTCCACCATCCGAAGTTCTTCAGGTGAGAATTCTTTGTTTAACTCTGTACCCCATATTTTAATAGGGTTATTTGGTTTTCTGGGGTCTAACTTCGTGAGTTCTTTGTATATATTGGATATTAGCCCTCTATCTGATGTAGTGTTGGTGAAGATCTTTTCCCAATTTGTTGGTTGCTGATTTGTCCTTTTGATGGTGTCCTTTGCTTTACAGAAACTTTGTAATTTTATGAGGTCCCATTTGTCAATTCATGATCTTAGAGCATAAGCTATTGGTGTTCTGTTCAGGAACTTTCCCCCTGTACTGATGTTCTCAAGGGTCTTCCCCAGTTACTTTTCTATTAGCTTCAGAGTGTCTGGCTTTATATGAAGGTCCTTGATCCATTTGGAGTTGAGCTTAGTACAAGGAGACAAGAATGGATCAATTCCCATTCTTCTGCATGTTGACCTCCAGTTGAACCAGCACCATTTGTTGAAAAGGCTATCTTTTTTCCATTGGAAGTTTACAGCCCCTTCGTCCAGGATCAAGTGGCCATAGGTGTGTGGGTTCATTTCTGGATCTTCAATCCTGTTCCATTGATCTGTCTGCCTGTCACTGTACCAATACCATGCAGTTTTTAACACTATTGCTCGGTAATATTGCTTGAGGTCAGGGATACTGATTCCCCCAGAATTTCTTTTGTTGCTGAGAATAGTTTTAGCTATCCTGGGTTCTTTGTTATTCCAGATGAATTTGAGAATTGCTCTTTCTAACTCTATGAAGAATTGAGTTGGGATTTTGATGGGTGTTGCGTTGAATCTGTATATTGCTTTTGGCAAAATGGCCATTTTAACTATATTAATCCTGCCGATCCATGAGCATGGGAGGTTTTTCCATTTTTTGAGGTCTTCCTCTATTTCCTTCTAGAGAGTCTTGAAGTTCTTGTCATATAGATCTTTCACATGCTTGGTAAGCGTCACCCCAAGGTACTTTATACTGTTTGTGGCTATTGTGAAGGGTGTCATTTCCCTAATTTGTTTCTCAGCCTGCTTATCCTTTGAGTATAGGAAGGCCACTGATTTGCTTGAGTTGATTTTATAACCTGCCACTTTGCTGAAGTTGTTTATCAGCTGTAAGAGTTCTCTAGTGGAGTTTTTTGGGTCACTTAGGTAGACTATCATATCATCTGCAAATAATGATAGTTTGACTTCTTCCTTTCCAATTTGTATCCCTTTGACCTCCTTATATTGTCTAATTGCCCGAGCTAGTACCTCAAGTACAATATTGAAAAGATAAGGAGAAAGTGGGCAGCCCTGTCTAGTCCCTGATTTTACTGGGATTGCTTCAAGTTTCTCTCCATTTAGTTTGATGTTGGTTACCGGTTTGCTGTATATTGCTTTAACGATGTTTAGGTATGGGCCTTGAATTCCTGTTCTTTCCAAGACTTTAAGTATGAAAGGATGCTGAATTTTGTCAAATACTTTTTCAGTGTCCAATGAAATGACCATGTGGTTTTTTTCTTTGAGTTTTTTTATTTAGTGGATTACATTGATGGATTTCCGTATATTGAACCAACCCTACATCCCTGGGATAAAGCCTACTTGATCATGGTGGATGTTCGTTTTTATGTGTTCTTGGATTCAGTTGGCAAGAATTTTATTGAGTATTTTTGCATCGATGTTCATAAGGGAAATTGGTCTGAAGTTCTCTTTCTTTGCTGGATCTTTGTGTGGTTTTGTTATCAGTGTAATTGTGGCTTCATAGAAGGAATTGGGTAGTGTTCCTTTTGTTTCTATTTTGTGGAATAATTTGGAGAGTATTGGTGTTAGGTCTTCTTTGAAGGTCTGATAGAATTCTGCACTGAAGTCATCTGGTCCTGGGCTTTTTTTGGTTGGAAGGCTTTCTATGACCCCTTCTATTTCTTTAGGGGTTATGGGACTGTTTAAATGATCTATTTGGTCCTGATTTATTTTTAGTATTTGGTATCTGTCTAGGAAATTGTCCATTTCCTCCAGATTCTCCAGTTGTGTTGAGTATAGGCTTTTGTAGTAGGATCTGATGACTTTTTTTAATTTCCTCAATTTCTGTTGTTATATCCCCCTTTTCATTTCTAAGTTTGTTAATTTGGATACTTTCTCTCTGCCAGCTGGTCAGTCTGGCTAAGGGTCTATCTATCTTGTTGATTTTCTCAAAAAAACAGCTTCTGGATTCATTGATTCTTTCTATGGTTCTCTTTGTTTCCACTCAACTGATTTCAGCCCTAAGTTTGATGATTTCCTGTCTTCTACTCCTCCTGGGTGAATTGGCTTCTTTTTGTTCCAGGGCTTTCAGGTGTGTCCTTAAGCTGCTAATGTATGCACTCTCCATTTTCTTTTTGGAGGCACTCAGGGCTATGAGTTTTCCTCTCAGCACTGCTTTCATTGTGTCCCAACGATTTGGGTATGTTGTGCCTTCATTTTCATTAAATTCTAAAAAGTCTCTGATTTCTTTCTTTATTTCTTCTTTGACCAAGGTGTCATTGAGTAGATTATTGTTCAGCCTCCATGTGTATGTGGGCCTTCTGTCATTTTTGTTGCCATTGAAGACCACTCTTACTCCATAGTGATCTGATAGGAGGCATGGGATTAGTTCGATCTTTTTATATTTGTTGAGGACTGTCTTGTGACCAATTATATGGTCGATTTTGGAGAAGGTACCATGAGGTGCTGACAAAAAGGTATATTCTTTTGTTTTAGGGTGGAATGCTCTATAAATATCAGTCAAGTCCAATTGGTCCAAAGCTTCAATTAGTTTTATTGTGTACCTGTTTAGTTTCTGTTTTCCTGATCGGTCCATTGAGGAGAGTGGAGTGTTGAAGTCACCCACAATAATTGTGTTGGGTGAAATATGTGCTTGAACTTTAGTAAAGTTTCTTTTACGAATGAGGGTGCCCTTGCATTTGGCACATAGATGTTCAGAATTGAAAGTTCTTCTTGGTGGATTTTTCCTTTGTCCAGCAAGAAGTGCCCTTCTGTATCTCTTTTGATGACTTTAGGTTGAAAATCAATTTTATCTGATATTAGAATGGCTACTCCGGCTCGTTTCCTGAGACCATTGGCTTGTAAAATTGTCTTCCAGCCTTTTACTCTAAGGTGGTTTTTGTCTTTGACAATGAGGTGTGTTTCCTGTATGCAGCAAAATGTAGGGTCTTGTTTCCTTATCCAGTCTGTTAGTCTATGTCTTCTTATTGGGGAGTTGAGTCCATTGACGTTAAGAGATATTAAGTAGTAGTAATTATTACTTCCTGTCATTTTCGATGTTATTTTTATATTTCAGTGGTTATCTTCTTTTGGGTTTGATGAAAGAAGGTAGCTATCTTACTTTTTCCAGGGTGTCGTTTCCCTCCTTGGATTGGAGTTTTACTCCTATTATTCTTTGTAGAGCTGGATTTGTAGAAAGATATTGTGTAAATTTGGTTTTGTCATGGAATATCTTGGTTTCTCCATCTATTGTGATTGATAGTTTTGCTGGGTATAGTAGTCTTGGCTGACATTTGTGTTCTCTTAGTGTCTGCATGAGGTCTGCCCAGGATCTTCTAGCTTTCATAGTCTCTGGTGAGAAGTCTGGTGTGATTCTGATAGGTCTTCCTTTATACGTTACTTGGCCTTTCTCTCTTACTGCCTTTAATATTCTTTCTTTGTTTAGTACATTTGGGGTTTTGATTATTATGTGACGAGAGGTATTTCTGCTCAGGTCCAGTCTGTTTGGAGTTCTGTAGGCTTCTTGTATATTCATGGGCATCTCTCTCTTTAAGTTGGGAAAATTTTCTTCCATAATTTTGTTGAAGATATTTGCTGGCCCTTTAAGTTGTAAATCTTCACTCTCATCTATACCTATAATCCTTAGGTTTGGTCTTCTCATTGTGTCCTGGATTTCCTGGATGTTCTGGGATACAAGCTTTTTGCATTTTGCATTTTCTTTGACTGTTGAGTCAATGGTTTCTATAGTATCTTCAGCATCTGAGATTCTTTCTTCCATCTCTTGTATTCTGTTGTTGATATTTGCATCTATGGCCCCTGATTTCTTCTCAAGGTTTTCTTTCTCCAAAGTTGTCCCCCTTTGTGATTTCTTAGTTGTTTCTACTTCTGATTTTAGATCCTGGATAGTTTTGCTTAGCTCCTTCACTTGCTTGTTTGTGTTTTCCTGTAATTCTTTAAGAGATTTTTGTGTTTCCTCTTTCAGTACTTCTGTTTGACTCACTTTCTTCTGCATTCCTTTAAGTTTTTTTTTTGTTTGTTTGTTTGTTTCTTCTTTATTGGCTTCTATCTCTTGAGCCTTATTCTCCTGAATTTCTTTAAGTGATTTTTTTGTTTCCATTAATCGGGTTTCTAGCTTATTCATGTTCTCCTGTATTTCCTTAAGAGATTCATTTATGTCCTTTTCGTGTTCTTCTAGCAGCATCATGAACAGTGATTTTAAATCCAAATCTTGTTTTTCTGGTGTTTTTGTATAATAAGGGCTTGTTGATGTTGGAGAGCTTGGTTCAGATGCTGCTATATTGCCTAGGTTTCTGTTAGTAGTAGCGTTCCTGTGTTTGCCCTTTGCCATCTTGTTATTTCTGGCGTTAGTTGGTCTTGTCTCTGGCTGGTATTTGTGCCTCCTGTGAGGCTATATGGCTATTTCTGCAACACTGGATGGCTGGGTTTCCCCTGTTACAGATTGCTAATGTGCTGCCCTCCTCTTGGGTGTCCCTGCAGCCCTAGCGTGCCTTGCCCCAGCTTGTCTGTGTGAACCAGGGGGTGCCTGTTTGCACCTTCTGTGAGTGCTGATGGTCTATGCTGCTACGGGACCTTTTCTGAGTGCTGGTCACTCTGCTGGGTAGCCTATCTCCCTACCAGGTTGGTGCACACAAGGCTAGCCTAGCTGCTGAGGCCCTGAGTCTAGGCAAAAGCCTGGCAGGCTAAGGCCCAAGCAAAATTCCCCTTGGGCTATGAGTGTTAATTGATTCTGTCAGGTGGCCAGGATGGCAGCGTGCAGACGCTCCCTGAAAGTGCTGGGAGAGTCTGCTGGGCTAACAACCTCCTGGCTGGGTTGGCACACAGATGGCCCATGGAGCAGCCCAGGGCCTGGGGTCAATCCAAGGCCTGACCATCTTAGAACCCCTGCTATGTTAGCCTCGGGCTATGACTCTTAGCTGACTTTGCCTGCCAGGACTCTCTGGCATCCTGTAGTCAAAATGGCGGAGTGTGCACCTGCTGGGCAATTAACCTCCTGGCCTGGTTCGCACACCTATCCCCCCCCCTCGACCATCCCAGGGCCTGGGTGCAGGCCAACGCCTGTCGGGCTTAGACCCCCGTGATGTTGGCCTTGGGTTATATTTGTGTACCTCAGTCTGTCTGATCTCTCTGGTGCCCGAGATCCAAGATGGCGGAGAGACTCTTGTAACTGACTGGCAGGAGGCAGAGTTCTGATGTGGCTTCTTGGTTCCACTGCTGATGGCCCTTCTGCTGGACCAGCTGCTGCTGCCGCTGCCACTCAGGAAATATTTTTTGAAGGAATGAGTTTTGTTCTAGCACCGATCTGGCTATATGTTCTGTTTTAACATAGACTTACTATAAAATTTGGATTATAGTCTGAGATTACAAACCCCTTAAAATGATAAGAAATATAATTTTTCTAAGTATGTGTTGCAGAATCATACCGATTCTGCAATTAGATTGCAATTGTTCTTATTTATTATGCATGCTTTTATTATTTTTATACACTCCATATTTTATTTCCCACCCTGCCAACCCCTGTCCACCCTCCAATTGTTCCACATCCCATACCTCCTCTCCTCCCTCCCTGTCTCCATGTGGATGTCCCTACCCACCAGCCACCTGACCTCCAATCTCCCTGGGGCCTCCAGTCTCTTGAGGGATAGGTGCATCATCTCTGAATGAACATAGACCCGGAAGTTCTCTATTCTATGTGTGCTAGGGTCCTGATGTCATCTGCTATATGCTGCTTGTTTGGTGGTCTAGTGTTTGAGAGATCCTGGGGATCCAAATTGAGACTGCTGGTCCTCCTACAGCTTCATTCAGACTTCCCTAATTCAGTAGCAGGGGTCAGCTGCTTCTGTCCATTGGTTGGGTGCAAATATCTGCATCTGACTCTTTCAGCTGCTTGTTGAGTCATCTGTAATGCTGTCATGCTAGGTCCCTTTTTGTGAATGGTCCATATCCTCAGCTATATCACTCTTGGTATTATACCCAAAAGATACCCCACCATGCCACAAGGGCATATGTTCCACTATGTTCATAGCAGCCTTATTTGTGATAGCCAAAAACTGGAAGCAACTTAGATATCCCACTACAGAAGAATGGATTCAGAAAATGTGGTTCATTTACACAATGGAATACTACTCAGCTATTAAGAATGAGGACATCCTGAGCTTTGCAGACAAATGGATGGAACTAGAAAATATCATCCTGATTGAGGTAACTCAGACCCAAAAGGACATGTGTGGTATGTACTCACTAATAAATGGATATTATCCAAAAAAGTACAGAATATCTGAGATACAGTCCACAGAACTCAAAAAGGCCAACAAGTTGAGGTACCCAAATGAGGATACCTCAGTCCCACTTAGGAAGGAGAAGAAAGCAATTACAAGTGAGGAGAGATGAAGGAACCTAGGAGGTTTGAAAGTAGACAGGGCTGAGGAGGGAGTGGTAAGGGGGATATGGGGGAGAGGGAAACCTGATCTGACATTGGGAGAGGGAAAAGGACTGAAGCCCCAAGGGACAGCAGAAAGAATGGAAACAGGCAACCCCAGGAGACAGGAGGTTGGGGGAACCTCCCAGAATGCATCAGAGACCTGGGAGGTAAAAGACTCACAGAATTAGAGGGAGGGACCTTAGATGAAATGCCTGACAGGAGGGAGAGGGAACTTATAGAGCCTACCTCCAGCAGGAAGACAGGACTTCAAATGAGGGAGACAGGGGATCATCCTACAGTCATATCTCTGACCCATAATTGTTCCTGTCTGAAAGAATTACAGGGATGGAAATGGAGAGGAGCCCAAAGAATAAAAGGTCCAGTGTCAGGCTCAAAGTAGAATACAGTGCAAGGGGAGGGTCCAAGGCCTTATTCTTTCGCTAAGTATGATATTAGATCAATTGCTAGCTATGTGAAAAATTAAAGATAACATTCATTGATAAAGAAGTTTTAAAAATCTTAATATATGAATAGTAATCCATGTATTTTATGGCCACGACCTCTATGAAAGAGATTTGTGATAGACTGTGATGAGTAGAATTTTTTATGTCTGGGGCCCAATTTAAAACTGTACAATCATTACTCAGGTGCTGACTCCAGAGTATGACTGGTACCAACATGACATGTGCAGATTGGATTCAGATGCCTGCGTTGGAAACCACTAAGGTTTAGCTGTCAGGAGGTTGAGGGTTGTCAGACTATGTTGATCTTGAGAGTCACCGAAATATGGTATTTAAAGTTTTCTTTTTCTCATCTTTTCTCTCCTGCATTTTAATAATCTCATTCACTTGTCTTCTTTAGAGACAGAACACAGTCAAGATGAGCAAGCAGTCAAGACTTAGCTTGCAGATAAGAAAGCATGACTGTAGTAAACCTTCAAGAGTAGCGCACCGACTGAACTGCACTCTAAATAAAAATAAAAGGTGCCCTAGTGGCTGCACTTAGTAATCTTGCTCTATGCTCTCTCCTCCTTGTTTACCCCTGGGCTGTGCAGTGTCCTCTTTAGAGTGTTCCTCCTCTACCCTACTCTCCTTAATTTTCAGTGCTGGGGACAAAGCAGGGTCACACAATTAATTAAGATACCTTTATCAAATTTTAATCTTTTCACTTTGTGATCGTGATTAAAGATTTATGAAAATTTTTATTTATGCAGCTGCTTGTAACAAATGTCTTATTTTATCAACTATAACTTGTAATAGAACTATGTCATTTGAGGTAAGAGCAAATTTTTAATTGGTGTCTGAATTACTTTCTTTTTTATTGATATATTTTTAATTTACATTTCAAATGATTTCCCCTTTTCTGGGTCCCCACTCCCCACAAGTCCCATAAGCTCTCTTCCCTCCCCCTGTTCCCCCATCTACCCCTTCCTGCTTCCCTGTTCTGGAATTCCCCTATACTCTTACACTGAGTCTTTCCAGAACCAGGGGGCACTCCTCCATTCTTTTTGGACCTGATTTAATATGTGGAATATGTCTTGGGCATTCAAAGTTTCTAGGATAATATCCACTTATCAGTGAGTGCATACCATGATTGATCTTTTGAGACTCGGTTACCTCACTTAGTATGATGTTCTCCAGCTCTATCCATTTGTCTAAGAATTTCATGAATTCATTGTTTCTAATGGCTGAATAGTACTCCATTGTGTAAATATACCATATTTTTTGTATCCATTCCTCCGCTGAAGGACACCTGGGTTCTTTCCAGCTTCTGGCTACTAGAAATAGGGCTGCTATGAACATACTGGAGCATGTGTCCTTATTGCATGCTGAAGAATCCTCTGGGTATGTGCCCAGGAGTGGTATTACCGGGTGCTCAGGAAGTGTCATGCCCAGTTTTCTGAGGAACCGCCAGAATGATTTCCAAAGTGGTTGCAAGATCTTGCAATCCCACCAGCAGTGGAGGAGTATTCCTCTTTCTCTACATCCCCGCCAACACCTTCTGTCTCCTGAGTTTTTGACCTTAGCCATTCAGACTGGTGTGAGGTGAAATCTCAGGGTTGTTTTGATTTGCATTTCCCTAATGATTAATGATGTTGAACATTTCTTAAGGTGTTTCTCAGCTCACTGAAGTTCTTCATGAGAAAATTCTTTGTTTAGCTCCGTACCCCATTTTTTAATAGGGTTATTTGGTTCTCTGGTGTCTACCTTCTTGAGTTCTTTGTATATATTAGATATTAACCCTCTGTTGGATTTTGGGTTGGTGAAGATCCTTTCTCAATCTGTTGGTTGATGTTTTGTCCTTTTGACAGTGTCCTTTGCCTTACAGAAACTTTGTAGTTTTATGAGGTCCCATTTGTCAATTCTTGATCTTAGAGCATAAGATATTAGTGTTCTATTCAGGAACTTTTCCCCTGTGCCCATGTCCTCAAGGGTCTTCCCTAATTTCTTTTCTATTAGTTTCAGTGTGTCAGGTTTTATGTGGAGGTCCTTAATCCATTTGGAGTTGAGCTTAGTATAAGGAGATAAGAATGGAGCAATTCTTATTCTTCTGCATGCTGACCTCCAATTGAACCAGCACCATTTGTTGAAAAGACTATCTTTTTTCCACTGGATGCTTTCAGCTCCTTTGTCAAAGATCAAGTGACCATAGGTGTGTGGGTTCATTTCTAGGTCTTCAATCCTATTACATTGATCCATTTGCCTGTCATTGTACCAATACCATGCAGTTTTTATCACTATTGCTCTGTAGTAATGTTTGAGGTCTGGGATACTGAATCCCCCTGAATTTCTTTTACAGTTGAGAATAGTTTTAGTTATCCTGGGTTTTTTGTTATTCCAGATGAATTTGAGGATTGCTCTTTCTAGCTCTATGAAGACCTGGTTTGGGATTTTTACGGGGATAGCATTGAATCTGTAGATTGCCTTTGGCAAGATGGCCATTTTAACGATATTAATCCTGCCAATCCATGAGCATGGAAGATTTTTCCATTTTCTGAGATCTTCTTCAATTTCCTTCTTCAGAGATCTGAAGTTCTTGTCATATAGGTCTTTCTCTTGTTTGGTTAGTTACCCCAAGATACTTTATGCTGTTTGTAGCTATTGTGACGGGAGTCATTTCCCTAATTTCTTTCTCAGTCTGCTTATCCTTTGAATATATAAAGGCTACTGATTTGCTTGCGTTGGTTTTGTAGCCAGCCAATTTGCTGAAGTTGTTTATCAGCTGTAGGAGTTCTCTAGTAGAGTTTTTAGGGTCATTTAAGTATACTCTCATATCATCTGCAAATAGTGATAGTTTGACTTCTTCCTTTCCAATTTGTATCCCTTTGACCTCCTTATGTTGTCTAATTGCTCTATCTAGGACTTCAAGAACTATATTGAAAAGATATGGAGAGAGGGGGCAGCCTTGTCTAGTCCCTGATTTGAGTGGGATTGCTTCAAGTTTCTCTCCATTTAGTTTGATGTTGGCTACTGGTTTGCTGTATATTGCTTTTACTATGTTTAGATATGGGTCTTGAATTCCTGTCCTTTCCAAGACTTTTAGCATGAAAGGATGCTGAATTTTGTCAAATGCTTTTTCAGCCACTAATGAAATGATCATGTGGTTTTTTTTCTTTCAGTTTGTTTATGTAGTGGATAGCATTTATGGATTTTCTTATATTGAACCATCCCTGCATCCCTGGGATGAAGCCTACTTAATCATGGTAGATGATCGTTTTTAAGTGTTCTTGGATTCGTTGGGCAAGAATTTTATTTAGTATTTTTGCATCGATATTCATAAGGGAAATTGGTCTGAAATTCTCTTTCTTAGTTGGATCTTTGTGTGGTTTTGGTATCAGCATAATAGTGGCTTCGAAGAAGGAGTTGGGTAGTGTTCCTTCTGTTTCTATTTGGTGGAAAAGTTTGAAGAGTATTGGTGTTAAGTCTTCTTTGAAGGTCTGATAGAATTGTGAACTGAAACCATCTGGTCCTGTGCTTTTTTTGGTCGGAAGCCTATCTATGACCCCTTCTATTTCTTTAGGGGTTATGGGTCTGTTTAGATGGTCTATTTGATTCTGGTTTAATTTTGGTAATTGGTAGCTGTCTAAGAAAATGTCCATTTCCTCCAGATTCTCCAGTTGTGTTGAGTACAGGTTTTTGTAGTAGGATCTGATGATTTTTTGAATTTCCTCAGTTTCTGTTGTAATATCTCCATTTTCATTTCTAATTTTGTTAATTTGAATACTTTCTCTGTGCCCTTTGGTTAGTCTGGCTAAGAGTTTATCTATCTTGTTGATTTTTTCAAAGAACCAGCTTTTGGTTTTGTTGATTCTTTGTATGGTTCCCTTGGTTTCTACTTGATTGATTTCAGCTCTGAGTTTGATGATTTCCTGTCTTCTTCTCCTCCTGGGTGAATTAGCTTCTTCTTGTTCCAGGGCTTTCAGTTGTTCTGTTAATCTTCTAGTGTATGCTCTCTCAAAATTCTTTTTGGAGACACTCAAAGCTATGAGTTTTCCTCTTAGCACTGCTTTCATTGTGTCCCATAGATTTTTGTATATTGTGCCTTCATTTTCATTAAATGCTGAGAAATCTTTGATTTCTTTCTTTATTTCTTCCTTGTCCAAGGTATCATTGAGTAGAATATTGTTCAGTTTCCATATGTATGTGGGCTTTATGTTGTTTTTATTGTTATTAAAGACCACTTTTACTCTATAGTGATCTGATGGGGGCATGGGATTATTGCAATCTTCTTATATTTGTTGAGGTCTGTCTTGTGACCAACTATATGATCTATTTTGGATAAGGTACCATGAGGTGCTGAGAAAAAGGTATATTCTTTTGCTTTGGGATGAAATGTTCTATATATATATATATCTGTTAACTCCAACTGGTCCAAAGCTTCAATTAGCTTCACTGTCTCCCTGTTTAGTTTCTGTTTTCCTGATTGGTCCATTGGTGAGAGTAGAGTGTTGAAGTCACCCACAATTATTGTGTTAGGTGCAATGTGTGCTTTGAGCTTTAGTAAAGTTTCTTTTATTAATGAGGGTGCCCTTGTATTTGGGGCATAGATGTTCAGGATTGAGAGTTCTTCTTGTTGCATTTTTCCTTTGACCAGCAAGAAGTGACCTTGCATGTCTCTTTTGATGACATTAGGTTGAAAGCCAATTTTATCTGATATTAGAATGGCATCTCCAGCTTGTTTCCTGGGACCATTTGCTTGTAGAATTGTCTTCCAGCCTAAGGTGGTTTTTGTCTTTGACACTGAGGTTTGTTTCCTGTATGCAGCAAAATGTAGGATCCTGTTTATATAATCATTCTGTTAGTCTATATCTTTTTATTGGGGAATTGAGTCCATTGATGTTAAGAGATGTTAAGGAGTAGTGGTTATTTCTTCCTATCATTTTTGATTGTAATTTTATATGTGTGTGGTTATCTTCTTTAGGTTTCATGAAAGAAGCTTAATATCCTACTTTTTCCAGGGTATAGTTTCCCTCATTTGTAATGGTGTTTTCCTCCTATTATCCTTTGTAGGGCAGGGTTTGTTGAAAGATATTGTGTAAATTTGGTTCTGTCATGGAATATCTTGGTTTCTTTATCTATAGTAATTGAGAGTTTCCCTGGGTATAGTAGTCTTGGCTGGCATTTGTGTTCTCTTAGAGTCTGCATGAGCTCTGCCCAGGATCTTCTAGCTTTCATGGTCTCTGGTGAGAAATCTGGTGTTATTCTGATGGTCTTCCTTTATATGTTACTTGCCCTTTTTCTCTTACTGCCCTAAGTATTCTTTCTTTGTTTAGTACATTTGGGGTTTTGATTATTATGTGACAGGAGGTATTTCTGTTCTGGTCCAGTCTGTTTGGTGTTCTGTAGGCTTCTTGTATATTCATGGGCATCTCTCTCTTTAGGTTAGGGAAGTTTTCTTCCATAATTTTGTTGAAGATATTTGCTGGCCCTTTAAGTTGTAAACCTTCACTCTCATCAATGCCTGTAATCCTTAGATTCAGCTTTCTCATTGTGTCCTGGATTTCCTGGATGTTTTGGCTTACAACCTTTTTGCATTTTGCATTTTCTTTAACTGTTGAGTCCATGGTTTCTATTGTATCTTCGGCATCTGAGAGTCTTCCTTCTATCTCTTCTATTCTGTTGTTGATATTTGCATCTATGTTCCCTGAGTTCTTCCCAAAGTTTTCTATCTCCAATGTTGTCTCCCTTTGTGCTTTCTTAGTTGTTTCTACTTCTGTTTTTGATCCTTGAAGTTTTCGCTCAGTTCTGTCGTTTGCTTGTTTGTGTTTTCCTCTAATTCTTTAAGAACTTTTTGTGTTTCCTCTTTCATGACTTCTGCCTGTTGATCAAAGTTCTCCTGTATTTCTTTAAGTGATTTTTGCGTTTCCTCCTTATTGGCTTTTGTATTCTCCTGAATTTCTTTCAATGATTTTTGTGTTTCCCTTGTAAGGGCTTCTAATTTTTGATCCATTTTCTTCTGAATTTCTTTAAGTATGTCCTTCATGTGTTCCTGTACCAGCATCATGACCATTGATTTTAAATCCAAATCTTGTTTTTCAGGTGTGTTGGGGTATCCAGGACTTGCTATTTTTGGAGAATTGGGTTCAGATGCTGCCATAATGCCTTGGTTTCTGTTAGTAATGTTCCTATGTTTGCCTTTAGCTATCTAGTTCTCCCAGGTGTTAGATGGTCTTATTGTCACTGGCTGGTGCTACCACCTACTGTGGATCTTTAAGGTTATTTCTGCAACACTGGATGACTGGGTTTCCTCTGGCACAGATTACTGATATGCTGCCTTCCTCTTTTGTGCCTTTGGAGCCCTTTTCAGTCTTGCCTCAAGCAATGTTATACTTAGGTTGTCAAGGTCAATCAGGTGTTCTCTGTCTGCTCTATTATGGAGTGAAGATGGTGTGGTGGGGGTCACTCCCTCTGTTGATTCTCACATAGGACACAGATCCCACGATGGACTGGCTTGCAGATGAACTGCCTATGTGCTCAGTTCCTGAGTGCAGGCAGACCCCTGGAGATTTTCACCCCCAGACATCTAAAGCTCAGAGTGATCCAGTACCTAGTGACCCTTTTCTGTCCTGGCAGGGAACAAATATGGCTGTGGGGCTTCTCTCCTTCCACAGCTCTATGGGCGGGACACAGGCCCCACTCCTGGTGGGCTGGCAGACAAACTGCCTATGTGCTTAGTTCCTGAGTGCAGGCAGACCCACGGCAGTTTGCACCACCAGAGATCTAATGCTCAGGGTGATACAGTACCTAGTGACCCTTTTCTGTCCCGGCAGGCTGCGAATATGGCCTTGGGGCTTCTCTCCTTCTGCAGCACTCTGGGTGGGACACAGGCCCCAAGCCAGGCTGGCTTGCAGACAAACCGCCTATGTGATCTGTTCCTTGGCACAGGCAGACCCCTGGCAGCTTGCACCACCAGAGATCTAAAGCTCAGGGTGATTCAATACCTAGTGATCCTGAATTACTTTCTATTGCTATGATAAAACTCCCAGATCAAGGCATCTTACAGGAAAAACAAACAAACAAACAAACAAACAAACAAACATAAAAATGATTGGCTTGGGGATTTCAGTTTCAAAGGGTCAAAATCCATGACCATTGCAGCAGGAGGCATAGAAGCAGGCAGGCAGGCAAGACACTGCAGCAGTAGCTGAGGGCTTATATCTTTAAACACAAACAGGAAGCAGAGAGACCTAACTGTGAAAGGTGGAGGTTTTTGAAACCTCAAAGCTGACATCCTGTGACACCCCTCTTCTTATAAAACCACACCTGCATATCTTTCTCAAACACTTCCACCTACTTTCGACCAACTATACAGACCTATGGGGAAATTCTCATTCAAATCCCCAAAGATGGTACCTTTAAATTTAGTAGGTTTGGCTACTTTGCAACTTTCCTCCCCCTTTTTACTTTGTCTCCCCCAACCCCACCCTCACTTGGAATTTTACCAAACATTTACAATGAATTATGCATTGTCACTGAAATAATCCTACCAAGACTAGCTTTTGAATCTCTTTCCTTAGACTTAGCATTTCCTGAACATGCGTGTCTCATCACAGTCTGCCCGTTTGGCACATCTGTTTTTCCAGGGTGAAACATGCATTGATGTATAAACAAACATTCTCACCAAGAAATAATCATTTCATTTCAAGTAGTAGGCATATCAGTGGGAATCTCAGATAGAGTATTTTGCAAATAGAAAAAAAATTATTTAGACAGGTGTATTTGACATTCTGAGATGAGACTAGACTTTTTGCATAGAAGTCAGCAGTCAGCATAAGTAGTCATGGAGTAACACTAGGTTTTAATTTATAATTTCTAAGATCTGATGTGATTTTTCTATTGATTTCAGAGTCTGTGGTAAAGTATTTAAGTCTTTCAACCATTAGTGTCTTATAACCCAAGTGTAAAGAATTGCCTGGATTTCCTAGAGTGAAAAGGAGCAGAGATGGTATGTTTAAAGAGCTAAAACACTTCTAATGAGGAGCAATTTGAGTGATCAAGGAGGCTGAGACTGTTCAGTGCTGTAAGATGATGAAATAGAAATACTGAACTCCAGCTGAAGATTCAGATGGTAATGAGAGGGAAAGACTAAAGTTCACACAATCCCATAAAAAAGTCAATGATTACCAAGATTTCAAAACAGTATTAGAATTCTGGGACACCTATCTGCATTGTAAAGCACGATGTTAGACTATTATGAGGGAAAGAGTATAGCAAAGCATAATTCATAAAATTATAAAAGACAGATGAATCTAAAGATGAAAGACCCATAAAAGGCCAGGTTTTCATTAATGATAGCTCCGTGGTTTTCTTCACCTCTTGAAGTAGAATGGCCCTGGGCATTATATGCATTCTGCTTAGGTCTTACATGGCACTCCTTATGCCTTATGCTGTTTAATCATCACCATTTGCTGTGCTAATAATAAAATAATCACAAATGGCTACAAAACTTGACATGTTATAATAATTGAGGAAACCATTAATGCTAAAAGAGAAATGATTTTTATCCAACTTGAGAGGGCTTGGGTAGTTTTTTTAAAACAGGAATAATAATAAAAGAAGCTATCATCTCTATGTGTAATTTTATGTAATTTTACCACTTAAACTAGGTGTAACTGGAAATGGCTTCTATATTCAATAGAATCTGAAAGAAATTGTCTTTTTCTCAGCAGTAGTACAGGATAATGTAAAGGTCATTGTCATATTTTAGACTTTAACACCTCTCCTCTTGCTATAAATAACCACGACTATTGTTTTCATTTCTTGAGAACCTAAGTTATGTAAATTGGATGTTAAGACATAAAGTATGTGCCAGGTGAATAAAACTGAAAACATGTGTTTTGATCCAGGTCACTTTAATTACACTCTTTTATTTAATTTAGGTTCTTTCTTTCTTGGTAGAGCTAAACGTAATATTTCTTAGAGGCTCTAGTTACTGAAATAAATATTTGAGTTTAATGTTTTCCATATAAAGAACTTGTAGATTCCTCTGTGATGCTTCACCTACCCACAAAACGACTCTCTACTGGGGATCTCATAGCAGCTTCCTTCAGGAAGGACCAAGGTAGGCTACCTGTGCCCTCCTGACCATTCTCCATTTGGTCGCTCTAGACTACTTTTAGATTTGTTGCAGCCCATGTGCCTGAGCTCCCCTGCCTCACTTCCCCAGGCTTCCCCGACAGCTTTCCTAGTCTTGGCAGTCAGCTGTTGCACTTTGATGGCACCCATTTTGTGGCAAGAGCAACCAAGAGACAGACTTCCCATTCAAAAAAAGCAAGACTAACCAAGAAACATCACAAAGGTAATATATCCAGATGCCTACATGACTAGATCACAGTACATATATACACACACACACCACCACCACCACCACCAGCAGCTGAAGTGGTATGAACTTCCAAAATAAACAAGAAAGATAATATGCCTCCTCTAGAAACCATAAACCCTGTTGTAATGGGTCCTTAAAAAAAGCAATTTAGCTAAAATATAAGATGAAGTATCAAATTTCAGTTGATAACTTCTGGGAAAGGAAAAATCAATTTTCTTCAAATGAAGTAATATCAGTCACATTCCATTGTACCCAGGCCAACACAAAATAAACTGAATTGTGTGTGTGTGTGTGTGTGTGTGTGTGTTGTCCTCTTTCAGTATTTTTTATCTTGTATTTTGTTTGTTTTGTGGCTTATGTTTCATTTTTGTTGAGAGAGAGAGACAGAGACAGAGAGACAGAGAAGAGAAGAGAAGAGAAGAGAAGAGAAGAGAAGAGAAGAGAAGAGAAGAGAAGAGAAGAGAAGAGAAGAGAAGAGAAGAGAAGAGAGAGAAGAGAAGAGGATGAAGTTAGGTGATTATGGAGATAGAGAAGATCTGGGAGAAACTGAAAGAGTGGAGATAACGTGATTAAAATTGATTTATGATTTTTAAAAAGAATATTAAAACACATGGCATTATTTAGATAAATCCAAATAATGTATCTGTGTTGGATAATTCTCAAACATTAGAGAAACTCCACATATCGAAAACTGTTTCATATTTTCTACATAACCCCTAACTTTTTAAAATCATCTATGGAGAGTGTCATTGTTGACAGCAGTAACTTCTTCCTAACTGGCCCAGTTGGAGTCTGACAGCATCACTTAAGGAGGACATATTATGATAGAGATAACAACCTTAAGTTTGATTTTAAAAAACAAAACAAAACAAACACCCCAAACCCAAAATCACTCAGTCAAGACTGGCAATAAACTATTGTGGAACTTATTTAGATTCTGTAGTAAAATGACACTAAATTATTATTTTTGTTGTTAGTGGAGCCATTTATCATGTTCACAGATCAGTTGATATCCTCATCAGCGAATATAACCTGGTTTATAGAAGGAATAGAGTGATGTGGAATGGTTCCTGGATTTAAGGGACTCTGTCTAGCGAGGCAGATAAGAGTATACAGACTAAAACAATATATTATAGTTATTAGACCTCAGATAAAAATAAAGCCTTTTTATGTTCATTAATAAGAATGATGCATTATGTTTGAAAACTCAGAGAGGAATTCCTGAGGAGGGAGAACTGTTCAAAGATCTCAACTGTAGGCCGAGTTAGTGGTTCTGAAGATGTTCTTTTTTATTAAATATTTTCTTTATTTACATTTCAAATATCCTCTTTTCTGGTTTCCCATCAGAAAACCCACTACCCCATACCCCCTCCCACTGCTCACTAACCCATCTACTCCTGCATTCCTGTCCTGGCATTCCTCTTATATTGGGGCATTGAGCCTTCTCAGGACCAAGGGCCTCTCCTCTCATTGATGTCTGACAATGCCTTCCTCTGCTACATATGTAACTGGAGCCATGGGTTCCTCCATGTGTACTCTTTGGTTGGTAGCTTAGTCCCTGGGAGCTCTGGGGGTACTGCTTGGTTCATATTGTTGTTCCTTCTATGTGTCTACAAACCCCTTCAGCTTCTTGGGATCTTTCTATGAAGATGTTTTGAAGACAGAAGAGGGGGAAAAGAAAAGGAAAAGGAGATGTGAGACTATCAGTGAAGGTGAATGAATGATTTCAGCTTGCTCATGCACAGTGCATATAGTAATTACCTCATGTACCAAATACTTATGAATGGCTATTCTGAAACCACATTCTTCTAGGTGTTGAGTGAGTATTTGTGAATTCAATATACTTGAATTAGATTTTAGAGAAAAATAATTAGTATTTAGTAATTAAGCCACTAATATGCCATTTCAACTTGTAATATATACTGTCCACATTTAAACAATGAAAGTAGAATATGTGCAATAACAAGAATTATTTTTCATAGCTCCAAAGGTTTCCAAAGAAGAAATGAAAACTACCCATCAAGGGAAAGAAGAAACAAAAAAGATGTTCTAGACAGAGAAAAAATAGTAAAATGTGCAAACAGTCTGAAAGGCTGTAAGAACCTGTCAGACGAAGGTTTAAGAAACTAAAAGTCTAGTACATGGAGATAAGAATGGATCAATTCGAATTCTTCTGCATGCTGACCTCCAATTGAAACAGCACCATTTGTTGAAAAGGCTATCTTTTTTCCACTGGATGTTTTTGGCTCCTTTGTCGAAGATCAAGTGACCGTAGGTGTGTGGATTCATTTCTAAATCTTCAATTCTATTCCATTGGTCCACTTGTCTGTCACTGTGCCAATACCATGCAGTTTTTAACACTATTGCTCTGTAGTATTGCTTGAAGTCAGGGATACTGGTTCCCCCAGAATTTCTTTTGTTGTTGAGAATAGTTTTAGCTATCCTGGGTTTCTTGTGATTCCAGATGAATTTGAAAAAATTGCTTTTTCTAACTCTGTGAAGAACTGAGTTGGGATTTTGATGGGGATTGCATTGAATCTGTAGATCGCTTTTGGCAAGATGGCCATTTTAACTATATTAATCCTGCCAATCCAAAAGCATGGCAGATTTTTCCATTTTCTGAGGTCTTCTTCGATTTCCTTCTTCAGAGACTTGAAGTTCTTGTAATATAGATCTTTCACTTGTTTGGTTAGAGTCACACCAAGATACTTTATATTGTTTGTGGCTATTTTGAAGGGTGTCATTTCCCTAACTTCTTACTCAGCCTGCTTATCCTTTGAGTATAGGAAGGCAACTGATTTGCTTGAGTTGATTTTATAACCAGCCAGTCTGCTGAAGTTGTTTATCAACTGTAGGAGTTCTCTGGTGGAGGTTTTCAGGTCACTTAAGTAGACTATCATGTCATCTGCAAATAGTGATAATTTGACTTCTTCCTTTCCAATTTGTATCCCCTTGACCTCCTCAAGGACCTACATGTAAAACCAGACACACTGAAACGAATAGAAAAGAACCTGGGGAAGACCCTTGAGTACATGGGCACAGGGGAAAAGTTCCTGAACAGATCACCAATAGCTTATGCTTTAAGATCAAGAATTGACAAATGGGACCTCTTAAAATTACAAAGTTTCTGTAAGGCAAAGGACACTGTTAAAAGGACAAAACAGCAACCATCAAATTGGGAAAGGACATTCACCAACCCCACATCTGATAGAGGGCTAATAGCCAATATATACAAAGAACTCAAGAAGTTTGACCCCAGGGAACCAAATAACCCTATTAAAAAATGGGGTACAGATCTTAACAAAGAATTTTCACCTGAAGAAATTCGGATGGCCGAGAGGCACCTTAAGAAGTGCTCAACATCATTAGTCATTAGGGAAATGCAGATCAAAACAACCCTGAGATTTCACCTTACACCAGTCAGAATGGCTAAAGTCAAAAACTCAGGAGACAGTAGGTGTTGTCGAGGATGTGGAGAAAGAGGAACACTCCTCCACTGCTGGTGGGGCTGTAAGATGGTACAACCACTGTGAAAATCAGTCTGGAGGTTCCTCAGAAAACTGGACATGAGACTTCCAGAGGACCCTGCTATACCTCTCCTGGGCATTTACCCAAAGGATTCCCCGGCATTCAATAAAGACACATGCTCCATTATGTTCATAGCAGCCTTATTTATAATGGCCAGAAGCTGGAAACAACCCAGATGCCCCTCAAGGAGGAATGGATACAGAAAATGTGGTATATTTACACAATGGAATACTACTCAGCAATTAGAAACAATGAATTCACAAAATTTTTAGGCAAATGGTTTGATCTGGAAAATATCATCCTAAGTGAGGTAACCCAATCACAAAAGAATATACATGGAATGCAATCTCTGATAAGTGGATATTAATTAGCCCAGAAGCACTGAATACCCAAGGCACAAATTGCATAACAAATGACTCCCATGAAGAAGTATGGAGAGGGTCCTGATCCTGGAAAGGATTGATCTAGCATGGGAAGGGAATATACGGACAGAGAAAAAGGAGGGAGGTGATTGGAGAAGGGATGGAGAGAAGAAGGTTTATGGGACATATGGGGAGGGAGGATCCGGGAAAGGGGAAATCATTTGGAATGTAAACAAAGAATATAGAAAATAAAAATATTTTTTAAAAAAAAGAAACTAAAAGTCTAGTTGGGTGTGGTGGTGCATCTCTTTAATATTAGCATACTGGAGGCAAAGGCAGCAGGATTGAGGCCAACTTGGTCTACAAAGTAATTTCCCGGACAGCCAGAACTGCTATGCAGAGAAACAGTCTTAAAAAACAAGCAAACAGAATAAAATAAAACAAAACAGAAAAGAAAGAAAAGAAACTGAACATTGGTTTCTTTTGTCAGGTACTGGAGTATAGTGAGGGATGAAAGTGGAGGGAGCTTAGAGCAGAGATGCCGACAAGGACTTTCTCATACAGGAGCTTTAGCTGCAGGAAGAGCTTTGGGTGCTCCTGGAATTGGTGTGGGACTTCATGAAGCAAGTAGAGATATGACATGATTTGCTTCATCGCTGAATCGTTATGATAATTTCATGTACATAAATAAACAAGTGTGGGGCACTGGCAGGAAGCTGCTGCAATACTGTAGGTAGAACAAATAGTGCTTTGAATGTGTTTCCTACAAGTGTGATAGAGGCTTACGGAGTTAAGGCATATTTACTAGGAGTTGCTATGGTTGTAGAAACCTGAGGTTGCAATGCAGGTTATAGACAGAACATGTTATGTGAGCTCATTTAGTTTGCTTTTCTATTCCTGAGATAAAAACAACCCTATCAGAAGCAAAATAGTAGAGGGAAGAGTTTATTTGGCTCCATTTCCAGGTCATAAACTGTCATAGAAGGAAACCAGGGCAAGAGCACAAGCATGATCAGAAGCAAAACCCAGGGAGAAATGATGTTCCTGACTGGATCACTGATTTATGCTTAGCAAGCTTTCTTTTCAAAAGACAGTTACTTATTTTATGTATTTGGATGTTTTGCCCATGTGTACAGTGCCAAAAGAAGCAGAAGACTGTGTGAAGTCCTCTGGAACTGAAGGTACCAATTTGGTTAGCCACCATATGGATGCTAGAAACGAAATCCAGGTCCTCTGGAAGAGCAACAGGTCCTCTGTAAGAAGAACAAGTTCTCTTAACCACGATCCATATCATCAGCTCTCAACTAGGTTTCACATATAGTCCAGAATCAGCTGCCTGTGTTTGGCACCACTCACAGTACTGTGCCCATCTTCATTAGTTAACACTCAAGAAAAATCTGTACAGATAGCCCCACAGGCTGTTCTACTGGAGGTAGATTTTCAACTGAGATTCTCTCTTCACAGGTAACTCTAGATTGTGTCAGTTTGGCAATCAAAGTTAACTAGGACATACATGTTTGGAAGATTACCTCAAAATATGTAGTGAAGTGTGTGTGTGTGTGTGTGTGTGTGTGTCTGTGTGTGTGTCTGTGTGTCTGTGTGTCTGTCTGTCTGTAACACCATACTATTTACACTGTAGTGTAATTGTTTCCCTGAGAGATAGTGAGTCCTTTGGAAGTGAAATCCAGATTCATCATGTCTGTCTCTTCTGCTAAACCTGCTGTAACTTATTGAGGGACTGAATTGGAACTGAACTTGATAATATGAGAATTGTTGAGAATGATGGAGAGAAAAAAAATTGTGTAAAAAAGATGTTCAAACACTGACGCTTGAAAAGGATTTAAAATTATTTGTGCTTATAATATTTTCATTAACAGGCCAAATATAAGTATTCATTTTAGGTGTTTTTCAGAGTATTTTAACAAAACAATTTTTTTATTTTCTAATCTAATAATATTATATATGTTATCTAGGCTCTATGAATTGAGGCTGTATTATTGGAGTATTTAGGGTCAGAGCCTGGGCCTAGGCAGTCATATAAGGGAAGGCTTTGCCAGTTTCCTTTGATAGACAAACACTCAGTGCAGCAATATAGGGGAATACCAGAACAGGGAAGTAGGAAGGAGTAGATGGGGGAACAGTGGGAGGGAAGCGGGCTTATGGGACTTTCGAGGAGTGGGGAGCCAGAAAAGGGGCAATCATTTGAAATGTAAATAAAGAATATACCGAATTTAAAAAAAAGTCTAAAAAAAAAGAGAGAGAAGAAAGAAAACTTTTTAATGTGGCCACAGTGGGAAGAGGAACAAATAGAAAGCTCCAGGGGCCACAAAGTCTCCATTCCCCAGTCCATCTTTCAGGTTCTGATGTGAGGTTTAAGTTTCAATAGAAACCAATATGTGTGGATAACTATAAAATTCTGGTGAAAAATAATTACCGTCTCTCCTGCAGTGTTAGGTGTTATGACAAGATATCAGAACTGAATGAGAGCTCTTCTTGGGAGATAAGTTATACCCTTGGCTGTCACCAGATTTCAGCTTTTACCTGGTATGAACAGGACACTAGTGAAGAAACTCCAATTTCTTTCTTTCTTTTTTTTTTTTTTGAATTTTTCTTTTTTCTTATTTTTTTCTTTTTTTAGTCGATAAATTTTTTATTTACATTTCAAATGATTTCCCCTTTTCTAGACCCCTACTCCCTGAAAGTCCCATCAGCCCCCTTCTTTTCCCCTGTTTTCCCACCCAACCCTTCCCACTTCCCTGTTTTGGTTTTGCCCTATACTGCTTCACTGAGTCTTTCCAGAACAAGGGGCCACTCCTCCGTTCTTCTTGTACCTCCTTTGATGTGTGGATTATGTTTTGGATATTCCAGTTTTCTAGGTTAATATCCACTTATTAGTGAGTGTATACCATGATTCATCTTTTGAGTCTGGGTTACCTCACTTAGTATGATGTTCTCCAGCTCCATACATTTGTCTAAGAATTTCATGAATTCATTGTTTCTAATGGTTGAATAGTACTCCATTGTGTATATATACCACATTTTTTGCATCCACTCTTCTGTTAAGGGATACCTGGGTTCTTTCCAGCTTCTGGCAATTATAAATAGGGCTGCTATGACACAGTGGAACATGTATCCTTATTACATGCTGGGGAATCTTCTGGGTATATACCCAGGAGTGGTATAGCAGGATCTTCTGAAAGTGAGGTGCCCAGTTTTCGGAGGAACTGCCAGACTGATTTCCAGAGTGGTTGTACCAATTTGCAACCCCACCAGCAGTGGAGGAGTGTTCCTTTTTCTCCACATCCTTGCCAACATCTGTTGTCTCCTGAACCTTTAATCTTAGCCATTCTGACTGGTGTAAGGTGAAATCTCAGGGTTGTTTTGATTTACATTTCCCTAATGACTAATGAAGTTGAGCATTTTTTTAAGATGCTTCTCTGCCAACTGAAGTTCTTCAGGGGAAAATACTTTGTTTAACTCTGTACTTCATTTTGTAATAGGGTTATTTGGTTTTCTGGAGTCTAACTTCTTGAGTTCTTTATATATATTGGATATTAGCCCTCTATCTGATGTAGGGTTGGTGACCCCCTTCACAATAGCCACAAACAGTATAAAGTACCTTGGGGTGACTCTTACCAAACATGTGAAAGATCTGTATGACAAGAACTTCAAGACTATGAAGAAGGAAATGGAAGAAAACCTCAAAAAATAAAATAACCTCCCATGCTCATGGATCTGCAGGATTAATATAGTTAAAATGGCCATTTTGACAAAAGCAATATACAGATTCAACACAATACCCATCAAAATCTCAACCCAATTCTTCACAGAGTTAGAAAGAGCAATCCTCAAATTCATCTGGAATAACAAAAAACCCAGGATAGCTAAAACTATTCTCAACAATAAAAGAAATTCTGGGGATATCAGTATCCCTGACCTCAAGCAATACTACAGAGCAATAGTGTTAAAAACTGCATGGTATTGGTACAGTGACAGGCAGGCAGATCAATGGAACAGGATTGAAGATCCAGAAATGAACCCACACACCTATGGCCACTTGATCCTCGACAAAGGAGCTGAAAACATCCAATGGAAAAAAGATAGCCTTTTCAACAAATGGTGCTGGTTCAATTGGAGGTCAGCATGCAGAAGAATGCGAATTGATCCATCCTTGTCTCCTTGTACTAAGCTCAACTCCAAATGGATCAAGGACCTCCACATAAAGCCAGACACTCTGAAGCTAACAGAAAAGAAACTGGGGAAGACCCTTGAGGACATCGGTACAGGGGGAAAGTTCCTGAACAGAACACCAATAGCTTATGCTCTAAGATCAAGAATTGACAAATGGGACCTCATAAAATTACAAAGTTTCTGTAAGGCAAAGGACACCATCAAAAGGGCAAATCGGCAACCAACAAATTGTGGAAAGATCTTCACCAACCCTACATCAGATTGAAACTCCAATTTCTTGTGGGTACTCTGATCAATCATTGTCTAGGCTATAGTCTCATATGTAAGATGGTCTGGAAAATTGTTAAAACTTGGTGAAATTTCTTTTTGATAGACACCCCTTGGTGAGCTGAAACAGGAGGATCATAAGTTCGAAACCACTCTAGGCTCCATGATGAGACCCTGTCTCCATCTAATGAGACAGAAGGCTTGTGTCAATTCTTTCAAAACTAATAGCTACAATGTTAAAAAAAAATGGTTCTTGTGAATGACTACCTGGCACTAACTGTTGTTTGACTTTGGTCCCTACTTGCATTCTGTTTATTATTTTTGTTTCAGACATAGATATACTCCATATCAAGACTGAAATATGTTAATATAAAGTGGAAGATTGTAATAGGCCTAGAAGAAATGAAGATGCTCTAAAGAGACATTTGTATTTCACTCTCACTATCAGAATATTGAAACAATGTAGCCAAAGAAACAGAAATTTCCCCAGGAATGGTAAGCTTGGAGAAACACAACCAGACTCAGATTTGTCTGTAGGAAAAGCTTATACTTCTTTATCTAACAATCCCCCAAATTCTTCTCCTTTCTCACTGTTAGTTACTTTTTATGGCTATTACCAAAATGATTGACATATAACAAATAAGGGGACAAAAGATTTATTTGTAGGGCAGTGGGCCATGAGAGGTAGTTTGGTCTGTGGTTGAGCTAAAAGCTTTGGAGCCCTGGAGACCCTGAAGGGAAAGCAGGAGCTTGGTATGATCTTGGCAACCAGGCCCCTGTCACTAGCCTCAGTCTCCCTCACCATTGATTTGTGGCCATCAGTCATGTAAGGGCAAGGCCCCTAAGTCACACCTAAATGTGGCATCCTTAACATCTCAGACCAAGACCATAGGAAAAGAGATGCAACCTGTGTTCATGTAGGCTCAAGACAGAGATCTTCATGAGATACCTAGAGGCCTGGAGGGTGTAGCTAATAAGTTTCCCTTCCCAGACATAACTCTCTGCAGAAAGTATTTAATCTTAGGCCCATCCTGACAAATGGGGTATGGTTTTACACATCAACTTCCCATCATGGCAATAAATGGTTTGGAACCACAGACTGTCTGTTTCAATCAGGATCCACCATGGGGAGTCACAAAAAGGTCTTTATCTACAGAGCCACTGTCTAATCTCCCATAGAAGGTCTCTCTGCACTCTCAGCCACGACTGCCACCAAGCCTGTCAGCAGTTAAGTCAAAGACTCTCACTGTGGGACTAGCCAAAGTTCCCCCTTCGCCCCTCTTCCCCCACTCCTGCTGGGTTAGTAGTCCTGGGGGGGCACTTTGTTCTCAGCTCTTCCACAACTTCCAGTGGTGCCTGGGTATTCAATGATCTGAGAACCTCACATCCCGGGCCTTGCCACCTCCACCTTGGAACCTCGTAGTCAGCTGCAGCTTCTCAAGCCTCACACTGCAGCTTTCCCATTCTTCCCTGAGCAGTTGGCACTTCCCTATGGCTCAGCACCTGCCCGGCAGCAGCATGGAATAACTGTGGTCAAAGAGAATAGAGATTAGGACAGAGCTAAAATAAGGTATAATCTCAATAGATATGTCCTTAACTATCCCTGCCCCTGCTGTCTCACTGTGTCCTACTTTGTAGATGTCACCACTTCTCAATAAAACTATCATATTACAAATCTAATGAAGGAGTCAAGGGTTATTTAGGACCCCAGCCTTCCTGATCCAGTCATCTCTAAGGAAAATATTACTGGCGTATACATGGTTACTAAGTTCTCTAAGTGTTTCTTAGTTCAATACAAATGGCGATCATCAGTGACTATCCAGCTGTGGACCTATCATGCTATTATATATTTTTATAAGCTCAGGTATTTTAGATTCTGTGTGTGAGGAAGAGCATGCACTGTTAGTCTTTGCATGCTTGGTTTATTTAACCTGTACATGGAAATCTTCAGATTAATCTATGTGGTCACAAGTGACAGCATATCTCTGACCTTAAGGGTGAATTTCAATGTGTATGTATGCCACATTTTCTTTATCCAGTTATTCATTTCTGAATACTTAGACTAATTCTATATCTTGGATATTGTAAATTATGTTTCAGTGAATATGTAAGTGCAGATGTCTTTTTGGCATGTTGATTTTAGTTCCTTTGGATATATACCCAGAAGTGAGATCATATACTGAGGTTCCCACCAATAGTGTCCAAGTTTTCTTTTCCCAAAGTCCTTGCCAATAGCTTTCTCTTATTTTTTTGATAAGGGCAATCATAACAGATATGAGGTGATATCTCACTGTGGTTTAAATTTTAATTTCCATGACGAATGGTGACAGGCCTTTTCCCCACAGCTGTTGACCGCTGAACACCCAAACTTTTATGACTATTTTCTTTCCCTCTTTATTGGCCCACATCATCCAGTCTCTTTATACAGAAAATAAGGAAACTAAAGATAACAAAAGTGGTCAGTGATTAAAATGCCTTAATGTATTTTTTTACTGCTTTGTTTTCTACTTTTTTGAGAAACTGAAATATACCTAGAATAGAATGTTGTTAAATTATAAGATTATATAGTTGGAAATCATGAATTTTTGATCTGCTTACTTAGTTAGGCTCTGTTTATTTCTTCATCTTCCAAGGCAACTTAAAGTAATAAGATGCCATCCAGGTTTGTCAATGTACTGCCTTGCTCAAGACTGAGGGTTTTCCAGGTTCATGGCTTTTAGTACTGTCGAGGGACAGACACAGAGCAAATTGAGATTTGTGGTCTTATCATATCTGTTTTTTGACTATATATTTCTTACGTCAAATAAAAGGCATAGGCTCATACTTCTCTGAGAAAGTGAAGGTTACCAGGTAGACCTTATTAATTCTCCTTTCTAAAACCTAACCTTTCATTAAGGCTCGGTTAAACAGTTCTATATTCCACATTGACTCCCTCTTAGTATCCAGAAAGTATTTTACTTGTTTACAACATTTTTTAAAAGGGAACCAAGTCTGAGAATACTAATAGGAAACTGTTCTATGTGACTTTGAGCTTGTAGAGTCCTTTTTATTCCCAACTCCTTGTGCCATGTACAAAAGCATGATGAAATTAAAGGAAGGTTTTTATACTGTTATCATATAAATTTCCCCTAAATCATAGCAAATGTCCTTTTAACACTTGCCTACTTTCTTATTTTCAACCAAAGATTGCTCATGGAAACTCATTTAGAAAGCAACTATTTGTCCTTGAGTGGCAAATGGGTATAGCTTTCCTTTTCATAAGTCATTTTATTTTCCAGCAATATAAGCATACTAAAGTTCTTTCCAAGTTCAATACAAATCTAACTCTTCCTAGCATCTCCCATTTCTCTTTCTGTCCCTCTCTATTTTTTTCCTATTCACTCAGGTTGAAAACAGGAAGACCCCATTTCTCTTTTTTGTATCTCACGGCATCTCTTACTTAATTCTTTAACATATCCCAATATTTCTGCTGCTGTATTATCATAATGAGCCTATCCTAAGTTTTATGGGAAGGTTACATTTTTATGCCCTTTTATAAAGCGAAGCATATTTTTTAAAATATATGCCTTAGTAAGAATAATGTATAAAGAATAATATAAAATTTGCTATGACTTTCCTATGAAGTTACTATATAGTTACTCTCTCTTTTTTTTTTAATTTTTTAGGCTTCTACTAAATAATTATATCTCCTCATTCTTCTTTGAGAACTCTTCTGGTTATATTCATGATTGTATGTAGTGCCTTTATCTGTTTATGCTTTTAGACATTCATTTAGTATTCAAAACACACCCCAGTAATGACGTTCCTAGCTTTACATCCTAATCTCATGGTCTCATTTGCTCCGTAAATTCTTACTGCCTGAATCATTTGTTAATGTTTCATAGCACATTGGCTATATCTACTGCTTACATTCTGAAACCTGTCAAATCTTTTTCCATAACAAGTTTCAGATGGGAGTTCTAATAGAACCACAATTCCGCCAAATGGATTTTATCATCTCCCAGGTCTCCCATCTCAAACACCCTGTGGTGACATCACTAGCAAATCATACTTCCTCTTGCTCAGCCCTCATATCTGGCAAGTTTCCAAGTCCTCATGGTTAGACATGCTTCACATTTCTTAGGTCTGTTTTTCTCTCTGACTAGATGTGGGTCCTCAGACTTTTAACACTGTATTTGTGCAATAGTGTCCTAAATGAAATCTTTCCCTGGCCCTCTCCATCAATTCTTCATACTGCTGCCAAAGAGATCTTTCAAACACATAAATCTGGGCATGTGGTGAAGATGTGTGATTCTTGATAATATAATCTTGGATTTATAGCCAGTTTTGACTCTTACTAGCTAAATCCTTGGGAAGATGTTTAATCTCCCCAAGCCTCAATTCCCTCATTGTCAGTTCAGATTATAATTGCTAGGAGCTTAGTTCTGAAGAATAAATGAATAATTTATTTGTCAGAATGCCTTGTATATGAATAAGATTCAGTGTTTGGTGTTTCTGTTATCAAGATTATTGTTATTATTGTTGATATTTAATGTAGTTCTTACTTTAATTAGTCTGTACTATATGTTCATGTGTAAGGAAAAGTCATAGAGCTTTGGGTAGTACAGATAGCATCTTATGCCTCATTTGGTTTCTCTAATTTTATTTCTTACTATTGTTTTTGTTCTGTTCTCCACCTATAATTAATTATTTACATATATGCTAGCTCCAGACCTTTTTTCTCTTTCCCATATTTTTTTTTAAAAAAAGTTTATTAAGTTGTTCTGATTTTCTTTTTTGAAACAATCTATTTGGCCGATTTCATTACACTTTTTAATAGTTCAGGTCCAGCTTAGTCTTTTCCTTAAGAAATTCTACCTTTTCTATAGCTTGGATCAAATAATTACCACATATGTTCCATCAGTTTGAGTGCATATAACTCCACTGTACCATGTAGTTCAGTGCATTTCCTTCTCCCAAGACTGAGAATGCATCCAACTCACTGAAATGTCCTCTTAATCTTTGCATTCATAATTTCCAAGCTACTCCTTGGCAAATAGTGCTAATTCATATGCAGATTTCATACATTAAAATGGAGTCTTTATGTAGAAAATAATGATAATTTTAAAAGATAAATATTTAAATTCTTGAGATCTATAAGTTGCAAACTATATAATAATTGACAATTTTATGTTGTCTAGAAATGTTAAAGGAAAAGATACTGCATGAACACTGTCTTTAAGGCAAACAATTCATTAGGTTCCAATAATAGAGACTTTTGTTTTCTTTCTGGAAAGAAAAACTGTAAGGACAAAGACTGAAAGTGCTAGCACATGGAACATGTTACCTATTTGACACACAATGGTGCTAATTAATGTTAACATTTTAAAATCGTGTTTATATGTATCTGCTGTGGGTATGTGGGTTGAGTGTGTGTATTTGTGTGTGTGTGTGTGTGTGTGTGTGTATGCATGTATGTCTGTGTGTCTGTAGGTCTTTGTGTCTGTGTGAATGTGGGTTGTATACACACAGTATGTTTTGGAGGTCAGAGAATAACTTCAATATCATCCCTTGACATTTACTTTGTTAAAGACAGAGTCTGTGATGTTTAATGCTATATACACTGAGCTACCTAGCCCAGAGGTTCTAGGCATCCTCTTGTCTGTACCACTAATCTCACTGTAAGAGAGTTGAAATTACAGATGTGTGCTTCCATGTTTGCTGTTTTAGTAATTCTGGAGACCACGAACCTAACTCTTATGTATGCAAAGCAGATACCTTACAAACTAAGCCATTTCTTTAGTCCAATTTTAACTTCCAATAATGAAATTTTCCCCAATTGTATGAAGGATACAATTAATTCACTGATATCTAAAAGAATTGTACAAAACTTTGGAATATTCACAGATCATGGCAAATAAGCAAGAAACAAAAATGTATGCAAATTGGACTCTGACAGAATCTAAATTATTGCTGATGTCTATATAATAATTTGATGCAACTCAAGTTGATGTCTGAGATAAGTCTGTTTAGACTATATAGTTCACCTTCAACGTAGACGAGGGTTAACACTTGAGTAAATTCCATTTCACGATCTGTGTCATACAGTTGAAGGCACTTTTATCAAAAGGACTGACAAGAGTGCACAGTAAACCTACTGCTGGTGTTCTCTTCTCATAGGCATGTGATGCTGGTAGAGTTCACTCTACTGTGTAAGTCTTGAAGTCTTTATTAATTGGTAGGTGGCAGTTTTAAGTTTTTTGTAGGTTTATGACAATTTCTTCCAAGAATCTAATTGTCTTACCCCTGCAGCATTGGAAGCAAGCTGAATGAGTCCCATCTTCCAAAGGAGACCAGTTTTCATTTCACTTTCGAAGATGAGGGTTTGCTAAAGACAAGCTACTCTGCCAAAAAATATTGTCCCAGTAGGACCAACCATGACCATATGCTTAAACGTTTCCAGGAAATAAAGGTTTATTCTCAAAGTGTTAGAACCTTAAGCACATTATCCAGTGTTGATACAAAGAATCTTCATTCTTTCCAAGATGATAGAATAAGGAGTGACTCCTTTTTTTCAGTCATATTTCTTAAAAATATTGTTAATATGAGCCCCACCCCCAATCCATTGAGAGCCATTGTCTTTGGGTATATAACCAATGTATGTATAACCAATACCATTCTCATTCAGTCAGAGCTGGCACATAATTTAAAAAGCAGCAGGGCACATGATTAAAAAAACAATAGCACATGATTACATTTAATGGTAATTAACTACAGAAAATATGCCACAGCATATTTATGGTATGTTTAGTTGGCTAAGCTAGAAGGATATTCTCCACGATCCTCTTCCCTGGTGGCTTTAAATAAAACTTTGCTAAAAGGTAGAATGTTGTGATATTTGGAAGGTAGATCTGAAGCAGAGCTATTAGAGAATGAATCTTTCTGGTCACTCATGGTGAAGGATAGTTACAGATGTGTCCTTAAATCCTTAAAGATATTGAAGAATCTAAGAAATGCTATTTCAGAGTAACTGAGACTCTCGACTAACAAATAATTTTAATTCCCTAAACCAAACCCCAACCTTTTATTTCAGTTTTTATCCCAGTAGCTGCATACAACTAGTACCTAGAAACTGAAAACTCCAATTTGCCCACTTCAGTCAGTGCTTTAGAAGGATGCTTCTGATTCTCCATTTACTCATTTTGGTTTAGTTCTGCAGTTTCTCCAATATTTGTGACAGGCTTTTTTCCACAGCAAATCTCTCATTCTGCAATGTTCAGAGAGGCTTTGTTCCCATCACCAAACCTTTATTGTTTCAGTTATTCACAAGAGACCTTGTTCAAGAAAAACAGAACCCTAAAGATGATAATATATAATAGGCTGGCTGATCTAATAAAACCATTAAGGTTATTATGAGTGGCAATAAAGAGGCTACTGGTATATCAGAGTTTGCAGAAGCAAAATAGATTCTTATCATCTATAATTTACTACTACAAGTATTAGCTGCCATAGAACTCTTTAATTAAAATGAATAGAACAGTGCTAATTGGTTGCACTAGAAAGTATAAAGAAGAAAATGCGCTCAGGGTTTAAATTCCCAGATTAAGGTCTGGATAATGGATTAGAAAAGTTCTGTATATTCTCTAAGAGAAACTCATATTTCCTGGAAATTTTCTTAAAACAAAATCCAAAGTCTGTATAGATGAAGTATGCCAGAGTGTAGTTCAAAACAGCCTTTTAGTGTTTCCTAGATTAGGAATGGTGCAGTGATTGACAGGCTCAGAACTAGGGAAACATATAGCTGAAGACAATCAGAGAAATGTGGCAGCTTTTCTTTTGTTGAGCCTCTGTACTAGCTAGAACAGCCTTTTCCTCAAGGCATGAGGACTGTAGTTTTCTCCTCCATGAATCACATAAATCATCTTGCCTGAGAGACTGAGATGTGGTAAGATTCTGAGAAACTCTACAAACTCATTGCCTTCTTTGGCTTTGTTAACTTTGTCCTGATTCGGAATTTTCCATAGTCCTGGGTATCAAATAAGATTTATGATGAGAATAAATTATATATAGGCCACACTCAAATAATTACAATTATATTTTATAATTTATATTTATATTCACCAAAACATGTGAACTAGGCATAGACCTATATTGAATTGATGTTGACCAGAGTGGAAGAACATACGTCGAGTTAGGCTGATTGCATTGAAATTGGCTCAGAAAGCAAACATACTATTTAGAGTGTGTTCACTGTGGCTGATAAGTAGATTGACCTATTAGCTTGGAGGGATGGTTGATATCAGTCTATACCAGGATTCTCTTGGCATATGATAGAAGTATGAAAAGAAAATATATTCAGGTTGTAGAACCTGAATTTACCTTGCATTTTGCCCCCATATAAATGTTTGAATGATCTATAGTTTACAACATATATTAATACTTACAAGGAGCTCTTCTCTGCTTGCTAGGGATGGTAGTAGAATATCCTTTCATTAACTGGAGTACCTGTATCAGCTCATAGTAGCTATGGCTGCCTTCCAGGATCAAGTTATGATATCAGAAGGAGACAGGTTTGGAAGATCTTGGGAAGTTTGAGGAAAGTAGTGGTAGGTAAATATGTAAACCATACATTTTCTACATATATGGAATTTTCAAAGAATAAATGAAATAGATAAAAAAGTTGGCTATGAATTAAATAGAGGTTCTAAAATCCCAAAGCAGGGAAACAAAGTGATAATATATAAATACCAGGAGACATTCCAGGAAAGTCTGTGGTGTAGAGACACATCTGAAACAATTATCAAGAATTTTTCCCTCTCACATTTTGTCACAACCTAGTAGATCATAATGTCCCTAGGGCTGACACACTTGGGTAGTGTGTAAAATATTATTTGATTTTCAGAAATGAAAAAATTCTTGGCCCAGTGAACAGAAATTTGACTACCATCATCATAATGGAAAAATCAATTTCCATTTGTTTGACATTTCACACTTCGAGGACACCTCAGATGAAGGGGATTCCTTTAAGAAAGGAATTTACTTTGACAAAAATCATGCCTAGAATATCCTTCTCTAGCTTTCACCTGTAGAGCTCAGGTTCATTTACATGGGGAATCTAGGAAAGTGGGGATTTCCACACTAATCAGGGATTATGTTAAACTCATTCTGAAACAAAAATTCACACTATAATTCTACATTTAACAGAGGAACTTTCAATGATAAGTGCTGTAATAATGTTTTAGTTTGTCTCATAGAAAATTACTAGGTTTCCAAACCCCCAAAAAGTTATACTAAAACCTTAGTAGAAACCTATATTGAGTCCCTGATATATGTGTTAAGGGTTTCTGTTGTAGGGAAGGCCAAATTAAGTAAAAGCTAGACCAATCTCTGTCTACAAAGGATAGAATATAAAGCTAATGCTTCATTTCCTGTGTGAGTTCCAAGATTAGTGACACTATCAAGAACAGAAGAATGTAGAAATGGTGGTTTTTTTTCATACATTTTCATTCTACTCAACTATTCAGAAGAGAATATTGATAAATACTGTAACTGAATATTATATATAGTTGTAGCAGCTCATTCAGATGTGGTTTTTCTTTTCTTTTTTTAATTGAAAAGAGAAAAATATGTGATACTGTTTCCCTAGCTTTTAATTTCATAAGGCCTTATCACTGTTCATTACTAAATATTAGCAAAACTAGTTAGCTTTTCATATTGGCCATGCCCAGGTAAATGCCTTTTTCATACTATCATAGAGCTACAATAATTTTCATATGCTCTATAGTCCAGTCTTTAGATTATCTGTCATGCACAGAATATTCAATTGTTCTAATATATATATGCATATATACACACATCAATCTATCAGATGTAAAATATATGCATATATATGTATATTTCAGATGCTTAACACTATCCCATTTAAGCAGAGGCAGTAAGTTAAGACAGTAACTATATTTATGATAGCAAATTATGCATGAGGGGGCTATACATTCTACAAACATTTTGTAAATTGTGTGTCAGGGTAATTATTTATGTGTCTAATGGCCTATGGATTGTCAAAATATACTTGAGGCAATGGGAAATTTGCTTATCTGATTATTTTGGCTATGGAGGAAAACCAGTCCATCATCTCTTAAGCTTTTTCAGTTTATGAAGAGTGTCCTTATAATTTACTGGCTTTAAAGGCTGAAATTTTGTTTTGGATGTGGAAGATTCAGGTTTGGATTCTGTTCTGATTTAGATAAGAAGGGTCTTTCTAAAGGCCTCTATGGTAAAGGCTTGCTCTCCATTCTATGGAGACCTCACTAAGGTGATTAATCATTGACATATTCACTATTTTATGGCAATGTAATTAAAGAGGTGTAACTTGGATAAATTAGATCACTGGAGTTGTATATTGGAGGATATTTTGCCCCTAGTCTGTCTGTCTATTCATTCGGTATCTGGGCTGCCACAGAGTGGACAGCTATGTCCTGACACAATCTCTTCATTATGTTCCTCTTCACTCATGATAGTCCAGAAAAAAACTGAGCTCAGTTACCATAACTGGAGATTTCTTAAACCATGATTGTAGTTAACGCCTCTTTAAATGGCTTATGACAGATACTTGTCACAGCTTTGGAGAAGGTCATCTAACACAAGCGATTTGACCCAACATATCTAATCATTCCATGGGAGAAAAGGATTTTTTTTTATACCTAAGTGTTTATATGTATTTATCTGTTCTGTGTGTATGTTTCTATATGCCACAGCATTGTGTAAATGTCAGAAGAGAACTTGGGAGAATTAGTTCCCTTCCACAATATTAGGTCTATCTGTGGTTTTGACTCAGGTCACAAGACTTGACAGAAGTGACTTTGCATGTTCAGTGACCACAAGTAAATCACAGTTCACACATTTTGGATTTTGGAGTAAGTAATCTATCTTCTTCATATAAGTTATCTCTTTAAAAATGTTCTGATTTACTGTTGTATTCATGAAAAACATAGCTGTAATTGTGAGTAACTGAGCTATTCTGTAACTTTATTTCTCTATCATGGATCGGGAGTCACCTGACATATTAAGGCACAAATTTATGTGTGCTTATTTGAATGTCAAGCGTGAACATATTTTTAAGGCCCAAGTGACATGAATAGGGAGAGAGATGTGTTAGGGAGGCCAATGGAGTCTGTGGCATGCACAACCTTTTGACATTGTTTCATGACATTGTCCTCTAGAAAGTTCCCAACAGAGGGCTGCACATTTGAGTCATAAAAAAAAGTGAAAAATTCCATTATGTTTTAGTTAAGCTAATGGAAATGTAGAACACATATTGTCCTGCAACACATGTGACTGGTGTTTCTTTGGCTGTATTCTGGACAACTCAGTAGTTATGATCTTTGTAAATTTTTTGTCCTCTAAGTCAAAAATCACTTTTTTTCTTCCTTCCATATATCTACAAATACTTCAGCACTTTGAATTTAGGTTGTTAAGTAATCCAAATTAGTTCAAACTTGAGTCTTTTCTTTCAATTTTGGAATAAAAAAAAATCCCCAAAACAAAATAAAACAAAAAAATCAAAGAACAAAACACTTCTAAATTCCATCTCCTTTTAAAAAACTTTTAAAGAGACCTGGATGATTGCCCAGTGATATTGGCAAGTCAGACTCTTAATTTGTGCAGAAGATGGTAAAGTCTTATCCTTGTTGATTTTACTGCATAGATGCATATGGAGTCTGAAAGTGCTAGACCCAGCTTTGCACTCCAGGAATGTGTGGGAAGGCTTAGCAGCACTTGCAGGGTGAAAAAAAGAAGACTCATATAACTATCCAAGTTTTCTATCATTGCTCTTGCTTCTACAGATTTTGGATGTTACTGGAATGTATATATTTATAGAATGTACATATTACTTAAAATAGATTAGACCTCTATTTAAAAGACTAGGTTTTGTTTTTTGGGGGGGGGGAGTGAGAGGTACTTTCATAAGCACATTTTAACAATCAAATATACCTACCCATACTTATAATTGACATTTTCTTTTTGTAATCACAAGAATTTCATGAACTTGAATGAAATTTAGTTCAGTGGGAATTTTTCATCTAATTTGGAAAATTACATCAGGGTGTATAAATTAAATGAAATTCTATTTCCTCGCTAAATATAATGCTAATATCTTAATATTGTATTTCTAGCTCTTTGAAATATATGGCACTGAGGAAGTCTTAGATTTTTCTGAACACATTTGCACATTTCATTCTTTTATATTTGTTACAGGCATCAAAGTATTCTCAGTTCTTTCAGGACCTATTAACGCGCATTCTCACATCAACTGTTTCCATAGCTGAATGCAATGAACATTTTATGTAATGTTGCACATCTATTCCCTAGAGGGTGCACCTACATAGTATTTTCCTAGAAATAAATTTAAGTATGTTGCTATCATTCCAAATATTAAATCCATTTTATTAAAAAAAGTGTCCATATTCAACAAAGCAAACAATAGCAGTGAGGCTGAGTTAAGAAGCAAATATTTCTTCAATCAAGATCAGAGAAATTGTTGATTTCTATGTAGTTATTTATTGGAATTTTATTTATTGCAATGATATTGCAAATAGTTTCTCTGATAAATGTTGAGAGATGAATTAGTCTATAGGTTTAAGAAGACATTGTTTAATAAAGATTAGTTTAATACTATGGCCACTTAAAATAATAATAAGAATAAATAAATAATAATAATAATATAGTAATAATAATAATAATAATAATTGTGTGCTTTCCCCTAGGCCCTATGACCTTCTAGTGATAGCCAACAATATTGACAGATATGGGTTTATCTTGTGGAGTAGCACTTAAAGACGACAATAAAGTTGTTGGTTACTCCTCCCATTATGTTAGTGTCAGTATTGTATCAATGGGCAAAAGGGTCTTTCTAGGTCTGTCATTATTGTAGTTCTCAAGATTCACAGCTGTTAAGCTTGATAATTTTACAGAAATCCACAACAGGATAAAGTACAGATGAGAAGAGTGGAATGTTCAGTTGTAAATGGAATATTTATTTCAAACCTTCTTCCAAGACTCAGTGTATTAGGAGATTACAAAGAAGCATTATCTTCTGGACATAGCTGAACAGTTGCATATATGAACCTATACCAACTGTGACAACATATGCAAGTATGGTGCAAGTTCAAGCCAGTTCAAATCCCAGCATAGTTAGGGGTAAAATTTCACCTTTAGCCTGTGAGCTACTGATCCTGGATAGCTACTGGGAGAGTGGGAGGGGAAAGGCAAGAATCAGAGAGGGGGAGAGGGAGGAGGAAAGGGAAGAGAGGGATAGAGGAGATGGGGAGAGGCAAGGGAAAGGGAAAATGGAAGGATATAGGGAGGGGAATGGGGAGAGGGATAGGAAGAGACTTTTCTTTAAGAGTAAACTTAAAGAAGTTCTCCTGGTAGGTCGATCATACTTCCCTTGAGAGGTATAAAAATAAGACATAAACCTGGGTGAATAAGAAAGAGAGGATTGATAGAAGTTGTGGGAAGTGGGTTTCAAAACATATTATATGAAACTATCAAAGACCAATAAAATGGGGAAATATGATAAATGTCTTTATTCTCCTTATACATATTTTTATGAAACATGACACAAATATGATATTTACTTGAAAAACTCATACAAAATACTGTAGTTTCACATTAGGTCACCATTCATTATTGTTTATTCATTGTAATAAAGTAATTGTTTGCTTGTAACACAATTTTGTCTTAGTGTCTTTAGCAGGAAATCCTCTCTCAAGCCATTGCTATGGATGGGCCTTTTTTGCTAGGTTAAGAGTAAAGCAAATGATCCAGATGTCAGCTAATTAGCATTCCCCTGGCATTGGTGATTGTTTTATGTGCAGTCACATGGCACCTAAATAATTAATGAGAAGCAATCATTGACTTTTTTCACTGTGTTGTGATAAAAGCTCCTTATCTTTTTCTCTTGCTCAGGCACCTTGGAGGATCAGGGACTATTCCTGCTGCAGTCATTTTGCATTTACAGGGAGAACCTGTATGTGGAACCAAATTCTGGAGCTATAGAGGAGAAATAGATGATAAAAAGTGAACTTTGCTAACATAATTTGAACTTTGTATGCTCATAAGCCACAGTATGTTCATCTGTCTGTTCACTCTAGCTGTTTGATAAAATGAGTCTTGGCCCTTCATTTTAATTTTTAGGCTTTCATTGACACATGATAAATAAGTCTCAACTGTGCCTTGTCAAAAGTAATCTAGAGGCTTTTTGTTTTGGTGTAGTAGGGAAGAGGTGGAAAAGAGCACTGTAGAGTTCAAGGAACTAATGTTTTGCAAGATAACACAAGACATTCGTAGAAATTACTCTAGTAAGTAAGCGTAATGCATGGAATTTGGAAGCACAGATTGGAAAAAGAGTAGACCAGGGAAAGCTTCTCCAAAAGAGTGACATTCGAATGTAAGTTTCAAAGAAAATGTAGTTAATTAAACGAGTGGAATTTTGAAATTTGTATTCCTTTAAAAACAAGCTCAGAAACAGATTTGAATCCAAGTACATTTTCTGGCACTTAGTAACAGGAAGCTTACATGGTGGAATGCAAAAAGTGACAAGATTCTTTAGTCAAACATCTCACCTCTGCGATAGATACTAGTGAGTAACAAGGAAGGAAGGAAGGAAGGAAGGAAGGATGAAAGGAAGGAAAGAAGGAAGGAAGGAAGGAAGCCTTTGTTTTGCATCATGACAAGCTGGAGAGTCCAGATGATTTTAGGACTCTGTTGACTCAGGATATCATGAATGGTGTAGTAGAGTAAAGAGCTACTCATTACATGACATCCAAGAAGCAAAGAGAACAATAAGTAGGAGCATAGGACAAAATGCATCATTTAAAAGCACGTCCCCAAGGACTTCCTCCAATTAGGTCCTAACTACTATTTCTATCATCTTTTGGCAATGCCTTTACACCATAAATCCATCAATGGCATAATTCACTGTTAAAATAAGACCCCTCATCATCTATGATGGTTTGATTGCTAATTTCACAAGATCTGATTTCTGGGCATGTCTGTGAGGAACTTTCTTGACTAAGTTAATTGAGGTGTGAAATATAGTTTGCAGTATTTCATGGGCTGGGATCCCAGATCACATAAAAATGTGAAAGCTAGCTGGGCATATTCATATTCTGCTTTATGACTAAGGATGAAATGTGACCAGCTGGGTTCTTGCTCCCAGGACTATGCCTCTCTATTTTCTTATACTTTTGGTTGTGAGCCTAGCCTTTAAAGACTGAGCCACCTTCCCAGCTCCCACTCTATCTTCTACCATGTGTTTCTTATGACAATGGGATGGTCCTTTTGAAATGTAAGCAAGAGTAAATTCTGACTTTCTTAAATTGTCTCTTGTCATGCATTTAGTCAAAGTACAAAGGAAAGCAGCTAACATGTTACCAAATCATTTTCTGAAAATCCCACTTCTAAATATTGCTACATTGGGAACCAAGAATTGAACATTGAAGACCCTGGGACAATGCTTTATACATGTCATTGAAACAGGATACCAAATAAAAGTTATACTCATAAGTACATTACTGTGGACAATTGAGAATCAGTTTCATTGGTGCCCTCTTGAGAATCCATTTGATGGGGTAAATTACTGACTCTAAAATAGACTATATTCTGGGTTAAATAACAACTCAAAATGCAAAATAAATGAAATAATTTCCTGTATTATATTAGATCATGATAAAACAAAACTAAATGTAAATAAGAAGAGAGACTATGAAATTTCTCAATATTTGGACACTGATCAGTGCATTTTAATGCAATTATGAAAACTAAAAAAAAAAAGGAAGAAATTGAAAACCTCATAGAATCAATTAAAAATAATGGACAAGTAATCAGAGCTTTTGTGATAGAGCCAAGGGATGTATAAAAGGAAGTTTATGCCTGAAGTTTGATTATGTTTTAAAAAAAGAATTTAAATCAGACATTGATTGGCTTTATTTTTCCAATAAGGTATGTGCCACCATTACCCTAGCATAGTTTATAGGCAGATTGTAGCTCATATGTTCTGTGGCTGGGTTGTTGTTTACTTTTCTCCTTTGGAAGCATTCAGAGAAACTTTACATGTCATAGACACTAGAAAACAGGATGTGAAGGTTTCATGTAGGCATCAACTTACCATTTCCATATTCAAAGAGTTATGTAGTATTGTCTTCAATAATGGGGCCTTATTGTTAGCTTATAGAGAGCTATTTGTTGTGTTGGCAATAGTTTGGGTTTTGGTGATTTCCATGGGATAATTTCAGTAATAACTCAATTGGAAGAAAACCAGTCATGGCATTGGATTCTTCGTTTGTTGACAAGAGATGAAAGAGAGAATTTCTACCTTCTAATTGTTTGTAGTCTTCATTAGGATTGCTTTCATATGTATGCACTAGGGATTCTTACTGCTTATCAAGTGTCATTCAGTTCTAGCTGTTGCTCTTCTTATTTCCACCCTCAACCTTATTTCCCCCTACTTTCACACCTGATCCTCCAATTCTTGTCTCTCCTCATCCAGTTCATTAATAAAATCTATTTTATTTTGGCCTCCCAGGGAGAACCAAATTCATACCTGATACTGCTTGGGTGACCAGGAATCAGAGTCTAGGTAACCTAGAGATCTAGGGAAAAAGCAAATATTACTGATTAAAACAAACAAAAAAACCCATACAACAATAAAATACAACCAAGCAAACCAAGCAACCAACAGCAACAATAACAACAACAACAACAACAAAAAAAAAACACCCAAAAGACCAAAAAAAAAAAAAAAAAAAACCCTAAACAAAACGAAATAATAAAATGTAGTAGTTTGGCAAATGAGCATGAACTGTAATATAGTACTAGGCTTTTTTCATGAAAGAAACAGTTTTCCTTTGTCATGGTGAATTACACCAAGACTGTTGGTCCATTCTCAAGTTCTGATGTTATTTCTTCCATTATTTATTCTTCCTTTTCACTTACAGTACTCTTCTCATCTCATTCACCTAAAAAAATAAGTTGGACACCTGCAGTATAAGAATAAGGAGCTTCAAATCCAAATGGATCAAGGACCTCCACATAAAGCCAGACACTCTGAAGCTAATAGAAAAAAAACTGGGGAAGACCCTTGAGGACATCGGTACAGGGAGAAAGTTTCTGAACAGAACACCAATAGCGTATGCTCTAAGAGCAAGAATTGACAAATGGGACCTCATAAAATTACAAAGTTTCTGTAAGGCAAAGGACACCATCAAGAGGACAAATCGGCAACCAACAAATTGGGAAAAGATCTTCACCAATCCTACATCAGATAGAGGGCTAATATCCAATATATATAAAGAACTCAAGAAGTTAGACTCCAGAAAACCAAACAACCCTATTAAAAAATGGGGTACAGAGTTAAACAAAGAATTCTCACCTGAAGAACTTCGGATGGCGGAGAAGCATCTTAAAAAATGCTCAACTTCATTAGTCATTAGGGAAATGCAAATCAAAACAACCCTGAGATTTCATCTTACACCAGTCAGAATGGCTAAGATTAAAAATTCAGGAGACAGCAGGTGTTGGAGAGGGTGTGGAGAAAGAGGAACACTCCTCCACTGCTGGTGGGGTTGCAAATTGGTACAACCACTCTGGAAATCAGTCTGGCGGTTCCTCCGAAAACTGGGCACCTTAATTCCAGAAGATCCTGCTATACCACTCCTGGGCATATACCCAGAAGACTCCCCACCATGTAATAAGGATACATGTTCTACTATGTTCATAGCAGCCCTATTTGTAATTGCCAGATGCTGGAAAGAACCCAGGTATCCCTCAACAGAAGAGTGGATGCAAAAAATGTGGTATATCTACACAATGGAGTACTATTCAGCCATTAGAAACAATGAATTCATGAAATTCTTAGGCAAATGGATGGAGCTAGAGAATATCATACTAAGTGAGGTAACCCAGACTCAAAAGGTGAATCATGGTATGCACTCACTAATAAGTGGATATTAACCTAGAAAACTGGAATACCCAAAACATAATCCACACATCAAATGAGGTACAAGAAGAAAGGAGGAGTGGCCCCTGGTTCTGGAAAGACTCAGTGAAACAGTATTCAGCAAAACCAGAACGGGGAAGTGGGAAGGGGTGGGTGGGAGGACAGGGGAAGAGAAGGGGGCTTGCGGGACTTTCGGGGAGTGGGGGGGCTAGAAAAGGGGAAATCATTTGAAATGTAAATAAATTATATCGAATAATAAAAAAATATATATAAAAAAAAAAAAAAGAATAAGGAGCTTATTTATCTAAGCTACAAGGAAGATGCATCCCTGGGGGAGTTGGGGCAAACAAATCAAAGTTGCCCAGAGTAGATGTTCCAATATAGTATATGATAGCATCTGGCTTTATAGACAGACAGAAGGACTGACAGACAGGCAGGGAAGGGGCTTGGAAACAACTGTGTTGGTAGTTGCAGAGATTGACAGGATTAACCGAAGTTGTTAACTGGCCATTGATTACTCATGTTGTACATCCCAGGTAAATATAGGAGTAAAAAACAAACATTCAGTTCTAAATTACTCTAGTAACAGCAATTCGTATGTAAGGGATATGATGAAATGCCAAAGCTGAGGCTGTGGGAACTATAGAGTGCAATGGTGTCCTGTAACCCCAGCTGACAGGAATTTGTAAACCTTCCTTATTTATTATGAGGCTCATACTTCTGCTTTTAAGTATTTTCCTGAAAAGAAGTTTGTGACAATTTTACTAAATAAATCTCTTCATCATACTCTAAGGATTTTCCAGAAAACAAATTTTGCTGTGGAGGTTTGTTATACATAAAAGTTATGAAAAGAGATGAAATAGCAATATCATTCAAAACAAAACAAAACAAAACAAAACAAACAAAATAACCAAAACAGCTTTTTCCTTTTTAGAGTTCTTGTTAAAGACACTCCAATTATCATTGCACTTATTTCTCATAACAAGAATCAAAGGTTCTTTTCAGTTGGAGACAGTAAGGCCAACAGAAGGTAAGAATTTCTCAAAGGAACAGATTGCAAAGACGCACTGTGAAACATTAGACAGAGCTCAGACCATCTCCTGAAAGAACAACGGTAGGAAGGTTTATAGGAGCCAGCGGGGTAGAGGAACACAGCACATAGAATCAACTTGATCTATCATCCTTGAATCAGCAGGAATTTTGGGGGTCACAGAGACTGAACTGACATTGGGCTGTGTTAGGACCTTTGCAGATATGCTATGGTTGTTTAGCTTAGTTCTTGAGGAACCCCTAACAGCAGGAGTGGGTTGTTTTTGACTCTTTTGTTCTGCTCTTGGGACCCTTTTTCTCATACTTGGTTGCCTCATTCAGCCTCAATATGAGAGTTTGTGCCTAGCAATCTTGTTATGCAGTAGATATTCCTGGAGGAAATTGAAGGAATAATGGGTCTGAGGGAGATAGGGAGGAAATGCTAAGAGAAGTAAAAGGAGAGAGAATATGACAGGATGTATCAAACGAGAGAAGAATGAATAAAAATTAATAAAAAATCATTTTCTCAAAGAAAATAATCATGGAATGTATCTAATTCTAAAGCCCAAATGAACAAATGAGAGAGACATCTCAAAATTGGGCTTCTTGGCCTAGTTTTACTTATTTTTGTTTTTGGTGAGATGATAGAGCATCAAGGAAATAATTTGGAAATCCTGACTCCTCCAGCCCTTGGGGAGAAGGCCTCTGATTCATAATCCTCTATTTTCCAGTGTACTTACCCCTTAGTTATAGCTTGAGAGATCAAAAGAAATGCCTGCTTCTCTACTGGTGTCCTATACAGAAAAGCCTTTGCTCTACCTTGAAAATGAAGCAAGCACCCTGGAGAAATTTGATATGACTTGGCAGTCAGAGACAAAAGACTGGTTCAGTGTGATATTCTAGACAGGCACACTGGGGAATTATTACATTAGTATTTTAATGGAAACTATTTGATATGAAACCAAAGAAAGTTAATATTTAAAAGGTAGAGAAAACTCATCTATCAATCAGAAGTCATCTCTTGGATGTGGCATAATACTAATAAAAGAATTATTTATGAAGTACAAAATACACTTTATAGGTTTTTAAACTTTTGATATAGTTTAAAATAGACAAGGCCAGGAAGTTTGGAAATAGCCAAGCTATCTGTACCATCTGGCTAGCCTGCCTCCTTTTTTTTCTTTCCTCCCTCCCCTCCTCCCTCTGTCTCTCCCTCCCTCTCCCTCCTTCCTCCCTCCCTCCCTTCTTCCCTTATTCCTTCCTTTTTTCATTCCTCCCTCCCTTCTTCCCTTTCTCTTTCTTTCCTTCCTTCCTTCCTTCCTTCCTTCCTTCCTTCCTTCCTTCCTTCCTTCCTTCCTTCCTTCCTTCCTTCCTTCCCTCCCTCCTTCCCTCCTTGGTCCTTTCCTGTGGAGTTAATCTAAGTGTCTTTGATGGAGTCATCAAGGAAAACAGCAGTGATTTAGCTTGGATCGCTCCTCTTATATGGACACTAGCAGTTTGCAGAACACAACGATGTAATAATAGGCATATTGTTATGGAATAGATTGTTTCTAGTGTTAGAAAAGATGCTTTTATTTGATCACAGTAATAAATTTTAATTCTAAATAGTTATAAATTGTATTATTTCCTAGTAAGAGCAATAACATAAGATTGTGAAACTTTTATTTTGAACAGTATATGATATAGAAATAATGTGGTCATAAGACAAAGTAGTAAAAGTAGAGTTTATCTTTTATTTGTGAAACTAGACAACTTTTACAATTGTGTACATATAAATATCCACTTCCTAGATAAGCGACTGTAGATTACACTCATATAGACTGAATAGCTATCTTCTATAAATATAGGGCTCTTTTTTCTTCACATTTGTAGGTATAGACTATCTAACTTTCTACTGAAGATTGTATACATTACTTCCTTTATCACAAAGAAATCAAAGCTTGTCATGAAGAAGAATTGACAAAGCAATTGCAAAAAAAGGAAAGCAATATTTTAAAAGATGATGCTCTAATTGGCAAGATAATGAATTATTGTAAAGTAAGCAGCATTTATGTCCAGATCTATTTTCACTCATGAACAGTGCAAGCCTCTCTAGAAAAGCAGCCCTTTATTAAATCTCTACTTTTTCCATCCTGCCTTCATTTGAGTGTCTGGTGGCTGAATTGAAAGCTAAACTCTCCTAGATTTGAATCCCAAAGCTAATTACATCATCTGGTGAATGGGACAAGAAGATTCATTATTTTGAAACTTGATAAGCATGTAAAAATTCAACAATCATTGATTGCCTTTCTCCCTTGACAGCTGGCACAGCATCTTCAGATACTAAGAGGGCCATTTCTCAGGAAAGAGGCTTCTATGTCAGTTCCAGCTCATTTTCTCCAGGCTCTGTGTCTGAGGTGTGTGTTGTGCTGCCTTCAGGTTCTGGGAAGCAAGCAAGGATGATGGAAATGGCTGTGTTATTTGGGGAGTGTCTTGGGTTCCTCTGAATAACAACTTAAAGGGAGTTTTCCCATGCTTGGTCCTTAAGATTTTGTTAGACAGTCTGCCTGAAGGGAGAACATTATTACTGCAAGTAGTATAACTTCATTCACACACACGCACACGTACATGCACACGCACACGCACACACACAGACCCTAGTGTTTTATAAACATAGAATTCTGTTTTAAACATAGTTTGTTAGTTTATCTCTCCTCCCGTTTTATTTTACCCTCCCCTTCCTTAGTTAAGGCTTTGCCATCCCCCAGTTTCCCATTTTCTCCCTCATAACATCTGTATTCTATTACATTGCTCCGTGAATGCCCTTGCTCTCCTCACGATCTCTTTGTTTTCCTGATTTTTCTGATTATTTCTGGTTATATACTAACAGCTAAGGATCCAGAGCAAGGATGGACAATTGATGATATATGTGGTATCTTGCATTGGTGTTACGGTTCTGTCTAAGCTCCATCCCACAATTACCTGGCAACAGCCTGGTATGCCCCTCCCCATAGTTGCCTGGCAACATCCAGGTAGGCCTGGCCTATAAAAGAGAGTGATAGGCCCCTCCTCTCTCTCTTTTCTCTTATTTCTCTTACCTCTTGCTCTCTCTTACCCCTCTTATCTCTCTGCCCTCCCAAGCTCTCCTCCCCTCCCCCCTCTCTCCACATGGTCATGGCCAGCCTCCACTTCTCTACTCTCTCCCTCTCTTCCTCTCTCTGCCTCCACTACCCTACTAACTCCCATCCTCTGCCCTGAATAAACTCTATTCTATACCATGTCTGTGTGTGTCTGTTCCCTCGGGGGAAGGGATGCCTGGACATGGTCCCGCCTAGGCACCCCCTTCTCCCACATGGCTGTATACCATTCTCTCTAAACCTCTTTCTCTTTTTATGAACATAACAATTGGTCTTTCTGGTACTGGATGAAATTTTTCTTTTCTTTTTTTAAATTAGATATTTTCTTTTTTTACATTTCAAATGATACCCCTTTCCTGGTTTCCCTTCTGAAAACAGCCTAAACAGCCAAAATAAATAAATAAAATAAAATAAAATAAAATAAAAAGCCACCACTTAGTGTCACTAATCTTGGAACTCATACAGGAAATGAAGCATTAGCTTTATGTGCTATCCTTTGTAGACAGAGATTGGTCTAGTTGTTACTTTACTTGGTCTTTCCTGCAACAGAAACCCTTAACACACATATCAAGGATTATATATAGGTTTCTACTGCTCACCAACCTACCCACTCCAGCTTCCTTGTCCTGCTATTCCCTTATACTGGGGCAATTTCTTGCAAATTTCTCTCTTTGTAGTTCAAAAGAACTTCATTGTATGTATGTAGCACAGTTTTCATTTCCCATTCAATAGGAAGACTCCAATGCCTGATACTATGAACCCAGTCAACTACTGGCTTTAGAGGAGAGCCTACTACAGTCACTTTCCTAAACTAGTATCTAAGTGCGTTCCAAATAATAGTCCTTGTGTACACAGATGAGTGTAGCTCTCATCCCTGTTAAAGAAGCTTCTTTTTGTTGTAGATAAGACACTTTAATCCTTTTATCCATGGCTCAGATAACATTGCAAATGTGGGTCCAGAAAGATTAAAAGAGCTAAAGAACCAAGATGTGCACTGCCAGACAGCATTTTCTATGTATAATAAAGAATCCATACTTGTAAAATATCAACATATGACTGCTTAGGAAAGAATATCACAGTGACTAGTTGCCATTCTAATCTGAATAGAGAACATGATATGAGACCCCATTCCTAGATGCAGAGCCACAGGACTGGCCGCTCAGAGTGGATCAGGCTTCTTTAGGAATGAGCCTCATATGTTATGCAAGCCCACGTCATTAGCCCTAACCATATATACACAGAGAAATAGTAAGTGGACTTAACAGGTTGCTTTAATATACATATATGTATGTGTGCATATGTCTGCCTACATGTACATGTGCATGTTTTTGTGTGTATGCGTTTGTATGTATGTGTGTATAATTAAGGAAGATGCCATGAATTTGAGAAGAAGGAAAGAATATGGGAAGAATTTGAGGAGAAAGAGAAACAGGAGCTAACTGTATAAATACAGTAGTTATGCATAATACTAAAAATACAAAAACAAATTTAAATATAAAAAGACAATACCTAAATAGATACATCACCATTTAAATTTTACCAGAGTTAATTGTTTTTCATCACTTTCTAAAGTCTGTTGAATGTCATAAATCAGTATTTTTAAAAAATCTGTAAATTTGGATATATATTTCTTTTTCTGCTAAACATATCAGAAAATGAAAGCAAAGTTTACAAAAAAAAACAAAACAAAAATGATATTTTCCAAGTGACTTTCTGCTGTGAAGTTGAAATAGTTCAGATATTGAGATCCCAATTCTCTTTGCTACCTTATGACCAGTCTATTAAACTTCAAGGTTTAGGTAACAGCATCCTACATCTGATACTTTGCCTGGGAGCATATTAATTCTTATTGCAATGGGGAACAAGCTTTTCTTCTTTCTAACCTAATAATTTTATTGATTATTTTGGAATTTTACATCATAAACCTGGATCACACTCATGTCCTAATCCACCCTGGTCAATTGCCATGATATCCACCCTCACAAAATTAAGAAGCAGAAAACGAGGAGGGAGGAAAGAGGAAGGGGGAAGGAGGAGGAATAGGAAGAAGAGGAAGAGGAAGGGGGGAAGAGGAAGAAGAGGAGGAACAGGAGGAGGAGGAGAAGGAGGAAGAAGAGGAGGAGGTGGAGAATGAGGAGGAGGAAGAGAAAAAAAAGAAGGACAAGGAGAAAAAAAAGGAAAAGAAGAAGAAGGCCTAATTTGGGTTGTTCATATACTCAGTGGAGCATGTTCAAACTCTCATTGGCCAGCCCCTTAAAGAAAACTAAGTCTTGCCAATGTCTAGCTCTTTGAGGTACATCGAAGACAATATTGATTCAAGAATCAATGTTTGGAGACTTTTCAATTGTCTTATCTATTTTTGCCATTGTTTACTAATGTCAGACATAAATAAATAGCTCTGGAAGAAAACTTTGAATAGTGTTCCAAACGTCGGGAATAAAATAAATGGTAAAAAAGAAACACAAGATCCCATTTAGAGAACATATTCACAGATCTTATATTTAACATGTTGTGGATTTGGTTTAATGCTTACAAGAATACCACATGTGAGATGCTGAAGGTCCCTATCTGCTGGTTCTGATAGATATATAAAGTTGCTGACATCCAGTGATTGGGTAGGCAGAAAAAGGTGGGACTTTAGGATTTGTAGACTAGGAAAGAGCAGAATCACTATGCCATGAATAGAATAAGATACAGATTTGAGAACTGCAGGAAGAGAGGCATACTAATCATGCATGGTCCAGGAGAAAGCAGCCGTAGAACCCCAGTTGGGACTAGAGTAGGAAAGATGTGATATAGATTTTTGTTAAGGACTAACTCAGAAGTATTGGAGGGGAGGAGTTAGCAAAGTGGAAGCTTAGGAGTGGTCAAGCCATTGAGCTAATTAAGGCATATTAAATATAAGTGTGTGTGTGTGTGTGTATCTGTGTATGTGTGTGTGTTTCATTCAAGAATCCAGAGAATTGGGGATGGTAGTGAGGAACTTGCACCTGTACCACAAGGTAGATTAGAGAATTAATCAACTACAGCAAAATAAACAGTCTCATGAAATAATTCTGTATAACGTATGGGTGAATTTTTGTATATATATTCATATATAGCTCAATTTGAAAAGTAGGAAGTAGGAAGAAAATGTAGAATATCTGCTCCCTTTCTCTATTCTCTCACATTATTGTAGGCTGAGTTGTCTCTACAAAATTTATGTTCAAATCCAAACTCTGAAGAATTAAAAATATGCTTGCATTTGGAGAAAATGCCTGCTTGTTTTTGTTGTTGTTGTTATTGTTGTTGTTTTCTGTTATATAGGGTCTATGTCTATAATCCAGTCTGGCATTAACTATTGGTGATGCTTTTACATGAACTGCATTCTGTTGTTGTGGTTATAGTTAGCTAACACTATGCCTTGTTGACCTAGAGAGATTTTCAAAAGTTACAGTTGTTTCCAGCTATCTACAAGGCAGGGACTCAAAGATACCTAGTTATATCCAGAAGTTGCAGAATTCCAGTGCATATAGTTAATATTGAAGACCTATATGTCATATTTGTTCTTATACATAGGTACTTTATGATGATGTTGAATTTTTAAATATGATATGTTAAAATAATAATAATAATAATAATAATAATAATATAGGAGTCATGAATAGTGTAATAGAAGATGTGAGGTTAATCTCTGCCTCTCACTTTCTTAAATTACCTTAATATAGCTACTCTTCTTTTTCTGTAATGGTATAAGTTTCTAAAGCTCTTTGTTTTGTTTTTTGTTTTTTGGTTTTTTTTGTTTTTTGTTTTTTTTTTTGTTTGTTTTGTTTTTTTTGAGACAGGGTATCTCTGTATAGTCCTGGCTGTCCTGGAACTCACTCTGTAGACCAGGCTGGCCTCTAACTCAGAAATCCACCTGCCTCTGCCTCCCAAGTGCTGGGATTAAAGGTGTGTACCACCACCACCTAGCTGTTTCTAGAGTTCTTAAGTGATGGGAAGAAGCAAAGCGAATGATTTAAATAATACAGTGTTAGGTTGTTGCATAGTGTTCGTTTTTACTAAAACAGTGATATCTTAACAACTGATTTCATAACTAAGATGGCTACTGGTATACGAATAGGCAAGTAGCATATACTCCATGGATACACTGGACAAAAAGACTATATCCTGAGTGAGTTACAGAGATGGACTAATAGGGTATGAGATTTCCTTGTGCTACTTATATTGCATGAAGTTTAAAACTTAAAAAAAATCTTTATTTTTATTTTTAGTAATAATCATAGAGCATAGTTGACTATAGGATATGTATATATATATGTATATGTATATTCAATAGTTCTCTCATAGATATAGATATAGATATAGATAGATAGAGATAGAGATAGAGATAGATATGAGATACATATATATATATGGGATGCCCATAATTTAAAAAAAGACATCCATCAATAAAGAGAGACTGTCAGAATAAACCTTCATGTTGTCACTGCTGTCATGGATTTTTAGTCTTTATGACTCCAGAAATATTTTTTTCTGCTGTATAGTTCTCCAAGTTTGTGGTCCTTGGCTATGGAAGTCCTAGAGATAAATGCTTTATTAATTCTTGTATATCTTGTTACATAAAGCAACTTGTATTTTTATGCTATATAATCTATGGAGTGAGAATCATTACTTTTCTCTACTCAGATGTATTTGTTTACATCTGTTCAAACAGTGCCATTAAAATGACATCCCTTTGTTTAACTGTTAATTACTTTATGTTCTTTTTTATATGCCTAAAATACTTTCTTGTTTTGATTTCCTGTTCTTTGTAATTAAATATAATGGTAGGATTTTACTCTTAGTATTCTTTTTTATTCTCTCTTTTAACTTAGCATGATTTGTGTTAGACTGAGAGCATAATGATAGCATTTGAAAGCAACCTGGTGACCTTTTATTTTCTCTAGTATGCAAAATTCATTTAATTAAATGAAGATTTTCCCAAGTAGAATGACTTTTAGCCAGCTTTGGCTTGCTTCATAAATAATGTAATAGAACCTGAACATCTCTCTCTCTCTCTCTCTCTCTCTCTCTCTCTGTGTGTGTGTGTGTGTGTGTGTGTGTGTTTGTGTATGTATGTGCATGTGGTATTGGGCACTGAATCCTAGGCAGTATGCATTTTAGGCAAGCACTCTACCATTATGGTGCTACTTCTTCAACCACATCTAATCATTACTAAGGTGATTTTCTAGAATTCATTATCGACTGGTTTCTTTGCAGCTAATTCAATAAGAGTAAGAATTGTTCTCTTTAAGAAGGCAGTGAACAGGTCTGATTTTCAGGACTGTATCTTTACCAGGTTTTTTATGCAACAGAAAAAACTAAAGAAAAAGAAAGAAATATAAAATATGCTACCCAGCTGTTCACAGAATTTTCTTAGTATGTGATTTGAAACATGTTGGCAGGAGAAGGTGTGAATATTCAAATGAACTTTCCTAGAAAGGATTTAAGATCTAAATGAATCTAAATCCTAATACAACTTTTTTCTAGTACAAAGTACACCATGTGGGAGCAAATCTTCATTGTAATGACTTCTTAGGAGTATTCATGAATATTCATACAATTTCTCATTTATTTGTACATTAAATATTATCTCTACTGCCTTAAAAGTCTAAGCATTGCCATATAAAAAGGATACAGTTAATAAGTGCACATAGAGATCAGGGTTATGAGCACCCTGCAATTTCACAGGGAGACAGATGTTAATGAAGTAATGAAAAATAATCATTTTCTATAAAGGGCTAATTATCAGTATGTGACCATAAAGGAGAAATACAAGTGATTGTAAGAATATGACCAAATGAAATATATACACATGTCTGCTCTGTAAGTGTTCCAAAATACTAATATGGAAGGCAGAGCCTAAATCATGTAGCAACACAGGATTTTTGCTTCTATTATCAGAATGATGGGAAACCATAAATAGGCTTTGAGTAACAGAAGTTTATGATTAGAAACAAATGACCAGAAGGTCTGAAGACAAAGGGAGTATATGGAGATATCTTTCATGTCAATCTATGTTACAGAGTTTGGTGAGTCCAAGAGACATGTTGATAGTAGTGATTTACCAATGAACAGAGAATCCACACTACATACCAAGTATAACTGACAGGTCTTATGATGACATAGAGAGTAGAGAGGAATCAAGAATGCATTCACAGTTCTTGGTTGCTTGTTGCTGCAACCAGAGTGTGTAGGTTTACTTTTCTCACACTAAAACAGAGTACATATATGATGAATGATATAACCTACATCACTCTGAGAATATAAATGACAGTTATACTAACATCAATGCTTGCTCATTTAGAAATCTAGTCTTGTATCTGAAGGGATTGTGATCTATGTTTTGGAATAATGAAGTGCATGATTCCTTCAGGCCATCATTTTGATTGTTCCACACCTAAAGGATATCTGCAAAGCTATCTTGTTCCTTTGTCCTTGTTTTCTGGGATGGGCTCATATTCTTTGTACCAGATACTCTGTAATATACTTCACAAATGATCAAACATTGGCTGGTAGAATTGGCTGTTCTAAACAATAGCCTGAATTGTTGCTTCCTGCCCTTGACTTTTAGAGTCTGTAATTGTTCATAAATTAGGAAATGAAAGCTTTAAATATTCTGATATAATTTATAGTGGCAACCCTCTAGAAGTATTCTCTAGAATCCCAAACGTTCCAAAGTTCCCTAATTTCACAGATCCAACCTGTGATGTTCACCCATTTTTCTCATAGTTCGTATTTTTAGCTTTTAAATTTATCAGCAACATCTAAGTGTTAAACATTTATTTCTCTATAACGGTAACTTTTAGTCTCAGGCTTAGGGCTTAATTATTTTCCCCAAGCTGCTTGGATCATTTACAGGTTCACACATTCAGTTAGGTACTTGAATGTACTTTATTAGGTATTTAGACTTAGGTTGAGACATAACTCAACCTAAGATGTGTGTATACACATATAACTACATTGATAAATTGTACTAGGATATTTTAATTTTTATATTCTTACACAAAATAAAGATAAAGTTACAAGACTTACAAAAAGTAGTTGCACCTCAGTAAAATTTTAGAATGATATTTTTCAGTCCACTGTGTATTTTGTCATGCTTAGGAGGAAGGCTTATAGTAGGTCTTCTAGTCATCAGTATTGTAAACTTTGCAAAAGCAAATAACTGAGAACATTTTGACTAAAATTATCAACTATCTAATGAAAACTGATTTCTAGTGAGGCTCCTAGATACCTGCTAAAATACCTGCTAATGAAAGGTATCTAATGATTTTAGAGAAATGGGAATATAAATCATTTTCCCCATAATAGAAATGTTATTTTCAGTATAGAAGGTAATCTTTAGTTATTATTATTATTATTATCTTTATTATTTTACTTATTTACAATCCAGACATTGCCTCCTCCTGTTCTCCCCTCCCCCAGTTTCTGGTCACATTCCTTCTTCCCTTGTCTCTGAGAGGATGCTTACTACCCGCTCCAGCCCTCTCCTTATCCCTGGGGCTTCAAGTCTCTCTGGATTAGGTACATCTTCCCCCACTGAGGCCAGACCTCTGCTATATATATATGTGGTGGGGAGCTCAGACCAGTTGGCATATGCTGCCAGGTTGGTGGCTTAGTATATGGGAGCTCCCAGGGGTCTGAGTTAGTTGAGAGTGCTGATCTTCTTATGGTATCAACCTCCTATTCAGCTTCTTCTATTCTTCCTCTATTCAACAACAGACAACGCCCCCCCCCCCACACACACACACATATCAGTCCAATGGTTGGGTGAAAGTATCTGCTTATGTCTCAGTCAGCTGCTCCTGAAACTACTCCATAAAATAGAAACTGAGGGAACAGTACCTAATTCAGTCTATGAAGTCACAGTTACTCTGATAACTAAACCACACAAAGTCCCAACAAAGAAAGAGAACCTCAGACCAATTTTGCTTATGAATATCGATGCAAAAATACTCAATAAAATCCTAGCAAAGTGAACCCAAGAACACATCAAAACCCTCACCTACCACTATCAAATAGGCTTCATCCCAGGGATGCAGGGATGGTCCATACATAAAAATCTATTAACATAATCTACTCTATAAACAAACTCCAAGAAAACAAATCACATGATCATCTCACTAGATGCATAAAAAGCATTTGACAAAATTCAACAACCTTTCATGTTAAAACTATTAGAGAGATCAGGAAGTCAAGGCCCATATAGAAACATAATAAAAGCAATATACAACAAACCAACATCCAGTATCAAATTAAATGGAAAGATACTTGAAGCAATCCCACTAAAACTAGGGACAAGACAAAGCTGCCAAGTTTCTCCCTATCTCTTCAATATAATACTCAAACTTCTAGCTTGAGCAATAAGACAACAAAAGAAGACAAAGAGGATATAAATTGGAACAGAAGTCATGGCATCACTTTGAAGGTATGATAGAACTCTGCATTAAACCCATCTGGTTCTAGGCTTTTTTTTTTTTTTTTTTTTTTTTTTTTTTTTTTTGGTTGGGAGACATTCAATGGCTACTTCTATTTCTTTTTTTTTTTTTATTATATATTTTTATTTTTTATATTCTTTGTTTACATTCCTTCTATTTCTTTCGGGGTTATGGGATAGTTTAGATTATTTATCTGAACCTGACTCAACTTTGGTACCTGGTCTGTCCAGAAAATTGTCCATTTCATCTTGATTTTCCAGTTTTGTTGAGTATAAGCTTTTGTAGTAGGATCTGATGTTTTTTTTTTTTTTTTTTTTTTTTTTTTTTTTGGATTTCCTCAGTATATGTTCTTATGTCTCCCTTTTCATTTCTGATTTTGGTGATTTGAATACTGTCTCTTTGCCCTCTGGTTAGCTTGGCTAAGAATTTATCTATCTTGTTGGTTTTTTCACACCTGGTTTGGTTGATTCTCTCTATAGTTATTTATGTTTCTACTTGGTTGATTTCAACCCCGAGTTTGATTATTTCCTGTCGTCTACTCCTCTTGAGTGTATTTGCTTCTTTTTTTTGTTCTAGAGCCTACAGATGTGCTGTCAAGGTGTTATTGTATGCTCTTTCCAATTTCATTTTGGAGGTTTTTAGAGTTATGAGTTTTCCTGTTAGCATTGCTTTCATTGTGTCCCATAAGTTTGTGTTTGGGTATATTCATTTTCATTAAATTCTAAAAAGTCTTTAATTTCTTCCTTGACCAAGTTATCTTTGAGTAGAATGTTGTTCAGTTTTCATGTGTATGTAGGCTTTTTGCTGTTTTTGTTGTTATTGAAGACCAGAATTATTCCATGGTGATCTGATAGGGTGCATGGAATTATTTCAATCTTCTTATATCTGCGGAGGTCTATTTTGTGACAGAGCATATGGTCAATTTTGGAAAAGGTATCATGAGTTGCTGAGGAGAAGGTATATTCTTTTGTTTTAGGATAAAATGTTCTATAGATATCTTTTAGATCCTTTTGGTTCATAACTTCTATTAGTGCCACTGTTTCTCTGTTTAGTTTGTGTTTCCATGATCTGTCTATTGATGAGAGTGGGGTATTGAAGTCTTCCACTATTACATCTAAGAAGTAAAAATAAAATAAAATAATAGCATAAAACAAAGCTAAATAAACTTAGAGTAAAACCATATAAACTTACCAAAGGAAAAGAGCTGAAGAAAGATCATGAGAAACTCATATAGACACAAAGATACATACTCTCTTCCCAACAAGAATCCCATCAAAACATAAAACTGTAATCCATAATCTATCTAAATATAATATTTATAATATATTTAATATATGACATATATATATAATACTTTTTATACTATATATAGTATATTATTGGAAATTTTAAGTTGCTGGATATCACATAATTTTACTTCCTAAGTATAGTTATTTGTTTATTTAATAAATGAGGTAGCCTAACTAGAGATCACATTCTTTTATTTTTATTGAATATATGCTTCATTTACATTTCAAATGTTATACCTTTCCCAGTTTCCCCACTCCCTGAAAATCCCCAATCCATCCTAACTTCTTGAGTTCTTTGTATATATTGGATATTAGCCCTCTATCTCTGTTGGTTTCCATTTTGTCCTATTGACAGTGTCCTTTGCCTATTGGAAGCTTTGCAGTTTTATGAGGTCCTATTTGTGGACTCTTGTTCTTAGAGCATAAGCCACTGTTGTTCTATTCAGGAAAATTTCCCCTGTGCCCATGTTTTCAAGGCTCTTCCCCACTTTCTTCTCTATAAGCTTCTGGTTTTATGTGTATCTGATTTTATGTGTTGATCTTTGATCTACTTGGATTGAGTTTTGTATAAGGAGATAAGAATGGGTTGATTTGCGTTTTTCTGCATGCTGACCTCCATGTACCACTGAGTTGATCTAGCACCATTTATTAAAAATGCTGTCTTTTTTTGCACTGGATGTTTTTAACTCCTTTGTCAAATATCAAGTGACCATAGGTATATTGTTTCATTTCTGGGTCTCCAATTCTATTCCTTTGATCTTCCTGCCTGTCTCTGTACCAGTACCATACAGTTTTTTTTTTTTTTTTTTTTAATCACTATTGCTCTATAGTAGAGCTTGAGGTCAGGGATGGTAATTCCCCCAGAAGATTTTTTGATGTGGAGAATACTTTTTGCTATCCTGTGTTTTTTGCCATTCCAAATGAATTTTCAGATTGCTCTTTCTAGCTCTATGATTTGGAATTTTGATGGGGATTGCATTGAAGTTGTAGATTGCTTTTGGTAAGATGGCCATTTTTACTGTATTAATCCTACAAATCCATGAGCATGGAAGATCTTTCCATCTTCTGAGATCTTTGATTTCTTTCTTCAGAGGCTTGAAGTTCTTGTCGTACAGATGTTTCACTTGCTTGGTTAGAGTCACCCTCAAGGTATGCAATATTATTTGTGACTATTGTGAAGGGTGTCATTTCTCTAATTTCTTTCTCACCTTGTTTATCCTTTGAGAAGAGGAAGGTACTGATTTCTTTGATTAATTTTATATCCAGCCACATTGCTGAAGTTGTTTATCACCTTTAGGAGTTATCTGGTGGAATTTATGGGGTCACTTAAGTATATGATCATATCATATGCAAATAGTGATATTTTGACTTCTTCCTTTCCAATTTCTATACATTTGATCTCCTTTTGTTGTCTAATTGCCCTGCCTAGGACGTCAAGTACTATGTTGAATAGATAGAGAGAGAGTGGGCAGTTTTGTCTGGGCCCCAATTTTAGTGGGATTGCTTCAAGTTTCTCTCCATTTAGTTTGATGTTAGCCACAAGTTTGCAGTATCTTTAGGTATGAACCCTGAATTCCTGATTCCTCAAGACTATTATCATGAAGGCATGCAGAATTTTGTCAAAAGCTATTTTAGCATCTAATGAAATGACCATGTGTTTTTTTTTCTTTGAGTTTGTTTATGTAGTGGATTACATTGATGGATTTCCATATATTGAACCATCTCTGCCTCCCTGGGATGAAGCCTACTTGATCGTGATGAATTGTTGTTTTGATGCATTCTTGGATTTGGTTGATGAGAATTTTGTTGAGTAGTTTTGCCTCAATGTTCAAAAGGGAAATTGGTCTGAAGTTCTCTTTCCTTGTTTGGTCTTTGTTTGGTTTAGGTGAACACTTTATCATGGCTTCCTAGAATGAATTCGGTAGTGTTCCTTTAATTTCTATTTTGTGGAATAGTTTGAAGAGTATTGGTATTAGCTCTTCTGTGAAGATCTGATAGAATTCCCCAGTAAACCCATCTGGTCCTGTTTTTTTTTTTTTGTTTTTTTTTGTTTTTTTTGTTTTTTTGTTTTTTGTTTTTGTTTTTGGTGGGGTGAGGGTGTGGCAGGGACTATTTACAACTGCTTCTATTTCCTCAGTACTTATGGGACTATTTAGATGATTTATCTGATCCTGTTTTAACGTTGGTACCTGGGACTGTTTAGATGATCTATTTGATTCTGATTTAATTTGGGTATTTGGTATCTGTCTAGAAAATTGTCCATTTCATCCAGATTTACCAATTTTGATGAGTACCTGGGACTGTTTAGATGATCTATTTGATTCTGATTTAATTTGGGTATTTGGTATCTGTCTAGAAAATTGTCCATTTCATCCAGATTTACCAATTTTGATGAGTATATGTTTGTGTGATCAGATAGGATGATTTTTTTTAATTTCCACAGTTTCTGTTGCTATGTCTTCCTTTTCATTTCTGATTTATTAATTTGGGTAGTGCCTCTGTGCCCCTTGGTTAGGCTGGCTAAGGATTTATCTGTCTTGTTGATTTGCTCAAAGAACCAGCTCTAGCTTTTGCTGATTCTTTGTATACTTCTTTTTGTTTCTATTTGGTTGATTTTGCCTCTGAGTTTGATTATTCCCTGCAGTCTACTCCTCTTGGGTATATATGCTTCTTTTTGTTCTAGAGCTTCCAGGTATGCTCTTAAGCTGCTAGTGTAAGCTATTTCCATTTTCTTTTTAGAGCTATGAGTTTTCCTCTTAGCACTGCTTTCATTGTGTCCCATAAGTTTTGGTATGATGTGTCCTCATTTTCATTAAAGTCTAAAAAGTCTTTAATTTCTTTATTTCTTCCTTGACCAAGCTATCATTGAGTAAAGCATTGTTCAACGTCCATCTGTATGTGTGTTTTCTGTTGTTTTTGTTTGAACTTACAACCAGCCTTAGGCTGTGGTGATCTGATAAGGTGCATGGAATTATTTCAATATTCCTGTATCTGTTGTGGCCTGTTTTGTGACCAGTTATGTAGAGAACCATATTGGGGTACTATGCCACCTGGCAGGATTTGACATTGACCAAGGTGAAGTTCATTATTCCTCCAGGTCTACGAATTCCTGAATTAAACATGTGACCCTAAAATTTTCATGGGCTAGATGTAGTCAATTTCTTAATCTAGTCTCAGTTGAAACAGCAGAGACTGATCTAAGCTGCTCTGCAGTCATCTAGGAGCCAAACATAGCTGGAGAAAAATCTGTTTTCAAAAGGGCCAGAAGTCACAAGTTCTAGGGCAAGTGGACTAATGGTTATTTCTCCTAGAAAAATCTCTGCAATTGTGATTATTGGGTTCAAAGTACTTTTTTCTCTTGAAATTACAGCTAGAAAAAGGAAAGATTTGTTTTGTTTGAATTTATGATATTCATATAATCATTTCATTTTTGTTTCTAATTGGTCTTAAAGGTATAAGTATGTTTTGCATGTCTTGACTGCCGAGTATTGCCTTATAAATTATTGGGCATGATTTAAATGATATAATGTTGGCAACAAAAAGTTAGTTTAAAACTGGTAACTCAGGGTTGGAGCCATCTTAAACAGCACCCCATGGCATGACCCAACACAGAAAAAACAGGCCTCTAAGATACATCCAAATTGGCATAATGTTTTATGTGGATCCTAGCAATTAGACTTATAAGGAATAAGATTTAAAACAATGCCTCTTTAATAAGTTGTACTGTCATGCATTCATAGATCTTAAGGTTAAACTGTATTTTGAACCACACCTGGATAAATTTGTCAGGAATGTTCTTTTGGCCATAGACTCCCTAGGTGGGGTTTGCAGGAAAAAAAGCAGTACCTACAAGCCTCCATTGAGGCAGCTTTAAGCTTTGCATTAACTCAAATGTAAATGTCCTCTAATGTGAACCTATTGTCTAAAGACAGAACCAAACCCTCAATACAAGAAGGTAGGATTTTAAATATCTCAGTATTTATTATTCACAGTGCATGCATGACAGTATGGGCCTGCTGCAACTTTTTCAAAAGTTTATTGCCTACAGTGGTAAAGCAAAAATTTAACCCCCCAAGATTGAAAAGGAGATCTCAGTGGAAATTTATTTGCTATCAAATAGGCTTCTTTTAAACTGTTTCAAAATTTACAGATTTAAAACTACTAAAAACAGCTAGTAGAATTTTTCCAGGAACCCTGAAATTACTGGTTCCTTTTGTTATTTGACCCTCATACTATAGGGTCTGGTTGCAAGCTGCTGCCATGCAGGACAGGTGGGTTTGGGTCTGGCTTTAGAAAATAGGTTCAGATTAGAGGATATTTACATATGAGTTAATGCAAAGCTTAAAGTTGCCTCAAAGGAGGCTTGTAGGTACTGCTTTTTTCTTGCAAACCCCACCTAGGGAGTCTATGGCCAAAAGAACATTCCTGACAAATTAATCCAGGTGTGGTTCAAAATACAGTTCAATCTTAAGATGTATGAAAGTTTATTAATAAGGCTATGTAGAATTTATCAAAGCATTATAATCTTGCCTGCCTACTCCATACAAAATTATTATAGGTTTAAAATGTTGTATTTTGCTTTACATCCCAATAATTGTAAAATCATTTGCTTCTATGAGTTAGCTTTAAAGAAACAATAAAGCAATTTCCATAGAAGGTTTTTCTTCAAGAAATAGAAGATAGCCTTACCTTATGTGAGAAAAAATATTTTGTCTCTGCCTCAATACAAGAAGCTAGGATTTTAAATCTTTCAGTATATATTATTCACAGAATTTTATTACAGGCCTTTGTGCTTAACAATGGGCTTAAAAAAACTTTTTTAAGTAGTTGTTGCTCCAAAAAGGATTCAAAGGTAATGTATCAATTGTAGCCTAAGCAAATTGGCACTGAAAATTCAAATAAAGATAATTTGCTTATTCTAATTGATTTTCAAAGGGTGTTAGGATATATTAGTTGGTGTTATCTTATATTAACCTCATCTTAAGCTTGCCACAGGAGGACTTAAGCCTCTGTTCTCAAGGTGGATGCAAAATAACTGAGAGAAAAATAATTTGGAGGAACCTACTGTAATCATTTGCCAACAGTTTATGTGTTCACTGCCATTCCTTGGCAAAAAGAACATTAATGTAAAATCACCTTTTTTTCATCTCCAAGTAAAGTTTTAACATCCTTCAATAAAGATATTGGCACGTTAAAAAAGAATTGTAAGATAAAATCATAAAAGTATTTTAAAAGAAATATTTTAAGAACCTGATGAAACCTTTGCCTTGTTTCAAATGGCAATGGCAATCCAGTTGGTCATTGCAGAGTATTGATAATTGATGTATTGTATTGCAGGCCTTTTAGGCAAAATTGGTAATTGTTATCCAAAAGATAAGTTATTAAAATTTGCTTCCATGCATGCTTTTATATTTCTATAGATTTATACAGGCATCCCATAAAGAATGCATCCACTGTGAGAATAAAGTTCATATAATTGGATCACATTATTATTCTTTTAAGTTTCCCCTTGCTTTACCACAGATAATTGACTTGGGTGCTGCAGCAGCTAGTTTTAAAATATTAAAAAATCAAGCCTTTAATTGTATATTGGCAAATATAAATATATAGCTCATGGTTTACAATTGCTTGAAATTGTTCCTTTTTTGACACTGCTAATTCTTACATATTACAATTATTTATGCAAATATAATTCAAGTTAAGAAAAGATATGTTCTTTTTAAATGATTAATTGCTGGACATTTAAGAGCTGATCCAAGGTCTGGAGAGATGGCTCAGCTGTGAAAGGCTAGGCTCACAACCAAAAATATAAAAGTTCAATTCCCAGCAACCACATGGTGGCTCACAACCACCTGTGATGAGATCTGACACCCTCTTCTGGTGTGTCTAAAGACAGCTACAGTATACTTACACATAATGAATTGATAAATCTTTAAAAAAGATCTCATTCTAGATTGCCAGGAGAAGACCCCTTAAGGTATGGTCACAAGAGATTTCTGCCCCAGGCAGACAATAGGCCTTATATAAGAACAATTGGCCATACAATCATATTCTTTACATAATCAAAATAGTAATGGCTTGAGAATAATTTTATATTTTTAGAAAATGTGCACATCAAATTGTAAAGACTTGTTCTTGGTGTCCTCAATTTCTACCTGTACAACATAATGGTGCTAATTCTAGAGAACTTAATCAATTATAACAAATGAATGGTACTCATATTTCTGATTTTAGAAAAGTAAAATATGTGTGTGTGACTAATGATTATTTTTTTGGCTTTCTAGTTGCAACTGCTCTAACAGAAAAAGCAACTAAAAATGCTACATTTTTTTCTATGCTTGCTGCCTACATTATTGTCTGTGCTTAGTGTTTGTACTGGCTGGTTTTGTGTGTCAACTTGACACAGGCTGGAGTTATCACAGAGAAAGGAGTTTCAGTTGGGGAAGTGCCTCTATGAGATCCAACTGTGAGGAATTTTCTCAATTAGTGATCAAGGGGGAGGGCCCCTTGTGGGTGGTACCATCCCTGGGTTGATATTCTTGGGTTCTATAAGGGAGCAGGCTGAGCAAGCAAGGGTAAGCAAGCCAATAAGAAACATCCCTCCATGGCCTCTGCATCAGCTCCTGCTTCCTGACCTGCTTGAGTTCTAGTCCTGACTTCCTTTAGTGATGAACTGCAACATGGAAGTGTAAGCTCAATAAACCCTTTCCTCCCCAACTTACTTCTTGGTCATGATGTTTGTGCAGGAATAGAAACCCTGACTAAGACAGTGTTCCAACTTAGATTAAAACAGATAATGGAACTGGCTATTTATTACAGTCATCAAACATTTGAGATGTTTTGACATCAATTTAACAACAATTTAATTCTTTATAATCCTCAAGGACGAGGTAATATGAAAATTTTAAAACATTATCTTCTTAAAAAACACAAAGGGGAAAATTATATCCCTGTGCATATTATTTAAATTATACTTGTATATTTTTAAGAAAATTTTAAAATTTGGATGCCAAGAAGTCCTTGCTGAGTGTCTATAGTATCCTATAACTAGGTATGCTCATGCCTAGGTGAGATAGAAGGATCCACTTATTGGCATATGGCATGATCATGACTTAATATGGGGAAGAAGGCATGTTTGTGTTTTTTTTCACAGAATGCTGCAGAACCCAGCTAGCTGCCAGAGTGATTGGTGTGGCATGCTGAAGATAATGCTGACCTGTGGGCTTGCTGAGTGTGCTTACAATGGTGACTTTACTTTCCTATGTCCCAGATTAGATAAACTGCCTTGCTTCAAGCTTTTAACTAACTTAGAAAAATTAATCTAAAGACAAATTATAATGACTCTGCTCTTTCCATTAATGTAATCAGCTGACTGTTCTAGATCATATATGGTTCTAGAAATAAATACAATATTGGAGATTCCAATTATGAAGATGGCTAATAATCTTTATCAGTCAGCTGAGTTAATTTAAAATGTAATCTCCACTCTTTCTTAAAAATAACAGCTTATCTGTTGATTCACAAAGCTACCTCCCTCACTCCAGAGGCTAATTTTAGTGTCTGATAGCTGCTAAATTGCAGATAAATTCTCAAAGCCACTTCCCCCACACTGGGAAGTCAGGCTTGGTGTCTGAAAGTCACTAATTTGCAGCTGAATGGGCCATCCAAAAACAAGTAAATTCTGTTTTGCTTCTAACTCTTGACCTTTTTTGTTTAGTAGACTGGCGGTCTCCACTCAGGCTCACCTGGGTTGAAAATGTCATGTCTGTTAAAGACACTTGTAGAACATGCTTGGCATAAATCAACTCTCTGACATCAAAACCTATACAAGTGTATCTCCTTTTAGGAGCCACATAAAACTCATATCTATGCATGTCTGCTTATGAGCCAACATGGACACCAGTGTAAGGCACAGTACTGCAAGGGCAGGACCGTGCTTTCTGTCTCTGGGTCCCCTGCGAAGCAAACCTGATTTCATAGAGGTTGGTGTTTAGAGGCACTCCTTTAAATAATAGCAAGGAAGCCTAAAACCTCTCTTCCATAAAAAGACACCATAAAGTATATTGGAGGATCAGGTCACTAATTCCCCTCTATGGTTAATGCCCACCATCCCTTGATGGATGTTTATCCACTTGGTTGTTACCTCCTCATCTTATAACTAATAAAAAGGGAGGAGATGTAGAGAGCCATATAGGGGTGCTATGTCACCTGGCATGACTTGACATTACCAAGGTAAAGTTCATTGTTCCTCAAGGTCTATGAATTCCTGAATTAAGCAGGTGACCAGCCCAGCTGCCTGAGCAGTGGAGCCAATGCCCAGTGAAAAGCCAGACCAGTTCCCCAGAACACACCCTGAAATTTGGGAAAGGGTCTTGCCCCACCTATATATATTTTGAGACCTCCGTTAAACTTTGAGCCTTGAACAAGAAATTTGTCTCAGCTCCATGTTTCTCTTGCCACTCTGTTCCTATCCCCAGGTTTCCTTCCAGGGAACCCAGTAACCCGTTCGAATGTAGCCTTGGATGGCTACACAATCATGTGGTCAATTTTGGAGAAGGTACCATGAGGTGCTGAGAAGAATGTATATTCTTTTGCATTAGGATGGAATGTTATATAAATATCTGTTAGACCCATTTGGTTCATAACTTCAGTTAGTTTCACTGTATCTCTGTTTAGTTTCTGTGTCCATGGTTTGTCCATTGATGAGAGTGGAGTGTTGAAGTCTCTCAATATTATTGTGTGGGGAGCAATCTGTGCTTTGAGCTTTAGTAAAGTTTCTTTTATGAATGTGGGTGCCCTTGCATTTGGAACATAGATGTCAGAACTGAGAGGTTATCATGGTAGATTTTGCCTTTGACTAGTATGTAGTGTCCCTCCTTATCTTTTTTGAAAACTTTTGGTTGAAAGTCAATTTTATCTGATAAGAATGGCCTCTCTAGCTTGTTTCTTGGGACCATTTGCTGGAAAATTGCTTTCCAACTTTTGACAATGAGGTAGCAACTGTCTTTGTCACTGAGGTGTGTTTTTTTATATGCAGCAAAATGTTGGGTCCTGTTTACTTATCCAGTCTGTTAGTCTATGTCTTTTTATTGGGGAATTGAGATCACTGATGGTAAGAGATTTTAAGGAAACATGATTGTTGCTTCCTGTTATTTTCTTTGTCAACAGAGGAATTCTCTTTGTGTGGTTATCTTCTTTCTGGGTTGTTGAAAAAAGATTACTTTATTGCTTTTTCAAGCATGTAGTTACCCACCTTATGTTGGTATTTTCCACATAGTATCCTTTGTAGAGCTGGGTTTGTGGAAAGATATTGTGTAAATTTGGCTTTGTCCTGGAAAGTCTTGTTTTCTCCATCTATGGTAATTCAGAGTTTTGCTGCATATAGCAGTCTGGGTTGGCATTTGTGTTCTCTTAGGGCCTGTATTGAAGGATTCAGCAGGATGATGAGGCTTAAAGGTGGGGGGTATAGGGGGTTAGGTGAGTGTGGCTAGGCGGCGTGGGGGAAGGTGTCCAGGCGGGCTCTTGCCTGGGCACTTCTGCCCCTGAGGGACCACACACACACAGACATGGTATAGAATAGAGTTTATTCAGAATAGGGGATGGGAGTTAGTGGTAGAGAGAGAGAGAGAGGAGAGAGAGAGAGAGAGAGAGAGAGAGAGAGAGAGAGAGAGAGAGAGAGAGAGTGGAGGGAGGCCGGCCATGACCACGTGGGGGGGGGAGAGCCCCAGGGGCAGAGAGGTGAGAGAGTATGGGAGAGCAGAGAGCAAAGAGAGAGAGGAGGAGCACGTAGCCCCTCTTATAGTGGGCCAGATCTCTGGGGCGGTGCATACCTGGCTATTGCCAGGTAGGTGTGGGGTGGAGCTTAGACAAAACCCCAACATGTATGACATCTGCCCAGGATCTTCTAGCTTTCATAGTTTTTGGTGAGAAGTCTGGTATAATTCTGATAGATCTGCCTTTACGTGTTATTTGACCTTTTTCCCTTATTGCTTTTAATATTCTTTCTTTGTTTGGTACATTTGGTGTTTTGATTGTTATGTGACAGGAGGATTTTCTGTTCTGGTCTAGTCTGTTTGGAGTTCTGTAGGCTTCGTGTATGATCATGGACATCTCTTTCTTTAGGTTAGGGAACTTTTCTTCTATAATTTTTTAAAAGATATTTACTGGCCCTTTAAGTTATAAATCCTTGCTCTCTTCTATACCTATAATCCTTATTTCATAAATAATATACATTTATTTCTCAGTTTGGGGAATTTAAAATCATGGTACCAGCAGATTCAAGTATCTGTTAAGTTTTTCTCTGCTTTAAAAAAGTCATTTTGCTATGTCCTCATACACCATGAAGAACAAAGGCATGAGGTGCCAGAGAGTTATGCTGACATTTTCATAGTTTTATTCATGCGTAACAGGCTTCATTTGTTAATCACATCCCCAAAAGCCTTACCTCTTACCAACACTACCTTGAGAGTTAGGTTTCAACATAGAGATCATAAGGGGAAACATAAATCTAGACGGTAGATCAGGAAAAGTGATGATAGTTGGGTGAAATAAATTTTTATCTAACATAGCTGAAAATCAATATACTTTTTCTATTGTGGTGATCTAAGGAGTAGCTGAATAAGCACTGTAATTGGCAGCATGAGCATTACCTACAGAGATGTTAATACAACATGCTGAAAGTGGTTACTTTTTTTCCCTAGTATCATTATTTCCAGTTAATTCTTCTTTAGTCTTGCAACTTTTAGAATCATACACAACAAAACATAAACACATCAAATCCCTATCTATTCCCCTTTTTCTTCTTCAATCCCCTTCATATTCTCTCCAGAGCATCCTCATCCCAATCTCATGCTGACATTCCTTTTTTTGTCTTTTTCTTTTCTCTACTCATTCCCCTTTTTTTCTTCTTTTTCATTCTTTTGTTTTATTCTTCCCCTTTTATTCCTCTTGCTTTTCTTCTTCTTACTTCTCCATCCTCTTTTCTTCTTCCCCTCTTTTTCTTCATCCTGGTTATCTTCCTTCTTGTAAGCCACTAATTTTCATTACTGCCTCCCATTACATACATACACACACACACACACACACACACACACACACACACGCGCGCGCGTGCATGCGTGCACACACGCACACATACATGCACACATACACAAACACACATAAGTTGTGAAGATGTACAAATCTTCCTCATAATCATGTGTGTATGTGTGTGTGTGTTTGTGTGTGCGTGTGTGTGCGCGCGAGCGTGTGTGTGTGTGTGGGGGGGTACATTTTCTGTAGTATGGAAATCTTATCAATAGCCCATGCTTAAAAACAATAATCTACCTCCTCACCCACTATTAATTGCAGACAGAGGCTGCAGCCAGCAAGGGGCTCCTAGGAAACTATTGTGATGGAAATCAGAATCAAGCATTACAATGGCAACCTATTTGGAATTTATCCAACAAAATAAAGAGCAAAACAAGGTCTGGTTCAGTTGGATTGTTTGGCTATTTAATAATCAGGAAGCTATAAGCTATTTGTTCTAGTGGTAGTCCTGTTTACAATTCTGAAAGAGACAAAATTCACAACCTATCCATACAAACTTTTCTTGTGCAATAGGTTATCTTGATGTGCAGTTTTGAATCTTTTTTGCTAAGTAGATTTTACAGCAAAATGTTGGACTTGCAAGTTCTGTTAGTAAAGGAATCAGTTTCTACCTGTATATGATGGTATATCTAAATTCAATCAGCCTGCTGAGCTTTTAGCCCTGTTCTCAAATATTGGCTATGTAGTTCTGCATAGTCCCCAGGGGCTTTTGATAGCACTCGTTGTGATTGATACTTGCATATAAGATGAAGATTTACAAACTCTGAAGGAATCCATGAAGATTCCCTCAAGTATTTGCCATCTATAGATTTTCTTGGACTTAGTACTTTAGAGAGAATGGTGCAGTTTCATGAACTTGCATGTGAAGGTATTTCAAAAAGCTATGTCTTATGATGAACAAAGGATTGATCTTCCACACAACTGGAGGACATACTGGGGCCCTCAAAATGCTATTCAAGCCATACATGGTCCTCAGGCACAGCAGCCAACTCCTTCCAATAGCTAACTCATGTGGCACATAGAATTGAATTTAAGCAACTACTTGAAATATGTCATGTCTTCAACTTGAACAAAGAAATTGGCAAGACTATAGTATTTAGCATTTTTAGCTGTATAAATTAGATCCAGTAGAACATAGGTTTTAAAAACACACTATAGTTTTTTGAATCAGTTTCCTTTTTACTGAAATGGTACTTTAAAAAAAATCATTATGAAGACATGAGTTTAGTTTTGGTATGCTTCCTTCTACTTTTAAGTTCATAAAATCTTTATGTGGTTGGAGGACAGCCATGCAAATGTAGTTCCTCAAAAGATTTTAATTTTGTCTTTACTTTGCAGGTAGCTTCTTCTTTAACCTTCTCATTAAAGGTGCTATTATTAAAATTGATTGATGTATTGATGTTCCTTCTAATTATTTTACTAACCTTAGGACTTTAGAAGAAATTGATAGCAATTGTAGTAATTCTTTGGCTGGTAGCAGCAATAATACTGGAAGTGTTAAACAGATTCATGTGCCATCTAAAGCCACATCTTGGTCCATGGCCATGCAGCAACAGAGTCCCTGGTCCATGTTACAATGATCCATGGCTCATATTAACACTAAAATGAGGGCATGAGCACAGGAAATTTTGCCGCTGCAACTCTCCATTTATGAAGCAAGTAGGCACAGGAGAGATACCCTTTTCTGCCTCGGCCATGCCCTGATAGTGTGACTGAAAGAAAGCTGGTATGGTGACTAACTCAGCTATAACTCAAGCCCAGTTTCAGGATATTGAGTTGGCCCATCAACCCCTTCTAATGCCAAAGAATGTAAAGAGGCAAGTCCAAATCCACAGGATCTTCATGTTACAGGGTAACAAAAGGGTCCCAATGAATAGAGCATCTGAAGCCCTCTGGTCTTGAATGAGACCAATGACTCATTGAAATAAACAATTTCAAGTGAAGCTGTTTGGACAAAGTGTGTATTACATGACCCATCATGACACACTTCTTTCCAAAGAAAGATTTTGTTTTGTTTGCTATGTTGTATATATTGGTTTGTTTTCTTTAGGGATAAAGGGATAATGGAAGGGTAGAGATTTGATATGGAGGATGAGCAGATGAAGCGAATTGGGATTCATGATAAAAAATTCAGAAAGAATCACTAAAATAGAATTCAAAATTAAGCTGTTTAAAAAGGACAATTTAATGACTAATGGCACCAGCATATTAAGTAGAAACAGATATAATGTCATCTTAATATTTTTCTTCTCAAAATAATAAATATTTCTACAGCTTGTAAGGGGTATCTTACTGATTCAAGTCCTGATATATATCCTGAAGAATTCATTAACATTCTGAAACACAGGTTATGTTTGTGTTGCTTATAAAGTTTGGGAATTGGTTCTGACTGATCAACAGTGAAACATGTAGAATGTTTCAATTTATTTGTTATGGATATATTGAGATTTTACAATGATAGTTTATATAGAGATTTGAATTATTTATTCCTTTATATGTGAGGCAAATACTGTGAAAAAAAGAAGTAAGAAACACTTCAATTGACATGTCTTTATCCAGTGAAAAAGGCTTTGCTTTGTTTTGTTTTGTTGTTTTGGTTTGATTTGGTTTGACTTGGTTTTGCCTGCATTTGAATGAAGAAAAACTAAGTCACCCTGTCAGGGATGATTCTATGCTTGCTGTAAGCCTTTTCCCTCCTCACTCTCCCTTCTATCTCTCTCTCTTTCTCTTCATCCATTTCCTACTATGATGTATGCTTTTATCCCTTTATCCCCCATAAAAAAGAATGTCCTCACACAATGAGTGCTGAGCCACATTTAAAAAGCGATAGAAATGTATCCTGTGATATCTTCATTTTTAATGTAAACTTTCAAGCAGTTTATCAATGTCAGATGACATCAGACACACTGTTTAATGAGTACATTATATAGAAAAAACTGGTCTGGTCAGTCTTCTGAGAAACCATGGAGGAAGGAACTAATCATTTTTCTGGAGATTGTATTATGTTTTACTAGGTGTCCTTATTCCCATCTAGTACCCATACAAAATTCATCACACATCTATTGACCTTGTATTTCTAGTCATTTAATTGTTATCTAGCTATATTTTCAGCAATGGTAACTTTGGACAGAATTTAATTAATGTGATGGACATAAGAAGCAACCCTAGGAAGACTGAATTTTATAGTCACTGTGTTGAATAGTTGTAGGTACATTTAACTTTTGGTTTCAAGTCAATTATACTACTTAAGTAATAAGGCAAATTTAGGTGCTATCAAATATATATGAGTTCATGAAAAGTCAGACCTGGTGAACATGTAGAAGGGAGGCTGGGCACTCACTCATGCTTATGCTTAATGTCAAGTATGTTGAGGTCCCCAGTGAACCACTATCAGGATCTAAATAAGATATAAGGAAAATGAGAGAACAGAAGGGCAGAGAGGAGTACCGCAAAAGAATGTGGACAAAGCCAGAGGATATTTTCAGAGGCTAGAGAGATGGCTCAGCGGTTAAGAGCACTGACTGTTCTTCCAGAGGTCCTGAGTTCAACTCCCAGCAATCATATGGTGGCTCACAACCATCTATAATGGGGATCCGATGCTCTCTTCTAGTGTGGCTGAAGACAGCTATAAAATAGTACTTACATACATGGAATAAATAAATAAATCTTTTTTAAAAAGAAAAAAAAAGAACGTGGACAAAATGCAGGTTTGAAATTTAAAGTTGTTCCTGGTACTCTTTTATATCCTCTTTACTTCATGACCTGCGAAGCTGATATCTAGTTATGTGGAGTTGTTCCTATAGTTATATATTCCAATAGTAATCTATTATTTACTATTTTCTTCAGTAATAACATTCCTTGAAAATAACATGAGAAAAATAAACAGAAGTTGAATTTTATTATAACTGCTCACAATTGCAGTGGGGATTTCACTGATACTTTGACTAATGATCTTTCAGTGTTTAGCCTCAGGAATGAGTGGAACTGGCTCTTGAAAGTCATGCTAATATACTAGATTATCTCTGTAATCCTAGCACTTGGAAGGCTGAGGCAGAATTGCTGAAAGTAAGGCCAGCCAGCCTAGGTGACATAATGAGTCCCAAATCAGCCTGAGCTACACTGAGATAATGTTTTACAAACAAAGAAAAACATATAAAAATAAACTCACCAAATCAACAGAACTATGTCTCAAGATGATAAATGAAGTGCTTTCTGAGAAGAAATAACATTATCTTATGTTTTTATTTAGTTATTTTATTTTATTGTTGTTCTTTTTAAAGCACTTTATTCAGAGGTTTGGGAAAAGGTTGGAGAAGTCCATGCTGTCTGCTGTCCTCTGCTGGGCAGACCTTAGAGATCTCCGTGACACTAAGAGCTTCATTTAATTATTTTAAACCAAATGAGTTTGTATATGTTTTCCAGTGATGACTCTCCTAGCATTATTGATCAGAGCACTGGGTGTATTTATTTTTCAAGAAAGTCTACTTAAAGATTTGCCTCTTTAGGTAACTTTTATTTTCTGTGCATCTGACTTGATCCTTCTTATGAAAATATTCGGTGTTTGAGTGTTTGTTCTATTTGCTTTGAAAGTTTATAAGTCAATAACCTTTGAGAGTTTGTAATGAAATAAATCTGTATTTCCTTGAAAAATAGAATTGAGTTTTTATATTCTTTCAAAAGAACTTGGAGATACATACAGGGTAAATTATAATGATTTCACTAGGTAAAATATTTCTCATAAAAACTATAGGCATGACTATTTTCTTTTGCATGTATACATGAATATTCATCATAATGTAGAAAGCATTTTTGTTGCATATTGTCTTTGCTTTGAGTTCGTCTTGTAAAGTTCTAGGCAACTGAGTTAATACTTTGGATATGCCAAATCCCTGATTCTGCCCCTGATGTGAAAACCCAGCCTACCTTTGATTATTGATTTTTTCTTTTTTGATAGTTTTTATTTACTTTCTTCTAATTTGTTCTTCACTGATTCTGATACTCTTGGGCATGCAGTAATGTCTCAATGAGAGTAAGGCTCAAGACATAATATTTGTGTGACAACTCTTGTTGCACTTTTGTGGATCCTGCTCCTGGACTGGCTTACATGTTTTTTTTTTTTTTTTTTTTTTGTGTGTGTGTGTGTGTTGTTGTTGTTTGTTTTGTTTTGTTTTGTTTTAATTCAGTCTTTTCTGAATTACATCTTGAATCTTTCAATGGCTCTGCCTTCAAAATCTGTCCTTGCCTCAAAGGTGTCATATTTCAGTGAGGAAATAAATGGCTTGTGTGTGTGTGTGTGTGTGTGTGTGTGTGTGTGTGTGTGTGTGTGTTGAGGGGAGAGAAAGGAATTTGACAAAGTCTTTTTCAGTGCAGATGGGAACTGAGATGGGAGGCTTTACAGAAGGCAGATATTTCAATGGGAGAACAAATATCAAGCACAAAGGGAGAGCTTTCTGACAAAATGTATGAATCTCAGACTTGAGCTCTGAATGTTGTTTGCATGTTCCTTTTCCTGAGTTATTTGCTCCAATATGTGATTTGCTAGCTCCTGTTTGGTGCCTCCATTTCTATTTTCAACAATATTTTAAATTTCTAGAGGAGGATCTCAGAAATGATTTGACAACTGTCAATTTGGAACCTATCAAATTTTAGTTACCATTATTCTCTCTCTCTCTCTCTTTTTTTTTTGGTATCACTTTTTATACATTTTTTCTGATAAATTATAAATTTATATGAAAATATTTCTTTTTTTCTTTTTTCTAGGATATATTCTTTATTTACATTTCAAATGATTTCTCCTTTCCTGGTTGCCTCCCCCCTGAAAGTCCTATCAACCGTCTCCCCTACCCCATTCCCCAATTAGCCCCCTCCTGCTTCCCTGTCCTAGTATTCCCCTACACTGTTGCATTGAGCCTTCCAGGACCAGGGGCCTCTTATCCCTTTGATGTCCAACAAGGCCATCCTCTGCTGCCTATGCATCTGGAATCATGGGTAATACCATGTGTTTTATCTGGTTGATGGTTTTGTCCCTGGGAGCTCTGGGAGTTCTGGGTGGCTCATATCTTTGTTCCTCCCATGGCACTGCAAACCCCTTCAGCTCCTTGCATGATTCTGTAGCTCCCCCTTTGGGGACACTGTGCTCAGTTTAATGGCTGGCTGAGACTGTTCTGTATTTGTCATGCACTAGCAGAGCCTCCCAGGTGATATCAATATCTGGGTCCATTAAGCAAATACTTGTGGGCATCAATAATAGTGTTTGGGCTTTGTAACTTTATATGGGATGGATCACTAAGTGGGGTAGCCTCTGGATGGTTTTTCTCTCAGTCTCTGCTCAACACTTTGTCTCCATATCTCCTTCTGTGGGTATTTTGTACCACTTTGAAATGTGCATAAAGCATCTCTGACCCTAGTGTTCATTTTTCAAGGGGTATGCATTCATTCCATTTCTTGCAATAAAGAAATAGAAAATGTACAAACCCCTTATATAAAGTTCTTAGTCAGAAACAATTCTATCTCCTTGGAATTTCATAAGTCTTTCCAATTTTTAAGTGAGAAATCTGCAACCCTTAAGTAATATTTCCAAAAATCCCTTTCTCATTTTGGAGAGATTTTTGTTCTCTGTGCTTTAAAATACTTCCAGGAAGCTTAGTGTTCCAAATCCTTACACTTACATAAGTTACAGGTAAAGTTTAAAATACATTTCCTATTACTTAAAATGTTTACTCAAACCATCATAAGCAAAAGGGAAAGGGGGTCCATTCACAGTCTCCTTGATGGTCAAGAGAGAGTGTAAATAGTGTGTAAAAGATGACATAAGTAGAAAAGACACTTTCCATTTTGGCTTAGGGCCTATTTTAACAGATCTTTTTGTTAACACCAAAGTTAATCAGCTGATCTGCATGATATGTAGACTTGAAAAGAGTCAAGTGCACAATGAACATTCAATCATACTTAAAAGAAGGCAAATTCACTGGTAAATGAAAATGTGGAGCTGGAGAGATGTCTCTGTGGGTAAAGTGCTTGTCACACAAGTTGAAGGTGTGAGTTTGAGTCCCCAGGATCCCTACAAAATGGGATGCACTAATCTCAGTCCTCCTCTGACAAGATTGGAGGCAAGGGCAAAAACGCCAGGGAAGTACATTGAACAGATAATATGAGTACACTGTATCAAAGGAAATAAAGAGAGATCTTAAGGAAGAAGGAGAGGAATATATTAACATCTTTTATTCCTCCTATCTCTACAAATGTATTGCATCAACTGTGCACCTGCACATCTGATCACATACATAACACACACACACACACACACACACACACACACACACATGCATGCATACACACACACATGGCATGCACATTTGTACCCAAGGATTTTAAAAATGCAAGCATTTCATTTTAACTTTCATTTCTTTTCCACCTTGTATTGCCTCAACTTTGTCATGAATGACTTTTCCAATTTAAAGTTCTTTTGTTAGCCATAAGTGTTATTTAAGTTGTAAATCAAATATGTGTTTTTATCATCCAGCTTGTATTCATTCCTGAAGGCACAACCCAACTGTTTAATTGCATCTCTAGAATGCAGTTAAACTCTGGCTTTCACTCATAATGATGTCTGTTTTTAGGATACAAAAAAATTCAATTATTAATGAAACTGGTGGCATATTAGTATAGATAGAAAATTGTATGATTTTGGTCCTAAAATTGAATAGCTAAAACCCATGGCAGTGAGGGACTTGGATCCTAAAGTGACTATTTCCTGTAGCCAGGCAGGACTCCCAGTGGCAGAATAAGTACAGCAACCCACCCATAAAGTTTTCCACTTAAACTATGTCCTCCTTACAAGATGTGCAGATAGAAAGACAGAACAGAGATGGAGGGAATGGCCAACCAATGACTGTCCCAGATTGAGACCCATCTAAGGGAAAAACCAATCTCTGACACTATTAGTTAATTATATTCTGCTATGCTCGCAGGCAGGATCCTAGCATAACTGTCCTCTGAAGCTCCATCCAACAATTGACTGAAAGAGTTGCAGAGCTTGGGGGGTATTGAGGAAGAGTCAGGGGAAGAACTGAAGGATCCATAGAGGATAGGGACTACACAGGGAGATTCAAATAACCTGTACCCTTGGGAGCTCCCCAGAGACTGAACTAGCAACCAAAGAGAGAACACGGACTAGACCCAGGCCCAGGCACATATGTAGCAGATATGTCCCTTGCTTTTCATGAGGGTCCTCAAAAAATTGGAGTAGGGGCTGTCCTTGAATTTGTTGCCTGTCTCTGGATCCTGTTTCCCTAACCTGGTACTCTCATTTGGCCTATGTGAGAGGATGTGCCTAGTTCTGCAGTGACTGATGTGCTTGTGTGTGTGGGTGGTTGGGGAGGGGGGGTAGGGTGGAAGGTGGCACCCAGGAGCTGCTCTCCTTCTCAGAGAAGGTGATAGAGGTGGGAAAGGGGGGCACAGAGACAAGAGAAGGATGATATTGGGATGTAAAGAGAATAAATAAAAATTTAACTTAAAAAAGGTAATCAAACACAATAACTTAGATAAGTCATTTTTTTCTGTTAGTAGGCAGGGGAATTACATTCAGAATTGTGAAGAAATGAATACTTGGTAAAAACCCTAGTGTGTTCATATAACCACTGTGAATGTCTCATAGATACTAATATGTTATAAGTTTGTGTCCCGTGTTGGTGCTATTGAAGAATTGTGGCGTCCTTAAAGTTGAGCTCAGTGGGGGCTTTTAGTTCATCAGTAGCAATCCCTTCAGGGAATTTGGGGACTCCTGGATCTGAAGTGATTTTGTTCTGCCATGGATTTCTGACAACATGCAACTTTAAACAGGCCCCAAACTGTGAATCTAAGAGATCATGAACTACAATGTCAAAATGATGATCCCCAAATCCCCCAACATTTCTATAAATTAATTATCTTAATTGTTTTTTTATAGTGATGGAAATCTGACTAATACTAGTGTTAATAGGTAGTGAAGCTGAACCATTCAGGTGACTTTTATTACTGAATGACTTAAAATTAAGAAAGACTACAAAGGGATGTTGAGGTACCCAACACACATAAAATCTTGAAGGTAGGAGTAAGCTCCAGAGGGAATACAATTACAGAAAGCTAATTTGAACAGAATATAAAATATTAAGTCCAATTGATAGTTTAATATGATTATTACATGTTTTAATATTTATAATTTAAACATACTAGAATTTTAAATATATTTATTTTTTCTTTATTTGTCTATCTCTTGGATTCTCATGGATCACAGCAGTCAAGTTCTGTATGGTTGTTAGGGACAATGCTTTATTTTATTATTACTTTTCTCATTTTAGCCATTTTGTGAGCTTTTGTTGTTGCTCATTATTTTAATTTGAATTCTAATAGAGAATTTGATAATCTTTTAAAAGACTCATTTTAGTGCTGTAATTTCTTTATTGAAGTGATTTTTCAATATTTAGACAATTAAAAAGCATTATATTGCTGAAGCTTTTACATGTTTTGGATCTTATTCCTTTTGTCAGACACATTGTCTTTTTACATCCTTTTCTAGAGTCCAATTCATTAACTTTAAAAGTTCCATATGAAAGAAAAATCTAATTTTTAAAACGTCCTTTTTCTTTTACTCACTAGGGATGCTATAAGCAAGCAGAGCTAGGAAAAAAGTAAATCAGATCTTCAGTTGCATATCTCATGACATGTAACCTGATAAGGCCACATAAGTGTTTGTCCTCTTTCATTACAAAGATTTATACTTTGCATTTTATATTTAAGTGAAAACTTATCTTCAACTTACTTTTTTTGTAAACTGTGAACTAGAAGAACTTTATTTGTTGCTATAGAAGGAAATAAAACACTGCCAACATTATTTATTGGAAAGCCTTTCACATGTTTACTAAAATGGCCTCTGTCTTTATCAGAGTTTGGCTAACATCTACATGTGTATCTAATTCAGATCTCTTTTTTTATACTAGTAATCTGTCTCTTGTTATACCTATCTCTTTGTCCTAATTTCTGTACCTTTTTTAGAAAATACTGACATAAAATGGGGTTATCTACTTCCAGTAAAATCACTTGTAAAGATTTTTTCCACTAGCATATCCTTTTTAATGCTGCAAAATTTCTCTCTAATGACAGCTTTATCTTCCAAAAGTTTGACCTCTTATGTTTTCTTTAGTTCAAAATACTTTCAGATTTTTGAATTTCTCATTATCACATGAATTATTTACATGTGTGACATTTTTTTTTTGTCTTTTTTTTTATTTGATATAATTTATTTACATTTCAAATGATTTCCCCTTTTCTAGCCCCCCCCCCCACTCCCCGAAAGTCCCGTAAGCCCCCTTCTCTTCCCCTGTCCTCCCTCCCACCCCTTCCCAGTTCCCCGTTCTGGTTTTGCCAAATACTGTTTCACTGAGTCTTTCCAGAACCAGGGACCACTCCTGCTTTCTTCTTGTATCTCATTTGATGTGTGGATTATGTTTTGGGTATTCCAGTTTTCTAGGTTAATAACCACTTATTAGTGAGTGCATACCATGATTCACCTTTTGAGTCTGGGTTACCTCACTTAGTATGATGTTCTCTAGCTCCATCCATTTGCCTAAGAATTTCATGAATTCATTGTTTCTAATGGCTGAATAGTACTCCATTGTGTAGATATACCACATTTTTTGTATCCACTCTTCTGTTGAGGGATACCTGGGTTCTTTCCAGCATCTGGCAATTATAAATAGGGCTGCTATGAACATAGTAGAGCATGTATCCTTATTACATGGTGGGGAATCCTCTGGGTATATGCCCAGGAGTGGTATAGCAGGATCTTCTGGAAGTGAGGTGCCCAGTTTTCGGAGGAACCGCCAGACTGCTTTCCAGAGTGGTTGTACCAATTTGCAACCCCACCAGCAGTGGAGGAGTGTTCCTCTTTCTCCGCACCCTCTCCAACACCTGCTGTCTCCTGAATTTTTAATCTTAGCCATTCTGACTGGTGTAAGATGAAATCTTAGGGTTGTTTTGATTTGCATTTCCCTAATGACTAATGAAGTGGAGCATTTTTTAAGACGCTTCTCCGCCATCCGAAGTTCTTCAGGTGAGAATTCTTTGTTTAACTCTGTACCCCATTTTTTAATAGGGTTGTTCGGTTTTCTGGAGTCTAACTTCTTGAGTTCTTTATATATATTGGATATTAGCCCTCTATCTGATGTAGGATTGGTGAAGATCTTTTCCCAATTTGTTGGTTGCCGATCTGTCCTCTTGACGGTGTCCTTTGCCTTACAGAAACTCTGTAACCTTATGAGGTCCCATTTGTCAATTCTTGCTCTTAGAGCATACGCTATTGGTGTTCTGTTCAGAAACTTTCTCCCTGTACCGATGTCCTCAAGGGTCTTCCCCAGTTTCTTTTCTATTAGCTTCAGAGTGTCTGGCTTTATGTGGAGGTCCTTGATCCATTTGGATTTGAGCTTAGTACAAGGAGACAAGGATGGATCAATTCGCATTCTTCTGCATGCTGACCTCCAGTTGAACCAGCACCATTTGTTGAAAAGGCTATCTTTTTTCCATTGGATGTTTTCAGCCTCTTTGTCGAGGATCAAGTGGCCATAGGTGTGTGGGTTCATTTCTGGATCTTCAATCCTGTTCCATTGATCCTCCTGCCTGTCACTGTACCAATACCATGCAGTTTTTAACACTATTGCTCTGTAGTATTGCTTGAGGTCAGGGATACTGATTCCCCCAGATTTTCTTTTGTTGCTGAGAATAGTTTTAGCTATCCTGGGTTTTTTGTTGTTCCAGATGAATTTGATAATTGCTCTTTCTAACTCTGTGAAGAATTGAGTTGGGATTTTGATGGGTATTGCATTGAATCTGTATAGTGCTTTAGGCAAAATGGCCATTTTAACTATATTGATTCTACCGATCCATGAGCATGGGAGGTTTTCCCATTTTTTGAGGTCTTCTTCCATTTCCTTCTTCAGAGTCTTGAAGTTCTTGCCATACAGATCTTTCGCATGTTTGGTAAGAGTCACCCCAAGATACTTTATACTGTTTGTGGCTATTGTGAAGGGGGTCATTTCCCTAATTTCTTTCTCAGCCTGCTTATCCTTTGAGTATAGGAAGGCCACTGATTTGCTTGAGTTGATTTTGTAACCTGCCACTTTGCTGAAGTTGTTTATCAGCTGTAGGAGCTCTCTAGTGGAGTTCTTTGGGTCACTTAGGTAGACGATCATGTCGTCTGCAAATAATGATAGTTTGACTTCCTCCTTTCCAATTTGTATCCCTTTGACCTCCTTATGTTGTCGAATTGCCCGAGCTAGTACCTCAAGTACAATATTGAAAAGATAAGGAGAAAGGGGGCAGCCTTGTCTGGTCCCTGATTTCAGTGGGATTGCTTCAAGTTTCTCTCCGTTTAGTTTGATGCTGGCTACCGGTTTGCTGTATATTGCTTTTACTATGTTTAGGTATGGGCCTTGAATTCCTGTTCTCTCCAAGACTTTAAGCATGAAAGGATGCTGAATTTTGTCAAATGCTTTTTCAGCATCCAATGAAATGACCATATGATTTTGTTCTTTGAGTTTGTTTATGTAGTGGATTGTATTGATGGATTTCCGTATATTGAACCAACCCTGCATTCCCGGGATAAAGCCTACTTGATCATGGTGGATGATCGTTTTGATGTGTTCTTGGATTCGGTTGGCAAGAATTTTGTTGAGTATTTTTGCATCGATGTTCATAAGGGAAATTGGTCTGAAGTTCTCTTTCTTTGTTGGATCTTTGTGTGGCTTTGGTATCAGCGTAATTGTGGCTTCGTAGAAGGAATTGGGTAGTGTTCCTTCTGTTTCTATTTTGTGGAATAGTTTGAAGAGTATTGGTGTTAACTCTTCTTTGAAGGTCTGGTAGAATTCTGCACTGAAACCATCTGGTCCTGTGCTTTTTTTGGTTGGAAGACTTTCTATGACTCCTTCTATTTCTTTAGGCTTTATGGGACTGTTTAGATGGTCTAGTTGGTCCTGATTTAATTTTGGTATTTGGTATCTGTCAAGGAAATTGTCCATTTCCTCCAGATTCTCCAGTTGTGTTGAGTACAGGCTCTTGTAGTAGGATCTGATGATTTTTTGGATTTCCTCAGTTTCCGTTGTTATGTCTCCCTTTTCATTTCTAAGTTTGTTAATTTGGATACTTTCTCTGTGCCCTTTGGTCAGTCTGGCTAAGGGTTTATCTATCTTGTTGATTTTCTCAAAGAACCAGCTCCTAGTTTTGTTGATTTTTTGTATGGTTCTCTTTGTTTCTACTTGATTGATTTCGGCCCTGAGTTTGATGATTTCCTGCCTTCTACTCCTCCTGGGTGAAATAGCTTCTTTTTGTTCTAGGGCTTTCAGGTGTGTCATTAAGTTGGTAATGTATGCTCTCTCCATTTTCTTTTTGGAGGCACTCAGGGCTATGAGTTTTCCTCTTAGCACTGCTTTCATTGTGTCCCATAGATTTGGGTATGTTGTGTTTTCATTTTCATTGTGTTCTAAAAAGTCTTTAATTTCTTTCTTTATTTCTTCCTTGACCAAGGTGTCATTGAGTAGAGTATTGTTCAATCTCCACGTGTTTGTGGGTTTTCTGTTGTTTCTGTTGCTATTGAAGACCACTTTTATTCCATAGTGATCAGATAGGAGGCATGGGATTAGTTCTATCTTTTTATATTTGTTGAGGTCTGTCTTGTGACCAATTATATGGTCGATTTTGGAGAAGGTACCATGAGGTGCTGAAAAAAAGGTATATTCTTTTGTTTTAGGATAGAATGTTCTATATATATCAGTTAAATCTAATTGGTCCAAAGCTTCAATTAGTTTCATTGTGTCCTTGTTTAGTTTCTGTTTTCCTGATCGGTCCATTGAGGAAAGTGCAGTGTTGAAGTCACCAACAATTATTGTGTTAGGTGCAATGTGTGCTTTGAGTTTTAATAAAGTTTCTTTTATGAAAGAGGGTGCCCTTGCATTTGGAGCATAGATGTTCAGGATTGAGAGTTCTTCTTGTTGTATTTTTCCTTTGACCAGCAAGAAGTGTCCCTCAGAGTCTCTTTTGATGACTTTGGGTTGAAAGTCAATTTTATCTGATATTAAAATGGCTACTCCAGCTTGTTTCCTGAGACCATTTGCTTGTAAAATTGTCTTCCAGCCTTTTACTCTAAGGTAGTGTTTGTCTTTGACCCTTAGGTGTGTTTCCTGTAAGCAGCAAAATGTAGGGTCCTGTTTACGTATCCAGTCAGTTAGTCTGTGTCTTTTTATTGGGGCATTGAGTCCATTGATGTTAAGAGATATTAAGGAATAGTGATTGTTACTTCCTATCATTTTTGACGTTATTTTTTAAATTTGATTGCTTAACTTATTTGGGTTTGATGAAAGGTTACTATCTTGCTTTTTTCAGGGTGGAGTTTCCCTCCTTGTATTGGTGTTGTCCTCCTATTATCCTTTTTAGGGCTGGGTTTGTGGATAGATATTGGGTGAACTTGGTTTTGTCGTGAAATATCTTAGTTTCTCCATCTATGGTGATTGAGAGTTTTGCTGGATATAGTAGTTTTGGTTGGCATTTGTGTTCTCTTAGAGTCTGCATGAGATCTGCCCAGGACCTTCTAGCCTTCATAGTCTCAGGTGAAAAGTCTGCTGTGATTCTGATAGGTCTTCCTTTATATGTTACTTGGCCTTTTTCTCTTACTGCCTTTAGTATTCTTTCTTTGTTTAGAACATTTGGTGTTTTGATTATTATGTGACGGGAAGTATTTCTGTTCTGGTCCAGTCTGTTTGGAGTTCTGTAGGCTTCTTGTATATTCATGGGCATCTCTCTCTTTAGGTTAGGGAAGTTTTCTTCCATAATTTTATTGAAGATATTTTCTGGCCCTTTAAGTTGTAAATCTTCACTCTCATCTATGCCTATAATCCTTAGGTTTGGTCTTCTCATTGTGTCCTGGATTTCCTGGATATTTTGGGTTACAAGCTTTTTGCACTTTGCATTTTCTTTAACTGTTGAGTCCATGGTTTCTATGGAATCTTCAGCATCTGAGATTCTTTCTTCTATCTCTTGTATTCTGTTGTTGATATTTGCATCTCTGTCCCCTGATTTCTTCCCAAGGCTTTCTATCTCCAAAGTTGTCTCCCTTTGAGTTTTCTTAGTTGTTTCTACTTCTGATTTTAGATCCTGGATGGTTTTGCTTAGCTCCTTCCCTTGCATGTTTGTGTTTTCCTGTAATTCTTTAAGAGATTTTTGTGTTTCCTCTTTCATGAGCTCAGCCTGTTGACCAAAGTTCTCCTGTATTTCTTTAAGAGATTTTTGTGTTTCGTCTTTCATGACCTCAGCCTGTTGAGCAAAGTTCTCCTGTATTTCTTTAAGTGTTTTTTGCATTTCCTCCTTGTTGGCTTTTGTATTCTCCTGGATTTCTTTCAATGATTTTTGTGTTTCCCTTGCAAGGGCTTCTAACTTTTGATCCATTTTCTCCTCAATGACCTTCATGTGTTCCTGTACCAGCATCATGACCAGTGATTTTAAATCCAAATCTTGTTTTACTGGTGTGATGGGGTATCCAGGACTTGCTGGTAGAGGAGAATTTGGTTCAGATGTTGCCATATTGCCTTGATTTCTGTTAGTGACGTTTCTGCGTTTGCCTTTTGCCATCTAGCTCTCACTGGTGTTACTTGGTCTTGTCAGTGCTGGACTCACCAGTGCAAGCTGCCCCTTCCCCGTTGGCCTCTGGTGCACAGCTTACACTCTGCACTGCCTATAGACAGGGTGCTGTTTTCCAGGCTGTTCAGATCCCAAAGCAGGCACCTGAAGGCTCCCGCTGGGGCCCGCAGGATTTATCGGAGCACACCGACTTTTCCCAGCTGGCCGCCCGGAAGCCCCCACTAGCCTCTTGAGGGACCTGGAGATGTGGCGGCCACCCAGGCTGATCTGAAGCGGAGAGATTTGAGCTGGGGGCTTCTGCCTGAGGCCTTGCCCCAGATTGTGTCTGTGGACCAGGTGGAACCCGTGTGCACCCCCAGGGAGCTCCGAAGGTGAATGTTGCTGTGACCTCCCCTGTGCTCCGCTCACTCCGCTGGGCAGCCGATTTCCCCAACCGGGCTGGCGCACACTAGGTTAGCCTTGTCGCCTGGGCCCTGAGTCCAGGCAAACGCCTGGGAGGCCAAGGTCCGAGCAAAGTTCCCCTAGGGCTATGTCTGTTATTTGGGTCCGCCAGGTGACCCGGATGGCGGGCGTGCGCGTCCGCGCTCCGCGAAAGCACCGGGAGAGTCTGTTGTGCTAATAACCTCCTGGGCTGGTTGACACACAGATGGCCCACCAAGCCGCCCAGTTCTTGGGGTCAGTCCTGTGCCTTTTGGGGCCTAGACCCCCGTTTTGTTAGCCTCAGGCTACGCTTGTTAGCAGTCTCTGCCCTCCCGAGCACTCTGGCTCCTGTAGGCAAAATGGCGGCGCGTGCACCGGCCGGGGCAAAAAAAAAAACTCCTGGCTGGGTTGGCGCCCCGATGGCCACTCGAACAGCCCAGGGCCTGGGTGCAGGCCAACGCCCGTCTGGCTCAGACCCCTGCGGTGTTGGGCCTAGGATTATGTTTGTGTACCTCAGTCTGACCGATCTCTGGAGCCCGGGATCAAGATGGCGGTGAGTCTCTCCTGACTGGCGGGCAGCCGAGTTCTGAAGTGGCTTCCGTGCAGCGAAAGGCTCCGCAGAACCGCAGTTGCTTGCCGCCCGGCTGGTCAGCGAAGGTCAGTGGTCGTGGGCGCAGGGCCTAACTGGACCCTGTGTCGCCTTGGTTCCACTGCTGATGGCCCTTCAGCTGGAGCAGCCACTGCTACCGCCGCCGCCGCCGCAGCCGCCGCCGCCATGTGTGACATTTTATAATAAAATATTTGGGACTTTATTTTTATACTGTTGATTTCAATTTTAAAGATATAATTTGCATATTTTTTCTATTATTTCAAACATTTAAATGTTGATTTTCCCTCAAAAATACAGTTAATGTTTTACATATACTTGAAGAGGATATGTAATACATTATTATTGAAGAAAATAGTCTGTGATTCTCAACTGTGTCAAGTTGGTTTGTAGGCCTTCTAGCACTGTTTTAGGTTTATTTTTATCTTTTTTTAATACCAGTGATTTAAAAGAGAACACTGAAATTAGAATATGTGCCTATTTCTTTATGTAGTTTCATTATATGATGGTAAGTTTTTGTCAATGACACAAACTAGGGTCACCTTGGAAGAGGCAACCTCAGTTGAGAAAATATGTCCATTACATTGGCCTGCAAACAGCATTTTCTTGCTCAATGATTGTCAGAGGAGTAACTATCCCACTGTGGACACTGCCAACCTCCCTCAAGTGGTACTGGGTTACATAAAAAAGTCAGCCAAGAAAGCTTCTGGATTAAGGCAATAAATAGTAATACTTCATGGTCTGTCTTTCAGTTCCTGCCTCAAAGTTATGGCCTTTAGTTCTGGCTTTGGTCTCCTTTAATGGTGGCTTGTTACCTGTCCATGAAATGCATCCCTTCCTTCCCTTGTTGTTTCTGTTCATGGTATTATTTGCCATAGCAACAGAAAGCAAGCTCAACTTTACTAGATTACTGCTTTTATAAGTTTTGTTGTATACATTCAATTATAATACTCATTTACCCCTTCATAGTAAATTGATTCGTAGTTATCAGGTATTAACATCTTTTCTCATTCATAATGTCTTTTATTTTGTATCCATTATTTACTGATGTCAATAGTGCTGCATCTGATATTATTGTGAAGTTTGTGCTTGCTTACTTTTTTACCACATATTATATTGTTCTTAAAATACACATATTTTCATATTTTTTGTAGGCAATATATACTTGATTTTATGCCATCTGACAGTAAATATATTTGAGCTTTTTTCTTTAAATGCAATTAATACTATAATTGGATTTACAAGTGCAAAAAACTAAACCTCTTTCTATTTAGTCTCATCTGTTTTATTCTGTTTCTCATTCTTTTAAAAAATATGGGGTATAGATGGTTGTTAGTTCACATGTGGGTGCTGGAAATTCAACTCCAGTTCTCACAAAAAGCAGAGAGAGCTTTTTCATTGTTTATATGTAGAAACACACAAAACACACATATATACGAAATAAAATTTTGCTGAAAAATTCTGATGGAATTTTGAGATGTATAGGGAGTTTAAAAACAAGTTCATGTAGAATATATTTGTTTTAGTGTTTCAGACACAATGAATAAGTGGACACTTTAGAATGAGTGTCTCTGTCTTTCTTGGTCCCAGACATTGTAGTAAATATCCACTGTATATTTGTTTTTAAATTCTTGCTTTAATTTCAGTTTTCTAACTCATTTTACTTCATTTTAAAAGATAGATGAGAATCAACAACTTCTTTCTAAGTAGAGAAAATACTCAAAAACAGAAAACAAACATGTAATATTTTAACATCAGAAAATATTCAATTCTGAATTTTAAAAGTACTCTGTTTCATTTTAAAATATTTTTTTTCTGTCATAACCATGTTCTCAGGGAAAACTCTGTTGTTCAAAATGTGAAGAGATCATAGAAAATAACAAGTTTACTGGAGGGCATAGAGTGCTACTAAGCTGAATATTTGTGTCTATCATCTCTTTTCAATGCTATCACATTGACTATTTTTACACAATTATAAATATTATTCTATAAAAATTCTTAACCATACTTCATTTAGAAAATACTAAATAAGACATTAAATAACTAATCATTTACATTTTATTACATTATCTTTTTTGGTGACTCAGAATGTTAAAAAACAGAATACTTTCTGAACATGAAACATATTTGTTGTGTGTAGGTGGGTGAGTAGATAGTAATTTTTCAGTAAAAAGCTATTTATTTTGTGCATTTCTTAGATATTACTATGTCATGGTTTCAATGCTTGTGCTTTTCCTAAAATCATTTTAGAATTCAAGCCCTAATAAGTTATGAAAAAGTAGTGGGCCCTATAGGAATTTCAACCCAGGCAATTGCAAGTTTATCAGTTGCTCTCCTCAAACTGAAAGTTCGGCCGTATTGCTGAAAGCATTACTTATACAATTCAATGAACAAGGAGAAACTGAGTTGCAACCTACATAGAGCTCCCCAATACTGACTAGTGTATATTGTATTAGAAAATACTATGCACACTACCAAAGGAGTATGGTCATCATCAACCTAGCTACACAGCTGTTAATCTACAAATGGTATAACTTACCTGAAAGATGTGCTAGTGCATTAGTGGCACAAAGCTTGTGGGAGTAACCAACTAAAATTCCATTTGAATTAAGGCCTTCTCTGTGAGATGCCTCCATACTCAACAATGGCTGCAGCACCAAGAACCTATGTCTAATTAGTCCAGTAATCCAGGGAAAACAAATAAACAAACAAAAGAATTCTGCTAAAGAATTGTAGAAAAAGGCTAATAAAAACATACTAATTGATCTGTGTCTTACACGGCTATCATAAGACAAGCTTCCTCCTGTAATAGATGGGAAAATACTGAGATCCTGGACACTGCAGAGTGAGAGACCTTGGAGCTATCAGTCCTAAATAGCATCTCTCCATCACTCTATCAAATTCCTCCTCTCAGTGTTTAGGGAATCTTATATAGGAAGGGGCAGAAAGATTTTGATAGCTAGCAGAGATGGAGAACACACACACACACACACACACACACACACACACAAGCACACACACACACACACACAAACACACACACACACACACACACACATACACACTTCTAAATACTGCATGACTAAGACACATATGAATATACAGACACTGTAGGACCCTACACAGGGTCTATTCAGGTCTGCACCAGATTGACTCCCAGTGCTGAGGGAAATGGACATGAGTCCCGATTTCTACTCTAGAAGCTAGCTCCAGCTGAGAGTCACCCATAAAGGAAAATTTTGTTTGCCCCAGTGGAGGCTCACCAGGTATACAAACTACTCCTAAGGGCTGTCTTTTAACAAAGTAGTAGGTATACAACAGAAAAGGAGCTTAGTTGTTTTATTTATTTATTTATTTATTTATTTATTTATTTATTTATTTAATTCGATATATTTTTTATTTACATTTCAAATAACTTCCCCTTTTCTGGCCCCCCACTCCCCGAAAGTCCCATAAGCCCTCTTCCCTCCCCCTGTTCTCCCATCCACCCCTTCCCACTTCCCTATTCTGGTTTGGCCCTATACTGCTACACTGAGTCTTTCCAGGACCACGGGCCACTCCTCTCTTCTTCTTGTATATCATTTGATGTGTGGATTATGTTTTGGGTATTCCAATTTTCTAGGCTAATATCCACTTATTAGTGAGTGCATACCATGATTAATCTTTTGAGACTGGGTTAACTCACATAGTATGATGTTCTCTAGCTCCATCCATTTGTTTAAGAATTTCATGAATTCATTGTTTCTAATGGCTGAATAGTACTACATTGTGTATATATACCACATTTTTTTGCATCCATTCTTCCGTTGAGGGATACCTGGGTTCTTTCCAGGTTCTGGCTATTATAAATAGGCTTGCTATGAACATAGTGGAGCAAATATCCTTATTACCTGCTGGGGAGTCCTCTGGGTATATGCCCAGGAGTGGTATAGCCGGATCCTCTGGAAGTGGCGTGCCCAGTTTTCTGAGGAACCGCCAGACTGTTTTCCAGAGTTGTTGTACCAATTTGCAACCCCTCCAGCAGTGGAGGTGTGTTCCTCTTTCTCCACATCCTCACCAACACCTGCTGTCTCCTGAGTTTTTAATCTTAGCCATTCTGACTGGTGTAAGGTGAAATATCAGGGTTGTTTTGATTTGCATTTCCCTGATGACTAATGAAGTTGAACATTTTTTAAGATGCTTCTCAGCCATCCAAAGTTCTTCGGGTGAAAATTCTTTATTTAGCTCTGTACCCCTTTTTTAATAGGGTTATTTGGTTTTCTGGGGTCTAACTTCTTGAGTTCTTTGTATATATTGGATATTAGCCCTCTATCTAATGTAGGGTTGGTAAGATGTTTTCCCAATTTGTTGGTTGCCGATTTGTCCTTTTGATGGTGTCCTTTGCCTTACAGAAACTTTGTAATTTTATGAGGTCCCATTTGTCAATTCTAGATCTTAGAGCATATGCTATTGGTGTTCTGTTCAGAAACTTTCTCCCTGTACCGATGTCCTCAAGGGTCTTCCCCAATTTCTTTTCTATTAGCTTCAGAATGTCTAGCTTTACATGGAGGTCCTTGATCCATTTGGAGTTGAGCTTAATACAAGAAGATCAATTTGCATTCTTCTGCATGCTGACCTCCAGTTGAACCAGCCCCATTTGCTGAAAAGGCTATCTTTTTTCCACTGGATGTTTTCAGCTCCTTTGTGGAGGATCAAGTGGCCATAGATATGTGGGTTCATTTCTGGACCTTCAATCCTATTCCATTGATCCGCTTGCCTGTCACTGTGCCAATACCATGCAGTTTTTAACACTATTGCTCTGTATTATGGCTTGAGGTCAGGGATATTGACTCCCCCAGAATTTCTTTTGTTGTTGAGAATAGTTTTTGCTATCCTGGTTTTTTTTTGTTATTTTAGATGAATTTTTGAATTGCTCTTTCTAACTCTATGAAGAATTGAGTTGGGATTTTGATGGGTATGGCATTGAATCTGTATATTGCTTTTGGCAAAATGGCCATTTTAACTATATTAATCCTGCTAATCCATGAGCATCAATGAATCCAGGAGCTGGTTCTTTGAGAAAATCAACAAGATAGATAAACCCTTAAGTAGACTGACCAAAAGGCACAGAGAAAATATCCAAATTAACAAAATTAGAATTGAAAAGGGGGATATAACAACAGAAACTGAGGAAATTCAAAAAATCATCAGATCCTATTACAAAAGCCTACTACTCAACACAACTAGAGAATCTGGAGGAAATGGACAATTTCCTAGACAGATACCAAATACCAAAATTAAATCAGAACCAAATAGATCATCTAAACAGTCCCATAACCCCTAAAGAAATAGAAGGGGTCATAGAAAGTCTTCCAAACAAAAAAAGCACAGGACCATATGATTTCAGTGCAGAATTCTATCAGACCTTCAAAGAAGAGTTAACACTAGTACTCTTCAAACTATTCCACAAAATGGAAGCAGGAGGAACTCTACCCAACTCCTTCTACGAAGCCACAATTATGCTGATACCAAAACCACACAAAGATACAACAAAGAAAGAGAACTTCAGACCAATTTCCCTTATGAACATCTATGCAAAAATACTCAATAAAATTCTTGCCAACCGAATCCAAGAACACATCAAAATGATCATCTACCATGATCAAGTAGGCTTTATCCCAGGGATGCAGGGTTGGTTCAATATATGGAAATCCATCAGTGCAATCAACTACATAAACAAACTCAAAGAAAAAAACCACATAGTCATTTCATTGGATGCTAAAAAAGCAGTTGATAAAGTTCAGCATCCTTTCAAGCTTAAAGTCTTGGAAAGAACAGTAATTCAAGGCCCATACCTTAACATAGTAAAATCAATATATAGCAAACTGGTAGCCAACATCAAACTGAATGGAGAGAAACTTGAAGCAATCCCACTAAAATCAGGGACTAGACAAGGCTGACCCCTCTCTCCTTATCTTTTCAATATTGTACTTGAGGTACTAGCTCAGTCAATTAGACAACATAAGGATGTCAAAGGGATGCAAATTGGAAAGGAAGAAGTCAAACTATCACTATTTGCAGATAATATGATAGTCTATATAAGTGACCCAAAAAACTCCACTAGAGTACTCCTACAGCTGATAAACAGCTTCAGCAATGTGGCAAGTTATAAAATCAACTCAAGCAAATCAGTAGCCTTCCTATACTCAAAGGATAATCAGGCTGAGAAAGAAATTAGGGAACTGACACCCTTCACAATAGATACAAACAGTATAAAGTACCTTGGTGTGATTCAGACCAAACAAGTAAAAGATCTGCATGACAAGAACTTCAAGACTCTGAAGAAGGAAATGGAAGAAGACCTCAGAAAATAGTTGTTGTTTGTTTATGTTTGTAATTTGGTGTGGCAGTTATTTTTCTCATTACTTTTTGTCAGAAATTTTGTTTTTCTGTTAGTGGTCCATTGTAGTCAATCTCTTCTGCTACTTATGGGTTTCTGATTCTACGGCCCTTGTCCACACTGATCCCTTTGAAGTGTCCCCCCCCCCCCAACTAGGTAGGCAAGAAAGAAGGCTAGAGGAGAAATGGGGCATCTATACCCTTACACTACTTTCTATTGGTTAGGGGTGATCATGATAACATTAGCTCCAAACAAGGAATCATTATTTATCAAGTAGCAAGAGCAGCCGCTGGAGGAAAGAGCCCTTTCTGGGCTCTTGCACTTTTATAACCTCTCAAGAGTTGTTCCCAGAATTTCAAATGTCACACAGTTGCAGAAAATGTCTGCAGCTGGCAAAATCGCTGAGGCTGGCAAGAACACTGTTGTAGATTGCTTTCTGGTTTTTCTGCCCTCTCAAAAAGGGGTGCCTGTAAGTCGGTGACATTAGGTGAAATGTTATTAGTCAGATAAGGTTAGATAGAGCATGTGATTAGGCAGTGGAAAAAGAAGGCAGAACTGAAAGTTTTAGAGAAGGGAGACAGAGACAGAGAAAGAGAGAGAGAGAGAGAGAGAGAGAGAGAGAGAGAGAGTCATTCAGACAGACACAGGCAGATACAGAGAGAGACAGAGAGAGAGTCAGAGGGAGACAGAGAGAGAGAGAGAGAGAGAGAGAGAGAGAGAGAGAGAGAGAGAGAGAGAGAGAGATGGAGGAAGAAGAAGGATGAGAACCATGGTGGTTCTAGGCGCCATAAGTAACTGGGGAAATCACAGATAGATGATTGAGAAATATAGGGCACATTTGACATTTGTACAATCTAGGTGTACAATTGAGTTTTGATTTATTTGTGTAGACATTTTAAGGGCTGAGCATTTACTGTTATGAATGTAAATAATGCTAATTTACAAGCCTCTGGAATTTTTGTTTTATGGAACTAGGGGATCACAGTGAGCAGCAGCAGTTTTGACAGGCTAGCCATAGTGGGCAGATGATGGCTTGGGAAGCATAAGCAGTTTGATAACAGGTAACCAAGGGAGCCTGGGGAGAATAGTGCTTGCTGCTCCCCAGTGGGGAAGGGAGACAGCTGTGGGTGGCACATAGCTAGACATAGCATGGATTGTTTTTAATAACTTCATGCTATAGAGTACTAAGCACATCATAGCTGGTATGAACAAACTGAAGCAGCCCCATATCCCGTGCCTGAGATTAACACAAAAACACAGTCCCATAACATTTATATGTTTTAAAAGAAACCAAAATTCTCACTATACTTTCCTGCTTCTGCTTTAAGCCATAAATTGTGCTGTGTTTAGTGAGAAATTATAACAAAACTTTTTTCTATGTTTCAAACACTTTTCACATCTGTGGCCAGGGTTTTCAGGAGACCACTTCCGATCAGTTCTAAGTTTCAGAAGTTTTGATGGTATTCATAGCTTTCCATCACCTGTTGAAACATAAACAAACCTGTTTCTCTGACTCAAAATTTTTGTAGGCTTCAATTCTGTTATTAACATATCCTTATAGAATATAGGCAGTTCTAATTCCACAGTTTTTTTCTGTAACACAGTGTCTCTCAGCTGCTAGTGTTTATTTCTCATTAGCATTCAGGAAATTTAAAGTTAAAAAAGCACTATTTAGTTTATTCTTCCTTTTTTTGTTTATAAGCATTTATTTTAAAGTGTTATTAGATCTTTCTATGACTGCTTGTCCTGGAGTGTTGTCTGGTATACCCATAATGTGCAAAGAATTGCTTCATCCTACTGGAGATATACACAGGAGGCATTTCAGTCCCAATTTGTGTAGATATTTCCATAATAGCCATTATTTCCAGTAAATATGTAATTATTGAATGAGACTTTTTAGAACTCAAAGCATTTGCTTACTGAAAACCTGATTATGCATTCATGGTACATGGTATAAAATTTTAATTTTCCCAATTCTACAAAATGAAGCACATCCATCTACTATATTTAATTTCTATTGGTATCTCTCTGCTAACTTCTTGCATGTAACAAGGTTTGGTTATACCAAGAACACATAGGACATTTTTTTTTGTAATTTCCTTGGCTTGTTGCCAACTGATAGGAAATACTTTCTCTTTAAACTTTTACTGTTAACATGGTATTTTAATGAAAATTTGAGATATCTAGCAGACTTTCTTTTAATAATTGATAAGTTTCCTAATTTTCCTGTGCTAATAGATTTGGGAAGCCTGTATGAGATTGAATATGGGTGATGTATAATGGATAGTTTATAGTTATGATTGTCTGTTGCAGTTGCATGGTTAACAAGTTTAATTCTGAATGACCTGGATTAAATTTAGTAGTTTTTATATGAGAAATATTTTTTCAACATATCAAGAGTCAATAATTATTTTAAGAGATTCAGGAAAATGTGATAATAGCATGAAGATTGCATACAACTGTGATTTTTTTTATCTTAAGTATATGGGCTTTGAATTATTTTGATGCTTTTTTTTGTTGTCTGATCTACAGCCTGTCGTTTTCAAGTTGAAATTCCCCACTGCTAAAAGACATGTTTTATTCATCAGAAGCCAGCAGTTTTCAGTCACAGAATAAGCAAGAGAGAGTTAAGTTTCCAGAAGTCATCAGCTTCTATCTTCGCCCCGACCTCTCATTACAGATAAAGAGAGTTACAAAGCCAGAGATTATCCATCATTTTTTAAATTTATCCAATTATGTCTACTCCCTCAACTCATTTCACTGGCTGTTCAGGCCTCTGAGTTTTTTCTCTCTTTTTTTTCCAGGAGAAATCTGTAACCCCAAGAATGGCAGAATTCTTTGTGCTTCCTTGAATTTTATTTTTCTAAAGTATTTCTGTTAGAAGCAGCCAATAAAATAGCATTCATGTAATTGTAAATAATGGATTGAAGAAATTGCCTATGAGTTATTTCTGTGGTTGTTGCACAAAATATCGACATAAATTTGAACTACTTAACATTCCCTATGGAAAAAATTTCCAATGATATCTGTTTACTAGCCAGCCATTATTATAAACAGGTACTAAAAAAGCAAACCTTTCTCTACCCTTCACATATAAGTGGAATGTGACAAAGCAATCTTTTGATTAAATTACTACTATAGGCCATGACTTAGGTAATAAATAAGGTAACGAAACTCCAGGCTGTAATGGACCCATTGATTTTATTACTCTATTTACTGATCTTAGATCTGTTAACGTTCTTCACTTTCCTGATTTCTTTTTAATAACAAATACATGATCATTTTTTGAACTGGTAGACTCTTCTATATTTTGAACTTCTACCTACTCTTTTAGTAGCTGTTCATGTGCCTGTCCCTTTTCCTTATTAACAGTCCCTGACCTACCCATACAGGGCTTTCTGCCAACCGTTTTAAGGTTAGGGTTATTGGTATTTCAGCAGTCCTTCCCTCCAATAAAATTTGGAAACTGAATGTCTATGATATATAGTATTTGAACAAATGACACATCCTGAGATTGGTTTTGGTGATACACTTCAGTACTGTCTCTAGGAGGATTTATACTTCACTACTAATTTCATCATCATCTGTCTCTGGGATTGTAGGAATATTGAATAACCCATTGTTATAAAGGATTCCTTCCTAATAACTTTATGGGTATGTCAGCCACATAAGTGTTAACATCCCTGTTTAACCTTCTGGTTCCTCAAATTTAACCTGTTGGATACTTTGTTACATTTTAGTAACTTTCTGATTCCTGAAACTGTGTATGAATATTTTAAAGTGGCCATTCTGAATTCTAAGACTTTTGTGAAATGATAGTCACATCAACTCCCATTTTCACAGTACCTTCCATTTCAACACAATTTACTTGCAATTTTTAATTTGGCTTGTGAACATTAACCACTGTTTGCCAGAACACATATTTTCTGGTACTTCCAACTCTCCCTGTTCTGTCTACTGGAGTGGTTTTGCCCTTAATGTAGGGAAACAATAGCAGCTGAACAATCTCATCATCTGTGTTAATTTGCATTTTATTTTTTATGTATATCATAATTTTAATTTCCCCATCTTATAATTCCTGGATGCACAATGAATCTTCTGGAACTCAATCCATTCCTTCTCAAGATTATCCATCTCGTCTCTGGAGCAAAGGACCATAAACTCTAATTGTTATTTTATAACTTTTAGAGCAGAACTTCCTACAGTAGCATGTATGAGATTAGCAATATGTACTTGTGATTTTTCTGACTGCTTGTTATTTCTTGTATTTCTTGCTTCAGGGTTTCATGCTGCAAAGCCCCCATTTTGATTCTTGATGGGAACACATTGCCTTGGATATCTCTCTTGGACCTGTACTCATTGATTCAATGGTATTCCTTGCAACATCACTTGCAAACACTGGGAAGCCCAGAAGTTCCTTCTGGTTTATATCTCTAGAAATCATTGCCACTAGAAATGGCTTATTTACTTCTTTGGAAGAAAGCTATATATGTCTCATAGTTAACATACTGGGCATTTTGAGATCTTAGACCCTTAGGCATTGTTTGTCCTATAATAGTAGCATGATAATCATGAGAACCAATATCAGTTGTGTCCCTAATCCATTTATCCCTTAGCACTGCCCACACCTTTAACAGTCTAATAACTCCTTTACATTCAGTATTCATATTTTCAAAAGCAAGAGTCTCTATCAACACCTGCCTCGAGTCAGGGTCTGATAGGCTTTGCTCACAACTGAAATAAGGTTTTTCCAAAAGTCAGTGAAGGCTTCTTCAGCGCCTTGTATAATCTTAGTAAATAAGGTAGAGATTTTACTTCTCCCCCTTTTCAGGTGCAACTCACTTCCCATGTGCGTCCATTTCTATCCACAATGTTTTCAGTTGCACAGCATACTCTTCAACCCTTCCAGAAATAAGAGGGTGAGATGACCTTTGTGTTTCCTATTTGAACAAGTTTTGTTTGTTTGTTTCTCAAGTCCCTCCATTCCCACTTGCAACTTTTCCAATTGCTCATCCATTCTTTTAGCCTTTTTTGAAACAGAATATAGTAAGAAGGAAGAGAATGAGGAGGAGGAGGAGGAGGGCGAGGATGAGGACGAGGACGAGGAGGATTAGGAGGAGGGCGAGGACGAGGACAAGGGGGAGGACGAGGAGCAAGCAGGAAGCAGCAAGCAGCAAGCAGCAGACAAAACATCCCCTCTGGGAAGAAAGCCACAATAAACATCTTTGATGACACCCCAAAACAGGTTATACATCCCTTCTTTCTTTATCATTTCCTTTACATCCATTAGAAATCAGATTTCTGGTCCTGTTATGCTCTACTTCTGAATGTTACCCGCAGCTAGGCTTTTTGGCTACTCTATACTTTCTTATTTCTACTATCCTTCTCTACACTTATTCTTTCCAAGCCCCCAATACTAGATAGGAAAGAAAGGATAGAGAGGAAATGGAACATCAATATCATTAGACTACTTCCTTCTGGTTAGGGCCATCTAGTTACTTGGTGCAGTTTTTATCTTCATCGTCATCGTCAGGTTATCTCCAGCAACCAGCAACCAGCAACCAGCAACCAGCAACCAGCAACCAGCAACCAGCAACCAGCAACCAGCAACCAGCAACCAGCAACCAACAACCAGAAACCAGCAACCAGCGAACAGCGAACAGTGAACAGCAACCAACAGTTGGAGTAGCAGCAGCAGTCGCCACAGCTCTTACAGTTCTATACCCTCCCAAGAGTCCCCAAAATTCTGAACTTCACACACTCCCCAAAAGTATCTGCAGCTGGGAAAATCATGCCCCTGCCAGAGGACAAGGCAAATCATTATCAGCTGCTGTGAAAAATTTAAAACATACCATGTCCCACATCTTGGGATTAAAATGAAAACATTTCCATAATATTTCTATGATTTTAAAGAAATTGAAATTCCCATTTCAGTCCTTTGTGTGTGTGTGTGTGTGTGTATGTGTGTGTATAGAATATTTTTAGTTTTGTATTTTTAATGGGATTTTTACTAGTATCTCTCCATCTATGTGTGTTTTTAATTTGGTTCTGTTTTTCCATTTTGCAAGATGAAAATATTTCTGGTTTCTTTGTTTTTATTTATTATTATTATTATTAATTTTTATTATATGCTTCTTTGTATTATAATAAGAGATGGAAGAAAGGGTATGTATTGGGTCTTTGAGGAAGTGGGGAGGACCTTGTAGGAGTTGGAGGAAAGGAAACCATAATCAGAATATGTTACATTTTAAAACTTTCAATAAATATACACAAAAATGTAGCTTTATATATATTTTTGGCTATAAAAGAAACCTGTAAGTCAAAGGAAGAAAAGGGAACTGAACAGCAGTTGAAGGGATATCATTGTTAGAAGAGGATCACAAGCTACTGGGAGGAATGATGAGAAGGGAAACTGGTTGAGTCAGAATATAACAAAAGACATTACCACCACTACAAACAAAAAATACCTACTAGGATAGAATTGTTAATGTAATGCTAGCCAGAAGATGTCCTACATCATTACCCAGAGTTTATTATAATCTGTTTCATTAAAAATTGATTATACTCTTATCATATATATGTATACATATAAATATTTATGTATCACAGTTTGTTATATATACACAAAACATACACTGAAATGTGTTTCTAGTCACATTTCTTGAGTTCTCAAATTTGTTAATGTTATTTTTTTAGAACTACAATTAAAACATCTATCAGAAATATAACCAAGACAATCAGAATTTCCTTGATTCCTTTATTAGTGCTTAAACCCTACTTTCTATTTGCTTAATTATTTATTTTCAGTTTTTATTTATGCATTCATTGAAAAACTTCCTTCATCATTTCTGTGCAAACCTGAGCTATATACTAAGATATAGAAACCAAGGTAGAGGCTTGATGCCAAAGCAGTTTATACTGTATTGGGAGAGATCCAGATGTTAACAAATAGCCTTGGCAAGAGGGGAGAATGGAATCAATACCACATAAAAGTATATGTGAGGGACTTCGGGAGTATTAAGGGAGTGATTAATTGTGCTTGGAAAGATAGAAGGAGAAGAAAGCACTTAAGCTGAAGTCTTTGAACGTAAAACATTTGAAGGTTCGGGGAAACAGAAAGGAGAGTCATTTAAATTTTATTGCTTCATCATAGTTCATCACTTTGTTCAATTCTTTCCCATCTTTTAAAAACAATATCATTGCTATAATTCTTGAGAATTAATATTTACAAACACAAACTAAAATATTGCAAAGCTACTTTTTAACTACCCTTTAACTGTGTTGTTCAGGACTAATCATATACTTGTAAGTGAATGGAAAGAGATACACAGATGTCTGAATAGACATAATTCATAGACCTGTGCTTAGTTTTGCCAGGTTCTCTGTTAGTTGTGCTGTTGTTGCTAGAATTTTGTTTTGTTTTGTGTTCAACTTGATACAAACTAGAATTGTCTAAAAGGAAACATCAATTGAGAAAACATATCAGATTAGCATACAGGCAAATAGGAGAGACTTTTTTTGGCCATGATTATTGCAAGATTCCATGCCCCTCCCCCCACCTACTGTGAGCTGTACCATCTTTTAGTTGGTGGCTCTTGGGTATATACAGAAGCAAATTTAGTAACACTGTACAAATCAACCTGAAAGCAGATTTCCTCTATGACTTTTACTTCAATTTCTGGCTTCAGGATCCTGCAATCAGTTCTCACCCTGACTCTCCTTCATGGTGGGCAGTGATAGGGAAACAATCTAAAATGAACCTTTTTTTCCCCAAGCAGCTTTTGGTCATAGTATTTATCACAGCAACAGAAAAATAAACAAGCAAACAAACAGCTAATCTAGGCTCTTATAAGGAAAATTTACAGGCTGAGCAGGCTGTTAACAGCCAGAAACGCAAGGAACAACTTAATGTAAAAATCACTTGGGACTTGGTCCACCAGGGCCCCACTTCACTCAGGAGCTGGGCAGCACCACAGCCATCTGTGACCCTATCCTGCCAGGGGACATCTGCCCTGCAGGGAGTCCCACATTTAGAGGGAGTCCCCCATTAGAAGTAAGGCCACCATCTTTGCTCCTGTGACTGAGCAGGCTGTTATAGCCAGGAACTCAGAGAACACTCAAGCATAAGGTCACTTGGGATTCAGACCACCAGGGCCCGACCTGCACCCAGGAGCTGGACAGTACAGTAGCACTCCATGCTAGGGGTGAGCCAGTCACACAGGGGTGTTGAGATAGTCTTGCAGGCATACAGGAGAAACAAGCATCAGCCAAAGACAGCAGGACCAGCTAACACCAGGATAAGCAGATGGCAAAAGGCAAATATAGGAACATTACTAACAAAAATCAAGGCAACATGGCACGATCCGAACCCAATTCACCAACAACAGCAAGTACTGGATAATCCAAAACACCAGAAAAACAGAATTAGATTTAAAAATCAGAGCTCATGATGCTGATAGAGGGCTTCAAGAAGGACATAAATAACTCCCTTAAAGAAATACAGGATTCTCCAGCATGTAATAAGGACACATGCTCCACTATGTTCATTTTAGCCCTATTTATAGTAACCAGGAGCTGGAAAGAACACAGATGTCCCTCAACAGAGGAATGGATACAGAATATGTGGTATATTTACAAAATGGAGTACTTCTAAGCTATTAAAAATTAATTCATTAAATTCTTAGGCAAATGTGTGGAACTGGAAAATATCATCCTAAGTGAGGCAACCCAATCACAAAAGAGAACACATGGTATTCACTCCCTGATAAGTGGATATTAGTCTAGAAGCTTGGAATACTCAAGACACAATTCACATATCAAATGATGCCCAAGAAGAAGGAAGGAGAGGCCCCTGTCCTGGAAAGGCTCAATGCAGCAGTGTAGGGGAGTAGCAGGACAGGGAGGTGGGAGGGGGTTTAATGGGGAACAGGAGGAGGGGAGAGGGCTTATGGGACTTTCAGGGAGAGGGGAACCAGGAAAGAGGAAATCATTTAAAATGTAAATGAAGAATATATCTAATAAAAAAGGAAAAGAATACAAGAGAACACAAGTAAGCAGGGAGAAACCCTTAAAAAGAATACAGGAAAACACAACAAAACAGGTGAAGGAATTGAACAAAACCATCCAAGATCTAAAAATGGAAGTAGAACCAACAAAGAAATCACAAAGGGAAACAACTTTGGACATAGAAAACCTAGGAAAGAAGTCAGGAGTTATGGATGCAAGAATTAACAACAGAATAGAAAAAGATAGAAGAGAGAATCTCAGATGGAGAAGATACCATAGAAAGCACTGACAAAACAGTCAAAAAATGCAAAATGTGAAAAAAAGTTACTGACTCAAAAGATCCAGGAAATCCAGGACAAAATGAGAAGATCAACACTAAGGATTATAGGTATAGAAGAGAGTGAAGCTTTCCAACTTAAAGGGCCAGTAAATATCTTCAACAAAATTATAGGAGAAAACCTCCATAGCATAAAGAAAGAGATGCTCATGAACATGCAAGAAGCTTACAGAACTCCAAATAGATTTGACCAGAAAAGTAATTCCTCCCATCACATAATAATTAAAACACCAAATCCACAAAACAAAGAAATAATGTTAAAAGCAGTAAGGAAAAAAGGTCAAGTAACATATAAAGGTAGATCTATCAGAATTATACCAGACTTCTCACCAGAGACTATGGAAGCCAGAAGAGCCTGGGCAGATGTCATACAGACCCTAAGGAACACAAATCAACCCAGGCTGATATACCCAGCAAATCTCTCAATTATCATAGATGAAGAAACCAAGGTAGTCCATGACAAAAACAATTTTACACAATGTCTTTCCACAAATCCAAAACTTCAAAAATGATGAATGGAAAACACTAAAAAAAAATTAGGGAGGGAAACTATACACTAGAAAAAGAAAGAAATTAATCTTTCAACAAACCTAAAAGGAGATAGCCACACAAACATAAAAATTACATCAAAAATAATAGGAAGCAACAATCACTATTCCTTAATATCCCTTAACATCAATGGATTCAATTACCCAATAAAAAGACATAGACTAACAGACTGGATACATAAACAGGATCCAACATTTTGCTGCATATAGGAAACACATCTCAGTGTCAAAGACAAACACTAAGTCAGAGTAAAAGGCTGGAAAACAATTTTCCAAGCAAATGGTCCGAGGAAACAAGCTGCACTAGCCATTCTAATACCCAGTAAAACAGACTTTCAACCAAGTCATCAAAAAACACTGAAGGACACTTTATACTCATCAAAGGAGAAATTTACCAAGAACTCTCAATTCTGAACATCTATGCTCCAAATAAAAGGGCACACTCATTTGTAAAAGAAACTTTACCAAAGCTTAAAGTATACATTGCACCTCATACAATAATTTTCGGTGACTTCAATACCCCAGTTGCCTCACTGGAAAGATCAGAGAAACACAAACTAAACAGAGACACAGTGAAACTAACAGAAGTTTCGGACCAAATAGATTTAATAGATATCTATAAACATTTCATCCTAAATCAAAATAATATACCTTTTTCTCAGCACCTCATGGTACCTTCACCAAAACTGACCATATAATTAGTCACAAAACAGACCTCAACAGATATAAGAAGACTGAATTAATCCCATTCCTCCTATCAGATCACCATGGAGTAATGGTGGTCTTCAATAACAACAACAACAACAACAACAGAAAGCCCACATACAAATGGAAGCTGATCAATGCTCTACTCAATGATACCTTAGTCAAGGAAGAAACAAGGAAAGAAATCAAAGACTTTTTAGAATTTCATGAAAATGAAGGCATGGCATACCCAAATTTATGGGACACAATGAAACCAGTGCTAGGAGAAGAACTCATAGCTCTGAGTGCCTCCAAAAAGTAGCTGGAGAGAGTATACACTAGGAGCTTAACAGCACTCATGAAAGCTTTAGAATAGAAGAAGCTAATATACCCAAGAAGAGAAGAAGGCAGGAAATCATCAAACTCAGGACTGAAATCAACCAAGTAAAAACAGAAAGAACTATACAAAGAAACACCAAAACCAGTAACTGGTTCTTTGAGAAAAATCAACAAGATAGATAAACCCTTAGCCAGAGTAACCAGAGGGCACAAAAACAGTATTCAAATTAACAAAATCAAAAATGAAAAGGGAGATATAACAACAGAAACTGAGGAAATTAAAAAAAATCATTAGATCCTGTTACAAAAGTCTGTACCCAACACAACTGGAAATTTGGATGAAATGTACAATTTCCTAGACAGATAGCAAATACCAAAGTCAAATCAAGACCAGATAGACCATCTAAAAAGTCCCCTAACCCCTAGAGAAATAGAAGTAGTCATTGAAAGTCTCACAACCAAAAAAAAAAAAAAAAAAAAAAAAAAAAAAAAAAAAAAGCACATGATTACATGGTTTTAGTGCAGAATTCTATCAGACCTTCAAAGAAGACCTAACACCAATACTCTTCAAATTATTCCACAAAATAGAAACAGAAGGAACACTACCCAACCCATTCTCTGATAACACAATTACGCTGATAACAAAACCACACAAAAATCCAATAAAGGAAAAGAACTTCAGACCAATTTTCTTTATATTGATGCAAAAATAATCAATAAAATTCTTGCCAGCCAAATCAAAGAAGACGACAAAATGATCATTTACCATGATCAAATAGGATTCATCCCAGGGATGCAGAGACGGTTCATATATGGAAATTCATCAATGTAATCCACTACATAAAAAAAAAAAACTCAAAGAAAAAAAACACATAGTCATTTTATTAGATGCTGAAAGGACATTTGACAGAATTCAGCATCCTTTCATGTTAAAAATCTTGGAAAGAACAGGAATTCAAGGCCCATACCTAAACATATTCAAAGCAATATACAGCAAACCAGTAGCCAACATCAAGGTAAATGGAAAGAAAGTTGAAGCAATCCCACTAAAATCAGGGACTAGACAAGGCAGCCCTCTCTCTCCATATTTATTCAGGATAGTACTTGAAATTGTAACTAGAGCAATTAGACCACAAAAGGGGGTCAAAGGGATGCAAATTGGAAAGGAAGAATTCAAATTATCACTATTTGCAAATGATATGATAGTGTACTTAAGCTACCGAAGAACTCCACCAGAGAATTCCTACAGGTCATAAACAACATCAGCAAAGTAGCTGGATATCAAATTAACTAAAACATATCAATAGCCTTCTTTTTTTTTTATTCGATATAATTTATTTACATTTCAAATGATTTCCCTTTTCTAGCCCCCCCACTCCCCGAAAGTCCCGTAAGCCCCCTTCTCTTCCCCTGTCCTCCCACCCATCCCTTCCCACTTCTTCTTATACTCAAAGGATAAACAGGCTGAGAATGATATTAGGGAAATGACATCCTTCACAATAGTCACAAACAATATATAGTATCTTGGTGTGACTCTAACCAAACAAGTGAAAGATCTGTATAACAAGAACTTCAAGTCTCTGGAGAAAGAAATCGAAGAAGACCTCAGAAGATGGAAAGATCCGCTATGCTCGTGGATGAGCAGGATTAATATAGTAAAAATTGCCATCTTGCCAAAAGCAATATACAGATTCAATGCAATTACGATCAAGATCACAACTCAGTTCTTCATAGAGTTAGAAAGAACAATTCTCAAATTCATCTGGAATAACAAAAAAAAAAAAAACCAAAAAAATAAACAAAACAACAACAACAACAACAAAACAGGATAGCTAAAACTATTCTCAACAGTAAAAGAAATTCTGGGGGAATGAGTATCCTGGACTTCAAAAAGTACTACAGAGCAATAGTGTTAAGAAAAAGCATAGTATTTGTACAGTGACAGACATGTAAATCAATGGAAGAGAATTGAAGACCACAAAATGTACCCACACACCTATGGTCACTTGATCTTTGACAAAGGAGCTAAAACCATCCAGTGAAAAAACATAGCCCTTTAAACAAATGGTGCTGGTTCAACTGGTGGCTAGCATGCATTCTTATGTTCTTGTACTAAGCTCAAGTACAAGTGGACCACCACATAAAACCAGACACACTGAAACTAATAGAAAAGAAAGTGGGGAAGACCCCTGAGGACATGGTCACAGGGGAAAATTTCCTGAACAGAACACCAATAGCTTATGCTCTAAGATCAAGAATAGGCATATGGAACCTCATAAAATTACTGAGTAAAGCAATTACTCAGTAAGGCAAAGGACAATAGGACAAAATGGCAACCAACAAATCGGGAAAATAAATTTACATCTGACAGAGAGCTAATATCCAACATATACAAAAACCTCAAGAAGTTAGATTCCAGAGAACCAAATAACCCTATTATAAAATGAGGTACAGAGCTTTTGTTTGTTTGCTTTTTTCATTTTAATATTTTTATTTTCTATATTCTTTGTTTACATTCAAAATGACTTCCCCCTTCCAAGGTCCCCCTCCAATGCTAGATCAATCCTTTCCAGGATCAGGACTCTCTCCATACTTCTTTTTTTTTTTCTTTTTTTTTATTCGATATAATTTATTTACATTTCAAATGATTTCCCCTTTTCTAGCCCCCCACTCCCCGAAAGTCCCGTAAGCCCCCTTCTCTTCCCCTGTCCTCCCACCCACCCCTTCCCACTTCCCCGTTCTGGTTTTGCCGAATACTGTTTCACTGAGTCTTTCCAGAACCAGGGGCCACTCCTCCTTTCTTCTTGTACCTCATTTGATGTGTGGATTATGTTTTGGGTATTCCATTATGGGAGTCATTTGTTATGCGATTTGTGCCTTTGGTATTCAAAGCTTCTGGGCTAATTAATATCCACTTATCAGAGATTGCATCCCGTGTGTTTTCTTTTGTGATTGGGTTACCTCACTTAGGATGATATTTTCCAGATCAAACCATTTGCCTAAAATTTTTGTGAATTCATTGTTTCTAATTGCTGAGTAGTATTCCATTGTGTAAATATACCACATTTTCTGTATCCATTCCTCCTTTGAGGGGCATCTGGGTTCTTTCCAGCTTCTGGCTATTATAAATAAGGCTGCTATGCACATAATGGAGCATGTGTCTTTATTGCATGCTGGGGAATCCTTTGAGTATATGCCCAGGAGTGGTATAGCAGGGTCCTCCGGAAGTGTCATGTCCAGTTTTCTGAGGAACTGCCAGACTGATTTCCAACATGGTTTTATCATCTTACAACCCCACCAGCACTGGACGAGTGTTCCTCTTTCTCCACATCCTTGCCAATACCTGCTGTCTCCTGAGTTTTTGACCTTAGCCATTCTGACTGGTGTAAGGTGAAATCTCAGGGCTGTTTTGATTTGCATTTCCCTAATGACTAAAGATGTTGAGCACTTCTTAAGGTGCCCCTTGGCCATCTAAATTTCTTCAGGTGAAAATTCTTTGTTTAGATCTGTACCCCATTTTTAATAGGGTTATTTGGTTCCCTGGGGTCTCACTTCTTGAGTTCTTTGTATATATTGGATATTAGCCCTCTATCAGATGTAGGGTTGGTGAATATCCTTTCCCAATTTGTTGGTTTCCGTTTTGTTTTTTCAACAATGTCCTTTGCCTTACAGAAACTTTGTAATTTTATGAGGTCCCATTTGTCAATTCTTGATCTTAGAGCATAAGTTATTGGTGTTCTGTTCAGGAACTTTTCCCCTGTGCCCATGTCCTCAAGGGTTTTCCCCAGTTTCTTTTTTATTAGTTTCAGTGTGTCTGTTTTTACGAGGAGGTCCTTGATCCACTTGGAGTGGAGTTTAGTACATGGAGGTAAGAATGGATCAATTTGCATTCTTCTGCATGCTGACCTCCAATTGAACCAGCACCATTTGCTGAAAAGGCTATCTTTTTTCCACTGGATGTTTTTGGCTCCTTTGTCGAAGATCAAGTGATCATAGGTGTGTGGATTCATTTCTGGGTCTTCAATTCTATTTCATTGGTCCACTTGTCTGTCACTGTGCCAATACCATGCCCAGAAGTTTGGGATACCCAAGACACAACTCACATATCAAATGATGCCCAAGAAAAAGGAAGAACAAAGTATGGATATTCTGGTCTTTCTTAGAAGGGGGAATAAAATACCCACAGTAGGAGATACAGAGACAAAGTGCAGAGCAGAGACTCAGGGAAAGACCATCCAGAGACTACTCCACCTAGTGATCCATCCCATATACAGTTACAAAATCCAGACTCTATTATCTGCCCACAAGTACTTGCTGACTGGAGCTAGATATAGCTGTCACCTGGGAGTTTCTGCTAGTACATGACAAATACAGAGGGGGACACTCTCAGCCAGCCATTGAACTGAGCATTGGGTCCCCAATGGGGGAGCTAGAGAAAGGACCCAAGGAGCTGAAGGTATTTGCAGCACCATAGGTGGAACAAAGGTATGAGCCACCCAGTGCTCTCAGAGCTCCCAGGGAGAAAAACATCAAGCAGATAGTATACATGGTGTTACCCAGGGCTCCAGAAACATAAGCAGCAGAGGATGGCCTTGTTGGGCATCAAAGGGAGGAGAGGCCCCTGTTCCTGGAAAGGCTCGATGCAGCGGTGTAGGGGAATACCAGGAAAGAGAAGCTGGAGTGGGTTGATTTGGGGAGCAGGAGAGGGGAGATGGCTTATGGGACTTTCATGGGGGGGGGGACAAGGAAAAGGGAATTCATTTGAAATGTAAATAAAGAACATATCCAAAAAATTTACCACACATTCTTTGATTACAAAAACAGATTTACTCTGTAGAAGTTTTGTGGGATAGAAAAGAAAAGTTCAGGAGCATAATAAAGTTTGGTTTGTTGACTCCTTCTATTGAAGATGAGAGTATAAGAAGGATAACCCTTACTCTTTTTTATAGGGCCACATGTTTCATCAGGTCAGGGGTCTATTCTTAGAGCATTCTTTAAATTTAACTATGTTCTAAAGTCATGCTCTCAAATACAAACAAATATGAAAAGTTTCACATGAGTGTTTTGTAAGAATACAACTCCAAAGGTAGTCTTCACCCTCAGACTAAATGGAATGAGTAAATACATAAAATATGCTGTATGCAATTACTTTGTGGCAAGCATCACTTTTGGTTTTTAGAGATAACAGTGGGGCACTCTAAGTTAATATTAGGTTAATATTTTGTTGCTGGAAGAACTAGGTTTAAAATATGATAAGTAAATGGACAGAAATGTTTGTGGCTAAAACCAAATTCTTTAAAGTAAATAAGTACAGTGATTAGCTGGGAAAGGAAAGGAATATACTTTAAAATAACTTAAAACTTCATAGTCTGTCTCAGGAGGTAATATTTGAACTCAGATAAAATGAATGAAAGCTTCAGCCATGTGAAGATAAGCAGAAATAATTTTCTAGGCAGAAGCAGCAGTTTGGGCATAAACCTTGAGGAAGCAAAGAACTTCACATTCTAGGAAATGAAGAGCAGCCATTCTGGTAGAAAAAATTCATCCAAATAGGTCAGGGTGAGATTCTTTAAATTTCGAGAAGCAATAGTAGGCAATTAAGAAATTTACTTACAAGTGATAGGAAATCACAGAAGAATTTATGCAGATTAATAAAGTACTATATCTGTTTTAAAAAATATTTTTGGTTGCTGTGCATAGGCATTGTATTGAGGATACAATCAGGGAGATGAGCATAAAGGTATCCCAATACTTTAACATAAATTAGAAAGGGGTATCTATTTCTTTTTTTTCTTTTGAGATAATATTTTTTATTCGATTTATTCTTTATTTACATTTCAAATGATTTCCCATGTTCTAGGTCCCTACTCCCTGCAAGTCCCATAAGCCCTCTTCCCTCCTCCTGTTCCTCCATTAACTCCTTCCCACTTCCCTGTTCTGGTATTCTCTTATACTGTTGCATTGAGTCTTTCCAGAACCATGGGCCACTCCTCTGTTCTTTTTGGACATCATTTAATATTTGGATTATTTCTTTAAACTATTTAAATCCATCTCTCAGAAAATTTTACTGTAAATATTTTACAAGAAATAGTCACCTTACTTTTTAAAATGCTTTTGTAAATTACTTTTAATTTTATACAGTCTAGTCATTGCCCTTCTCCTGGTCTGCCTTCTCAGAGTTCCCCATCCCATTCTTCCTCCCTGTCTCTAAGAGGATGCCCCCCCCCCATGCCAGGCCTCCCCATTCGCTGGAGTCTAAAGTCTCTAGAGGATTAGGCGCATCTTCTTCCACTAACTCTAGACCAGGTAACCCTCTTCTGTATATGTGTTAGAAGCCTTGGACCAGCTTGTGTATGTTGCCAGGTTGGTGGCTCAGTGCCTGAGAGTTCTCAGAGGTCTGGGTTAGTTGAAATGGCTGGTCTTCCTATGAGACCACCCTCCTCCTCAGCTTCTTCCAGCCTTCTAATTCAACAGTAGGGGTCCTGAACTTCATTTCAGTGGTTGAGTGTAAGTATCTTCATCTGTCTCAGTCAGTTGCTTGTTGTGTCTCTCAGAGAATGGCCATTCTTGTTTCCTGTCTACAAGCACACCGTAGGATCACTAATAGTGTCAGGCCTTGGAGCCTCCTCCTTGAGAACCAGTGACCTTACTTCTATCTTACTAAAAATACTAAGAGAATAATGCACCATGGTTTGTATGTGAACATGAAAATAGTCATTGTACTGCATGGTTTTGTGTGTCAAGTCAACACAGGCTGGAGTTATCACAGAAAGGAGATTCAGTTTGGGAAATGCCTCCATGAGATCCAGTTGTGGGGTATTTTCTCAATTAGTGATCAAGCAGGGAGGGCCTTTTGTGGTTGGTAACATCTCTGGGCTGGTAATCTTGGGTTCTATAAGAAAGCAAGCTGAGCAAGTCAGGGGAAGCAAACCAGTAAGAAACAAGGCCTCTGCATCAGCTCCTGCTTCCTGGCCTGCTTGAGTTCTTGTCCAGACTTCTTTTTGTGATGAACAACAGTGTGGAAGTGTGAGCTGAATAAACCCTTTCCTCCCGAACTTGCTTCTTGGCCATGATGTGTTGTGCAGAAATAGAAATCCTGACTAAGACAGTCATGGAAATAGGCAGGTATGTACATGGAGACATTTAGGAAAACAGGGGATCATATGATAGCCTTGGTCATTTCTTGGTGAAAAGAATAGAAATGGTTGACACTCCTTATCCTGGTCTTTAGTAGAGATGGAAAAAAGCAGAATGACTACAAATATTTTTGATAAACTTACAGGATTTTAAAGATTGGATATATGATATTATAAATTATACTAGGTTATGGATTTGAGACATTATGCTAGAAAAATGAAAGAAGTTTTGATTTTATTTTTATTGATGCAGTTGTTGATGATAATTGAGGAGACAGCCAATAATTTTGATAGGTCCATAATTATTTCAGGTTAGGTATTTTCATGATAGCAAGCAAGATGACTGCCTGTAAGCCATTGCCATTGAATGATAACAGACAGCAAATGAAGTCACAATTATTAAGAATTGTAATTGTCAACAAAAGTGTTCAGACATCAAAGCTCAACAATTGTGACCTGCTACACATATGCAAAATAAGATTGGAAAATACTCTTCTTGTTATTATATTTTAGCAATTCTTTGAGAATTTCATACATGGTATTTTTATCATAATCATACCTACTTCTCCTTCATAGCCATCCCAGAAATCAAACTCAATCTCATTTTTTTGTCTTCTTTAAAATTATTTGAACAACTTAACTAGTTTCAATATGTGCTTTCTATATATTCATGAGATGGAAGCCTCTGCTTGAATATGGATGTCCTACCAGGGACCAAAACTTCAAATAAATTTTGAGTGGCTTGAATCTGTGCAAGTCTCATGTAGGCAATCACCGTAAGTTTGTGAGTTCAGTGGTCCTGTCATGTCAGATGTCACTATTTCACTTCATTCCTCCTTAAGCTCTGGGACTTATAATCTTCCCAATCTCTTCTGTTTCTGAGCTTTGGTATGGAAAGGTAAATATAGGCCAGCTCCACAAGAGGAAATGGATGTCTACTATTGTAAATCTGGCTAAGAGTCCATGACTGGAGCTCATAGGCCCACAGAGTAACTTGTTACTATTATTTTGCTAAAGGAATACAATATCTCTAAATTTAAATCTCTGTGTTGATAGATTAGTGGTGCTCTCAGGCCTCACCAGGGAGGTTTCTTCTTGCAATAAACAATTGTTAGTTTAGAATCTCACAACTTATCAATGTGCAAAGAACAAATGTCAGTGGAATTCTCAGCCATAAATGGAAGCTATTTTTATTCACTTACTTAAAATTCTGAATTGCGCTACCGGTAATCAGGCAAATGCGTCTCAAATTGATTGAAGAAGAAATTAACACAGGTGCTGTTGGCTGGTGCATAGATGCGCATAGGGTTTCTTCAAGAGTCTGCCTTACTTTGTCCCCTTAACTCTCAACTCTGCTTTGTTCTTCTGTAGCAAACTATGAGGAGGTGATAATTGTGAGAAGTAATTGTCATTATTTATTTTTATCAATAAAGGACATTAATATTTATACATTTGGATGTTAGTCACAGAATCAATCACAGATTATCTTCAGACTGACTCCTTCTAATTAGGTGGGAAGATCCTGGGAAGGATCTACTTCCCAGGTTTGCTACATCTGAAAAAAAAGGAATGGAAGACTCGACAAGGAGTTTAGATGGAAAATTACAGTTGTCATGCATAGAGGTTTGAGTACAACTTAATAAATAATACAACATTCTACTGTGAGTTCACCAGGGTCCAATTTCTGAATTATAAAACACTGAACAAAACTTAGATACTTGCCAAGTATTCTCACTTATAAGTAGATATTAGCCATAAAATACAGGACAACCATGGAACATTCCAGAGACCCGAAGAAAGCAAATAACAAGGAAGGTTCAAGAGAGCTTGATTGACTATTTCTCAGAGGGAAAAATAAAGTAGATATTGGAGGTGAACAGAGGGAATAAACTGTGTGGGAAAGGGGATGCTGAGAGGAATAAGAAAGTTGGATCAGGTATAGGGAAAGCAAGAGAGAAAGAACTGGAAATCGGAAGCGGGAGTTGGAGTTAGCATCTCTAGGATATGTCAGAAATATGGAACTTGTTAGGGGAGTCCAGGCATCTATGAAGTTGACTCTAGGTGATATTCCTAGTGGTTGGATATGTAGAGTCTGAAATAGCCACCTCCAGTAGTCAGGCAGGACTGCAGATGCAGAGATAAGGACAGCAACCCAATATTAAAACTTTGACCCAAAATGTTTCTGCCTACAAGATGTGCAGGGACAAATATGGAATAGAGTTGGAGGAAATGGTCAATGAATGTTTGGCTTAGCCTGAGGCATATCCCATGTGCAAGAACCAATTCCTGATACTATTAATGATACTCTGTTCTACATGTAGACAGGATTTTTTTTTTAATTTTTTTATTCGATATAATTTATTTACATTTCAAATGATTTCCCCTTTTCTAGCCCCCCCCCTCTCCGAAAGTCCCGTAAGCACCCTTCTCTTCCCCTGTCCTCCCTCCCACCCCTTCCCAGTTCCCCGTTCTGGTTTTGCCGAATACTGTTTCACTGAGTTTTTCCAGAACCAGGGACCACTCCTGCTTTCTTCTTGTATCTCATTTGATGTGTGGATTATGTTTTGGGTATTCCAGTTTTCTAGGTTAATAACCACTTATTAGTGAGTGCATACCATGATTCACCTTTTGAGTCTGGGTTACCTCACTTAGTATGATGTTCTCTAGCTTCATCCATTTGCCTAAGAATTTCATGAATTCATTGTTTCTAATGGCTGAATAGTACTCCATTGTGTAGATATACCACATTTTTTGCATCCACTCTTCTGTTGAGGGATACCTGGGTTCTTTCCAGCATCTGGCAATTATAAATAGGGCCACTATGAACATAGTAGAGCATGTATCCTTATTACATGGTGGGGAATCCTCTGGGTATATGCCCAGGAGTGGTATAGCAGGATCTTCTGGAAGTGAGGTGCGCAGTTTTCGGAGGAACCGCCAGACTGATTTCCAGAGTGGTTGTACCAATTTGCCACCCCACCAGCAGTGGAGGAGTGTTCCTCTTTCTCCACACCCTCTCCAACACCTGCTGTCTCCTGAATTTTAATCTTAGCCATTCTGACTGGTGTAAGATGAAATCTCAGGGTTGTTTTGATTTGCATTTCCCTAATGACTAATGAAGTTGAGCATTTTTTAAGATGCTTCTCCGCCATCCGAAGTTCTTCAGGTGAGAATTCTTTGTTTAACTCTGTACCCCATTTTTTAATAGGGTTGTTCGGTTTTCTGGAGTCTAACTTCTTGAGTTCTTTATATATATTGGATATTAGCCCTCTATCTGATGTAGGATTGGTGAAGATCTTTTCCCAATTTGTTGGTTGCCGATCTGTCCTCTTGATGGTGTCCTTTGCCTTACAGAAACTCTGTAACCTTATGAGGTCCCATTTGTCAATTCTTGCTCTTAGAGCATACGCTATTGGTGTTCTGTTCAGAAACTTTCTCCCTGTACCGATGTCCTCAAGGGTCTTCCCCAGTTTCTTTTCTATTAGCTTCAGAGTGTCTGGCTTTATGTGGAGGTCCTTGATCCATTTGGATTTGAGCTTAGTACAAGGAGACAAGGATGAATCAATTCGCATTCTTCTGCATGCTGACCTCCAGTTGAACCAGCACCATTTGTTGAAAAGGCTATCTTTTTTCCATTGGATGTTTTCAGCCTCTTTGTCGAGGATCAAGTGGCCATAGGTGTGTGGGTTCATTTCTGGATCTTCAATCCTGTTCCATTGATCCTCCTGCCTGTCACTGTACCAATACCATGCAGTTTTTAACACTATTGCTCTGTAGTATTGCTTGAGGTCAGGGATACTGATTCCCCCAGATTTTCTTTTGTTGCTGAGAATAGTTTTAGCTATCCTGGGTTTTTTGTTGTTCCAGATGAATTTGATAATTGCTCTTTCTAACTCTGTGAAGAATTGACTTGGGATTTTGATGGGTATTGCATTGAATCTGTATATTGCTTTTGGCAAAAGGGCCATTTTAACTATATTGATTCTACTGATCCATGAGCATGGGAGGTTTTTCCATTTTTTGAGGTCTTCTTCCATTTCCTTCTTCAGAGTCTTGAAGTTCTTGTCATACAGATCTTTCACATGTTTGGTAAGAGTCACCCCAAGATACTTTATACTGTTTGTGGCTATTGTGAAGGGGGTCATTTCCCTAATTTCTTTCTCAGCCTGCTTATCCTTTGAGTATAGGAAGGCCACTGATTTGCTTGAGTTGATTTTATAACCTGCCACTTTGCTGAAGTTGTTTATCAGCTGTAGGAGCTCTCTAGTGGAGTTTTTTGGGTCACTTAGGTAGACTATCATGTCGTCTGCAAATAATGATAGTTTGACTTCCTCCTCTCCAATTTGTATCCCTTTGACCTCCTTATGTTGTCGAATTGCCCGAGCTAGTACCTCAAGTACAATATTGAAAAGATAAGGAGAAAGGGGGCAGCCTTGTCTGGTCCCTGATTTCAGTGGGATTGCTTCAAGTTTCTCTCCATTTAGTTTGATGCTGGCTACCGGTTTGCTGTATATTGCTTTTACTATGTTTAGGTATGGGCCTTGAATTCCTGTTCTCTCCAAGACTTTAAGCATGAAAGGATGCTGAATTTTGTCAAATGCTTTTTCAGCATCCAATGAAATGACCATGTGGTTTTTTTCTTTGAGTTTGTTTATGTAGAGGATTGTATTGATGGATTTCCGTATATTGAACCAACCCTGCATTCCCGGGATAAAGCCTACTTGATCATGGTGGATGATCGTTTTGATATAAAGGAAGACCTATCAGAATCACAACAGACTTTTCACCTGAGACTATGAAGGCTAGAAGGTCCTGGGCAGATCTCATGCAGACTCTAAGAGAACACAAATGCCAACCAAAACTACTATATCCAGCAAAACTCTCAGTCACCATAGATGGAGAAATTAAGATATTTCACGACAAAACCAAGTTTAACCAATATCTATCCACAAATCCAGCCCTAAAAAGGATAATAGGATAACACCAATACAAGGAGGGAAACTTCACCCTGGAAAAAGCAAGATAGTAACTTTTCATCAAACTCAAAAGAAGTTAAGCAATCAAATTTAAAAAATAACGTCAAAAATGATAGGAAGTAACAATCACTATTCCTTAATATCTCTTAACATCAATGGAATTAATGCCCCAATAAAAAGACACAGAGTAACTGACTGGATACGTAAACAGGACCCTACATTTTGCTGCTTACAGGAAACACACCTCAGGGTCAAAGACAAACACTACCTTAGAGTAAAAGGCTGGAAGACAATTTTACAAGCAAATGGTCTCAGGAAACAAGCTGGAGTAGCCATTTTAATATCAGATAAAATTGACTTTCAACCCAAAGTCATCAAAAGAGACCCTGAGGGACACTTCTTGCTGGTCAAAGGAAAAATACAAAAAGAAGAACTGTCAGTCCTGAACATCTATGCCCCAAATGCAAGGGCACCCTCTTTCGTAAAAGAAACTTTATTAAAACTAAAAGCACACATTGCACCTAACACAATAATTGTGGGTGACTTCAACACTGCACTTTCCTCAATGGACCGATCAGGAAAACAGAAACTAAACAGGGACACAATGAAACTAATTGAAGCTTTGGACCAATTAGATTTAACAGATATATATAGAACATTCTATCCTAAAACAAAAGAATATACCTTTTTCTCAGCACCTCATGGTACCTTCTCCAAAATCGACCATATAATTGGTCACAAGACAGACCTCAACAAATATAAGAAGATCGAACTAATCCCATGCCTCCTATCTGATCACTATGGAGCAAAAGTGGTCTTCAATAGCAACAGAAACAATAGAAAACCCACATACATGTGGAAATTGAACAATACTCAGTGATACCTTGGTCAAGGAAGAAATAAAGAAAGAAATTAAAGACTTTTTAGAACACAATGAAAATGAAAACACAACATACCCAAATCTATGGGACACAATGAAAGCAGTGCTAAGAGGAAAACTCATAGCCCTGAGTGCCTCCAAAAAGAAAATGGAGAGAGCATACATTACCAGCTTAATGACACACCTGAAAGCTGTAGACAGGATTTTTAGCATAACTGAGAGTATCTATCCAGAAGCTGATAGGAACAGATGCAGAGACCCACAAACAAGCTTTAGATGGAGCACAGGGAGTCTTCAGGCAAAGATTGAGGGACTTGAAGAGGATAGGGACTCCACAGGAAGACTAACAGAGCCAAATAACTTGCTCTTGGGGGTTTCCAGAGACTGAAGCAACAACCAAAGAAGGACATGGACTTGAATAGACCCTGCAAACATATGTAGCAGATGTGCAACTTGTTGTTTATGTGGTTCTCCCATAAAATGTAGTGGGGAGACTGCCCTAAATTGGTTGTCAGCCTATGGATCCTGATCCCCTAATAGGGCTGCCTCTTCTTGCCTCAGTGGAAGAGCATGCACCTAATCCTACAGTGACTTGAAGTCCCTGGATGGGATGATACAAAAGGGATGCTTAGTGTGGACCTGTAAGTGACAATGGGGACAGGAGCTGTGTGAAGGGGGGACTGGGAAGAGGTTGTGGCTGATAGAAGGATGTAAAGTGAATAAATAAATTAATGAAAAAACTATAATTTCATATATCATGAGATATTGTAAATATTAAGATTGTATAAGTAAATTATATCTTAGTCTCATTTTCAAGAAAGGAAAAATAAGAAATTCAAATCTAAGTTGAAGGTAGATATTTCTTCAAAATATTAATTTATTTCTTTCAGATATAAACTTAGTGATGGGATTGTTGGATCATATGGTGGTTCTTTATTTTTGATGGAACTTACATGCTGGTTTCTATATCTGCTTTAATTTATCTTTTTACTAGCAGTATATAAGAGGTTTCTCATTGTTATCACTCATCTTCATAATACAATAATTTTAGCTTGAATTTCTTTCATGATCGATGATGTTGATCATCCTTTTATAAACCTGTTTTTTGTTAATTTCTTATAAACATATCTAGATAAGCCTTTCACCCTCTTTGAAAAATTGATCATGTAAATACTCTGAATATTAACCTATTGATAAATATTTGATTTGCCTATATTTTCTCCAATATGGTCTCCATTCAGTTAATTGCTTTCTTATCAGTGGAGAGCCTTTTAAATTTCATGCATTCCCATTTATATTTTGCTTTTTTATGCTTATATTTTGGGAATCATTCTTGAGAGATCCAGGTTCAAGAAAACATTGTTCATCGGATGGGGTATATATGATGGCAAGAAGATCTAGTGGGTGGGGTGGTGGAAGCTTATGGCAGCTGGTTACACTGAGTAAACAATCAGGTAGCAGAGCAAATATTCAATTGTTGTATTTGGATTCAGAGACTCATTTGTCCACTAAGATCCCACGTTCTAAAAGTCCTTCAATTTCCCATAGAAGGACCACCAACTACGGACTTTGTGTTCAAATGCAACTCTGGGTGAGTGTTTATATCCAAACCATAACATTCTACCCTGGTTACCCATAGGTTCATGCCACCTCATAAAATTATTTATCCAATCCAACTTCAAAAGTCCCATAATCTTACAGTTCCCATGCTATACTGGAATTTAAAGCTGAGAACAATTCCTTCTTTTAGTTGTAAGCTTCTGAGAAATTTTAATTAATATTGTACAATTTGAATATACAATATCACAAAGGAAACATTTCCATTTCCAGCAACGAGAAACAAAAGCACAGCAAAGACTGAAGAGTTTAAGGCAATTTGAAAATGTAACAGGGTCATGGCAAACCTTATAGCTCATATCCTGCATACAGGGCTTGTGATAGTATCATCTGGGCTCAAAGAGGCGTGGGAAGTCTATAAGATTGTGGCCAGCAGCTTCTGTGCTTCTTTCTCGGCTAGGTTCACTCACTAATTTCAGCTTTTCTTAACAGATTTTACATGTTCCTGGCTTCACTTTTATAGTCTCTTATACAACAACTCACTCATGAGATCATAAAAGAATCCAGACACTGCTACACACTGCCTTCCCTGCATGGGCTTTCCAGACCCATGGGATGAATTAACATAGTCCAAAAACGTTTGTATCTGAAGTAGGAGAAATCTTAGTACTCAATGGATAATGACACCACTACCCACTTAAGACATATTTTGGCACCCTTGGATTTTAGTTTCATGGGATTCAAAGTTGACACTAAAGAAACATGTCACCAGGCTATTATGAAATTCTTAGGCAAATGGATGGACCTAGAGAACATCAGACTAAGTGAGGTAACCCAGACTCAAAAGGTGAATCATGGTATGCACTCACTAATAAGTGGATATTAACCTAGAAAACTGGAATACCCAAAACATAATCCACATATCAAATGAGGTACAAGAAGAAAGGAGGAGTGGCCCCTGGTTCTGGAAAGACTCAGTGAAGCAGTATTCGACAAAACCAGAACGGAGAAGTGGGAAGGGGTGGGTGGGAGGACAGGGGAAGAGAAGGGGGCTTACAGGACTTTCAGGGAGTGGGGGGCTAGAAAAGGGAAATCATTTGAAATGTAAATAAATTATATCGAATAAAAAAAATTTAAAAAAAGAATAACATAGATGGTATATATTTTCAGGTATTCTTTTGTTTGTTCATATAGGATATCATAGAGTCCCAGCTTATCTTGATCTCGCTATTTAGCTAAGGAGAACTTTAGTCTCACGATACATGTGTTTCTATCTCCCAGAGATGCAGTTGCAGGCATAGACCACAATATTCTGGAGGCATTCTTTATTTTAACCTATACTATCAGTTTTATATATTGGAGTCTTTGATGGTGTTGAGGTTCCTCAAAATAGCTTGCCTGCAATAGCAGAGCAATAGTATATGGTTTCTTTGAGTTGCTGTTGTCCTGTTTAGCAATTGAACATTTTATTTATATTTTCCTTGTACGCTATGTTAATAGTACTCACACCGATTTCCTCAACAAAGAAACATTTTTATATATTTCTGCTACACCATGCACTAGCCTATGACTTTGGCTGGGATTGCTGAGTATTACCCATATCTCTGCCATGTAGCTCTGTTATTTGTGAAACTTTCTCTGTCAAACAGATTAGTTTCTTTCTATCAAATCCATATTTCCATGGGATCAGTTTCTCTTTTATTTCTGGGTTTAGATTTTGGATCGTATTCTCTGTTTTATTAGCTTTGTGTTTGCCAACATTTACAAAAGAAACCCATAATGTTTCTACTGTTAGCCTAGTCTAAATGTCATTTAATCATGATCTGATCTTTATTGTTTTCTTTCTTTTAATAGGCCTAGGATCAGTTAGTTTTTCACTGGCTGATTTAAGTTCATCTTTAAGTTGATGATATCACCACCTTTTTCTGTATTGTCCTTTATACTTATAACTCTCCTGCCTCTACTCCTTGGAAGTGATTTTGTAGCACATGTACATTTTGACACATGTGCTTCTATTTTTATATTCTGATGGTATTTTAAATTTCCCACATTTTTGCTTACTGATAAAGAATCATGCTGGCTTGTTTGTTGTCAACTTGACACAAACCTAGACATTCCTGGGAATCTGAGGGATTAATTCCTTCAAGTTGGTCTATGTACACATCTATGGAGAACATTCCTGATTGCTAAGCAGTGTACCAGACAAGCATGGGTGGTAGAATCTCGGGTCAGGTGGGATGAAACTGAATTAGAAAGATCATTGTGTAAGCCAGTAAGCAAGATTTCTTCATTATTTTCTATTTCAAATTTCTGCCTTGAGTTCCTGCCTTGGCTTTTCTCACTGATAGGTTGTGATGTATAGGCTGAAATAAATTATTGCCTTTCCAGTTTGTTTCTGTGAAGAGCCGTTCATTTTAGTGACAGAAAGCAAATAGACCAGGATTATACTGCTAAATTTTCAAATATTTATGAAATTTCTGTAGTGTCTTAGTTTTTATTTTTGCTTTTATTTCTTGTGATAAGAAGAGTTATAAAGATTTATGCATACTGTTTTGCTTATTAATTTATTCTGTGACAATTTCATGCATTGTATCAAACATTATGGTCATAAAGCATTCATCCCCCATGCTCTGTTATTCATCTTATGCCCTTATACAAATTCCTTCAAAACAGTTCCTGTCTCACTTTTGAGTCTTTTGTTTTGCTTTTGATTTTGTATTGTGGACCTCTGAGGTAAGTCAGAGCCCATGATGGTATGATGCTACACATGGGAGCAGACGCACCAGTGGCTATGTCACTGAAGACAATTACCTCTGGTCTTTTGGGAACCATAAGCATTTTCAAATTTATTAAATCTTATTTAGTGGCGTAGCATAGTCTATATCCATGTACACTGAAGAAGTGCCTACTTTCTGATTTGGCACTTTTACACACAATAGTCTCATTTGTGTAGTGTAAGTATAGCCACTGCTTCCCTCTTTCGGTTTCTGTTTGTGTGAAACATCTTTTCATAACCAATTCCTTTTATTTTATGTGTATTATTAAAGTCGAAATACATCCTTCATAAGCAGAATGTAGTGGAGTCTTCATTTACTCACTCTTCTTTATGAATCTTTCTGAATAGTTTAATTCATTTTGGAGATAATGGAATCATTACTAAAATAAATTCTTAGTAACAATTTGAATTTTGGCATTTCTAGTAAAGATCTCATTACCACACATGAATGACACACATAAAAATGCTTACCCCTGGTCTGTTTCATTATTATGAGACTTTCTAGATGTAAGTTTTCTTACTCATGTTTTCCTCAAAGCCAGAATAATTTTAGAGAATTCTACTATTTTTCCTATCTAGTATTACATACTAGTAACTCTATGTAAAGAATTCAATTAAAAATTATAACCTATAGCTTGGGTTTAACTCTGGGGAGAGGGTCTGGAGAACACAGTATACAGGATACATATCTTGTATAATGGTATAATCACTTAATTTCCCTGAGGCTTGTTTTCCTGTGATATTTAGAGTTTATTCTTCATCTGCCTTTGTCAGGATTTACATTTTACCACCTACTATCCACGTGAGGCCTCATAGATATGTAAATGTGTGAGACTGTATGTATATATATACATACATATATGTATAGACTGTATGTATATATCCATACATATAGGTATTTACTTTTTAGTTGATAGGTAAATAATTTCTTTTTTATTATTCAATATATGCTTTATTTACATTTCAAATGATTTCCCCTTTCCTGGATCCCACCTCCCCAAAAGTCCCAAAAGCCTTCTTCCCTCCCCCTGTTCCCCAATCACCCCCTTCCCATTTCTCTGTCCTGGTATTCCCCTACACTGCTGCATTGAGCCTTTCCAGGATGAGGGGCTTCTCCTTCCTTGTTCATGGGCATCACTTGATATGTGTATGTTTCTTGGGTATTCTGAGCTTCTGGGCTAATTTTTGCTTATCAGTGAGTGCATACCATGTGTGTTCTTTTATGACTGGGTCACCTCACGCAGGATGACCTTCTCCAGTTCCACCCACTTGCCAAAGAAGTTCATGAATTCCTTGTTTTTAACAGCAAAGTAGTAGTCCATAGAGTAAACATACCACATTTTCTGTATCCATTCCTCCATTGAGGGACATCTGGGTTCTTTCCAGCTTCTGGCTATTATAAATAGGGCTGCTATGAACATAGTGGAACATGTGTCCTTATTACATGCTGGGGAATTCTCTGGGTATATGCCCAGGAGTGGTATAGCAGGTTCCTATGGTAGTATGATGCCCAATTTCCTAGGGAACTGCCAGACTGATTTCCAGAGTGGTTGTACCAGCTTGCAAGCCCACCAGCAGTGGAGAAGTGTTCCTCTTTCTTCAAATCCTTGCCAGCACCTCTTTTCTCCTGAGTTTTTGATCTTAGCCATTCTGAGTGGTGTGAGGTAAAAATCTCAGTGTTGTTTTGATTTGCATTTCCCTGATGACTATGTGTGTTGAACGTTTCTTTAGGTGCTTCTCTGCCATTCAATGTTCCTCAGGTGAAAATTCTTTGTTTAGCTCTGTACCCCATTTTTTATTGGGTTATTTGGCTCTCTGGAGTCTACGTTCTTGAGTTTTTTGTGTATCTTAGATATTAGCCCTCTGTTGGATGTGGAGTTGGTAAAGATGTTTTCCTAATTTGTTGGTTGCCATTTTGTCGTATTGACAGTGTCCTTGCCTTACAGAAACTTTGTAATTTTATGAGGTCCCATTTGTTAATTCTTTTTTTTTCTTTTTTAAATTTTATTCGATATATTTTTATTTACATTTCAAATGATTTCCCCTTTTCTGGTCCCCCACTCCCCAAAAGTCATATAAGCCCCCTTCCCTCCCCCTGTTCTCCCACCCACCCCTTCCCACTTCCCTGTTCTGTTTTTGCCTTATACTGTTACACTGAGTCTTTACAGAACCAGGAGCCACTCCTCCATTCTTCTTGTACCTCATTTGATGTGTGGATTATGTTTTGGGTATTCCAGTTTTCCAGGCTAATATCCACTTATTAGTGAGTGCATACCATGATTGATCTTTTAAGACTGGGTTACCTCACTTATTATGATGTTCTCCAGCTCCATCCATTTGCCTAAGAATTTCATGAATTCATTGTTTCTAATGGCTGAATAGTACTCCATTGTGTATACATACCACATCTTTTGCATCCATTCTTCTGTTGAGGGATACCTGGGTTCTTTCCAGCTTCTGGCAATTATAAATAGGGCTGCTATGAACATAGTGGAGCATATATCCTTATTACATGCTGGGTAATCCTCTGGGTATATGCTCAAGAGTGGTATAGCAGGATCTTTCGGAAGTGACTTGCCCAGTTTTCTAAGAACCGCCAGACTGATTTCCAGAGTGGTTTTACCAATTTGCAACCCCACCAGCAGTGGAGGAGAGTTGTCTTTCTCCACATCCTTACCAATATCTGCTGTCTCCTGAGTTTTTAATCTTAGCCATTCTGACTGGTGTAAGGTGAAATCTCATTGTTGTTTTGATTTGCATTTCCCTGATGACTAGTGAAGTTGAGCATTTTTTAAGATGTTTCTCTGCCATTCGAAGTTCTTTAGGTGAGAATTCTTTGTTTAACTCTGTACCCCATTTATTTATTTATTTATTTTTATTTACATTGCAAATGATTTCCCCTTTTCTGGGTCCCCACTCCCCGCAAGTCCCATAAACCCTCTTCCGTCCCCCTATTCTTCCATCGACCCCTTCCCACTTCCCTGTTCTAGAATTCCTCTATACTCTTGCACTGAGTCTTTCCAGAACCAGGGCCCACTCCTCCATTCTTTTTGGACATCATTTAATTTGTGGATTATGTCCTGGGTATTCAAAGTTTCTAGGCTAATATCCACTTATCAGTGAGTGCATACCATGATGGATCTTTTGAGACTGGGTTACCTCACTTAGTATGATGTTCTCCAGCTCCATCCATTTGTTTAAGAATTTCATGAATTCATTGTTTCTAATGGCTGAATAGTACTCCATTGTATAAATATACCACATTTTTTGTATCCATTCCTCCGTTGAAGGACATCTAGGTTCTTTCCAGTTTCTGGCTATTACAAATAGGGCTGCTATGAACATAGTGGAGCATGTGTCCTTATTGCATGCTGAAGAATCCTCTGGATATATGCCCAGTAGTGGTATAACAGGGTCCTCAGGAAGTGACATGCCCAGTTTTCTGAGGAACCGCCAGACTGATTTCCAAAGTGGTTGCACCATCTTGCAATCCCACCAGCAGTGGAGGAGTGTTCCTCTTTCTCCACATCCTCGCCAACACCTGCTGTCTCCTGAATTTTTGACCTTAGCCATTCTGACTGGTGTGAGGTGAAATCTCAGGGTTGTTTTGATTTGCATTTCCCTAATAATTAATGATGTTGAACATTTCTTAAGGTGTTTCTCAGCTCTCCGAAGTTCTTCATGTGAAAATTCTTTGTTTAGCTCTGTACCCCACTTTTTAATGGGGTTATTTGGATCTCTGGGTTCTACTTTCTTGAGTTCTTTGTATATATTAGATATTAGCCCTCTGTTGGATTTAGGGTTGGAGAAGATTCTTTCCCAGTCTGTTGGTTGAAGTTTTGTCCTTTTGACGGTGTCCTTTGCCTTACAGAAACTTTGTAGTTTTATGAGGTCCCATTTGTAAATTCTTGATCTTAGAGCATAAGCTATTGGTGTTCTATTCAGGAACTTTTCCCCTGTGCCCATGTCCTCTTGGGTCTTTCCCAGTTTTTTTTTCAATTAGTTTCAGTGTGTCAGGTTTTATGTGGAGGTCCTTGATCCATTTGGAGTTAAGCTTGGTACAAGGAGATAAGAATGGATCGATGCGCATTCTTCTGCATGCTGACCTCCAATTGAACCAGCACCATTTGTTGAAAAGACTATCTTTTTTTCCACTGGATGCTTTCAGCCCCTTTGTCGAAGACCAAGTGACCATAGGTGTGTTGGTTCATTTCTGGGTCTTCAATCCTATTCCATTGATCCGCTTGCCTTATATTGTACCAATACCATACAGTTTTTATCACTTTTGCTCTGTAGTAGAGTTTAAAGTCTGGGATATTGAATCCCCCTGAAGTTCTTTTACTGTTGAGAATAGTTTTAGCTATCCTGGGTTTTTTGTTATTCCAGGTGAATTTGAGAATTGCTCTTTCTAGCTCTATGAAGAACTGGGTTGGGATTTTTATGGGAATAGCATTGAATCTGTAGATTGCCTTTGGCAAGATGGCCATTTTAACTATATTAATCCTGCCAATCCACGAGCATGGAAGGTTTTTCCATTTCCTGAGATCTTCTTCGATTTCCTTCTTCAGAGATCTGAAGTTCTTGTCATATAGGTCTTTCACTTGTTTGGTTAGAGTCACCCCAAGATACTTTATGTTGTTTGTAGCTATTGTGAAGGGTGTCATTTCCCTAATTTCTTTCTCAGTCTGCTTATCCTTTGAATATATAAAGGCTATTGATTTGCTTGTGTTAATTTTGTAGCCAGCCACTTTGCTGAAGTTGTTTTTCAGCTATAGGAGTTCTGTAGTAGAGTTTTTAGGGTCACTTAAGTATACGATCATATCATCTGCAAATAGTGATAATTTGACTTCTTCCTTTCCAATTTGTATCCCTTTGACTTCCTTCTGTTGTCTAATTGCTCTAGCTAGGACTTCAAGAACTATATTGAAAAGATATGGAGAGAGGGGGCAGCCTTGTCTAGTCCCTGATTTTAGTGGGATTGCTTCAAGTTTCTCTCCATTTAGTTTGATGTTGGCTACCGGTTTGCTGTATATTGCTTTTACTATGTTTAGATATGGGCCTTGAATTCCTGTCCTTTCCAAGACTTTTAGCATGAAAGGATGCTGAATTTTGTCAAATGCTTTTTCAGCATCTAATGAAATGATCATGTGGTTTTTTTTCTTTGAGTTTGTTTATGTAGTGGATAGCATTTATGGATTTCCGTATATTGAACCCTCCCTGCATCCCTGGAATGAAGCCTACTTGATCATGGTGGATAATCGTTTTGATGTGTTCTTGGATTCGGTGGGCAAGAATTTTATTTAGTATTTTTGCATCCATATTCATAAGGGAAATTGGCCTGAAATTCTCTTTCTTAGTTGGGTCTTTGTGTGGTTTTGGTATCAGCGTAATAGTGGCTTCGAAGAAGGAGTTGGGTAGTGTTCCTTCTGTTTCTATTTGGTGGAAGAGTTTGAAGAGTATTGGTGTTAAGTCTTCTTTGAAGGTCTGATAGAATTCTGCACTGAAACCATCTGGTCCTGTGCTTTTTTTGGTTGGAAGCCTATCTATGACCCCTTCTATTTCTTTAGGGGTTATGGGTCTGTTTAGATGGTCTATTTGATCCTGGTTTAATTTTGGTAATTGGTATCTGTCTAAGAAAATGTCCATTTCCTCCAGATTCTCCAGTTGTGTTGAGTACAGGTTTTTGTAGTAGGATCTGATGATTTTTTGAATTTCCTCGGTTTCTGTTGTGATATCTCCGTTTCCATTCCTAATTTTGTTAATTCGGATACTTTCTCTGTGCCCTTTGGTTAGTCTGGCTAAGGGTTTATCTGTCTTGTTGATTTTTTCAAAGAACCAGCTTTTGGTCTTGTTGATTCTTTGTATGGTTCTCTTTGTTTCTACTTGATTGATTTCAGCCCTGAGTTTGATGATTTCCTGTCTTTTCCTCCTCCTGGGTGAATTAGCTTCTTCTTGTTCCAGGGTTTTCAGTTGTTCCTTTAATCTTCTAGTGTAAGCTCTCTCAAATTTCTTTTTGAAGGCACTCAAAGCTATGAGTTTTCCTCTTAGCACTGCTTTCAAAGTGTCCCATAGATTTGTGTATGTTGTGCCTTCATTTTCATTAAATTCTAAGAAATCTTTGATTTCTTTCTTTATTTCTTCCTTGACCAAGGTATCATTGAGTAGAGTATTATTCAGTTTCCATGTGTATGTGTGCTTTCTGTTGTTTATACTGTTACTAAAGATCACTTTTACTCCATAGTGATCTGATAGGAGGCATGGGATTATTTGAATCTTCTTATATTTGTTGAGGTCTGTCTTGTGACCAACTATATGATCTATTTTGGAGAAGGTACCATGAGGTGCTGAGAAAAAGGTATATTCTTTTGCTTTGGGATAAATAGTTCTATATATATCTGTTAACTCCAATTGGTTCAAAGCTTCAATTAGTTTCATTGTCTCCCTGTTTAGTTTCTGTTTTCCTGATCGGTCCATTGGTGAAAGTGGAGTGTTGAAGTCACCCACAATTATTGTGTTAGGTGCAATGTGTACTTTGAGCTTTAGTAAAGTTTCTTTTTTGAATGAGGGCACCCTTGTATTTGGGGCATAGATGTTCAGGATTGAGAGTTCTTCTTGTTGGATTTTTCCTTTGACCAGCAAGTAGTGACCTTCCATGTCTCTTTTGATGACTTTAGGTTGAAAGTCAATTTTTTTTTCTGAAATTAGAATGGCAACTCCGGCTTGTTTCCTGGGACCATTTGCTTGTAGAATTGTCTTCCAGCCTTTTACTCTAAGGTAGTTTTTGTCTTTGACATTGAGGTGTGTTTCCTGTAAGCAGCAAAATGTAGGGTCCTGTTTACGTAACCAGTCTGATAGTCTATGTCTTTTTATTGGGGAATTGAGTCCATTGATGTTAAGAGATATCAATGAGTAGTGGTTATTGCTTCCTAACATTTTTGATTTTAATTTTATATGTGTGTGGTTATCCTCTTTGGGTTTGATGAAATGAAAGAAGCTTAATATCCTGGTCTTGCCAGGGTATAGTTTCCCTCATTGTACTGGTGCTTTCCCCCTATTAACCTTTGTAGGGCTGGGTTTGTAGAAAGATATTGTGTAAATTTGGTTTTGTCGTGGAATATCTTGGTTTCTCCATCTATAGTAATTGAGAGTTTCACTGGGTATAGTAGTCTCGGCTGGCATTTGTGTTCTGTTAGAGTCTACATGAGCTCTGCCCAGGATCTTCTAGCTTTCATGGTCTCTGGTGAGAAATCTGGTGTAATTCTGATAGATCTTCCTTTATATGTTACTTGCCCTTTTTCTCTTACTGCCCTAAGTATTCTTTCTTTGTTTAGTACATTTGGGGTTTTGATTATTATGTGACGGGAGGTATTTCTGTTCTGGTCCAGTCTGTTTGGAGTTCTGTAGGCTTCTTGTATATTCATGGGCATCTCTCTCTTTAGGTTAGGGAAGTTTTCTTCCATAATTTTGTTGAAGATGTTTGCTGGCCCTTTAAGTTGTAAGTCTTCACTCTCATCAATACCTATGATCCTTAGATTTGGCTTTCTCATTGTGTCCTGGATTTCCTGGATATTTTGGGTTACAAGCTTTTTGCATTTTGCATTTTCTTTAACTGTTGAGTCCATGGTTTCTATGGTATCTTCGGCATCTGAGATTCTTTCTTCTATCTCTTGTATTCTGTTGTTGATATTTGCATCTATGGTCCCTGATTTCTTCCCAAGGTTTTCTATCTCCAAAGTTGTCTCCCTTTGTGCTTTCTTAGTTGTTTCTACTTCTGTTTTTAGATCCTGAAAATTTTTGCTCAGTTCTGTCATTTGCTTGTTTGTGTTTTCCTCTAATTCTTTAAGCGATTTTGTGTTTCCTCTTTCATGACTTCTGCCTGTTGATCAAGGTTCTCCTGTATTTCTTTAAGTGATTTTTGCGTTTCTTCCTTATTGGCTTTTGTATTCTCCTGAATTTCTTTCAATGATTTTTGTGTTTCTCTTGTAAGGGCTTCTAATTTTTGATCCATTTTCTCCTGAATTTCTTTAAGTATGTCCTTCATGTGTTCCTGTACTAGCATCATGACCAGTGAGTTTAAATCCAAATCTTGTTTTTCTGGTGTGTTGGGGTGTCCAGGACTTGCTAATGTTGGAGAATTGGGTTCAGATGCTGCCATAATGCCTTGGTTTCTGTTAGTAACGTTCCTACATTTGCCTTTAGCCATCTGGTTCTCCCAGGAGTTAGATGGTCTTATTGTCACTGGCTGGAGCTTCAACCTACTGTGGATCTTTAAGGTTATTTCTGCAACACTGGATGACTGGGTTTCTTCTGGCACAGATTATTGATATTCTGGCTTCCTCTTTTTTGCCTTTGGAGCCCTTCTCAATCTTGCCTCAAGCAATGCTATACTTAGCTTGTCAAGGTCAACCAGGTGTTCTCTGTCTGCTCTATTATGGAGGAAAGAAGTTGTGGTGGGAGTCACTCCCTCTGTTGATTCTCACATAGGACACAGGTCCCACGATGGACTGGCTTGCAGATGAACAGCCTATGTGCTCAGTTCCTGAGTGCAGGCAGACCCCTGGCGGTTTGCACCACCAGAAATCTAAGACTCAGGGTGTTACAGTACCTAGTGATCCTTTTGTGTCCCTGCAGACAGCAAATATGGCTGCGGGGCTTCTCTCCTTCCACAGCTTCCCAACCCATTTGTTAATTCTTAATCTTAGAGCATAAACTATTGGTGTTCTGTTCAGGAAAATTTCCCCTGTGCCCATGTGCTCAAGGCTCTTCTCCAGTTTTTTTTTCTATTAGTTTCAGTGTGTCTGGTTTTATGTGGAGGTCCTTGATCCACTTGACCTTGAGTTTAGCACAAGGAGATAAGAATGGATTGATTTGCATTCTTCTGCATGCTGACTTCCAGTTGAACCTGCACCATTTGTTGAAAAGGCTGTTGTTTTTCTACTGGATGGTTTTAGCTCCTTTGTCAAAGATCAAGTGACCATAATTATTTGGGTTCATTTCTGGCTCTTCTATTCTATTCCATTGATCTACCTGCCTGTCACTGTACCAATACCATGCAGTTTTTAACACTATTGCTCTGTGGTATTGCTTGAGTTCAGGGATACTGATTTCCCCAGAAGTTCTTTTACTGTTGAGAATAGTTTTTAGCTATTCTGGGTTTTTTGTTATTCCAGATGAATTTGAGAATTGCTCTATCTCTATGAAGAATTGAGTTGGGATTTTGATGGGGATTGCATTGAATCTGTATATTGCTTTTGGCAAGTTGGCAATTTGTACTATGTTAATCCTACCAACCCAAGAGCATGGAAGAATTTTCCAAATTGCTTGAACAAATTAAATTATATAATTATTTATGTAAAATTAGAAAGTCTGTTTTAATTAATTGGTATATATAATCATTGGTGGGGTTTATTTATTTATGTTAAAACTAACAGTTCTCTTCTGTGCTCATCTAATTAAATACTAGTAGTAGTTTAGCTGTATATGAGCACTAAACATAAGAGAATTTGGGGGTGAATATTCACCCTTGTTCTCAGGGAAAGACAAAAGTGATGTTAAACCCATAAAATAGAGCTGTTCAGCCTTTCAGGCTATAAAAAGCATTAGTGACTCACTAAGTTTATACAGGATTATTTTGATCAAAATCACTATTCAGTAAATTTAAGGCTTCTGTGTTTCATAAATTATTTAATGAAAACAAGATTCCAACATGATTGTGTACTGAGCACACAATCAGAAACCTTTTTTTATTTTTTAGGATATAATAGCTGTGTAGGCAATCATATTTGTTTTATTCACCAATTCAACAATTATTTATTGATAACGTAGGAAGCACTTGTACTGCTCTAGACATTTGGAGCAAATTAGCAAAATAAACTGTGTTTCTTTACAATGATGCAAAAAATAATAACAGTATGTTTACTAGATCTATTATACAGATGGTAAGTGTGAAACTGACACGCCTAGCCAATTGAGAGATTTGGGTTTAAATACCTTGGAGGATCTATTTTTACTTTTAGTTTCTTTCTGTGATCCTGTTGATAGAACCTCTTCTCCAGACTTGATTTTGCATTTGGAAATTAGGAAGCTGTTATTACACTATTCCAGCAGTATTGTGTGATTGTTCAGAATATATGTGTGGAATATAAATCAACTCTATCAATGCTGAGGCCATCTTTGTATCCTTAAAACCACCAGGCAGTGGATCCCTTGTAAATAAGTAGAACTACTCTCATTAAGGTGAGAGCCAGGGAATGAATGGGCCTTCTGGAGTTACCAACCTGAGTCCCACAAAACCTAGTAAGAACTGTACTCCTGTACAATGTGAAAGGAAAGTGGTTGAGAGAATAGCTCTTGCTTTGGAAATGTAAAGTCCATTTTAATGATAGTGTTGATTATTTATTCAAACAATGCACATAAATCATTTAATTCTATGCAAGACAAAGCACTTTACAAACTTCATTCTTATATCTCATTTCAGGTCTTGGGTTAATTATATAGTGTCTATACTTGAACAAGCAAATCTTGCAGGAAGATTTAAAAAATATTAGGACAAGAAAGGAAGTGGATCATTTTACTCTGATGTCTGTCTCAGGGACATGGGTAATACTGAGGCAGGGAGACTTCTCCTCTGCAATATGCTGTTCTTCTAGAGATGAGAAACTGAGAGCTGAATGCACGTGGACGTTATGGCACTATTATTATGCCATCTCTGACAACATCATTTTCCTCGCTTATTTTAATTAAACCATCTTATCAGTTCTTTTATGCCTATTCCAAATAATAAGAAGTAAGAAACAGAAGCCCAAGCCATTTGTCAGAGTGCTAGAGGGTATGTGCTTTCCTCCAGTTTCCACAGATTGCATTCATATCTGTAATAGCATTTTTTGTATCTCAAAATGTAATTTAATAATCTTCCCTTGTGATAGATTTGAGAAAAGGGTTTGGTTATAACTTTTATACCTTCTGGTTCCTGGTTAATTTGTTCAAATTTTAAGTAATTTGCATAAAACTGCTTGTGAGGGTCGAATTTAGAAAATCCTTGGATTTCCTATAAGTTTTCAAAATTATGAAAATACTATATGAAGATGATATTTTAACAGTACTAATATGTTGATAAGGCTGACTAGCCTCAGCCTGTTCACTTTTTCCCCTGTGACTTAGTCATAATTTTGGTATATAATATTCAAGTTTTTAAAATGTATAATTTACTCATACTCACATATGTATCAATAGATAACTTTGAGATTGTTTCATATAGTTTATAATTTTACTTACATTTTATTATGTGTTGGATATTAATAAACAACTTTTATTTTTACTCAAAATTATGTTTATTTAGACTGTTCTGTCTCCCTGATGAATTGCTTTTCCTTGTTGACTTTTTATGTATGTTCACTTTCTTATATTTGATTCTTAATGGATAGACCATGACATTATCCTTAATATTTTCCTCGTACACCATTGCTTCATGTAGTAGTGATCACTTATGGGAACCTCTTCAAAGAGTAGAATGTGATGGTTTGCATTTGAAATATTCTCTACAGATCCATATTCTGATGGCTTCTTCCTCAACTGGTGGTAGTTGCTTGGTGGGGCTATGGAGTCTCTAAGAACTAAGGCTTCACTGGCAAGTGTCGATAACTAGGGTAGGTTTGAAGCTTATTAGCATGATTTCTGTGATAGGTATTCTTTTTTCCCCAATGTCTATTTGATGTAAATAGGTGCTTGTGTAAATCCTGCTGCATTGACTGAGTTGCTCTGCCATGCCTTTCTTGCCATGGCATACTGGACCCTCAGGAACCCAGGAATGTTAGGAGAAGTAGAGATGGCCTTGCCCAGGAAAAAGCACTCCAGTTGATGGTCTAGTGACAAATGGTCAGCCCTTCAAACATACATACAAGTAACATAATATTGACTGAGAACATTACTTTTAGAAATATATGTATAATTACAAATACATATATTCATATATTGACAATTAGTGAATTAAGAGACCATGAGTTTGAGGTGAATGGGGAGGGATACTAGGAAGGATTATATTATAACCTCAAAAAGGAGGAAAAAAGAAATCCTAGGATGCAGCCTGATTTTGAGTCTTATTTTATTTCCAAATTGTGATCCTTACTATGTTTGTCATTCTTCCTGTATTATGATCACTTGCTCTGTAAATATAACAGTAATAATAATAGTATTTATTTGATTGAGTTTTACCATAAAATAGTAGAAATTCTTGTGGAATTTCTGTCTGTATAACACTTAGAACAGAGCTCACAGTAGAGGAATCATCACGGAAGTGTCAGTGATGGGTTACTTTATCATTGTAAGCTTAATCTGCCATTTTTAGAATATTAATTCATCTGGAATGTATGCTGAGTCTTATTCTGATATGGCTGGTTAATTTTGTTTTCTCTTGTTAATAACTATTTTTAAAACAAAATGTATTTAACAAAGTTATTTTAAAATAACTTATTTGTAAGTTTTAATCAATTTCGAATTCTTATTTATATGCGAGGATGCTTTGTTCTCTACTCTTTGCTAGAAGTCTATTAGCACATAACTTTAGCACTATAGCTTTGGTTAATCATCTAAAGCTTGATAAAACACTTGATGTTTGACAGAGTACTTTTGTTCGAAGAAAATTACTTTCATTTTTCAAGAATACTATTTTTCTTTCCTGTTTGTATTTAAATATGTATCCACTTATATTTGCACTTCAATATTTTTGTATGCTATGTAAGTCTTACAATCTACATAACTATAACTATTATATATACTATAAAGACATCTTGGAATTTGTTGAATTTAGGGTTTATTTTTAGCATTAATCTTTATTTTTTTTCAGTTTTGCGTTCTGTTTTTTCTTTTTTTTACTTTATTTTTTTATTTTCTATATTCTTTGTTTACATTCCATATGATTTTTCCTTCTCCGGTTTCCCCCCTTCCCATAAGTCCCATAAGCCCTCTTCTATCTCCCCGATCAACCTCCTCCCATTTCTCTGTCCTGGTACTCCCCTACAATGCTGCATCAAGTCTCTCCAGGACCAGGGCCCTCTCCTTCCTTCTTCTTGGGAATCATTTGATATGTGAGTTGTGTCTTGGATATTCAGAGCTTCTGGGCTAATTAATATCCACTTATCAGTAACTGCATTCCGTGTGTGCTCTTTTGTGATTGGGTTACCTCACTTAGGATGATATTTTCCAGTTCCAACCATTTGTATAAGAATTTCATGAATTCATTGTTTTTGATAGCTGATGGTAGTATTCCATTGTGTAAATATACCACATTTTCTGTATCCATTCCTCCATTGAGGGACATCTGGGTTCTTTTCAGCTTCTGGCTATAATAAATAAGGCTGCTATGAACAAAATGGCCTCAGGAAGCATTAATCTTTATAATAATGAGTTTCACATAAGGAAATATGATATTATAAACCTTAAAATATATTTTGACATAAAACAATTCTGAATCAGTAATTATACAAAATAAAAGTGAGGAGGGAAATGTGAGAGAAACCTCCCCATGTCCTTCTTTGATAAAGCAGACAAAAATGACTTTTCAGAATCAGAGTATTTAGAGGTTACAGACAGGTTTCAGGGAAAAAGAAATTGTATGTTGAGGGTAAGTTGAGAGTCTATACTTTGTCTAAGAGTTTGTAGCAACAATTGAGAAGAATGTATTTTAGTCTGAAAAGAGTATGCCACTGACAGAATGTCTGTGTGAGACAATGACATTTTCCTATAGAAACTAGTTAAGAATAATTATGGGATTATATTAAGCTATATTAAAAAAGCAGCATCAAAGAAGACAAGCAATCATGAGACATTAAATAAAGGTAGAGTATGATGTGCCCTTGAGTATTCTAGAATTGTGGTTTAAGAAGGTAGTTGACAGAATAACCTTGAATGCTCACAGGAAGGTTATTCACAGAAAGCTGGGCTTGACATAAAGTGTGTGATTGGCAGGTGCTGTTTAAGGGTTTAGATCAGTAAGGAAAGTGAACCAAAAATGAAATCCTTGGGAAGCTGCTAGTGTGTTAGATCTCAGCAGAGAAAGAGTAGATGTTAAAAGGACATTCAGAAGAAAAACTTTGTTACAGATGTTGAGATAGGCAACGGGAGTATAGTTAGTTACCCATTTTGAGAAGCTAAGGGTGAAAGTTTTGTGTTGGTGCACATCTTTAATCCTAGCTCTTGAGAGACAGTGGATCTCCATGAATAAGAGACTAGCCTAGTTTATATAGAAGATTCCATGCAAGCCATGGATACATGGCAACAAACATCCTGTCGAAGAGAGGAGAGGAGAGGAGAGGAGAGGGGAGAGAGAGAGAGAGAGAGAGAGAGAGAGAGAGAGAGAGAGTTTCATACTTTGTGGGATGGATAGATAAAGGATGATGAATTTATGGTCTCAGAACTATATATTCAGTGATTCCTTTTACATTACAGTGGTATGGATTTTGAGACATAATTTTTCTTCTCAATTCCTTTGTTTTGCTGTATTAGAATATTTCATTTCCTCATAATCACACTTCATTATGCCCTTCCTAGCCTCTATATTTTTCCTATTCAATCTTTTTCCTATTCTATTTGATATAGACACACACACAAATGAATCACCTCCCCACCCACACACATCCATAATGTACCAACGTTCAGTGTCTGATGTCATTATGTTAACAGGGATTTATTCTTTATTATAGATGGAAACACTCTGGCTTAGGCAAGCAAGTTTTTCTTCATTGGAGGCAAAGTATGGCAGAGGATTGTGAATTTTTAATTCACCTCCATGCATTATCACCATGGCTTTAATCTTAGCCATTGTGTTTGTGGAGGCATCACTTGAAGTACTTCACTCTGTACACATGCAATTAAAAGTCACATGCTAATGAACAGACAAATCTTTGGAACTCAGCAGTGCCTGAATCTTTTCCCTAGGAGCTCCCATTCACTGCAGTGAAAAGACAAGCCAGTACTAGACAAATCTGAGATGGCTGATCATTTCCACAAGCATTCAGACAGTCTTGCGCTAATAAAATGGAGTTCTGAACATTCAGAATCGCATATCCTCTTTCTTCAGATGAACATTGCCAACAGGGTCTCTGTACACTGTTAGACCCAATGAGAAGCAAAGCTCAGGGCCTTGGGAGATAAACAACCCTTTCTTATGGCCTACTGTAAAGAAGGAAGTCACTAAAGGTGATGCTTCAGGGATACCTAGCTGCATGGATTTCTAGTCAATTGTACTCTGTTACTTTGTTGAAAAACTGCCTTGCCTTTTCTTCTTTGCTGCAGAAACTGATTAAGCCAGCCTATGCCAAGATGGCTGCCTAACCTGATAATACTCTTTTGTATCACTGCTTTATAATTGTTTTAATTTCATTCCATTATTTGAATCTTTGATAACTCTACTTGGGTTAGGTACTACTACTTTTGCAATTCTAAAGCTCCCATTTTTTCCATCTTATGAACCTCCTGGGCACCTGAGGTAAATCCAAACACAGTGAAGAGAACACATTGGAGGAGTTACTGCTCACATAGGCCATACCATGTGCAGTGAACAGCTGCTAATCATGCCTTTCCAGCATCTATTCTCCATTGGTATTTATATATGTTTGCATGGAAAAATTACTTTTATTGTATGTAATTGAGAGAAAAATATCAATTGTATATACAGGTCAGAGCACAAACACAAATACTTTGGACTGACATAAAGATAACTAAACTAAATATATAACAAAAAATAAAGTATATGAGACAATTTCATTATATATAGGATTAGAGGTTATTTATATTAATCATAATTATGTATCTATGAATATAGTGAAGGAAACTGAAACATTTAGAATCATCTTTTCATTATGGAAAAAATAAGCATGTAATTAAATTTAGACGTTGGTAAACTAAACATATATACTTTCCTAATCAAATGTAAAAACAGAGGAAGAGAGTACCTAGCTTAATGAGCACAAAAATAGAATGAAGCAAGATGTAAAATTTAAAGGAATGCAACCAAAAAAGCCGCATATATAGTTCAAAATTCAATAATTGATAAAATTTAAGTATAGTAGAAATCTCAATAATTGTAAATAGTTTAATGCTACAGAGTTTATATATTTCCAGATGTGTATATGTTGTAAATTTAAAATAACTTCAATAATCAGGTTGGTGTAATAATTTTGAATTTAATGTGCTAGTAAAATATTGATGAATATTTATGATCTTTATTTTCTTCATTTTAATGTAATCTGTATTCATAATTTTCTAAATTCTTAGTAATTTAAAACTCGATCTCTGTCATTTTCAAACATATATACTTAAGACTGATTTTCTATATCCCAGTTTAGCTACACATTACATTTTAACACTAGCATTATTTATCTTTCATTTCAAAACATTTTCTAATTCTCAGCAAGATTCTGCCTATCAAGAAGTATAGTCTCGAGGGAGGATAAAGCCGAGACAAAAACAGACAGAAGCAAAAAATAATTGTAATAGTCTAGTGCATTTTTATCTGAGAGAAAGACAGAAAAAGACCAGAGATGTTTTTCCCTAAGCATTCTAACAAGGGAACAAGAAGAAGTGTGTTCCTCAGGCCTCATCAGGGACTCCCTTCTGTACATTCAGCTGTCTCTTGAACTCCTACTAGGATATTCTCTGGTATATTAGTCTCCATCTTTATCTCTGAGTATGTCTCCTGTGTTTTCTAATGCCTTATGAGCATTTGCCGAATAATGCAAATTTATATTTTCAATGCTTTTCTATCATTTTTACATTTTTAAATGAGTGATGTCTTATGAATGTCTCTAAAACCAGACAAAACCTTTTAATTCTCCTCAAGATTTTATTAATCATTATAGCTTCCTCTGTCTCTAAAGAATTGGAGAAACAGATCAAAAAGTATCAGCAGGTGGAAAACACTTGCAAGGTTTATAATTTAGGGAAGCATAACAAAATGTCATTGCTATGAAACAACATTTTTACAAGTCCACTCATGGGATTTTAAGTTACAGACAGAAAATTCAGATGCCAATTTCAGATACATTTAGCACCCAACGACTTGCTTCTTTAAGATAATAGATTTTCTGTGTAGACAGGGATGGGCAGAGATGGGAACAGGAGGGATCAGCTTGAGATGTTGAAGGATAGTGAATTGTGAGAGATGAATGGAATTGGGGTGTATTTCAGGGACAAGGTAGACGCTTAATGCTATGGAAACTCCCAGGTATCCAAAATAGGGATGCTACTGAAGACTCCCAATAACGGCAGATATGAACCTTGAACCATCCATCCTCTCTAATCATGAAATACTTCTGTTGAAGGGATTGGGCCACTAATCTAACCACTAAATCTTTGACCTACAATTTATCCTGCCTACAAGTTATGTTTGGGTAAACGTGGTACAGCAGTTGTGAGAGTGGCAACCAATGACTGATGAAACTTGAGATGTGTGCCACAAGAGGAAGCCCATGCCTGACACTCTCTGGAGCTCTAGGATGCGATTCTGGATAGTTAAGGGACCTAGAAATAACAGAACGTCTAATCTATTGTAAAATAGTGAGAGATAGCTCTGTTATCAGGGATATTGCCCTCAGAAGAAACACATGTAGTTCTCATGGAATCCTAGTTAGTTCCATGCTGATAAAGAGAACAAATGTCATAAAGAAATAAGCATAGTTGCTGATTATCTTTGGTTTTCTGTTTTCCATCTGCTTTGAGTCTTCCTCATATGATTCTGTCATGATGCTGAGTTGCTCATGTCAATAGATGAGATCAACACAATAGATGAGATACCTAATAACTAGGAATTATTTGTTTGGACTTAGGATTTGAACTCAGGTAGTAAAGCTTAGAGACTGGTTTATTTACTTGCTGAGTTATATCACGGGCCCAGACATTTTTTTTAAAGCAAATATGTATAGATATTCATATGAGCATGCCTATGAGCATGTGTGTTCCTCTCTCTCTCTCTCTCTCTCTCTGTCTCTCTCTCTCTCTGTATGTGTGTGTGTGTGTGTGTGTGTGTGTGTGTATGCCCATGAATATAACAGAATTTACATATTGTGAATGCCATAGAAAAAAATTCAGGTGCTGTCTTCAGAAACATCATCCATTCCCCTTGAGATAACATACCTTAATGGCCTGGAACTTACAAACTAGACTAAACTGGCTGGTCAGTGAGGCCTAATTCAGCTTCCCTCTCCACTTCACTGTTGCTGTGATTGCAAATCAACACATATTGTTCCATGAATTCTGAAGTTTTGACAAAGGTCCTCTTGGCTTCACTGATTTAATTATTTCTGAAGTCCTCTGATCATGATCTTTGAGCTATTCAAATTAAGGACTAAATAAACTTCTTTCCTTTCTTTATATATCACCCAGTCTTAGGTATTTTCTGATATCGAGAGAAAATGGACCCATAAACCAATGAAAGAAGCCCCCAAATAGCCAAGAATATTTCCCTTTAATTCCTAAGAATCTTTAACACCTATTCTAGCTACTTTTAATTACTGTTTCTCCCTCACCCTTTTCCTAAAGTTAGTGTGAGCTTAGAATGCAGTTACTCTTACTTGAACAAAATTGAATGACATTTAGTATCTTTCAGAAAATTTAAATTGTTAACTTTTTAATCCCACCAATTTTTAAAGCTCACCTGTTCATTGAGCCTCTACAGTATAGTTGCTAATACTCATTGACCTTTGAGGATATTTCATGCCAGGTATCCTGTGACACAGAGGCTAGCCCAGCCATAGAGCCATCAACTGAGCTTTGCACTCTCAAAACAAGACAATAGGAAGCATCACAGATATTGATGTAGAACTGCTTTGGAAATATTTGTATTTCATTTTGCTTTCGTTTGTTTATGTTTTTTTAGTGTGTTGAACAACTTGTTATGTAAAATGGAGTGTTTTCTTCTGTAGTATTTACACAAGCATTGCTTAGATCTATGGTATGTTATTTTGGAGAATAAAAATCAAAAACAAGGAGATGGGGTGCATGGCCCAGAATTAGCATATCAAATGATTCCCATGAAGAAGGAAGAAGAGGGCCCTAATCCTGGAAAAGCTTGATCCACCATTTTAGGGGAGTACCAGGACAGAGAAAAGGGAGGGGGAAAGATAGGAGAATGGATGGAGAGAAGAGGACTTATGGGACATATGGGGGGGGGGATGCGAAAGGGGAAAGATTTGGAATGTAAACAAAGAATGTAGAAAAAAAAGGAAAAAAATTAGAATCAATTACCCTCAAAGCCAAATCAAATTTTTAGGCTCTAAGAACACAAAACAAAAAATCCATAGGCTCTAAGAATATTTTAAAAAAGGAACATAAAAATTTCATGCTTTGAAACACAGTGATTCTTTTATGTAGAAACATAGTAGACTTTGACCAAACCAGCTATACAAAGTATTTCTAAATTAATCATAGTCACTTAAACAAACAAACAAAAAAGAGAGGTCATTCTTTTAACATTTAATTTCAGTTTTTCTAACTAAAAACTTTTGGTCAGGGAGGATTTCAATAAGCCTTTAGGAGACTAGAGAAGTGATTGTATGAATGGTGGCAATGATGGAATCAAGTGACAGCAGACAAGTTTCAGTTACTCTTCACTGATATTTAGCAGCATGAAAATTTTTTTCTCAAACCATTAAGGTTTGAATACCATTTTGCCCCTCAAATGGTAAACAGACAATGTTTGATTAAAATAAGAAAGAGAACATACTCTAGACATAATACGTTTCCAGTCAGTAGGCATTTGATAAGCTTTAGGTTTTTCGTGTTGTGTTATTTTTTTTTCTCAAATGATTATGGTTTCAGCCAATCAGAAACTCAAGCTTTGTTTTCTGGGTCTGGTGTGTCCTCCAAGGTTCATTACATCCAAATTTTGAATTTGAAAATATATATGATATTCAGTGCTTCAAAAACTGGAAATTATAGAGAAATATAGAAATGAAGCTGACATGAAACAGTATGTTGTTACATATATTAACACTACAGTATCAACATATGTCCAAATGCCTCACGAACAAATGTGTCTTTAAATTAAAATGCCTTTGAGCTTCAGAAAGGTAATATCATACATATGTTGTCTACTGAGTAGTGCCAATGGCAAGAAAGGTTGGCATTTCAGAAAGAAACCAAAAGTCTCTTTGCAAGGAAATTTGTAAAAACTCATATTGGGAATAAAAGTAAGTTTTAGCAGACTTTCACATTGGTGTGAATTCAATTTAATGAATTTATATTGCACATGTGTTGGCTCTAGTTCTTGCCTCTCTTTTGCTGAAATTTTGGTATCACAAAAGCAAATATGATGGGTAGGCTCAATACTGAAGCAAAGAGGTAGACCCTGGGAGAGTTTCCAATGACCAGTGGGTCATTTATAAAATATTATTTTTAAATATATAATGAAGACAGAATTGGATATATTTTGGCTACCAACTATAATCATCATGACTTTCTGAGACATCATCTGAAAAACTTTGGTCCTTATGTAGTCTGTTCATTTCTCAGGGTCTTTAAAACATCTGAAATAGAATATTTTCAAGTTATTGTTCTAACTATTTAAAAAGTATAAACTAATGTGTGGTTAGGGTTAGGCTTAGATGTGTATCTTTTTGCTATGATCGCTCTCCACAATGGCTGGTGTTTCCCAGGTACTTGGAGCATGGATAGGATAACATTTATTATTGAACAATAACAAGCCTTTCCAGAACCATGAAGCTTTGGTTAGAAATGTAATCTCCAATAACTTTCATAATTCCTTTGGCATGTCAATGCATATATGAAGAGCACTGAAAACTTTTCTCTGTAAGTTCCATATACAAATATTTCATTTGTATTTAAATTCACTCAGCAATTCAATTCAGGCACAAAGAAGAGTAAAAATATCTCAAAACTAATAGTATGCAAATTAATAGAATAAGCAAGGTTAAGAGATAAAATAAAAATATGTAATCACTTGTGAATAAATTACACATTTAGAATTACAGTGTAAACCAGAGAGAAAAAAACAATAACCTTTTTTCTATGTAATAGCATTGCATACCCAGACTATATATGCACTTAGTTAAGTGATGCAATTACTTTCCTTAGAGTTAACAGATAAGGTAATCCTTGCATAAATCCAAAATATTAGCCTATAGAATGGATTTAGAGAAACAATGAAGAAAATGAAACCACACCAGAATTGAAAAACACAAATCCTTTTGACATTTATATGTTTTGCTCTTAAATGTTGGTGAAAGATTGTCTGAGTGCAGGAAAGAAATATTTCCAAGACTTGGTATCACTGTGATACTAGTACCTAATACCAACCATAATACCAACAACAATACTTAGTATGAGAAGAGCCAGTTTTAAGAAAAACAGTTTCCTTTCATGATGGTTTGAATAAGAACAGTGCATATAATCTCATGTATTTGAATACTTTGTCCCTAGCTGCTGGAGTTGTCTGGAAAGCATTAGTGTTTAGAAGGCCTTGTTTGAGGTGGTGCATAATTAGAGGTTCTCTTTGGGGTTTCAAAAGAATCATAGAATTCCTATTATGTTTATTCTCTCTTCTCTACTTGTAGAGTCAAGATGTGTGCTCTCAGTTATTCCTGCAGCCATGTGCTTGCTTTGTGATCATTCAAGTGTAAGCCCCTTTAAATGCTTTATTTTTTAAGTAGCCATGGTCATAATGTGTTGTCACAGTCATAGAAAAGTAACTAAGATAAATGTGATATTATTATATAATATTATATTTTTTGGAACTGAAAACATCTGTAAGTTTCTACTCACCCCTTTGTAATAGGGATGTCACATTATCTCCTGGCTGTTATTCTTTTATAAAGTAAAGAAGATTAGCCTGACATACCATTGGGTGATATTTAATTAAAATGCTAGTTGAAAACATGAAGTTTGGGAAATTCTGAAACTCTACAGGACTAGAAGTCAGAGGTGGAGGCTAGATTTCTCTTGGTTGGAATTTGTACTCAGAAGATGAAGAAGCAGGAGATATTTTATAAATGGAATGGACTAAAGCCAGTATCAGAAGCAGTATGGATTGTGACTATTTGGATCTTTGATTTTTGGAGGACCCTTTTATCTCACAGGGAATATTCTTATTCTTATGCTGCTTTTCCCATGTCTCATTAATTCTGTCATCTGACTTACTTCTTTCACTAAGCCTTTTATGACACTGGGTTCTACATATCCTTTTCTTCTTGATTCTCTTTTGCTATGTGCTAGTCTATGATGTTTTCAGTAACTTATCTCTAATTTGATTGTAGAGTTTTTGCCCAGTGGTCTGTTGATGCCAGTATCACCTTGTAATAAGGAATACTTCAGACCCTTTGTGTTGACATCAAGATTCTGGAAAAGTGCCCAATTCCAGAGGAATTATCATGCTCAGGTGTAGGCTGCCCAAGTCAGAAGAACAAGAAAGTGATCTGTCTTCCACTTGAATTGCCCTACTATCTATATTCAGTTTCCAAAGACCCATTCCAATAACACATTTTCATATCTCACTAGCCACCAAGCTTCTGGAACCCTACTCACAACTCCACAGTTCTCCAGCTGTTCAGGTGCTGACCATACCCATATGAAGAACAGGCACAGACTAGTCCAATCAGAAGAACAGGGGGCCCCTACTTCTCCAAAAGGCAAGCTGCCCACAAGAAATCCTGCACCTAACCTGCATATAGATTCCTACTATATTAGAGGTTGTCCTGGCTGTTAGTATTCTAAGCTCCACCCTACACTTACCTGGCAACAGCCAGGTATGCCCTGCCCCATAGACCTGGCCCACTCTAAAAAGGAGCTACTTGCCCCTCCCACCTCTCTCTCTCATCACTCTCATCTCTCTTGCCTCTATACACTCTTACCTCTTTTTCCCTCTTGGGTTCTCCTCCCCTCCTCCCTCTCACCACATGGTCATGGCCGGCCTCTACTTTTCTACCCTCTTCTCTCTCTCTCTCTCTCTCTCTCTCTCTCTCTCTGCCTCTCTAATTCCCATCCTCTGCCCTGAATAAACTCTATTCTATACCATGTCTCTGTGTATGGTCTTTCAGAGGGAAGAGATGCCTGGGCATGGGCCCGCCTTACCCCACACCACAGGGCCACATTCCCTAAACCCCTCTTTCTCTCTTTATGCTGCCTTCATTAGTGCTGAAACCCAGGAACAAACCCATCACTAGCCACCAAAAATCCAGACTACAAAGACCAGAAAACCAAGGGAAAAAAAACAAGGGAAAAAACACCAATCAAAGACAAACTCAAAAATCAGGACCTCGACCAATAATCATTCAAAACCCACATGCATAATCAACAGTGTAAGAACAAGATCAATAATACCCAGGGCAATATGGCATTATCAGTGCTCAGGTATCCTATGCCAGCAAGACATGAATATTTCAATGTAGCTGAAATATAAGAAAATTACTTTAAGACCAACTTTATGAAGCTAATAGAGGTCTTTAGAGAGGAAACAGTAGCAGCAACAACAAACCCCTTAAAGGAATTTAGAAAAAATACAAACAAACAAACAAAAAAAAGAGGACATAAACAAATCCAATAAATCCCTTAAATAATGTTAAGAAATCCTAGTGGGGAAAAAACAAATGAACACAAAGGAAACTGTTCAAGATCTGAAAATAAAAACAGAAGCAATAAAAAACCTAAAATGATGAAATTCTGGAAATGTAAAATCTAGGCAAGGAAATAGGAATTTCAGACAGAAACATCACTAACAGAATACAAGAGATGGAAAAGAGATTCTCAGCCCTTGAAGATATAGCAGAAGAAATATAACATAAATGAAAATGCCAATTCTCCTACATCAGATAGAGGGCTAATATCCAATATATATAAAGAACTCAAGAAGTTAGACTCCAGAAAACCGAACAACCCTATTAAAAAATGGGGTACAGAGTTAAACAAAGAATTCTCACCTGAAGAACTTCAGATGGCAGAGAAGCATCTTAAAAAATGCTCAACTTCATTAGTCATTAGGGAAATGCAAATCAAAACAACCCTAAGATTTCATCTTACACCAGTCAGAATGGCTAAGATTAAAAATTCAGGAGACAGCAGGTGTTGGAGAGGATGTAGAGAAAGAGGAACACTCCTCCACTGCTGGTGGGGTTGCAAATTGGTACAACCACTCTGGAAATCAGTCTGGCGGTTCCTCCGAAAACTGGGCACCTCACTTCCAGAAGATCCTGCTATACCACTCCTGGGCATATATCCAGAGGATTCCCCACCATGTAATAAGGATACATGCTCTACTATGTTCATAGCAGCCCTATTTATAATTGCCAGATGCTGGAAAGAACCCAGGTATCCCTCAACAGAAGAGTGGATGCAAAAAATGTGGTATATCTACACAATGGAGTACTATTCAGCCATTAGAAACAATGAATTCATGAAATTCTTAGGCAAATGGATGGAGCTAGAGAACATCATACTAAGTGTGGTAACCCAGACTCAAAAGGTGAATCATGGTATGCACTCACTAATAAGTGGTTATTAAGCTAGAAAACTGGAATACCCAAAACATAATCCACACATCAAATGAGATACAAGAAGAAAGGAGGAGTGGCCCCTGGTTCTGGAAAGACTCAGTGAAGCAGTATTCGGCAAAACCAGAACGGGGAAGTGGGAAGGGGTGGGAGGGAGGACAGGGGAAGAGAAGGGGGCTTACGGGACTTTCGGGGAGTGGGGGGGCTAGAAAAGGGGAAATCATTTGAAATGTAAATAAATTATATCGAATAAAAAATGAGGTATATATAAAAAAAAACCAAAAAAAAAAAAAAAAAAAGAAAATGCCAATTCTAAACAAATTCAGACACAAAACATCCAGGATATCCTAAGAATAATAGGAATAAAAGAAGATGAAGTGTCCCAACTGAAAACCCCGAAAATATTTTTTAACAAAATCATAGAAGACAGCCCTAAAAGCTCCTGGACTGGTCCAAGAAACATAATATTACACATGAAGGGACCCATGGCTCTGGCCATATATGTGGCAGAGGATGGTTTTGCTGGACATCAGTGGTAGGAGCATCCCTTGGGCCTGATGGGGATCCATAACCAGTGAAGGGGAATGCCAGCGCTGGAAGGCAGGCATGAGTGGACCAATAGGAGCATATCCTCATAGAGGCAGGGGGAAGGGAAATGCGATAGTTTTTAGAGGGGAGTCCTGGAATGAGGATAACATTTGAAATGTAAATAAAGAGCATATCCAATAAAAGGAAAAATTAGACATTAGAAAATCATAGAAGAAAAATTTCTTAACCTAAAGAAAGGTATGTCTATAAAGATATAAGAAGCTTACAGACCACCAAATAGATTGGATCAGAAAAATAATCCTCTTGCCATATAATAATCATAATACTAAACATACAGAACAAAGGAAAACATATTAAAAACTGCAAGGCAAAATGCCAAATAACACATCAAGGCAGTCCTATTAGAATTACACCCAACTTCTCAACAGAGTCTAAGCTAGAAAAATCTGCACAGATATCTTACAAACTCAATTAGATCATGGATACCAGCACAGATTACTATATCCAAAAATTTTTTCAATCACCATAGATGAAGAAAACAAATATTTCATGACAAAGTCAAACTTGAACATTATCTATCCCAAAATATAGCAGTACAAAAATACTAAAAGGAAAATTCCAACTCAAGTAAGTTAACTATACACATGAAAACATAGACAATAAATAATCCTGCTCCAGTACAATCTAAAGAGGTGTTGGTTATTAACATATCTCAACATCAATGGATTCAATTCTCTAATGATTATAAAAAGGGTAATTGAATGGATATAATAACAAAATTAATCATTCTGCTGCCTATATACAATAAATATTACCTCAGAATAAAGGGTTAGGAACAGATTTTCCAAGCAAATGGACACACAAAGCAAACTGATATAACTTTTAAAATCTAACAAAATCGATTTCAAACAAAATTAATCAAAAGAAATCGGAAAAGATTTCCTACTAATCAAAGAAAAAACTACCAAGATAATGTTTCAATTCTTACCATCTATGTCCAAAATGCAAGAGCACCTACAGTTGTAAAAGAAACATTCCTAAAGCATATATAATACATTGAGCTTAGCATATTAATAATGGGAAATTGCAATACTTGATTCTGACTGAGTAACTGGTCAGCCAGACAGAAATTAAAAGAGAGAAACAAGAGAATAGCAGTCACCTAACATATCTAGAGAACATTTCATTCAAACACCAAAAAATATATCTTTTTCTCAGCATTTCATGGAACTCTTTCACAGATTGACCCATATACTCAGTCACAAAGCAAGTCTCATCAGATACAAGAAAATTGAAATAACTCCTTGTATACTATCAGCCTGTCATGAATTAACGTTGTACATCATCAACATTTTTCTTTCAGTTTGTTTATATGGCTGATTACATTGACAGATTATTATATGTTAAACCAATCCTGCATTTCTGGGATGAACCATACTTTATCATGATAGATGATATTGTTGATGTGTTCTTTTATTTAGTTTGTGAATATTTTATTGACTACTTTTGCATCAATATTCATGGAAGAAATTTGTTTGTTATACGCTTTCTTAGTGTATTAGGGTGCCTGTGTTCTCATATAATGAATTGGACATTGTTCTATTTGTTTCTTCTTTGTATAGTAATTTGTGGAATATTGATAATAGGTATTCTTTTAAAGTCTATTAGAATTCTATGTTAAAATAACTGTAAGGCAAAGGACACTCTCAATAGAGCAAAATGTCAGCCTACAATATAGGGAAAGATTTTCATCAACTGAACATCTGACAAATGGCTAATGTCCTAAGTATACAAAGAACTAAAGAAACTAGACATCAAATAATTCTATTAAAAATTGGGTACAGATTTAAACAGAGAATTCTCAACAGAGAAATATCAAATGGCTGAGAAACACTTAAAAACATATTCAGCATCCTTAGCCACCAGGAAAATGCAAATCAAAATGATTCTGAGATTCCATTCTGAGATTCTTATATTTGTAAGAATGGCTAAGATAAAAAGCCTAAGTGACAGCTTACTTTGTTAGAGATAGGTAACAAGGGGAAGGTTCTTCCATTGCTGGTGGGAATGCAAATGTGTACAGCCACTTTGAAAATCAATATGTAGGTATCTCAGAAAGCTGGTAATCAATATACCTCAAGACACAGCTATTCCACTTTTGGGTATATATATGTAGATTCTTCATTCTATAACATGAACACTTGCTCAACCGTCTTTGTGTTTTGTTTTGTTTTTTGCTTTTAAAAAAAGAGCCAGAACCTGTAAATAAACTAGATACTCCTCAATTAAAGAACTAATAAAGAAAATGTGGCACATTTACACAATGGGATATTACTTAGCTGATCAGAGGAGATGCAAAGCCCCACATAAAATATAAGGCAGAGCTCAGAGCATACTGTAAAGGAGGGGGAGGAAATAGAGGGGTCAGGGACACAATGAGAGCACAAGAGTATGAGCCACAGAATCAATTCACCAGGATTCATTGAGGGGCGGTGCAGTTGTAGTCATCAGGGAGCCCTGTTGACAACTGACCTAGGTCCTCTGCATTTATGTTATGACTGAGTACCTTGGTATACTTATGAGAACCCTATATTTTGGAGCAGGATCTGTCCATTTCTCTTTTATTTACTTGTGGAACTCTTTTCTTTCTATACTGTTGCCTTGTCCAGCCTTGCTGTGAAGGTATGTGCCTGGACTTATTGTAGCAGTATTTTATTGATGTTCCTGGGGAGGTCTGCTCCTTTCTAAGAAGAGGCAGAATGCATATGGAGTGTGAATTTGGGGAGAAGTGGAGAAGAGAACCTGGGGTGAGGGGAGGGAGAGAAAACTTCATTTAAAATGTAATATATGAAGGAGTAAAAATATTATTCTGAAAAAATATGTACATGTTTGAGTAGCATTAATCTATTTATTTATTGAGATATAGCTTCTCAGAGAAACACATATTTCTGTATGTGTTGGAATAAATTTTCTCACCCTGACTCCTAGTCAGAAGCTGGTCTTCTACAATTCCAAATATTTGAACAATGTAACTTGAAAGGCGAGTCCTATGACTATATTGTAATTTGTCCAAAGCCCATCTTTGAGAAGTAGGACCTTGTTATCTTTGACTGTTGGAACCTAATGAAAGCAAAAAGACTATAGCTCTTACTGATTAATACAGACCCTTCTTACCACCATGCTTTATGTCACATGAAACATAGTTTAGACAAGAAAATTTATTTGTTCATTTATCCACCATGAAAAGTCATTTTCCTTTCCACAAAGGGTCTTCATTGGCATTTAGGGGAATGCTCTGTTGAGCCAGAGATGATCTCAAGTCTAAGAAGGTTTCTAGTGCTCAAATAGTTTTCAGCTAGAAGAGACCTGCATATTTCTAGTAAAGAGCACTCTGATAAACATGGAATATTTTTATTTTTCATGTGGCAGTCTGGATGAGTTTGCAGAGTTCTTTAGGTTTACGGACATGTATAGAGAACAAAACCTTTGAATATCCTGTGCACTCTCCGCATCCACTGTTACAGATTTAATTTGAGTGGTAAGGGGAGAAACTTTCAGGAAAGCTAATTGGTCTCTAGCTGCAATAATCAGTTACACAGCACCATAAAATATGTAGCACTTTTCAGATTCAAAGCATTTCACCAATCAAATCTAATTGCCACATTCATATGATACAGCTATTTTCTTTCTGGGCAAGCATTCTTTCCTTCTTTGGTTTATTTATTTATTTACTTGGTGCATTAAAACCTTGGGCTTGTAAAGTAACTATTGATTATTTTTCATTACAAGTCTGTTCCTTTATGGTTTTCTCGTGCATTACAAATCCCTTTAAAGTTGTCTTGCTTTGTCAGTAGAAGCAATCCACATTGTTGTTTGTGGCCTTCACTATAGACTGAGGGTAATAGCAAAGCCTTTTCTTATCATTCTCATGTAAAGGAAACAGAACTTTCAAGGCTATGAGACAAATTTGTAAAGGCAGCAAAGAACAGAAAAAGCCTACAGGCAACTGATAAAGCATATGGGAGGCTCACATGGAGTGTATCACAAACTGAAATAAAAGCACAGAGAAATCAGAACAAAGATATAAATAGGTAAGCTAGGTCACTCATTTGGCCTATTTTTTCTAGGTAAATGTATAATTATTTCTGATTTTTTCCATGTATTACCTCTTGGCCTTTTTCTTTGAAATTCTGCTAAATTTATACATCTAGTCTTCTGCAATGTTGTGGCCCTGTGTAGGTATCACCTAATCACCAGTCATTATAACTTTCAACATATTTTAAGTAATATATAAACACATGTTCGCACATAAACAAAATTTCAAAGAGTGTTGTAAATTTAACCTTGGATTTCTTATCCTTCCTTAAAACTAATAGAGGGTTTGGTGATTCTCACCTGTATATCAGTATCTTTTTAATTAAAAAATTTTCACACAATGTATTTTGGTTGATCAATTTTGAAAGTATGTACTTGGAAAGTACACCCAACCCCAAAATATCATGTTCTTTTGTGATATTTTAAGCAGACATACTGGTATCTAGAAAATTTATATGATGGTGTTATTTCTTGTATGACTACAAATAAAAGATGGAAAATTACTTATATATTCAATAGCTTTTACAAGATATATTGTCTAGTGTAAAATATAGCAAATAACTCAATGTTTGTTCTGTTCCCATTTTAGAAACCATTTGCCACACTGACAATAACCTAATGTGCTTTATGCATTATAAAATAATTTGCAGTTCAATTAAAAATACACTAAACTAGTTACTTCATTTTTTACAACCTATTCAATGTATATGATTTATCAAGAAAAAAAGGAACACTAATTTAATTGGTATAATTAGCCCATTGCTGGATTCAGATGGATGGCAAACCTATAATGAAGTTTAGCATTTTTGTAGTTATTATTTAGAGTCAGGCAAAATAAGCAAGTGTAAATCCTGAGAATTCACTATAAACTTACAGTTTTAAAATGCTAACTAACTCTTATCTATCTGAAACATCACTAAATCTTGCCAAGCTAGATAGCTTATCAAGAATAATAAATAGCTGATATTTTATTAAAAATCACAACTCATTTTTCAAAGATGAAACCCCACCTTGATATTAGTTTATTGCTTAGTGTATGACACAGTGACTCCAAAGTGACATAGAGACAGAGTGCTCAACATGTAGCCAACGAGAAGAAGCAATTGATGTGAGCACAGCAGCTGAAAGAAGCAAGTTGATGATTTTAACACATAATACTTAAAATCAACACATTTTAATACATTGAAGTCTTCAGAAATATTCTTCGAAAGTATGACAAAAGTTTCAGTGAAAATAAAAGCATACTGACATACATCAGCTTACAGCTCTGTGTAGCATTATGACATTACTCAATTTACTTAGTAAACATTAAGTGCAAAATCAAGACATTTTACAGAAAATATGGATGGAGCTGAAAGCCTTTAATGTTAAACAAGCCAGAGTCAGAAACATAAATTTGTTTCATGGTTATTAATCAGATTTTAATGTGTGTGTGTGTGTGTGAGTGTGTGTGTGTGTGTGTATGTGTGCACGCGTGCGTGTGTGCATGTGAGCGCGCGCGTGCGTGTGTTTGTGTGTGTGTGTGTATTGAAATATATTCATTAAACAAGAAAGGAGGCCATAGAAAGAAGGAACAAAATGGAGAAGTAGGAAATAAGTAAGATATTGGAATTAATGTGACAAGAATCTGAAGGGTAATTACTACCTGTTTGGATAACTGAGGAGCACAGTTAGAGGAGGGAGGAGCATGGAGGAAGATAGAGGGGAGGGGAAAGTATGAAAGCCATATAATGACATAAACCCATGAAGCTTCCATGAGGAAATGTATCACTTTGTATGCTAAGTTAAAACAATTAAAAGAATAATGATTAAAAACATCAAGTTTAATAGGAAGAAAATGTGTCCATTTTTGAAAAATTCCAAGAGAGCAATTTTTAAGTGGCAAATATTCCTTTTATCACCTTGAATTTTCACAATTTTATTACAAATACTTTCTCTAGAAACAGTTAAAGATTTAATTGTGAATGGTATCTTGACAGAGCATATTCAATGGTTTTACCTGGTATTCATTTTCATGTATTTATTCTTCATAATTTTGTAAAGCAATACATAGATTTTAACAATTCAAAAAGAAGACCTTGTGCAACTTTTAAGAGTCATGGATTTGGCAGAAGAAGGAAAAAATCATGTGTGTAGCAAACGTCAAAATTCCTTCTCAGTAGTGATGAGATAACCATGGAACAGCTCTGTTCTTTCTTCATAATTCAATTTTAAAGTTTAAAGGGAATATTTACAATATATTTTAATTCAATTTTTTAACCAAACTAAACACAGTAATGTGGATTCTATTCAATTAGCCATGATATATTTAAATGAAAGTGTAATCAGGAAAGCCTGATAGGAAAACTGTCTTTGTAGAGAACAACTGTGAATAGAGAACTGTGTAGAGATACACTACTATATCTAGAAGTGGCATAACTTATGAAAGTTTTATTTTGCAGATGTGCTATCATAGTACTAATGGAACTTAGCACTGACATACTAGGCTAGTAACCTTGTCTGTTCCATTTGAGCTGTGAATAGATGCTAGGCTAGCTAAAAATTGCCATGACACACAAATGTATCATGAGTCTGTAATTCCTTTGCTCCAATTGATTGATATTTATTAGATTCATAGTTTTCTGTGTATACCTAGGTGGTCTGGAACTCATTATGAAGACCAGGCTGGCCTAGAACTCAAAGAGATGGCTTTGCCACTACATAATCTGTTTCTTTTGGGATTACAGATGTGCATCACTATGCCTGGCACTTTGACATCTATTGTTCAAAGACAATAAAGGCTGCACTACGGTGTCTTCTTTATAACTCAGGAGCACTTCTCATCACATTTGACATAGTAATAGTAGTAGGGAAATGCTTGAAAACATCTCAGTAAAAATTTTGTTTGAAGAATCTGCCTAGCTCTACTCTCACAACTCACCAGAGACTGTGAAAGCTATAAGATCCTGGGGGAGATGTCATACAGACTTTAAGAGAACACAAATACCAGCCCAGGCTACTATACCTAGCAAAACTCTCAATTACTACATATGGAGAATCCAAGACATCACAAAATTTACACACTATCTTTCCACAAATCCAGCCTTACATAGGATAATAAATGGAAAATGCCAACAAAAGGAGGGAAACTATACCCTAGAAAAATCAAGAAAGTAATATTCTTTCATCAAACACAAAAGAAGATAGCCACACAAGCATAATTCAACCTTTACCAAAAACCCAAACAAACAAACAAACAAAAACAGGAAGCAACAATCACTTTTTCTTAATATCTCTTAATGTCAGTAGACTCAATTTCCCAATAAAAAGACCTAAACAAACAGACTGGATATGTAAACAGGACACAGGATTTTGCTGCACACAGGAAAAGCACCTCAGTGTCAAAAACAAACACTACCTCAGAGTAAAGGGCTGGAAAACAATTTTCCAAGCAAATGGTCCCAAAAAACAAGCTAGAATAGACATTTTATTGAGGAAGACATCTCTATTTTTCAGGAGTATTCACACCCACATGCACATACAGATATGTGTACATAGACATACAAAATAGCAAAGAAATATACATATGGAGATTTGAGAATGCACTAATAGAGCCAATTTGATACATTTTGTAAATGATATGATGGTAATTGGCTGGAGTAACCATTCTACTATTGAATAAAATCAACTTTCAATCAAAAGTTATCAAAAAGGATAAGGAAGAACACTTCATACTCATCAAAGAAAAGTCTAGAAACAAGGACTCTCATATTAATATCTGAAAGGGCTTAAAAGGGGAGAGTATAGGGGGTTAGGTGAGTGTGGCTAGGCGGTGTGGGGGAAGGTGTCCAGGTGGGACCTTGCCTGGGTACCTCTGCCCCTGAGGGACCACACACACACAGGCATAGTATAGAATAGAGTTTATTCAGAGTAGGGGATGAGAGTTAGTGGTAGAGAGAGGGAGAGAGAGGGAGAGGGAGGGAGAGAGAGAGAGAGAGAGAGAGAGAGAGAGAGAGAGAGAGAGAGAGAGAGAATAGAGAGAGTGAAGAGAGAGAGAGAGAATAGAAAGAGTGGAGTGGAGGCCGGCCATGACCATGTGGAGGGGGGAAGAGCCCAAGGGGCAGAGAGGTGAGAGAATGTGGGAGAGCGGAGAGTAAAAGAGAGAGAGGAGGAGCAAGTAGCCCCTCTTATAGTGGGCCAGATCTCTGGGGCGGGGCATACCTGGCTATTGCCAGGTAGGTATGGGGTGGAGCTTAGACAGAACCCCAACAATATCTATACTCGCATTGCAAGGTTGCCCACATTCATAAAAGAAACTTTACTAAAGCTCAAAGAACACATTGTACCTCACACAATAATAGTGGAAAACTTCAACACCCAATTCTCATCAATGGAAAGATCATGGTAACAGAAACTAAACAGACACAATGAAACTATCAGAAGTTATGGACCAAATGCATTGAGCAGATACCTATAGAATATTTCATCCTAAAACAAAAGAATGTACCTTCTTCTTAGCACCTCATGGTGCCTTTTCCAGAACTAACCATATAATCAGTCACAAAACAGGCCTCAACTGTAGCTGCCAGCAGCTACCGCAAACTTGGTTCCTGAAAGAGAAGATAGGGATAGATGGGGGTGGGGGGAGAGGAGGCGGAGAGAAAGAAATGACATCAGGACAACATTGCTGTTGTATTATCTCACAATATATATGCTTTTAAACAGCAAGTCCTTTCCCCCAAAACTCTGTGGGTGTTGACTTTAATGTTTCACACTCCTCAGTGGGTAGCCTACTTAATTCAGGAAACAGTATGTCTGACAGATCAAAAGGACTTCAATACTCTGCCCTGGTCTAGCTCAGGTGTAGCTAGTAGCTCCCAGGTAAATTAAACAGGAGGGTGTGTTGTTTTAAGGAGAACAATGGACCAGGATCTTCAAAAGCTGAGAACAAGTGATTAGCACTGAGGTTAGAAAATCCAGCTCAAATGCTGAGGGGAAGATTGAAATAATTCCATGCATTCTTTCAGATCACCACGAATGTTGGTCTTAAGTAGCAACAAAAAGAGCAGAAAGCCCACATACACATAGAATGTGAACAATGCCCTACTCAATGATAACTTGGTCAAGGAAAAATTAAAGAAAGAAATTAAAGACTTTTTAGAATTTAATGAAATTGAAGGCACAACATACCCAAACTTATGAGACTCAATGGAAGCAGTGCTACGAGGAAAACTCATATCTCTGAGTGCCTCCAAAAAGAAACTGAACAGACCACACTCTAGCAGCTCAACAACACCAGAAAGTGCTAGAACAGAAAGAAGCAAAAGCACAGAAGAGAAGTAGAAGGCAGGAAACAAACCCAGGGCTGAAATCAACCAAGTATAAAACAAACAAACAAAATAAAAACTATACAAAGAATCAACTAATCTAGGAGTTGTTCTTTCGGAAAATCAACAAGATAAATAAACTCTTACCCAAACTAAGCAGAGGGCACACAGACTATCCAAATTAAGAAATTTAAGAATTAAATCAGAATGAAAGAGGATATATAACAACAGAAACCAAACAAATTCAAAAAAAATCATCAGATCCTGCTATAAAAGCCTATGTTCAACAAAACGGGAAAATCTGAATGAAATGGACAATTTTCCAGACAGATACCAAATGTCAAAGTTAAATCAGGATCAGATAGACCATCTGATCCATAAACTCTGAAGAAATAGATGCAGTCATTAAAAGTCTCCCAACCAAAAAAAGTCCAGGACCCGATGGGTTTAGTGCAGAATTCTATCAGACCTTCAAAGAAGACCCAAGACCAATAGTTGATGGGTTCATAAAAAGAGAGAGAGGTTTATAGAATGGGATACGGTGGGTGTGGGAGAGGGGGTGCCTAGGTGGGCCCATTGCCCAGGCACCCTTTCCCCCCTGAGGGACCAAACACACAAAGATATGGTATAGTATAGAGTTTATTCAGGGCAGAGGATGGGAGTTAATGGGAAGTGGAGGCAGAGAAAGGCAGAGAGAGAGAGAGAGAGAGAGAGAGAGAGAGAGAGAGAGAGAGAGAGAGAGAAGTAGAGGAGTGGAGGTAGGCCATGACCACATGGAGAGAGGGGGAGGGGAGGAGAGCCCAAGAGGGGCAGAGAGGTGAGAGTGTCAAGAGGTAAGAGCAATGAGAGAGAGAGGAGAGGTGAACAGCCCCTTTTATAGTGGGCCAGGTCTATGGGTCAAGGCATACCTGGCTGTTGCCAGGTAATTGTGGGGTGGAGCTTATACAGAATACCAACAATAGTCTTCAAACCATTCCTCAAACTAGAACAGAAGGAACACCACCCAATTCCTTCTAATAAAGCCACAGTTACACTGATACCAAAACCACACAAAGACCCAATTAAGAAAGAACTTCAGAGCCACGCGTGGTGGCACATACCTGTAATCCCAGCACTTGGGAGGCAGAGGCAGACGGATTATTTAGTTCGAGGCCAGCCTGGTCTACAGAGTGAGTTCCAGGACAGTCAGAACCACATAGAGAAACCCTGTCTCGGAAAAAAAAGTAAGAACTTCAGACTAATTTATAATTCCCTTGTGAATATCGATGCAATAATATTCAATAAAATTCTCACAAACCAAATCCAAGAACACATCCAAAATGATCAATCCCAAAGATCAAGTAGACTTCATCCCAAGGATGCAGGAATGGTTCATATATATAAATCCATCAATGTGATCCACTGCATAAACAAACTCAAAGAAAAATACCACATGATCATTTCGTTACATGCTGAAAAAGCATTTGAAAAAAAATCAGCATCTCTTCATGTATAAAAGTCTTGGATAGTGGGAAGGAAAGATAAATGGGGTAAAGGAAAGATCTAGACCTTTGTAGACACAGTTCAGTCTTATTGTCAGGAGAGCAGCAGTTCAGTTCACCTGAAACAGCAGTCATAGCTCAATGTACTTACAAACAAATAATGAATATGCCTTTGTATCTACATGCATACAGTTTAAATGTGAGTCTGTCAATGCTTCCTCAAAGATCCACAGACTCTAATAAAATCCCAACATCAGGTATGAGAAGCTCTCCTTTGAATTGTTGCTTAGAGACAATGGAAACATAGGATGTTGCTGATGTCTTTGCCTCCCAGAGGCTGAAGTAAAGATTTTTATTACTGAAGACATGGTGAAGTCCTGAAGGTAAAGCTAACTTAAAGCCTCTCCCTGAGTACTAGATTCTATAATACTGGAAGGCACCAAGCAAGTTTTCACAGGAAGGGAAGTAATCAATACTTCTATTTGGTTATAATAATAATAATGAGCTAAAAGAACCACCTGCATGTTACTACATTCCTAGGAGAGTAGTAGTGGCACATATACTTTAGTGGAAACCAATAACCTCTAGTTTAATTTAAGACCCCCAAAAAATCAAGAGTGAAATCATTTCTGGTTGTGGCAACCTAGCTAACTACCTAGAGCTAGCGAAAATTGGAGGAGAACCTGAAACCATCATTTTACTAAAACTGCTTAATTGTTAGCTATATTGTAAATATTAATCCTATACTAAAACATAAGCATAGTTCTCACCCACATTAAAGGAATGTCTTTTTGATTTGAAATGTTGATGGAATAAGAGAAGTCTTCAGAGGTAAACTTAATATATATTTTCCAATACTTCGTATTTCATGTGGGTTTTCATAAATTTCATAAACTGAGTCTGTTTTCCATCTTGGATGTAAAAAGAATGTACTCATTGTTGCTAGTTTCCTTTTTAATGTAATTTATAGTGGTGGCTTTTTAACAAACAATTTTAGCTAGAAAATGACTTCTATGAAAAATAGCAAAACATTAACTATTATATTTCTTATATATTCTCTCATATTTACACCTTAAAAGTTTAGATTATAATGTAACTACATCATTTCCTTCTTCTGTTTCTTCCTTCCAAACCTCATATATAATCATTATTGCTCTCTTTAAATCCATGGTTTCTTATTTTATTATTAGCATATATGAATATGTATAATACATAAATATTTCTAAGTGTAACCAAACAGTCATATATATGCATGTTTTTAGAACTGATCATTTGGTACAAGGTAAACAGTTAGTGTGCTTTTCTCTGGGTAAGGCCATGTTTTTCATTCCCTGGAATCCTTAGTTGCCTGTAGTTCTTTGTGTAGGGTTGAGACTGCATGGAATGCCCTATCTTTTGATATGTTTCTCAATCAATTATCCACACAACTGCCAAATTGGTCTTTTAAAAACAAATCTGGACATGTGTTTAAGATGTATGTACTTGTTCTTAATATAGTTGTCATAGTGTCATGGATTATAAATATTGTTCGGTGTTTGGTTATTGTTGCTGTGGTTGATACTTAATATAGTTCTATTTGAATTATTCTGCAGTTCTCTATTAAGTTTCTGGTAAAATCTTAGATATTTGCATGTTTCAAAGGTTTCTTATGCATCTCCCTATGCAGTGTTCCTTGATCCTTAGGCAGGTACAGGAATGTTTTGTAGATGTATCCATTGGGACTGGGCTCTACGACTGAGTATTGTGTCGATTGTGGCTTTCTAGAATGGTCGCAGTTTGCTTACTTTCCATTTTCAAGTGTGTGTGTGTGTGTGTGTGTGTATGTGTGTAGACTTAAGCATAATGTTGGGTATTATCCTTCCTCCCTCTCCTGTCTTTTACCTTATTCAATGAGTCATGATCTCGCAATCAAACCCAAAGCTTTAATCACTAAGCAATCTTCTCAGTCTTCTCTCCTTTAAAAATATCTCACACTCTATACCGAATAACAAATAATTAAAACTCATGTTACTATTCAGTAATTAAAAAGCTATCTCTCAGATGACTATTTTTTTAAAAAAGATGTTCTTGTTTTGTTTAGAAAATTATATCTTGATTTGATTTATTAATAGTGATAAATATTTAAATGTCTGAAGTGAATGCTTTCTTGAAAAAATGATTTTTATTTTCAAGTTTTAGGGGGCAACCAAAGTCTATGACAATAATCTATATATTTTTGAAAGTCCCTTCACTGTCATCCTGATTCAGCCAACACCTGAAGAGAGGGGTTTGTTAGATAGTCTTTGGCTTTTGTGGATTTATCGTTTTCAGCCACAATTTCTTTTAAACTAGGTATATATGTACACACACATATACACACACACATACACACACACACACACACACAGAGAGAGAGAGAGAGAGAGAGAGAGAGAGAGAGAGAGAGAGAGAAAGGGAGAGAGAGAGAGAGAGAGATATAAACCACACATACAATGTGCATCTTAAGCTTAGAAAATGTTTTTGTGGGTTTCCACACATCCTTAATGTTAGTATCTCTCCTTTCATATTACACTTCATCACTTATTTTCCTTCTTTCTATACAGCCTCTGTTCTACTGTCTCTCTCTTTCCTGCTCCATATTTTCTGCTTATCATGGTTCCTTTCTACTTCTCTGATTTTGGTAGTTATCTCAGGTTTTATACTCAAGTTTGAGGAGTCACCGCTTGGATTCATAAACAAGAAGGAATATGCAGTGCTTGTGTTTTGTATCTGCTTTACCTTACCTAGTGTAATGTTTTCCTGTTCCATGTTTTAACTTGCAAGTTTTATAATTTCATCTTTTCTTTAGAGCTGACTAGAACTCACTCAAATTCTTGTATCTAATTATGCAAAAATACATGCCCGTATAAAATTCATAAAATATATTAAAGTACAATAATTATATGATCTTTCATTCTCTGGACTTATAACGAAAGGAAATGGAATCAATATGCCAGAAGAAAACAAATCAACATTGTTGATTTTTCTGAAGCATGATTCACAATAATCAAACGTCATTAACCTAGTGTCTTACAAAGGGTGAAAACTTTTTAAAACATGGGCAATATGCACAATGGAGTACTATTTATTCTTAAAATTCATGTAAACCCTATTTTTTAATGCACGAATCTAATAAATTCTGTCATACAAAGACAAATACTCCACTGTCTCAGTTTGAATATGAATTATTTTATTTTATTTTCATGGGGTACTTTGGTAGCAAGTATTTCTGTGTTTCACATGCATGCAGTTCCTACAGATTAGAGGAAATTATCAGATTTCCTGGATCTGGAGATACAGATGGATGCTGACTACTTTGTGAGTGCTGAGAAATGAGCCTTAGTCCTATTGAAAAGTAACAGTTCTCTTACTCCTCAAGCTATTCTCCTGTCTTATGTTCTCACTTTTACATAGAATTTTAATACAGTGACTTTTCAGAAGCAAAGAATAAAGTAGTGATTATGAGATTAAGAGCGAAGTTAGTTCTGGTTACTTGAATTTAAAATAAATAGACGTTCAAGAAATTTGTTTTTACATTTGTTTGTATTGTATACATGTTGGTATTGTGGTTGATAACAATGAACTACATACTTGAACACAGTTGTTAGAGTATATTTAAATGTTATCACCCCAATAAATGATAGATATTTCAGATGACAAATGATATGCTATTATTCTCTTGATTTGGTCATCCCATAGTTCAAAGAGAAGTCAATCAATGCTTTGTCTAATGTAAGTACAAACATGATCCACTATGTTCATAGCAGCCCTATTTATAATAGCCAGAAGCTGGAAAGAACTCAGGTATCCCTCAACAGAAGAGTGGATGCAAAAAATGTGGTATATATACACAATGGAGTACTATTCAACCATTAGAAACAATGAATTCATGATATTCTTAGGCAAATGGATGGAGCTGGAGAACATCATACTAAGTGAGGTGTATCCTCCCCCCCCTGCAACTAAGTTGGCTAGCGGGCACCCAACTCTTCCGATGGCTACCTCTGGCCTTTGTTCTGTGAACAAAGGGGCTCCACACCTCGGCTATCGACACCGCCCCCAGGCCGGCGTTTACCTGAGCTGCCAGGCAGAAGGCAGACGACCCGCTGAGACTTGGAGCCAGAGGATTCACAGCACCGCCTTTGAAGCTACCGACTTCTGGGGGGTTGGCCGATCCCCCAAATGTCTATAAAACCTGTCTTCAATTTATTAAAAGCAGTCTTGACCAGAATCCTAGGCTTGACTCAAATCCCTTTGTCTCTGTCCCTGTACCCCAAGATTCTCTCAACAGGTAACCTGGTTCACATGTAGCCGCTGGCGGTTACATATTTGGCGCCTGAACGTGGGAGACCTGGCACGAGAGAATTTCCTGAGGTAGCCCTATCCAGCGAAGCTTCACAGAAAAAGGTGGTAAGAAGTAGTATCCACACGGTAAGCAACATAGAGGTCAAAACTAGCGCTAGTGAATTCGTGTCTATTGTTGTGAGTGTAGGAAGGATACAGTTTTTCAAGCATACTGTGCGCACCCGGCACAGGGGCTGCTTGGGTTAAAAGGATAGGAAAAAATGGGACAGGAAAGTTCGCGCGAGATCTGCGCACGCAACATTCAAGAGTTGCTTCAGGCAAAAGGGATTGGGTTTGAAGAGGAAAGATTAGAAGATTTCTTGGACCAGATATATTCCTGTTGTCCTTGGTTCCGAGAAAAACGAACGTTAAATGAGAGAACTTGGCTGAGAATTGGTAATTCGCTAAAGGCAGCCAAGGCAGACAATATCACCCTCTGCCTCTGGACTCTGATTAAGGACATCATAGATGAAGGGAGTTTGGAAGAATTAGGTGTTATTCATGAAAGTGAGGATTTTCAAGTAAAAGGCCAGGTGGAGAGGATCCCTGTTATAGAAGATTCTCCACAAACTAAGTCTCGTGAACACAGAGACAGTTCTGATGAGCATATTGTAAGAAAAAAAATAGCTCATCCTGAGAAAGGAGCGATTGAAGTTCATGGAGAAACTTGGCCCCCCGTAGCGCCATCTGCTCCGCCTGTGACCTTGATGGCAGAGGCCGAGATCCAGAAGGACATGCAATTACAAAAGTTAGAGTTTGAAATTAAATTGCAGAGATTGACTAATGAGTTACAGGAGCTAAAAAGGGTCTCTAATACTAGAGAGAACAATAACTCGGAGACCCGCCAGTCGCCATTAGAAAGAGTTATAAACCAGGCCCGCAGGGAGGGGCAGGATACGTCAGAAATCTTAGCTTTTCCAGTCCTTGAGATAGAAGACCAGGACAATGTGGTCAGACAATATCAGACCTTGGAATTTAAGGTGATAAAAGAGTTAAAGCTAGCCGTAGCCCAGTACGGCCCGACAGCTCCCTTTACACAGGCGTTGTTGGATACTGTGATTGAGTCGAATCTAACTCCACAGGATTGGAAAACGCTGTGTAAAGCTACGTTGTCGGGGGGAGATTTCCTGCTTTGGAGTTCTGAATGGCGTGAGGCTTGCAAAAGAACCGCCGCCACTAACACTCAAGCAGGCCATCCAGAATGGAATGCGGAGATGTTGTTGGGGGAAGGCCTATATGAAGGAAATAATAACCAGATTGGGTTTCCCATCGCAGTGTATGCGCAGATTGCGGTGGCCGCCCGCCGTGCTTGGACTCTGTTACCAGCTAAGGGAGATATTAGTGGAAATCTAACAGCTGTGAAACAGGCTCCCGACGAACTCTTTCAGGATTTCGTAGACAGATTGCTAAAAACGGCTAATAGAATTTTTGGAAACTCTCAGGCAGAGAATCCGCTGGTTATGCAACTAGCCTATGAGAATGCTAATGCAGCCTGCCGAGAGGCCATTAGACCCCAGAGGGGAAAGACAGACCTAGCCGGTTACATTCGCCTTTGTTCTGAGATCGGTCCATCCTATAATCAGGGTTTAGCTATAGCTGCAGCGCTGCAGGGAACAACTATTCAGGGGATTCTTTCACAAAGACGAGGAAATAGGAGATGTTTTAAATGTGGTAGTCTGGGTCATTTTAAAAGTGATTGTCCTGATAATAAGCCCAGTATAAACGGGCAATCAGGTGGTCCACCAGGAACGTGCCATAAGTGTAGAAAAGGAAATCAATGGGTTAAGAGAGACAAGTCAAAAAATAACTTCCAAGGTAGACCCGTGTCGGGAAACGGGGGGAGGGGCCAGCCCCAGGCCCCGATGCATCAGACTGTCTGCGGGGCACAGCTACTGCCGAGCCAAGGAAATCCATCCTTGACCTCGCCAGAGCTACACCAGGAAGTGCAGGGCTGGACCTCTGCTGCATGTGCCATGCCGTACTAGCCCCAGAGATGGGAGTTCAGGTTTTGCCCACGGGAGTCTTTGGACCATTACCCGAAGGCACTTGGGGATTGTTGTTAGGACGAAGCAGTTCTACTGTGAAGGGACTGCAGATTTATCCAGGAGTCATAGACAGTGATTATGAGGGAGAAATTAAAATTATGGCTGCTTCCCCTCGTGGTGTCATAACTATTCCAGCTAATCAAAGAATTGCTCAGCTAGTCTTGGTGCCTTTACATCCACTGCCTTCCAAATTCATTAAAGATAAGAGAGGGGAGGAGGGCTTTGGTTCTTCCGGAGTGTTCTGGGTTCAGTCTATTACTAATAAAAGACCTAACCTTAAATTGACTATTGAAGGAAAGAGTTTTGAAGGATTAATAGATTCGGGAGCTGATGTTACAATTATTAAGGGACAGGACTGGCCATCTAACTGGCCATTGACAGAGACCCTAACGCATCTGCAGGGTATCGGTTACGCAAACAATCCTAAACAGAGCGCTAGACTTTTAACTTGGAAAGATGCAGATGGAAATTCAGGACAAATTCGGCCTTTCATGATGCAGAAGTTGCCTACCACGCTCTGGGGCAGAGACCTGTTATCTCAGATGAATTTAATTCTGTGTAATCCTAATGAAATTGCCCCTAAGCAAAGGACAGTGTCAGGAATCCGTACCTACTCGGGAGCTTGGATATGAAGGACAAGGCACTAGTAGGTTTAAAAACCCCCAGGCAAACCCTAACTCTAGAAGTCTGGGGCATTTTCAGTAATGCCCACTATCTCGCCTGCACCCCATGCCGATAAAATTCAATGGCTTAGCGACATTCCAGTGTGGGTTGATCAGTGGCCTTTAACTAAAGAGAAATTGGAGGCTGCCTCTCTGCTGGTGCAGGAACAGTTAGAGGCAGGACATCTAATAGAGTCATTATCTCCATGGAACACGCCGATATTCGTAATTAAAAAGAAGTCCGGCAAATGGAGATTGTTACAGGATTTAAGAAAGGTAAATGAAACAATGTTGCCCATGGGAACCTTACAAACGGGTCTTCCATCTCCCGTGGCTATTCCAAAAGGGTTTCATAAAATAGTCATAGATTTAAAAGATTGTTTCTTTACCATTCCTTTGCACCCTGAAGACTGCAAAAGGTTCGCGTTCAGTGTTCCTTCTATTAACTTTGCAGAGCCTATGAAAAGGTTTGAATGGACCGTGCTTCCCCAGGGCATGGCAAACAGCCCCGCCTTGTGCCAGAAATTCGTAGCACAGGCCATTCAACCTGTGAGACAGAAATGGCCAGATATTTACTTTATCCATTTCACAGATGATTTTCTAATTGCAGGAAAAAATCCTCAGACCTTGCTTTTATGTTTTAGAGATTTGCAGCAAGCTCTGGTCGCTAAAGGGCTGCAAATAGCTCCAGAGAAGGTTCAGATTCAGGAGCCATATAACTATCTAGGTTTTAAACTTACGGACCAGTCAATTTTTTCCCAGAAGATAATTATCCGCAGGGACAATTTGAAAACATTAAATGATTTTCAGAAATTATTGGGTGACATTAATTGGCTTCGGCCGTATTTAAAACTTACAACAGGGGAGTTACAACCTTTATTTGATATTCTTAAAGGAAATGCTGATCTGACATCCCCTAGGGTATTAACTTCAGAAGGATTTTTTGCTTTACAGACAGTGGAGAAAGCTATTGAGAACCAATTTATTACCTATATAGATTATTCCTTACCTCTGCATCTGCTAATTTTTAATACTACTCATTCGCCTACAGGATTATTATGGCAAAAGGCTCCTCTGATGTGGATTCATTTGAGGGTGTCTTCTAGGCGTAATATCTTGCCATATTTTGAAGCAGTGGCCCAAGTAATTATGCTTGGTAGAAAGCAGGCATTGACTTATTTTGGTAAGGAACCGGACTTTATTATACAACCTTACAGTGTAAATCAGGATGAATGGCTAAAACAGCATAGCACAGATTGGCTGCTGGCTCAGATCGGTTTTAAAGGGTGTATAGACAATCACTATCCTCAAGACAAGTTAATAAAGTTTTTAAATATGCATGAGATTGTATTTCCTAAAATGACATCTCTACAGCCGCTGCAGAATGCACTCCTAGTGTTCACAGATGGTTCATCAAAAGGAAAAGCCGGATATCGTGTTAACAATCAACAGGTGGTCGTAGAAACGCCTGGGTTATCTGCTCAGTTATCAGAGCTTACAGCAGTGCTGTGTGTATTTCAAACTGTAAATAGTACGTTTAATCTCTTTACTGACAGTGCTTATGTTGCATTTTCTATACCGCAACTAGAAACCTGTGGCACGTTTAATTTTAATACGCCAGCTGGATCCTTGTTTTCACAATTGCAAGGTATCATTCTTGCTAGAAAAAATCCTTTTTATATAGGACATATTAGATCTCACTCGGGTCTCCCTGGACCTCTGGCTCAGGGCAATGAGTGCATTGACAAAGCACTAATTGGTCAAGTCTTGGCACTCACACCCATAGAATTGGCAAAACGTGATCATGATAAATTTCATCTTTCTAGTCATACGTTGAGGCTCCGTCATAAAATCACAAAGGAGCAAGCTAGAATGATCGTAAAGCAATGCCCTAATTGTCTCACTTTAGCACCAGTGCCCCATTTAGGGGTTAACCCACGTGGCCTTGTGCCCAATCAAATTTGGCAAATGGATGTAACTCACTATGCGGAGTTTGGGAAATTAAAATTTATACATGTTTGCATTGATACGTGCTCAGGACTTATTTTTGCTTCCCTGCATACCGGAGAAGCCTCTAGAAATGTAATTGATCATTGTTTACAAGCCTTTAATACCATGGGAGTACCCAAGGTCATTAAGACAGACAATGGACCAGCCTACACTGGTAAGAACTTTATCTCATTTTGTAAAGAATTTAATATTAAGCTTAAAACTGGAATTCCTTATAATCCAGTGGGGCAAGGAATAGTGGAGCGCGCCCATCACACGCTTAAAAATTGGCTTATTAAAACTAAGAAGGGAAATTTATATCCCCCTCGGTCCCCAAAGTCACATCTTGCCTTTGTTCTATTCGTTTTAAATTTTCTCCAAACGGATGCGAAAGGCCAGTCTGCCGCTGACAGACATTGGCATCAGGCTACTTCCAATTCCTACGCCATGGTTAAGTGGCGGGATCCTTTAAATAATTCATGGAAAGGCCCAGACCCCGTTTTGATATGGGGAAGAGGCGCGGTATGCGTTTTCTCACAGGAACAGGACGAGGCGCGTTGGTTGCCAGAGAGATTGGTAAGACAAGTGGATTCGACCCCAAAAACGGTTGGTAAGTATATTTAGGTCAGAAGGCTGTTTTTCAAGCCGCCCCCCATTCATTTGGGGAGATATAGTTCCTTTGCCTCCCATTCACTTGGGGAGATATAGTTCCTTTGTGTTCTTGCAAATTAAGTTGCAAGCCAGGCCTCTTGCCTGAGTGGATTCCACCCCCAAAACTGTAGGTAAGTATAATTAATTCAAAGGCTGTTTTTCAAGCCACCTCCCAGTTGCTTGGGGAGGCATAGTTCCTTTGTGTTCTTGCAAACTAAGTTGCAGGCCAGGGCTCTTCCCTGAGGCCACTGAATTTCAATTAAACCAAAAACCGGTTTGAGCTCCCAAGACTAACCAGACAGGTTCTCTTAATCTCCTTTTATATTTTAAGCAGATAACACTCAGAAGACGAAATTCCTTCAGCAATGGCCCTAGGTGGAGGTTGAGTTGGAGGATGGGTAGCCTTTTCAGCTAGCCAGCGCTTAGCCGCAGAGAATTTACTCTGCCAGTGGAAATCCTCAGAGATGAGGCTGCATGATACTCGGAATCATGCGTGTTTGTTATTACAACAAACATGGGCATCAGTTGAGGTGCGAGGCGAGGCACTGCAAGGGAAAGGGAAAAAATTCCTGGCTCCGAGTTTCCCTGAAAAGCACGCCCAGCTGCATGGGGGTTTGACATCGTAAGACTGTCCTAAAAAAGGCGGTCTAGCCCCCCCCCTGAAAAAGATGTCGGTAACGCTTAAGGGGGCTGAAGGCCAATGCTTTCACTCACTGATGAATGCCCGTCATCCATTGGATGAACTTAATCATTTCCACTGAGTGGTTTTAAATTAATAATTAAGGGGGAATTGTATCCTCCCCCCCCCTGCAACTAAGTTGGCTAGCGGGCACCCAACTCTTCCGATGGCTACCTCCGGCCTTTGTTCTGTGAACAAAGGGGCTCCACACCTCGGCTATCGACACCGCCCCCAGGCCAGCGTTTACCTGAGCTGCCAGGCAGAAGGCAGACGACCCGCTGAGACTTGGAGCCAGAGGATTCACAGCACCGCCTTTGAAGCTACCGACTTCTGGGGGGTTGGCCGATCCCCCAAATGTCTATAAAACCTGTCTTCAATTTATTAAAAGCAGTCTTGACCAGAATCCTAGGCTTGACTCAAATCCCTTTGTCTCTGTCCCTGTACCCCAAGATTCTCTCAACGGGTAACCTGGTTCACATGTAGCCGCTGGCGGTTACAGTGAGGTAACCCAGTCTCAAAAGATCAATCATGGTATGCACTCACTAATAAGTGGATATTAACCTAGAAAACTGGAATACCCAAAACATAATCCACACATCAAATGAGGTACAAGAAGAATGGAGGAGTGTCCCCTTGTTCTGGAAAGACTCAGTGAAACAGTATAGGGCAAAACCAGAACAGGGAAGTGGGAAGGGGTGTGTGGGAGATCAGGGGGAGGGAAGGGGGCTTATGGTACTTTCGGGGAGTGGGAGCCTAGAAAAGGGGAAGTCATTTGAAATGTAAATAAAAATATATCGAATAGAAAAAAATGAAAAAATCTTATTTCAGTTATGTGTTATTCATTATTACCTTGAGTATTGGGTCACTAATATCTTCGTTTAATCTTTTACAAATTATCAAGAATTTTTCTTTTTTACTAACCAAATAACAATATTCAAGCTACCTATTATTTATGGATATAAAATATATACTTTTAAAGAGTCTTGAGAATAATCAATCATGTTGAATCATCAATTCGGTTTACATTTTCTTTTATTTTTAAGTTATTTGTTTATTTATTTATATTCCATATGTTTTCTCCCTCTTGGTGCTCCCCCATAGAGTTCCTTCTTTCATTTTCCCCTCACCTTTGCTTCTGAGAGGGCAACACAACCATGTGGTATCCTCCCCATCCTGGTGTATCTTCTCTGCATTATTAGGTGCAACTTCTTCCTCCTGAGGCCAGGCATGGCAGCCCTCTGCTACTATTTTTGGGGGGATTCTGATCAACCTGTGTATAGCCTTTGGTTGGTGACTCAGTCTTTGGGAACTCCCCGGGTACAAGTTTCTTGACACTGTTGGTCTTCCTGTGGGGTTGATATCTCCTTAATGGTCTTCTATCCTCCCCCTAACTCTTCTGCAGGGTTCTCTGACCTGTGTCGAATATTTGTCTGTCGATATCTGCATCTTTCTCAGTAAGCTGTTGGGTAGATTCTCAGAGGGATTCTATGCCAGGCTCCGGTCATTATAAGCACAGTTTAAGATCATTAATAGTGTGAGGGAATGGTGTCTGACCATAGGATGGTCCTCAAAACGGGCCAGTCCCTGCTTGGCCATTCTTTCAGTCTCTGCTTCATCTTTGTCCCTGCATTTTCTTATATAGTATTGAGTTTGAGTCAAAAGGTGTGTAGGTGGGTTGGTGTCCTCATCCCTCTATTGGGAGTCCTGTCTGTCCACTGGAGGTGGTCCCTTAAGGTTCCATATCCCAACTGTTGGGCATGTCTGCTAAAGTCACCTGCATTTACTCCTGGGTGCTTCCCTCATCCTGGTTCTCTGGGACTTCCTAGAGAATCCCTCCCACCCCAATCTCTGACCTGAGGTAGTTGCATATTTACATTTATTCTCCTGTCTCTCTGGGACTCTCTCCTGTCTCTTCCCATTCCTGTTCCTGCCCCCTGCCTCACCTCTGCACTCATCCTCCCAAATCCCTCCCTCCCTCTACCTCCCCAGATTATTTTGTTACCCTACTAAGTAGGATTCAAGCATGCTCACTTGTGTCTCTTTCTTATTTAACTTCTTTGGGTTTGTGGGGTGTATCATGGATATTCCGAACTTTTTGGCTAATATTCACTTATCAATGAGTGCAAAACCTGCAAGCCATTTTAGGACTGCATTACCTCTCTCAGGTTGATATTTTCTAGTTCTACTTATTTCCCTGCAAATTTCAGGACATCCTTGTTTTTAATGCACAACAGTATTCCACTGTGCAAATGCAGTACATTTCTGTATATAGTCTTTGGTTGAGAAACATCTGAGCTTCTGGCTATTACAAATAAAGCTGCTGTGAACATAGTGGAGCTGGTGTCCTTGTGGTATGATGGAACATCTTTTGGGTATATGCCCAGTAGTGGTATTGCTGGGTCTTCAGGTAGAACTATTTCCAATTTTCTGAGAAACTGCCATATTGATTTCTAGAATGGTTTTCCAAGTTTGCAGTCCAACCAACAATGGAAGAGTGTTGCGATTTTACCATATCCTCACCAGAATCTGCTATTGCTTGAGTTTTTTTTTTTTTATTTTAGTCATTATGATTGTTGTAATGTGGAATCTCTGGGTCAATTTGATTCATATTTTCATGTTGACAAAGAATGTTGAACATTTCTTTAATGTTTCCCAGCCATTACAGATTTTTTATGTTGAGAATTCTCTGTTTAGTTCTGCACACATATTTTGATTTGGTTATTTTTTTAATTTAAAACCCATATTATTTTTATTAAATATAATCTTCATTTACATTTCAAATGCTAAAAACCTTTCCCAGTTCCCCCCTCTCCAAAAACTCCCAATCCCTCATCCCACCCCCTGCCTCCAAATATATGTCTCTCCACCCAACCCACTCCCACCTCCCACTTCCCTTTGTTGGAGCATCTATTGAGCCTTCACATGATCAAGGACCACTCCTCCCACTGATACCCGACAAGAAATTCCTCTGCCACATTTTTGGCTGGAACCATGTGTACGCCGTGGTTGGTGGTTTTTATATTTTTGGAGAATAACTTCATGAGTTTGTTAGATACTTTGGATATTAGCCCACTGTTGGATGTAGAATAGTGTAGATCATTTCCCAAGTTGTAGGCTGGTGTCTTGTCTTATTGAGAGTATTCTTTACCTTGCAGAATCTTTTCAGTTTCAGGAAGTTCCATTTATTAATTGTTGAACTTATTGCCTGAGACATTAGTATCCTGTTAGGATAATTTTCTTCTATATCAATGTGTTCACAGCTCCTTTCCTCTTGTATTGGATTCAGTGTCTCTGGTTTTATGTTGGAGACTTTGATCCATTTGGATTTGAATTTTCTTTGGGGTAATGAATATAGATCTATTTTCATCCTTTTACAATCAGACATCCAGCTAGACCATCACAATTTGTTAGGGATGATGCTCCATTTTATGGTTTTGACTTCCTTGTCAAAAATTAAGTGTCCATGGATGTGTGGGTTAGTTTCTGGGTCTTTGGTTTGGTTCTATTGATGCACCTTTCTGTTTTTATGTCCTGACTGGCAGGACAGTCAACAGGGTCCACTGACCACCTAGGAGAGGTGGAGAGACAAGAGAGTTGGACAGCAAGACAGTATTCTGATCAAGCTGTCAAACTTTATTGTTTTACACACTGCAATATAAAGGAAAGCAAGCAGGATGTAGGGAGGGTGTATGAGGGGGAAAACATTGTCTCCAGGGAAACAGTCTCTCAGGGGGCATGCACTGTCTCTAAACATTGTTTATAGGGAATAATCTCTTAGAATTTTCCCTCAGAATTTCATGACAAAGCTGGCTTGGGCTTCAAGGAAGCTGGCAAACAAAAATGATCAAAAGGAGGTGAAGTGGTAAGATTGTAACCTAACTGCAGGTGAGCTCTGTTTGTTCTAACCAACATGAGCTCTATATGTGCTGACCAACTTGCTATTTGGCAAACCTGAAAGATAATATTTTTTCTTCTAAAGGCAGGCTTGAGTATGTAAGGTGGCTGAAAGGAGGAGATCTAAGTGAGAATGGCTCCTGGCATTTTTATATAACACAATGCAGTTTTCATTACTATAGCTCTGTAGTATAGCTTTAGGTCTGGAATGATGATACCTCTAGAAGTATTTTTACTGTTCAGGATAGTTTGGCTATCCTAGTTTTCTTTTTTTCCATATGAAGTTGAGAATTATTCTTTTAAGTTCTGTAAATAAGTGTGTTGGGATTTTGATGGGGATTGTATTGAATCTACAGATTGCTTTAGGTATGATGGCCACTTTCAATATGTTGATCCTCTGATCCAAGAGCAAAGGGTAATCTTTTCTTTTTCTGCTCTATTCCTCAATTTCTTTCTTCAAGTACTTGTTGTTCTTGTCATACAGGCCTTTCACTTCATTGGCTAAAGTCATACCAAGATATATGGGTTTGTGTATGTGTGTGTGTGTGTGTGTGTGTGTGTGTATGTATGTATGTATGTGTGTGTTTACTGTGAAAGGTATTATTATGCTAACTTCTTCCTCAGAAGAAGCCTAACTTATTACTTGTGTAGAGGAGGGATATTGATTTCTTTGAGATACTTTTGTTTCTAGCTACTTTACTAAAGGTGTTTTTCAGTTGTTAGGAATTCTCTAGTATAATTTTTGCATTCAATTATGTATACTATCATATTATCTGTAAATATTGATAATGTGACTTCTTCTTTTCCAATTTGTAGTCACTTGCTTTAATGCTTTATCTAGAACTTCAAGCAATATATTGAATAGATACAGGGAGAGTAGACAACCTTTTCTTGTCCCTGATAGAAGAAAGTGATTGTATAAGTTAAACCTTCTGGAGGAGCAAGTGAGTTAGACGTAGATAAATTAGCACATGAGTATTAAACACTTGGGATACTACTATTCATTTTTCAATGAGGTAGGTATCTCATTATGTTTTTGTCCTTCAGAAAATCAACATAGTAGTATTGAAATTACATAATAGACTTGGGGTTAAATCTTTTTCTCATTCACAGTAGAAAATTATTAGAATAGATTTATAGTAATGGCTATGCTGTAAGTCACTTAGGTTTATACTAAGTTTTGAATTAATTATCACAGTTCAGGGGACATAGCACATTCTCAAAAGTTATTATTATCATGAATATAACATCATCATTTATTTTTTGAAAATTGATAAAGTGGTCAATGATAATATTATTAAGCTATTCTTCTTTAAGTAAAGTGGAAGAGTTCTCAACACTTTGCTTATTTATTTTGTAGTCACTTTCTGTTTTCATTTGTTTTATTTTCCTAGAGAATTCCTATTGTATATGCCAAGATTAAGAATACACATATGTTTTCTAGAAACATGAGGAACAAAAGCATTCATTAATCTGTAAGTAATCTCAGAGTGTCCAATGCCTTTAGAAGCAAGAGTTGGGGGTCACTGTACTGCTGATTTCATGACAAATGACTAGAGCTACAATGTTAAGAAGAGTTGAGATAAATGTCCATGACTTTCATGGACATTTCAGATTCTCCCACGCATAAATATTGTAACACACACACACACACACACACACACATATACACACAGTCACACTTTGGCCATGTGCTTCACAATTATACCATCTTAGAAGAGTTTCTAGTTCCTTGAAAAGATACATCAAAATGAGTTTGATGAAGCTTCTTTAATGTTCTAATTCTTGGAATATTTAAGAGTAGAGTCAACATAATTTTGTAAATCTGTATGTCATGTGTAAACTGACAGTAAATAGCATGGGAAATATTCCTATTATATCTATAAATGCTTATATTAAATGTGCAGAGAAAGCAAGTTATCAGAAGGCTATGATGCAAGTGAATTAACACATAGTATTTTCTAATCCTACATGATACAAACAATCTGGAAATTAATTTTGTAGTATTATATAATGTTAATTATATACTTAGCAAGAAACCTGGTTATTTTATTTTTCTTCATTTACTCCAGAAATATTTCTACATAAAGACAAGTGATTTTGATGAACACATAAATTCTACTACTATAGTACCAACCAGAGAAATCGTCTGTGATGTCTCTCAACAGTAGAAAATGCACATACACACAATAGAATACCAAGTGAGTATAATAATAATATTTCAAAAGAATATATTGCTGCTATAAGAAATTATAGGATAAGATTTCAATATTCATACTTTATACATACCTGCTAGCATACTGTCAGGGTGGGGAACACTGCTATTAAGGTAGCAATCCCCAATAACCTGGTGGCTTTCTGAGATGAGGTACTCCATCTCTTAGCAGAGTTTTCCTATATCTGTCTGTCTTTGTCTAGAGAGTGTTTCTGAACACAGGTGGCTGGCCTTGTGCAGCTTTGTCTGAAAAGTGACCTCGTACAGAGCTCTCTTCAAGGCTGTATAACTCAGCACACACATCCTCCTCTGTCTTCCCAAAGGCATAATAATTAGTGCTATATTACAATCTTCAGTCCTTTCTGTTCACTTGCTGCTATGACCAATTAGCCCCATTCCACTGTACCCCTAAAAAGGCTCTGGATACTCTATCCCCGAAACAATAAAGTAGACCCATCTCTCTGGAGAGATCTCTAGAAGTCATTCCACTATACCCATGACCACCTAAAGCCTGTTCTCAACCTTTGCTTCCTTTGCCTTCTCAGGCTGGTGGCCACAACCTCCCAGGAAAAAGGGGACACACAGTTGTAATTTAGAGCATAAACAAACCTTGAAAGGGAAACCTTGGCTTTTGCTATTCAAAAATGTCTCAAGGATGGAAAGCATCTCCAACTTTTAAATCCCTTCACTATTTTCTATTTACAAAACATTCTTAGCTTGGCTGTAAGTTGCTTGACTCAAGTGATATAGAAATAGGAGATTTCATAAATATCCCTCGTTAATTATTTTTTAACATGAAGATGATTTAAGAATAAGCCAATGATTAACCTGAATTATCATTCAGTTCAACCGTCACCCCAATATTTACAATTTAAGTAGATCAAGTTGACTTCCTGCCAGATGCCTGTGCTTCATATTCAGGGAATTCACATTGCCTACTTGCATTTCCAAGTGTTTTGAAATGAACTATTCATCAGTTTACATAAAATCTAGATTATTAATATTTTGCATGTGTTTAGATCAGTACTAATTTTGGAAGAAATACGTTATTCTATTTACAACATAATTGTTTCCAGAATTATAAATATCTTATTATGAATTAGTATGGAACAACTTTTTTGTTGTATCTTGTGTATAAAGTTATGCCTTACATAACGTAACATTAGAAAATACTGCAACATTGTTTCTTCTGACTCATTTGTTAAGCTAATTTCATGCAGTTGGTATTCATCCAACAATGACTTTTTAAGAAAATAGTTTATTCCAAGGCTGGGACTTGTTAAGAACATTTACTCGTGGATTAGCATTGGATAGTCAGATAACTTTGTGCTCTCTAACTTACTAGCTTTACTTTGAAGCAGCATAGGGCAAATTAAATAGAATTTAAGTGATGCAATGTTCAGAATTCAGAGAAAAATCATAAACAATAAATGTGTGAATAAAAACAGGTTGAAAATACAGAAATTATTTAGGAAGTTTGTGATGCCTGGTGCATATCTCACTTGGCACAAATAAGCACAGACTATGGATGAAGGCACACTGTATCAGTATTTAGTTTAGCATATGTCTATTCAATTCTAAGATGCAAATAGAACAGTTTGAAGCAGTCCCAAAGACTAGATGAGAGGCAAGAGTAAGGAAGGGATTATACACTAATGTTCTTTCGCCCCATCCTAAAACCCAGAGCGAAGTCACAACTAAACCAAGGGGGAAATGAACACATGCCATCGGTAGGTATTGGGTCCTACTTGAAGAAATTTGTAGACCTTAGTATTCAAATAGCTATGACAATTATCAAGAAAAGCTTTAAAAATAAAATTGTGAGGAGGTTCTTTAGCAACTGCTACCAAGAATGTTAAGATATGTTGGAAAACTCTCATTCTGAACAACTAGAGTTAGATGTACCTATTAGACAGAGTGGCTACAGCTACCCAGCTATACCAGATGCCCCATTATAACAGTAAATGTGCATATTTTCTTCTAGATGTAAAGAAAATTTATTCATTTTTAATGGAAAGGTCAGCAGACCCTAAAGTTATCCAAGAGAACCCAAGTAGAGGGTTTTATCTTTACACTTAATTATGTAGATAAATTACCAACATATACAGGAAGAAGAGCAATGTAATAGGTATGTGACATAATGGTGCTAGTTCCTTTCTATCTGCAGAAACAATTGGCACATAGGGCCATGGCCAGAGACTTTTATGGTAAATTAATTTCCAAGAGTGTATTTAATGTTAATAAGAGAACTATCATAAAGAATAATGAAGTGAGAACAAATAATGCATTTTTCCAATCAAACCAAGATGATTAATTTAGGGAACTATAGCCAATAAATATGTGCAACAAAGACTGCTAACTAGATAATTTAATTAAAAAATAATAACCAAATTATTTTGTTTGATTAATAGATACATTGGAGTTTTCTCGCCATAAAATTTTGTTCCATATGAGACACTATGAAACAGTAAGTGATGAACAATCTAGACGTGTTTCCTGTCCAGTCATATTCTTTGGTAGAGAGAGAGTAAAGCTCTGGAAATATGCTTTTTCATTCAAATATGGCACCATTCCTAAATCACTAATTAATAATGAGTTTACAATATAATTCAGCACTAGAAATTGACTGGAAAGATTAGCACTAACTATGGGATTCTTTACTGTTTCCGTTAAAAATACTGTTTCCAGGGTGTAATTAGACTGTCTTCTTGTGAGGAGCATCACATGTAAATTGAGCAAATCACTTGTTCAAGTGAAAAAAGATATATTGGCATTCCATTATCTTAAACTCCTTGAGATGTAATTAGGAATGATAGGTGCTTCTATTTATTGTTACAAATTCTACACTCTGCCGATTTGATCTGAGTCATTCTTGCTACTGTAAATGGATGATTGATCTATCTTTCATTGATAATCACATTAATTAACCCCTGAGTCTCAATTACAGAACATTCCATCAGCTCTACACTCAGATAAAGAATTACAGTGTCCAAAATTAGACTTGCTTACTTGCTACCAACCAACTTAGAGATAGATCCCTCAGCGATTTAAAACATTTAAGAAAATTAGAAATAAATGTTCTGTATATTATTTAACTTATAGTTATAAAGCTGTATGGTTAAGTTATATGATTTCTGAAAAATACATTTATTGGAAGGTGAAAATAAGTATCTTGTCTGTTTGTGTGACCCTCCATCATGCTTCTATATAATAAATCAGTATTTCGGGTAAAGAGGCACATGTCTCTCCCTTTGTCCTGATTTATCAAAGATTATGGAAATTCTCTTGCTTCTCTTCTTTCATTCTGTCCCATAACCCATTTCCCATTTGCTTCTGTTGCCATTTATTCTTAGTTTTGGCACGTTCCAGACAATATGATTTTCCTGCTTTTAAACTTCAGCATCAATAAAAAAAGAAGTTACCTGATATAAAATGTATAAAATGGACTATGGAATCATTCCATTTTCTGTGAAAGGGATATATATATATATATATATATATGGATATGTCTATACACAAATACATGTATATATATATAAAGTATATATATAAATTACATATATAAATGATTTTATGCATATAATATGTTTATCTGTGTTAGACATATTTATAGAATGACATTATTTCCTAATATGTGCACTTGCATTTTTAGAACATATAATCTGAAAAAAAAACTCAGTTGGGGAGAGTTATGGCATAGAAAAAAATGGATGAAAATAAAAAGGAACTGGACACTGTTTGTTATAGTTGATCCCAAAGGTAGGTTTAGTTGCAGTAATGTGAACATTTAATTGAACTATGACTAAATCATCGCATATTGGATATGGAATTTCAATTGAGAGCAAGTTTTGCTGACCATAGTAATTTCTTCTCTATTGAGTACTCTCCTACATAGGTTATAACATATTAGAATTTAGTAATTCATATTCACAACTACACAGAAAAAAAGCATTTTAAACATGAACTTAATTGGGAGGCATTGAAGCCGAGGGATGTGTGCTTACTTTCCAGTAGAGAATGCCTCTCTGGATACACAAATTTCTACCCTGACATTTGTCTGTTGTTCATAGACAGGAACAATGAGTCATCTAACAGTGAGCCAGTCTCAGAAAATAAATGAGAAGTAAGAAGAGGCATCAATTCAACTCACCTTATCAATTAGATCATCCATTCAATAAAAAATATTATATTAGATTATTTATGTATAACATGGTTGGTTATAACTTACTTTGTTTAAACAATTCTTCACTTCTACATTTTATTAGCATGACTTGCAAAGTTCCTATGCAGCATGCACATGCGAACAATACTGCATAAAGGTTAATTCTGAAGCTTTCATACACAGCTATTTACGACTTATTAGTTTCTTCATTATGAAATACAATTATAAGATGATTTTCTTTAAGATTTTATTTCTATGTAATTCCTTTAGTAAAATTATTTGCTAGAAATTTATAATTGCCATATCAAAAAATCAATTCAAATCAAATTGGGTAATACAATTACATGGATTTTTTTCTTGTAGAGTGATAAACATTTTTATTATGGAGTGGTTTTAGAACGCATTCTTCTGTAACTATTATATACTGTAAGTTTAACTTTCAGTACAGTACTTGGATATTTTCTTGTGAATTTTAAGATAATTGAATACGAGTAAGTAAGGTTTAAATGCTTTTATTTCCAATTTCTTCTGACAAATTTAACTATATTTGAGCTTTAACTGTTTGGATATAGTCCTGTTGGCTAATTAGTTTGAAACAAATAGAAAAGCCAAAGCCTATTAGGTAAAATGTTGGCAACATAGAATTCCTGGTACTTTTCAATAGATCAATTAAAAATCAATCCGTGGTGTATTTGCTGAATAAGCTAAAATAAGAAAATGCAGAAACAAGCACATAGGACAAATATGGGACCTATTAAGGTGAAGAAGTTATATAATGATATGCAATATATGAAAGATATCACCAAATTCAGTAGGATAATAACTCATTATAGTATATAGCTTTTAATTAAAAGTCAACTGTAAATCAAATGACATAACTATTACTGTTTTGATAGTAATACAAGGTAGCAGCTTTCAAAGAAATGGTAACCAGGTAGCTGAACATATTCAGATTCAACCATATTAGGCATTGTTGAAAATAACTCCAAGCTAAAATTGTGTTTGTTATAAGAAAATAGAATTAAAATATTATGTCTGAAAATTAGGTACTTAAACATTAAATACAGTTTTATTATTTCAGATGAGTCTATCTTCTTTAGAATTAAATATATGACTATCAAGTGTTTTGGTTAAATCTATCCCCTAAACCTCCTCTCAAATTCCTCCTTACCCACCAACATTTTCCTACTCTACTTCATTTTACTCTTCAGTTTGGATTGTTTAAAGATTAATAACAATACATTTTTAATCTAAACTACCTGTGCACAAACAGCCACATCAAAACGTGTTGTTTTCAAAGGAACAATTAAGCAAACCAAATACATCTAATGATGTTTTATCTTCAGAGTTATTGAGTTCCAAACCTCATTAATAACAATTTTCACAAGAAAAATCCTGCATTGCATGACATCAATTAGCCTCAGATACTACTTCAAGGGAAGTCTTCCAAAAGAGTCAAATTTAGAGAAAACAGGTATTTTAAGTACTTTTGCTCTAGAATATGCTGGCCATTGTACGGACGACATTCACTTTCACCAAATTGAAGAAGGGCTAAGAACAGAACAGCATGTACATCTATGAGCAACTGAGACACAGCAAACAATCCTGAGAAATGACGGGAACATTAGAATCCAGGGATCAAAGTTTTGGCCATAAAAGCATCTGAGTGACTGAACTATATTCCCTTATATTGTTTTTGGGTTAATATTTTTACTTTATTTCATTTTGTTTCATTTTAAAGCAGTATTTTATTAAATTATTGAGATTTTCATACTTGCAATTTGAATATATTTTCATCCACTACTTTCATAACTACCGTCTTCAACTTCTCATCCCTTCCCACCATGCTTCTTTCTTATTTTCTTTCCCTAACCAGTTCAGTTTCCAATGGTCTCTGGGGTGGGGCTTGTTCTGGTATGTGGTCAATATACAAGGGGTTGCATCTTTTCCTGCAGGTATCAAATGCCAATAGCTTCTCAGCTTGTGATAGAATTTTCTCCCAACTTACCCTTCTATTTCTAGGATGGGATTTTCTCTGGTGATTGCTGCCACAATCACCACAAGTTCTTCTGTTCTTAGATCTTCTCAGTCTACTTACTGCTGCCAGTATATTCACTGGGTTGAGCCATCCACTGGGAATTGTATACACTATGTTGGAATCCAAAGAAAAGTGACTCTTCCTTCCATAGCAGTCATCAATAGCAAATAGCTCTTTAGCAAGGGGTGGAACTTCACAAGATCCTCCCAACCATGGTAGTGACAATAGATAATCAGTTATTTTCTTCTTGTTTTGTGTATTTGCATTTAACAACACAATTTTCTTATTTTCTTCTAAAAAATTAAAGAACCTTCCCATTTTGAAATTTAACCTACATTTAATATACTAGTATATTAAAAACATTTTATTTTGTAAACCCCTTAGTATATTTTCACATCTGATAATTTTAAATGTTTGAGTTATTATTTTTAAGATTTTTATATAGTGTTTATTAGAGTTTCAATTAGTTTTTGTGTTGATCATCTGTGTACTTACTAATCTAATTTATTGCCTTAGAATATTTAATTTATTTAGATTAGTTTGTGTCTTTTTTGCCTACTAGAATTCTAACACATATTTTCTTGCTATTTTGTTGAAAAATTTTAAACCGATTATTTTCCTTTTCTTTCCTATCTTTTCTATAAAAGGATATTTCCTTTTAAGCCTAATATATTGCATTCAACATTTTTGAGCACCTCAGTACATTAAGAATACTGAATCACTGTGGGGCCAGTTAATTAGTTATTATAATTTTGTTTTCTATATTATTTGTATTTAACTTCACAAAAATTTTGATCTTGAAATGTAAGGTCTTTTTTCTCTCTCCATTTTACCTATATATTCTTAAACCCATATTATGAGACAGAAATCTAAATTTGTTTTGGTGTAAAAAATTTTTTCTCATCAAAACTTACTATGTTACAGAAAAACTAGAAATTAAATGAAAGACAATATTAGAAGATGTTTGACATTCATAGAAGCATAACGTTTGCTTAATATATATGTGTATATATATATATATATATATATATATATATATATCCATAGTTAATAAAATACAATAGAAAACATGCAAAAAGTATAGCAGTAGATAATTTAGTAAGATGATTGAATTCCAAAATCATGAATTCATACTCAACTTCCCCAACTACTGGGAAGTCAAGTGAACCCAGCAATGAGCTATTTTTATACATCTTGTTAATTGTTATTTGCAGGAAGTCTGCAAATACCATGGGCAGCACAGTAATCTATAAAATATATGATGGCAAAAGGAGCTACAAGCAGCCAGAACACCACCAGTTCTTTGGTCCATGTTTCTCTATAAAGTCAAGGCAAGGAAAGATTAGCAAAGAAAGCAAAGTCCAGTGAAGACCAACAACACCATCCAATGCCAGAGCAAACTCAGTGAAGACCGATAAGTCAACATTCAAAGATGACCAGCAAAATGAACCAAATGACAGAACATCAGCTACTGTCTGCTGGGTTATGTTTATTCTCTTTCCAAACCTGTCTTCTTGAATGTCTGCTCCAGTGAAATGTTACATGCCCTTTGCCAGACAACTTCCAGGAAAACACCATGTATATCTGTTCTAAACAAATCATATTCTCATGTGTATCCTTCAGCAAAACAACCTCTCATAAGACAGCTTCCAGAAAAACATCACAGGACACAATTGTGTCTCCAAGGAAACCATAAATTCCCACTTGACTTAATTTTAAAAATACCTGTTTATTAAATGTTTATATGCATGTGTACATGTTTAAAATGCAAAAGCATATGCTTTTCTAAGTATATAATAATATAATATAATATAATATAATATAATATAATATAATATAATATAATATAAACACCAAATCACATGGGGAAAGGATAACAACTAAATTAGTATAATGCTCACTGCTAGAGAAGTATAAGGAAATGAACTATGACCTAGTAGTAATGTGTTGAATTTGCTTTTATCCTAATTATAAAAAAGAATAATTGAGAACAAATATAACAGAATAATATTCTGTTGGTTGAAAATATTTTTATACTCCTTTTGTTTTTGGAGCACTTTCTTCAGTTAGGGTGAGCTGAAGTTTGACTGAAATAGCTCTTTAAGTGAAATTTGTAGTATGCTTGAAAGAAATGTTTGGTTCAAAATGTTCATTCTTTACTGCAATATCTAGATTGCCCAACAATGATTTATTTCCTTGTTTTGTGGGGCAGGAAGTCCTGGAAATATTTGAATTTACTGTTTTTAGTTTTTTAAAAATATTAATTCTAATAACAGTATATATGATATATATACATACATATACATACATATATCTAAAAAAGTAGATCTACTTTTTTACATTTTACATACATATCTCTCTTTACATTCCTTCTAATTTTCCCAAACTTCTACCACCTTCTCCTTCCAACTTCATTCTATTTTTTTAATAGTATCCACTGCATGTATTTAGTGATTTATTATTGCTTGACTGTGAATTGATATAAGACCCTCGTCTGAACCTAAGGCCTTCCAGGGACTTTAATGCAGAGAAACTGACTATCCCCAAGGAAGCTTGAATTATAATAATATCACACATGTTGGTCACAGGACATGAAGAGATAAAGTTGGTAATGACTTTGAAGATTCATTCCTATTGTTTAATTTTCATATTGATGGAAGTTTATATTATACCATTATAGAAAAACTATGCAACCATCTTACCCAACTGTGAACACTGTGAGCTACAGTAATGGATGTTCTGGCAATATATACATACTGATGCAACAGTTATATGAATGTATGCAAGTAGCCAACTATTTCTAGTGGGATTGAAGAACCCCTTTACCAGAGGGAACTAATACTTATATCTGTTACCTGGACCAAAATCTGCAACTAGTGAGAAGGTTATAGCCCCTCAGCAAGAACTTAATTTGATTACTTTGCTAAATTAATATAGTATCAAGCTGCTTTCTACATTCTTGTCATTGTACTTATATATTAGTATATCTCCCAGACCTTATCAGAGAAGCTCTTTTTTTGCAGTAGATTGCGGTTTAGAACATAAATCCATAACCAGTAAACACAGAAAGAATGGTAGCCTTGGTTTCACATCAGGTATGTATAGTCTAGTCTTCCTCACAAGGCTCAGGGATTGTCTAAGAAGAGAAGGGACAAGACTTTAAGATTAAAAATATTTGAAATTTGTCCTGAATTGATGTTTGTTAGACATGATAGGACTGTTGAACACATGAACTCACAGTGGCTATGACTAAAACCTCAAGTTTGGCAAGAGATAAAGCTAGCCAAAGTACAGCAAGAAGGGAAAGGGGAAGAGCTCACAAAGTGCTACCAATTTCCAATATCTGAAAAGCTATTGATTTAAATTTGTAAAGGTTTCACTGAGAGAGGCTGGGCTCTTATTCACACAATTAAAATGTTGAAGTGTTTGTAACAAATAATTTCATAAAATTAAAGAGGTAGCCACGTTTGAAACTTAAACTCCAAGTACAATGATTGAATATCATTCTCAGGTGTAGTGGTATGTTATAACAATCAGTCCTAAGGAGCCGAAGACAGATGGACAATAGAGATTCACTGCCTAGGAGCTTCATCTAATTAGTGAACTCTGGACCAGCGAGAGAAGCTCTCTCAAAAATAAAAGATGTACAGTGTCTGAGGATTGACACTCTAGGCTATAAACAGATAAGAATGCCTTGAATCATACCACTCCTGGGCATATACCCAGAAGATTCCCCAGCATGTAATAAGGATACATGTTCCACTATGTTCATAGCAGCCCTATTTATAATTGCCAGAAGCTGGAAAGAACCAAGGTATCTCTCAACAGAAGAGTGGATGCAAAAAATGTGGTATATATACACAATGGAGTACTATTCAGCCATTAGAACCAATGAATTCATGAAATTCTTAAGCAAATGGATGGAAATGGAGAACATCATACTAAGTGAGGTAACCCAGACTTAAAAGATGAATCATGGTATGCACTCACTAATAAGTGGATATTAAGCTAGAAAACTGGAATACACAAAACATAATCCACACATCAAATGAGGTACAAGAAGAACGGAGGAGTGGCCCCTTGTTCAGGAAAGACTCAGTGAAGCAGTATAGGGCAAAACCAGAACAGGGAAGTGGGAAGGGTTGGGTGGGAGAACAGGGGGAGGGAAGGGGGATGATGGGACTTTCAGGGAGTGGGGATCTAGAAAAGGGGAAATCAGTTGAAATGTAAATAAAAATATATCGAATAAAAAAAAAGAATGCCTTGAATCTATACACATACACCTTCCCCCTGCCCCCAGATAAATCTTATTTCTATTGAACAACATTGTGTATTCCAGGATATTTGAACAGGCTTAAGAAAACATAGGTAGGTCTAAAGAAGCAACCAAAATTTAGACAAGGATCCTATTATCTGTGTGTAGTAGGAAAGAAAAATGTGGGAAAATACCTCAGGTCAATGTTTCAACTGATGTTAAACCCACAAGATGCACAGACAATCATACTTAACCTCTGAAGGCCGATGACTCCAACACAACCCTTGGCTCATCTTCTCCTAGAGAGAAGGTCGGTCCTAATATAGACCTAGAGATCAACTGTTTCCTATGTCATAATTTTACATTAGGAAGCTAGAGAATTTTTGTTTCTCTATTTTTGTTCTTCTCTATGTGGCTGGTGATGAACTATTACTTTGAATACAGGAATTGTATTTAAAGGATATGGTATGAGTGACCACCATTTTCCATTTTTATACAATTTTTTAGGCCAAATGGGCTATGGACCAACTGGATTTGATGGTCTATGGATATTCTCTATTAATTTCATATCACATGGCAACCATTTAGGATATTAATTGTCATCAGAAAAGAAAATGAAGATTTCCTTTAAGAACATGTTACCAACTACAGTAAAATATTACAAAATGTAGTATATTCCTATTGTGGAATAACTTACTATGAGTTTGGGTAATCCCTTCAACATATGTACAATGCTAATATAAACTTTGATTATTATGTTTAAACCATTGTATACCTAAACCATTTACAATCATGGTGGCTTATCAGTAACATTTCTTTACTAACTCCATGATCAGTGATATACATTTATACCTAAAAATCCAACAAACAGTATGAAAACTATCAAACACTGCAACTTAAGAATCCCCAGTCATTCTAGAAATAGTGGCTATCACACTGGTAAATTATCCTGTATTCAGTATATTTACTTACTTACAGTATGTATTCAGTTATTTATTTACTTTACATCCAGATCACAGTTTTTCTTTCTCCCTCTCATTGTGCCTCTAACACACTTCTTCTCCCCTTCTCCTGCAGAAATAGAGGCTACCCTTGGCTTTCAACCGGCCTTGATATATAAACTTGACTTATTAAGTTGCAGTAAGACTAGGAATAAGTTTCTCCTGTTGAGGCTAGACTAAGCAGCTCAGTTAAGGGATAGGTATCTAAAGGAGGCAACAGAGTTGGAGACAGCCTCTGTTCCTGCTATTAGGAGTCCCACATGAAGACCAAGCTATACAGCTGATATATATGCTCCTGTAGTTTTCTTAAAGTAGCCATGAATATTAAGTACATACAAGTACAGATATTATGTATTGTGACTGAAATCAAGTTACAAAAACTTGATCTAAAATAGGAGGCCTAGCATGTTTGCTTCTTAATTAAAATCTACTCATCCAATGATTATTTCTTTAGAGGAGATAGTGCAAAAATAGCTTTGAGTTACTTTTCCCTTTCTTCCATTTAAAAGAGATATTTCATTTTGTATATGTGTCTGTGCACCACGTTGTGATTGATGCTAAAAGAGCATATCAGACATCCTGGGAATTGTTGAGAACAGTTAGTTGTGATCTGCCACGAGAGCTCTAGGAATCCTACTAGGGTCCTTTTAAATAACAGAAAGTAACCTTAACCACTGTGCCATCTCTTCAGTGTTCGTTTTTTTCTTTTTCTTGTCTGATAGCAGAGGCATCAAATGAGAATGCTTTATGAACAATTAGCAGTTTCCTTCTTATTTGCTGTGAATGACAGCAACAATAATAACAACAAACACAAGACCACTGGCAGCACTGGTGGAGAGGGACACATGAAGCTCTGTGTGTGTTATCTTTGGTGGTGGCTGATCAATTTTTCTCTACAGAGTTGAAACAACTCTGAGAAGACATCATCAGAGGAAACATAAACATAAAGTTAGTCATTCTTGTAGACCCTTAAAACCATTTGTAGGGAATCTGAATGAATCTGAAATCCATTTAGTAATTGTAAACTACTAATTGCCTTTGTGATTCTTTTTTAAGTATTTGTTTCTTATCATCCTATACATATTCATCACACCACACCACACTCGCACACACACACACACACACACATACACACACACACACACACACACACACACACACACATACACACACACACACACACACACACACACACACACACACACACCAGGTGGAATCATTATAAGATCCTGAAAATCAATAGAAAGAAGAAACTGGATTGATTTTCTTATAATCATGTTCTCAAGGCCCATATGTTCACATGTCTGAATTAAGTTTGTGTTACTTTTATATGGTTAACTGTTCCATACAGGCAAGTATACTATTAAAAAAATGGATTTATAAGGTAAGTGCAGTCCTTACCTTGTACAGGGATTCACTCTAAAAGAAGCATTTAGGAGTACTCTCTTGCTATGTTTCTGAGATGGTTTTGATATTTTCAGAAATCCTGACTTCATAGAAGAGCTTAGTTTCTGTGTGTATGTGTGTGTACCTGCATGCATGTATATGTGTGTGCACATGTGCTCACATCTCTGTGTGAGATCACATGTGTATGCTCATTTAGACATTTAATGTAATGAGTTAGAAGCAACTGCATTTGCTAATGGATTCTGAGGGGATAACATAGCGAAGATCTTGTAAAGGTCCTTGAAGTAGCTTGAAGGATTACTCTTTCACTATCTACCAAGCTGACATTCAACAAGAGGCTTTAGCCTTTTATCACATAGCTCTCTCCATTATCTCATTAGAGACAAGCCCTGCCACTTCTAAGACCTTCCTTCAAATGTATGATTTCTTTTCCTTTCTCATCAACATTGCTGTATGGAGTTCAAACATTTGAAGTATGGCATCAATCCATAACTTGCACTGGAAACACGACATAGCAGCAGCTCCTGAAGAGCATCAGAAGCTGCTGTGCTGTTTATCCTGACTCCCTCCTTATTCTTTCTAATTTACCATCTCAGAAGATGTTATGTGAGCTCACATAATTTATTCTCCTCATTAAACGTCAGGGATTCTGTATCACATAGATCTGTGTTTTTCTTTATGTCTGCCTTATCTTTTGCACCACAGGAATTAACCCATATTTCTAGAGTCTAATCTATATGAAATTTTCTTCTTTTATTCTCTTAACCATTATCTTCAATGGATTTTGGATTTTTTATTAAAATTTTGTTTTTTCATATTTAATGTACTTTATTGCATTTACATTTTACCATCCACAAATTATTCATTATAATTCATTTATATTTTACTGATCTTATTAGTTCACAGGTTTTTATTTTAAATGTGCCTATGGGCCATAGCAAAATACGATAGTCTTCATTGACATGCCACTCATATGTGTTAGTTCGAAATTTGCTGTATTTTCAGATGACCATTTGATTCAATGAATGCTTGAAATAAAGGAACTTTCTAGACTAGTGCCTGATTCTTGCTGTGTATTATTTGCGAGTGCTCAATGTTGAAAAAAAATGTAGATTTTTTTCCAATTTCAAAAAATTATTCAAAATGTACATTTGAAACTAACAAATAGTCTTCATATATTTTAATTAGCTGATCTTGTAAATCTGAAGAGTGACCATATAAAAAATATAAAACCTGATCATGATCAGGTATGGGGGGGTGCAAGACTCAAGCCCTGAGGGCCAGCAGAAGGAATGGAAACAGGCAACCTCCAAAGGTGGTTGGTGGGGCTCTCTAGAATATACCAGAAACCTGGAAGGTAAGAGACCTTAAGGCTCCAAGGAAGGGACCTTAGATGAACTGCCTGACAGTGGGGAAGAGGGAACATATTGAATCTATCTCCAGTAGAAAGACAAGGCATCAAGTGGAGGTATGGGGTTTCCATCACAAAGTCAAAAACTGTGACCCAGAATTGTTTCTGTCTAAGAAACCTCCAGGGACAAAATGGAGAAGAGACTGAGGGAAAAGAGGTTCAGTGATTGGTCCAAATTTGAATCCAGCTTAAGGGGAGTCTTTAAGGCCTGACACTGCTACTAATGTTATGGTGTGCTTATAGATAAGAGCCTCGAATGGCTGCCCTCTCAGAGGCCCAATAAGCAACTGAAAGAGTCAGATGCAGATACATATACCCCAACCAATGTACAGAAGCTGGGGACACCTGTAGTTGAATTAGGGAAAAGCAAGAAAAATGAAGAGACACTCTGAAGAGATGGGCAACCCCAGAGAAAGAACAGAAGTCTCAACTAACCTGGATCCCCAAGATCTCTCAGACACTGGGCCACCAACCAGGCAGAATACATCAGCTGATATGAGGCCCCAGGCACATACACATATACAGCAGAGGACTGCCTTGTTTGGCTTTGGTGAGAGAAGACGCACCTAACCCTCGAGAGACATGGGGTCCCAAGGAATGGGGATGTCTTGTGGGATGAGGGTGGGATGGGAACATACTCTAGGAGACAGGCTAGGGGTAGCTGGAATGGGATAAGGAACAGTTGGATGGCAGACCAGGAGGAGGAAAACAACTGGACCATAAAGAAAGTTTAAAGAATCATAAATAAATACATATATACATACATATATTTTAAAAAACAACAAAATAAAAGATAAAAATGTGTAAGAAATAGCTCAAAAAGTACTCAACATCTTTAGTAATCAGTGAAGTAAAGATTAGAATAATTTTGAAATTTTATCTTATACTCATCCAATAGGGTTACATTCATAAAACTCACACACACCCTGGCAAGCATGTAGGGAAGGGGCAAAACTTATCCTCAATGAAATTGAAAGCTAGGGTAGCCACTATGGAAATCAGTGTAAGGAATTCTAAAAAAGGAGAATATATATGCATTATATAACAAACTTATACTACTCCTGGACATCTCCACAAAGGACATGATATCTTACTGTATATATTCTAGGTCAGTCATATTCATTGACCCTCTGTCCACAATTTCCAGGAAATGGATACAGTATAGAATAGATGTCTATTGATTGAGGAATGGATAATCAAATTACATAGATACACATATATGTGTATACATATACTATATATATATATATACATATATATATATATATATACATACTGTTCTAATCAGCATCATGGAAAAATGAAACTATGAAATTTACATGTAAACGGTAGGAATTGGAAGACACTATATGACTGAAGTGACCCATACCCAGAGAAGAAATACTGCATGAATATTCTTATTTGTGGATCATAAATCTTAATCTTTACTATAAAAGCTAGAGTGAACTAAGAAGCCAGAAACATAGGAAAGGGACCATTGTTGAAGGAGGCAGAAGGGACTATAGACACCTACAAGGGTGAGACCAGTTTAACCACCCAACAGAGCAATAGCAGTACTGTTATCTTGGGGGCAAGAAAAAGATATCTAGTTAGACCTAAAACCTACTCAAATAGTTGGAACTAAAGCATGGTACTCTAAACCAAGCCAGGAATGCATGTATGGAGAGGTCCTATGCCCTACAATAAAATCTATACCCACTACATTATCAAATAAATATATTTTAAAACTGTCTTCTAAATACTCATCCTTATACTTATAGATAAGTGTACCTCTCACATTAAAATAAGGAAGCTTCATTATTCAGCAGATAGAGATGTGCAAAATGTCATAATGAAACAAAAATGAGTATTTGTGGGGTACTCAAAGACCAATGGTACATTTACATATAATAACAATACCTGAATATCAAAGGCTTGGGGAAGATGGAGGACAAGGTGCCAAGAGATTAGAAGAGCCTGTAAGACTCAGAGGGCTAGGATGATTCAAACAGTGTTCTCATGTATAAAATTCTCAAATTAACCATTATTCAAGAACATACAACTGACCTGACAAATACTTTTTATATCCTGCTAACCAGTTGAATCCAGCAAGTCACAAAAATGAAATTCTAAGAATCATTAATCAAATAAAAAGTTGCTTATTTTCCCACCCATGTCATATGTCCTAATGTTGCATATTTCAACAGCTAGAAACCAATGGAAAATTCAAGAGAATGCCTGTGAGAATTGGATAAAATTGCATCATCTTTCATATTATGCCTTAAGAAAGCATGAGAATACATTATGTGGAAAGAAAAATTGAATTTAAAAGTAAATACAAAACAAGAAATTCATAGGCCTCTCCTTCTATTGATACCCTACAAGGCTATCCTCTGCTACATATACAGCTGGAGCCGTGGATCCCTCCAAGTGTTCTCTTTGGTTGGTGATTTAGTCCCTAGGAGCTCTGGGGATGGGAATTCTGCTTGTTTATTATTGTTGTTCTTCCTCTTGGGTTTCAAATCCCTTCAGCTCCTTTCTCTAATTCCTCCATTGTGGGCCCTGTGCTCAGTCCAGGTTGTGCTCCCCCATGCTTGGGGGAGAGCATCTGCCTCTGTATTTGTCAGGCTCTGTCAGAGCCTCTCAGGAGACAGCCATATCAGGCTCCTGTCAGTCAGCACTTCTTGGCATCCACACCAAATGCTCAGAATAGCCAAGATACAATTCACCAATCACATGAATCTCAAGAAGAAGAAAGACAAAGTTGCAGGTGCTTCAGTCCTTCTGAGAAAAGAGAACAAAAATACTCATGGGAGCAGACACAGAGACAAACTATGGAGTAGAGACTGAAGGAAAGGCCATTCAGAGACTGTCCTACCTGGGGATCCATCCCATATACAATCACCAAACCCAGACACTATTGTGGGATAGGGTAGAGGGTTTTGGGAGTGGTGTGGATGGGAAACTGTGAAAGGGGATAACATTTGAAATGTAAATAAAAATCCAACAAACAAACAAACAAACAAACAAACAAACAAACAAACAAGCAAACAGAAAACCAGAACTTTATTGCCTAGAATAAAGACAATTTCTTAATGGTAGGGTAGTCCATCAATACTACTGTAGCAGTGGTAAAAATATATGTCACTGACAGTGAAAGTACTGTGTACCAGGACATACCAGCATGTAGTTTGTTCTATGCAATTCATTGTTCATTAACACCTTGTTTTCTAGTGAATAAGTAGTATTTGACTTGTGGCTACATTCTTCTTGTATGTTGCCATCATGGTTTTCAATCTTTTAGACTTCTCCTGAATTTATAATCATTTGTTAATATTATAGACTAACTATGTGGCATAAAAATATAAATTAATTTGAACTTAATACAAATAAAAATGTTAGATTGACAGGCTAACTTAACTTAAAGGCATGAAATAAAGTACATAGTATATAGATACCAGATGAAATAAAAATTTACATTTTATTAAAAAATGTGCAAATGTTAAACAAAACAACATGCAAATAACATCAAAGAAAACTCAAACTGAGCAACTTCCCTTATGGTGAGTTAGTGAAATTAAAATACAGTGAGATATTGCTTCTGGATGAATCCTGGTTTAGGCAAAGATGGGGAGAAATAGTGAATTAACATAGAGTCAGGGGGAGTATATACTGGCAGTATTTTTGACATCTATCATCCATACTGAGTAAACTTAAGAAACCACGAAATTTTATTTATAAATATAGAGATGCATTCTCATTTAATAAAGCAATGTGTGAAAATGTTTCATAAATTAGTATTTTTAAGTATCTTAGGAGTATACATGATGTAAGTATTTCAGAATGAACAAGAAGCATATTTCAGTTGGTTTGTATACTAATTAATATATAACATGATAATTGCATAAATGCATAGCTATGTATGTAACCATTATAAAGAGCTAGGGAGAGGATCATCATGACATGATAGTTGTTTGCAATTTAAGCCATATACAAAAGTCCTTATACTTTAATCACCTAATAAGCATGTCATATATAATTCACATTATTTTTTTATTGAGCGAGAAAAATGAATAAAACATTTGTTGTATAAGCATGTGCAAGCATGAGTTCAATATCTTAGCATCCTCAGTACTACTCTGTAGTCCCAACATTAAGGGATGGTGTCAGACAGATCCAGGAGTACACTGGCAGGTCCAGCAACAGATCTTATCATCAAACAAGTAAGATTAAAAGCAATTGAGAAAGACATCTTATTATCAACCTCTGTCCACATGCCCCTTCTTACACACACACACACACACACACACACACACACACAATTACTACTACTACTACTACTACTACTACTGTTACTACTTACTACTACTACTATGAATCAAGTTCTTCTGGTAGATGTACAATCTTTCTGAAAGGCCTACTCAAGTCCATTATATTATTTTGTGGTTCAATGATTTTTGGTATTTTTTTTAATATGCTTTAGTGTTTAATACTAAATCTAAGAACAGCATAAAGACCAAAACATCTCTTAGTCATTCAGAACATGAATTTTAGTCTTTGGGCAGAGGCTGTCAAGCTCTTAGGACATCTTCCCTATGGTTGTTTGTTTACTTTTTTTTTTTTTTACCTAGGTTTTTCATTCCTGCATGGAATACACAGTCAATGCCTGTTTAAAACAAATACATGGTTCCCTTGATTGGGGAATGAATGACCTCATAATCTGGGCCCTAGATGTCACGAAAGGAAGAAAGGAGAAATATAACTAGATCTTTTTCTTCCTGATGTGGGTACTCTTCCGTCAACTTTTCTAGGATGAAATGACTGAAGCTAAGAGCCAACTAACTGGATCCTTCTTGCTTCTTTGTTACTTAGGTCAGGTACCCATCACAGCAAGGACAAAATTTAAGAAATCACACCGAGGAAATGCTCCTTACTATTAATTACTTCCATTCCCTGTGTATCTATGTATTTTCTTCTGCTCTGTTCACTAAACATTAAGACCATGAAAGTCAACCCCTTGTTAACTTCAGTTGCATTGGATCCACAGTACTTAGAAAATAGCATTTAAAGAAAATAAATTCTTGGCAGCTATTTGCTGAAACTTGCATTGTACTGCATTTTGTTCGAGTGTTCCTTGCAAGTCATGCCTTCTAAACATTGACAATTTCATTAACAGGGAAATTTCAGAATAATGTAATCAGCTGAACCAAGTGAGCACTGAGAATTGGCAAAAGTCAGCCTGAATTGATTTATGCTATGGCCCGAAGCTTCCTGGAGGAAGGAAAGGGAGTCGATGGCATATTCCCCAAATGTTGTGTCGTAAGAAAGTTATCTCAACATGTACGTTTTTTTCTCCTGCTTAAAACTGAGATGACACTGGGAGAGGATGTGGTAGGCATATACTATGCAGCACATGCTGCAGTATCAATCTTTGCCCATCCCAGCATATAAGGTGTATTCAAATATATTTTTGTAAAAGTCAAGAAAAAAATGTCTGGGTTGTGGGGTCTTTTTGTTTTTTTTGTTTGTTTTGTTTTTGTTTTTTCAAGACAGGGTTTCTCTGTATAGCCCTGGCTATCCTGGAACTCACTCTGTAGACCAGGCTGACCTCGAACTCAGAAATCCGCCTGCCTCTGCCTCCCAAGTGCTGGTATTACAGGTGTGCGCCACCAGGCCTGGCTTTTTTTTTTTAAACTAATTTCTAAATTGCTCCTAAAAACAGTTAAAGTAATTTATTTTCCTTCACGCTTGTAGAGAGGGACAATAGTTTTTTAATTTGGGCATTGTTTGTCCTTTAAGATAAGATAGGATCTCCCATTGCCCAGGCTAGCTTCAAACACATTATGTATCTGAGGTTGACCTTGTACTTGTGATTCTCCTGTTTTCACCCCTAGTACTGGAGTTTCTTGCACTTGGCACTACATTTCCCTTTACCTTTGTGTTCAAAATGGACTAAAAATGCTAACGAAGTTGGAGAACAATGTAAAAAGGAAAGTCAGTGGTAGTACTGACAAAGTTACATGAGCGTAGAGGATAAATTCAAACCCAGCAAGAATAGTAGCTACACGACTCCAGGCACCTACAGGAAGAGAAGTTATATGTTGAGGCAAACCGTTCCTGAACAACAACTGTGTGGAAAGAAGCACGAAGAGCTGCGGAAGTAGTCTTCATGAGAGTGTGTGGTGACAGGATAAAGGGGACGAGACAAGCATGTCTCAGAGGCTGCTGCCGCTCCTTAACCACAGTTCTTGAAAAATGAGAAGCTCAGTCACAGGTAGTGAGGCACATTTTCTTAGCCAAGAGAAGATTAAAATAAAAGCATTACATAAGGAGAAAGAAAATCCAAGATGAGGCAGCTGCCAGGGACCTGGTGCACACTTCCTGTTCCTGAAGCAAAAGGCATTTCTAGAGAAACAGCTGCAGCGAGCCAGACAGGATGTGGTGGGGAGGCAGCAGCACAAGGAGCTGAAGAAGAAGGCACAGACATTGGAGCTGACAGCCAGGCAGGCTCGTCTTGAATTCTGCCTGATGTCAACCGACAGATGCAGGCAGGAACTTCGGGGCAGAGGGAGTTACAGCAGCTCATGCAGGAGTGCCAGGGTTGGAGCCTACAAGAAGGCAGTTAGAGAAAGCAGAAGCAGCCGCTAAAGAAGGAATAGGGGAACCTTGAGGAGTGAATGCAGAGTTTGCTCTTGAGCGTGATGGGTCAACAGAGATCTCATGGACCTAAGCTGACCATTCAGAATCTAATCATAATAAGCCCTTTGGTTTCCAGACCCTGGCTTTTTCTTAATGTCATATTAGAAACTTTTATCGACTTTTATTTAGGGAACATGTACTTTACGTCAATGTGACAGGCTGCAACTAAACCTATAATTATTGATCTGTGGATGCTCAGAAGGGGGTATGATTCCCAGTTTTGCTTATGCTCCTAAATGGTTAGAACCATCTTTCTCTATTCTAGAAATTGCTACTCGTGAAAAAGGATTTCAAAATAACTTCTCATATTATTCTCATGTAAAACCAGCTAATTAAGAAAGAATTCTCCTTCAGCATGCTTTAACTCAAAGATTAACTTTTTTTGTGTGCGAAACATATACTTTGATTTTTAACAGTATTGTTATTTTAGAAATAAGATGACCAGTGATTAAGTAGGTATATGTTGTTGGTCTGCCATCCTCTGGAGAGAGGTGGTGGTTATTGGCCGCATTTGACTTCCCAGAGTTTTGAGCAATGTTTTATTCATGGAACTATGTTTGGAGAAGACTAAGTATAGCTTAAAGGCAATAGTTTTTTCCTTGCAGTTTTTTTTTTTTTTGTATTGCTTTTGGAGCATTAAGAATTATCGGTAACTTTCTTATAGACTCTATAGGCTCCTACCACAAAAATCTGGATTGTTGTCCCCAAACTTATAAGCCTATTACTTTAACACTTAACTGTTCTGACACTAAGGTTTTGACTTACTTTTATGAAGAGAATTTGTTTTTACAAATTTTGATATAACACTGAACATTAGATACTGAGAAAAGTACTCTAAAATGAACCCCAAAGTCTCCTCCTCAGCCTTCCCATTTTGTCTCCTACTCTCCATTGTGCAAATCAAATAAATGAGATTCAGAATTCTTAGGAAACTGCAGCTGGAGAGAAAAACCTATCATGGACTCAAGTTAAGAAAGGAATGCCTAGTGCTGGAGAGGTGGCTCCGTAGTGACAAGAACTTATTCCTCTCGCAGAGGATCCTACTTAAGTCCCCAGCGCTTGTATCAGGCAGCTGATGACATAATATTGAAATTGTAGTTGCAGGGACATCTGATACTCTCTTGTGATATCCAGAGGCACCTGCACAATACACACTACAGCACAGAACACAAACACACACTTACATTTAAAACTAAAATTTTAAAAACAGGAAAGACTGTGTTGTGAGATGTCACGCAGCACAATCCTGTTATTAAAACTGTTCTACTAGTAAAACAGATGCTATATTTGATGTTAGGCAAAGGCAAAGAAGTGACCTTGCCTCCAATATTGAACAGATTCTGGTAACCAGTGACATGAGTTATAAGCCATCAAAGTAAAGGGGCTGGAAAATTGCCTTATTATCCTTCTTATTCCATTTCAGAATTCAAATAAATGCAAATTATTATCAGATTTCCTAATGAGTTGCTTTGGATTACCCAAGGCAATAGGCAATTTTGTTGCAGATAGATAAAATATCCCTAAATGTTGTTATATTGGAAATATTTGGAAAAAGCAGGTAAGCAAAGATTTGGGGCACTACAAGCACTGTAATATGCATAATAAGATGTGGACAGATTAAATTATTGCCTATAAAGAATAGGAATTAATATATTTTAGTCCTTTAGAAAGAGACCTACCATTTTCCATTGTTGAAAAATAGACAGTGATTGAAAGTTAAAAACAGAAATGTAATAATGATGCTACAAAAACTAAAGCAAAGGAACCAAAATACTCTTGCTTGATATAATTCATTTCCCATGTCAGTTCAGACTGCTAGAAACTGTAGCATGGGTTTAAAGTTGGAGCTGCAAGCATGTCTCAAAAGTGCATACATTTACAATTTTCCCCAAAATTTGAAGATGTAATAAGAAATTATCTGTCTATCTGCACAGGGTGTGAGGGTGATCACATTGCAGTGATCAGCTTTCTGGTTTTTGCGAAAAAATTTGAGGCTGCAATAAGAAAGGACTGCTTATTGGGATGTGGGTTGAGAAGTTCTTTGAGGTACTGCAGCTCGCAAGGAGAGCACTTTATCATGTTCTTCTCAAATAGACTTCTAAAACACAGGCACATGGAAGCGATAGCAGCAGCAGCAGCAGCAGCAGAAGGCGTCCTTACAGTCCACACTCTTGCCAAAACTCACACTGCTAAACATTACTTGTCAGCTAGACTGTTCTCACATTTAATTTTTACACAATGATTTTTTTTTTACTTCAGAGATATCACATACATAGAGCTGCAGTGGTATCTACTAGTCACAGCTTAGACAGTCTTCTCTGAGAAACGCTGTGCTCTAATGGATTGAAACAGTCATCAGAATTTCCACCCAGTGCTTGTCCAGTACCAAGCTCTACATCAGATGCTTTATGTATCCCATCTCATTAAATCCATGTTACTAACACTATCTGAAGAATCATAGTTAGGTTTTGTATTAATTATAAGGAATAAATGTAATAATGTACCAAAGAGGTAGAGATCTTAATCATAAGTATCTCATGGTAGAAGGTTATGGTCTTCAATAGTGCTTGCTGTGCTTTTGATATTTTTGAGTCTTTTCCTTCCTGGTAAAGGACAGGGTTATATTTTAATAGCCTTGATGTCAGATGTGGCTGCATAATAAAGTTAAGATTTACCTTAACTAATTAAGTGTGATGAAATGATGTGACAGTTCTGGAAAGAAGCCTGTATGGGCTGATACGTGTTTTTGTTTTTTTCTTTCTAATAATAATATTGCTCTGGTATAATAAGAACTGCTTTAGCTTTGCTCCTTGATAAGGGCATTTTGCCCCATGTGGTTCATGATTCATGTCAATGCGGAGCACAGTCACCTGTATCGCCATAATGGAAGATACCATGAACAAAAGAATGACCCTTTCTGGTTTTACACTGCTGTGTATCCTTGCTGTGTTGAAATTGCAATCACTGTGTCTGGGACTCAGGTCCTTCATTCTTCTTTTCTTTAGTGGATGTGACTTTATTTCCAAGCATACTTCATAGAACAAGACGTATCTGTCAATCCAATCCATGAAGTATTCATTCCAGAGAGGTGAAAGCAGGGAAAAGATTGGCCATGATATTGGTTTTTTTTTTTTTTTTTTTTTTTTTTTTTTTTTTTTTTTTTTTTTTTTTTAGCTAGTACAGTGTCATGAGCCACTTCCATGATGGCTTATTTTGTATAGTTTACTGATTCAATACATTTAAGAAAGGGATTGATGGTGTTTTTGATGTAGAAGTGACCCTATAGTTGGTTAATTTGTACTATTTTTTGAGACTGGAGAACTGATAAGAGAAACCTACCTATCTCCTGGAAGATGGTTCTTATAATGCGTACTATTCTATAGATGAGAAAAGAGAAATGATGATGATTTAGCTAAGATTATCCAATTAATGACTGGCAGTATCTCACAGTTCAAGTATAAGCAATTTGCCTCCAGATCTATGCTTAGCTATTGGATTGCACATTTTATCGTTCCCCTACAGTGGAAATTTTATTTTAGTTTTAGAAAAGTTCTATGGAATCATATTGACTTGACATTTTTTAGTTTTTTTTCTCATTTTTCTTCACACTTGTAGATAAGATATGGCTGAGGACTCTAGCATGATTGCTTAAAATCATTGCAAATAATTTAACTTGACTATGGCTGAATTGTTAATAATAATCTCTCAGCATTCCATATACTATTATATTTTCTTTTCTATGTTTACAGATAAGCTTACCAATAGTTTATAGACATTGCAAAGAATTCATTATTGAGGGATAAATCCAGGACAGCTATTCTCGATATATAAATATTTGACCCAATTAACTATTTTCTTCTCATTATTTCTTTCCATCTTGGCTTTTAAGGTCTCAATATTTCTTCCAGTCTACAGTATCTTTAAGTTCTCTGGCTGTCTTATTCTCTGTATACAAACCTTTCAGGGTTTCATTTAATCTCTCATTATTTTTATCTCCAAATACACATATAATTTTAAATATAAGTTCCATTAGCATCATTAATCTGAGAAAACATGTGGCTTTGCTATTTATGAGTCCATTCTTTTTTTCTTAACAGTTATTACTAGTTGTACCTTTTGATATTATTTGAACTAATTTCTCTAATTAACCTTATTTTTCCGAAATATATCACTTAGTCTGTCTTTTCTGATTCTCCTCCTGTCTTCTCAGTGCTTTAATCATTCAGATTTAATTCCTTATGTCTTCTTTCTATCTTCATTTTCATAGTGTGTTATCTTATCCAAATATATAGCTTTGAATATTATCTATGTTTGAATAAACTACTACTATCATAGTAGTTTAGAACTTTTTAGAAGCACACTATTGGATAAGAATTCAAGTTTAAGAAATCATTTGGAAAATGACCTAAAGACACTTTACTTGAAGCTAAAAAAGTGAGAAAAGCAATAAAAAAGTAAGGGGAACAGGGACATAGGTAAAATAGCTACTACAGTAGGCCAATAAAGCCTGATTCCAGCAGAGGAGTCATACTGTATCTAGATAACTGAGTGGACAGAAATTTCCATCATGCTGAGGCTGATATACTGACAATTGGAAATTGTAGTATATTTCTCTCCTATATCAGATTAATTACATTTTCCCTTGTGGTGCTTTTCATACTAGCTGGTCTGTCTCTTGTATTTTTCTTCTTTCTGTGTCACTTTCATTCTACAAGAAAGATTTCTTCACATAAGTTGCACCCTATGCCTTGTTAATTTTTTCCTCTGAACCTGACCTGTTTCTATTACTTTCATCCCAATCTACATAAAAGATATGTAATTTTGATCTACTTCTGTTCTCATTTCTAAATTGTTTGCTTCTATTTCTTCAGACCTAGAAAATTCTTGGCACTGACCAAACCTTGAAGAGGAAAATGGATGTGAGAAACAATCATGATAGTCTAAATGTATTACTTCTTTCATAGCTTTTCAAGATATTTTCACTTTAATTTAGTTTGTATGTATGGATGATCTAAATAAAGATATGATATAAGCAATGTCAATAAAAAATTATGTACTTTGGTATATATTACCAACTTAAGAGAACCAATCAACATAACAGATTTTCAAATGTGCTTACCTTTTCTTTGTGGCTTATTAATTAAAATAAGGAATAAAATATTTCCTTGAAAGGAAATAAATAAGAAATAAAATATTTCTTTAAAAGGAAATAAGCATTTTTTAAAATAATAGCGTGGTAGAAATTTATAAAAATACTGCGTCATGTTATTTTATAATATCTGTAGTTGTAAACTTAATAAAATAGAGCATGCTGTTTATTTTCTTTCCTCAAATATAAGTTGTTTGTAAAATCTTCACAAGATATTAGCAACTAAAGGAATTAACAAGCCAGTGAGAAGGATGTTGTATAAATTCTAAGATCATGGTCACTTTACTGGGTACCATGCAATTCCATTTATCTTTATATCTGGCTTATTATGAAATTTCTAGAATAATATCTCCAAATTTGTTTGTTTTTTTTCTAGACAGGGTTTCTCTGTGTAGCCCTGGCTGTCCTAGAACTCACTCTGGAGAACAGGCTGGCCTCAAACTCAGAAATCTGCCTGCTTCTCCCTCCCAAGTGTTGGGATTAAAGGTGTGCACTACCACCACCTGGCTTTCTCTGATATTTTAAAGATGATAGTTGAAATTCTCCTTAGACAAAACAAAAAAATGAGAGTAATTAATTCATGCTCTAATACTAGACATTGCCCTGTAATTAAGGATGCAGAAAATAGTTTTATATGGGCAGTTGATTAAACATACAGATATGAGCAGCAAGTTTCATGCAGTGTGAATATAGCCTTCATAGAGGACATGCTCCTTGTGATGCATTTTGGAAATGAAATAGGCATCTCAGATAGGGTCAGGAGAACATAGGGTCAGAATAACACTCAGAGTATCAGGGCATTAAGAAATCATTTGGAATGTAAACAAATAATATAGAAAATAAAAGTATATGATAAAAAAAGAAAGTACCAACACCAAAACTCTGAGGCTCATTAGGAAACTGCACATTTCAATTTATCTGGAACCAAAAATAAATAAGGAATAATCATCAAGAAAACTACTGATGGCTAATGCAGGGCTTTCATATCTGGCAAAATACTTGCTCTTTCTACTGAAAAATATTGGAATTTCTAAAGAATAGGAGTATATTTTCTTATTCAAAATATACATGTAGGGACACTAGAGATTAGATTAGATTAGATTAGATTAGATTAGATTAGAAAGTATGCTAAATAATAGGACAATTTTTCTGATTCAGTGTGACACTGATGAATATTATAGCTAAGGCATCTTATGGGTGTTTTGGGCTGAGTAGTTAGCATAAATTTTGTACAGATGTTCAGGGCTTGGTTTGATTTAGGAAGTAAGTGATAAGAAATAATGTTTAGGCTTTTGATGACTTTTGAAATGTAATTATAGGTACTTTGAAAAGAGATTCTAAATGTGGAAAGGTTGGAAGTGGCTGGGTATATGATATGATATCCAACTTTAGAAATGTTTAGTTTAATGTACCATATAACATTTGAATAGACACTCAGTGGAAAGTTAGTTATTCATTTCCAGTGTCATTTTGAATGAAGGTATTGGTCCAATATATTTTTGGATATACTTAAGTTACTAACTGTTACATTCTTAGGCTTGGAAAATTTCACCATGATGGGTCAGAGTACGGGACACTAAAGTTCCAGAATATTCAGCTTACTCAGAAAATTAATATCTAACAGAAAGGCACATAGAATACCCTCAGGAGAAATGGGATGAACATTCAATATGCATGTCTATAAACGTGCTTAAATTTTTTTGACTTTTGATTTTTATGTTTGGAGATCTACAGAAGAATAGAACTAATATGGAGCTGCATGTGCAATTCCAATGGCCAGGAAGCATTGGATTCTGCCATCTGAAAATTGAAGAAACAGGAAACGTAATGCTCTTGAGTCTAGGAGTCTGAGAATGGCAGTGAGTCAGGGATGAAAATATAAATATTGGTTTGAGTTTGAGAAATTGGTTTGAGTCTGAGAAATAATAAGCTCCAGTATCAAATACAGAAGAAAAGATGAATTCCACAGCCTAGGCAGGGAAAAGGACTTTCTCCTTCTCTGCCTCTTCATTCTATTCAGTCTCTCAGTAGACTGGACATTGTGAGTCAACATTAATGATAACAGATCATCCTTAACTTTATTTGGCTTTAATGTGTATATTTTTGAACTACAGAGCTTTGGAGAATGCATTGTGTCAGCACACTGAAAATACTGTGATTATTTTGGAATAGTGATTTTTTTAAATATCTCAAATTCAATAATTCTAGATATTACTTTTCCAGTCAAGGTAACAACAACATATTAGTTGTGTTATCTATTTGAAGAATAGAGTCTTCTCTCTCTCTCTCTCTCTCTCTCTCTCTCTCTCTCTCTCTCTCTCTCTCTCTGTCTCTCTGTCTCTCTCTCCCTCTCTCCCTCTTGTTACACACACACACACACACACACACACACACACACACACACACATATTTTCAATGTGCTGACACAATGCATTCTCCAAAGCTCTGTAGTTCAAAAATACACATTAAAGCCAAATAAAGATAAGGATGATCTGTAATCATTAATGTTGATTCACAATGTCCTATATATATATATATATATATATATATATATATATATATATATATATATATATATATATATATATACATGATTTTGGTTAAGGGATATGCTAATGCTAGTGTCTTCTGTTTTGATGCAAAGTAACTAGGACACTGAGAAATTGCTTGGAATACTTTGTTGCTACCAGATGAAAGAAGAAACAGATACATACCAACATCTGGTAGCAACAAAATATTCCAAGCAATTTCTCAGTGTCCTAGTTACTTTGATACTTTGTATCTACACTGCTAGATGGTTATACCGCTGTGCCATTTTCAGAGAAGCTAACCTTTGATATACATGATAACAAATTCCAAGACTCACAATGGAAAGATGCACACAGAGTGAGAGACCTTGGATCTCTCAGTCCTAAATGGAATGTCTCCATGTCTACATCAGATGGGTTCAAACACTGAAAGGAGAAGTAGCCACAAGCCCCCATACCTGTCCCAGATGCTGTTTTTAACTAATTAAAGTGAACAAAGGAGACATTAGAATTTCATTGGGTTTATAAATCACACTTAAAGGCAGGAACCATGCACAGGAATATATGGCCAATGCTAAGCATACTCAATGGTATTTTCACAGTCTTTTTGCCTCATAACCTTTGTCTGGATTTGTTTTTAACCTGACAAATTTTGCATGCATATTTTGGTTAATGATTATATTTTTATGCATTTTCTTTGTTTACAAAGTATATGTTTCACTTATACTTTTTTGTCTTATTTGTTTCTTGTTCTTTGCTTCTTTTTTCTATTCATTTTGTCTATTTTTACTTATTTCTATTTTATCTTATAGTAATTGGCAGTCTGTATTCTAGTGAAAGAGTAAGAACAGGTGTAGATTTGGGGGAGGAAAGATGTGGGGAGGATCTGGAAGGACTTGAGGGAGAAAAAACAGTCAGCGTATAGTAAATGAAAATATCTATTTTTCAATAAACTAAGAAATGGGTGAAAAGGAATGTTCCTTAAACAGTTTTAAAATGTGTAAATTTTATATTCCCAGTATACAGCATTTTATTATAGTTCATAATATAACAGATCTTAATTTTCTATCTAAATGAAGAAATATATGAGGTCACCAATGAGTTAGTAAAATAGAATTTGGTAAGCATATCTTGGTATTGATATATCAAATGACTGTATTATATTCCTTAAATATTCTCTTTTGTAATAGTATCTCAATAAATGTGAGGGTAAAAGAGACCTGGAAGAAGACTAAATTGTTATCTGGATGGCAAGAAACCTGCAGATAGGTTGAGAGAATGGGTATACCTATAATATCTCAAGTAATCATCTATCATAGAGTAGGAACAAAATCCAGTTATAAAGCTTGCTTTCTAGTATGGGATTAGTCAGACTCAATGGGACTTAACCAGTCACATTGCTATCACTAAGAGCACATGATAAGGGAATTTACAGTAGTAGAGAGCAAGGCTTTGTCTAGAAGCAAAAGCATGGATTCCAACTCACTAACCTGTCACATTGCTATCACTAAGAGCACATGATAAGGGAATTTACAGTAGTAGAGAGCAAGGCTTTGTCTAGAAGCAAAAGCATGGATTCCAACTCACTAAGGATCATGAAGGTATTGGCACTGCGGTTGTATTGTGACAAAGTCATGTGACAATCAAACCATGCAAGAGAAACCGAATCCTGCCCACAGAGAGTTTCATACTCCAAGGAAGACAACTAGCTTTGAAACCTCATGACAGTTAAATTCATTTTTGGTCAGATATGCTTAAGTTTCTGTTTTAACTTTTGTTTCCACAAACTAGCTGCTGGCACCATTAATTCTGGCACAGGACAGTTGTTCTGTGATGAGAACTACTGACTTGAAAGAATGATATATAAACTATATTGATATCTTAGATGATTTAATCTGCAGGAACAGTGAAAACATAGTATATAAAAACTTACTAATATTTGTTGGTAAGTAAATAAACAACCACTATTCAGTGCTTCATCTCTGGTCCAAAAAAACATTTGCCTAGAAACTGAGGGAGTGATTTATTAATTACTGTGTTCTCCATGATATATGAAATGGTTTAGAATGGAGTTAATTGCTAACAGGGAAACAACACCTCTCCTAATAGACATCATAGGCTAACAAATTACAATGTCCAGTGTCAGGAATGGATTACTTCCTTTGGAAATGTTGCACTTAATTTTCTATTATATACATCTAGTATCATATATTAAGTTTAATTAATATAAAAGACAAATGAACCTTTTTCTTTTTAACATTCAGATCCTTAACATGGACACCAATATTTTCATTGTGGTTTATTTAATCAAGTCAGAAAAGTGTGCTGACTTTACAAGGTGAAACTGTATGCTTTGCCTTTGATTTTGTTAAATGTATTTAGAAAAAACAACTAAAATTTGGAGGAAGAAGATCTCTGATTCAAAGCAGTTACTTGCAGAAATACTTGAACTATCTTGCTTTTTTTGTAAGTCTATAATTTGATGAGCTTGGTTATTTTTTCTGACTCATTTTAGAATCATGGAATCACAGACATCCATTTACAAAGGGTGTCAAAGAATGAGGTGCTTATCTATACAATTCAACCCCAAATTTCCCCAGACAATGAAAATGAGTAATCTGTGATCTGAGTTATATAGATAATGGCTACAATTTTATCTCTGCCAAGGGCATTATTAGTCATAGATACTTCAAGATAATGGCTATTTTTTCCCAAAGTTCTATTTATTTTGTTGTGCTTAAGCTGTTTTTTTTTAATATCTTGTCTTACAACTATGTCTTTTTGCATCTAAGGTAAATCAAAACCTAAAAGACTAGTTTTTGTCTGTTAACTTTCTTGTAACAACAACAAACCAAATATTTGTCCATCTAGTTAATATAATTAGTAAGTTAATCCAACTTATTAGATAGTTATTATCTTCCAAACTTCATGCTGCAGAAATAAACCAGTTGAACACATGTCAAGAACAATAGCAATGTGAGTAAATTTTACTCATACGGCTATGTACTTAGGCTGTGAATTAAATATATTACAATCTTTTGAAGCCAATAAAAGCATATTTACACATTCTATTAAAGTCTTTTTGGCCATGGGAGTCAATGGGCTATTTTCTTTAATTGTTTGGATTTAATTACTTCATAATTATGCATAATTGATGTAGTAGATTTGCCACATTGGAAGGAAGGACCAATTCAAGGTCAGTGATAATTATTGTTACTGACAGTTATTTCTGAATAAACTCTAAGACAATAAAAACAAAAAATGGAAGTATGTAGTTCTAAATATGGATAATAGCCGGTAGCATAGTACATAATTTCTGTCAAAATAATGACTCTTTTTCATCTTTTTAGTAAATAGGTGAAGTTGCAAAAGTAAAAACACTGTATTGCAATATTTAATGCCTTTACATTTTCTCATGAAATGAATAATAATGTACAAGAGGTGTTAGATATAACCGAGTGTATTTTTGCATATAATGAAGAAGAATTATATAAAAATCTAAATATGAACTTGTCATATATATTGCTGTCCCACATATTTGAAGAATTGGGGATTTTCAGATCACTGACAGGATTGCCTTTTTTGTAGTTGCATATAACAGATAATAAAAGAAGTGAAGATGTCCCTTTGTTCATCATTGTGTCTCTAGTATCCTCGTACCATGCATGGTGTATTTAAAGTTCACTCACTTTAAAAAAAAAATGAGACACAGGTGAGGAGATTCCTGAATACTTTTACTCCAATATGCATTCTGTCTGATTTTCTGTACTATGGAAAGAGGAAGATGTTGAGGTGAGAGAGCAAAACACAAAGTTGAAGATGACATATTTAAATAAGTGAGTCCCAGTTTAGGGAGACAATTAAGTGCCCTGATGCATGTTTACCTCATAATATGCCAAAATACTACTGGGTTCCCTTACCTCACATTTTCTTTTGATTCTCTTCAAGCCCCATACCCGAATAATGCCCAGTTCCCTCCCCACACTCATCAGAAACACAGTGATGAATCTTTATAGCAGATCTGGAATTACAATTTGCTCTTGTATTAAAAATATGCTTTTTCTGTGTAACTTGGGAGCTCAAGAAGATAATATTAATTTATTAACCTCAACCATTATCATAGAAACATAGGAAGATGTTTAAACTTTGTGGTATAGTTTGAAGCAAAGCTTGCTTTATGATATGGATGATAGAATTTTTCATGTTCTAGACATTTCAAGTACTTTCATATTATTTGAGGATGTGCTGAGAAACCCTGGGACTAAAGTCAAAGTTTGGCATTACAGGAAAGCCTGAGCTCAGTTCAAAATGTCATACTACTTTTGTCAGCAGGGATTCTCCATTTCTGACCTTGTCTAGGAAGATTGAAACTCCCATACCCTCTACCTGTGAAATGTCATATAGGCTTGGTTAGATTAAGATTCAGCTTTCTTTCTCTTATTCCTGGAATGCCTCCTCATGCTAATAAGGCTTCTCAGTACCTTAGTATTCAGCCAATGACCTTTTCCAACTATGGATACTCTGACTTCCAATTCCCCCAAACTCTATAACCATTGATTGAACCTGAATAAAGTTGATCTGTCTCACTGAAGCTGGTCCAGAAGGGTAGTCATTTCCATTTATATTCCCGTACAATCAACATCAACTCTGCTCCCTTTTATATAGAGTGATTTTATTTATCTATCATATTTTAAGTACCACAGTATTTAAGAAGTATTGTCAGTGGCAACTTGTAAGGCAACATGATAAGCCAATTAAAACGGTGATGAAATCCTAACAATTAAGAAACCTCTTGAACCTTCAGGTTTTAGAAGGAATTTTCTAGATCATTAACCCTTCAACATCATAATTTTGTATTCCCTACTTATGTGCTATGAATCACATACCTGATAGCATAGCTGTGAATGAGGTCCAACAAATATATATACATGGTAGCATCATGGTTCATTGTTAAAGGCTGGGTGCCTCTGACTAATAGCAAAGAAAATGGATCTCATACACCCGTGTTCCAAGTCATAGGTAGACAGCTTGGCATTTGATATGGATACAATCTCTAAGGACTTTACTCTTTTTACCATTAGACAGAATGTTTTAAGTACTTTGCTTTGATTTTAGGAAAACCACATGTATTGACCACTGAAAACCAGTTTTTATGTGGGTAAAGCTTAATAAAACATTATCATTGGAAGATGAATTAAGATCAGATTTAGTGTGGTACCAATATTAGATATTATTTTAAATTATTTTAAAATCCTAATGAGTAAGCAGTCTCTAGAACCTTCTTGTTGTAGACAGAGTTTTCTAGATTTCATCAACTCTTGGATATCATAACTTTGTATTCCCCTATTAACCTAAGGGAAAAGATTTTTATTTTATACAGATCTTTGGAAATTTAAAAGAATTATCTCTGTTTAATAGTTGGGGTCAGGAAGACAAAGTGAACTAGATATCTAGAAATGTGTCGGCACCATGACTTTGAATGGGGCATATAGGTGATAATGATGAATTGAAAGCAAAATCAGAAGAACAATTATGGACTGAGATTCAATTCATAAACAGAGAAAACATGAGAGAGAGGGAGATAAGATACAAAAGCCCGGCAAGCAGGAGAAGATGCAATTTTAACCAAGTATAGAGGAGTTGTGATAAAGATCATGATCCACACACAAATCATTTATATGAGTTTGTTTAAGTAAGAGAATGTTGACCATATGATTTAGCAATTAAGGCAGGTTCTTTAAAATAGCTAAAATTAAATTTTGGAATACACAAACCCAGAAACTCAAAGAGTTTTAGAGTGAACTTATGATGGTATTTTTCAAATGGTGTAGCTATGCCAGAAAGGACATTAGGATGTAGCCAGGGCAATATGTTTGTTTGATAAAGACTACTATCACAGACACAGAAGGAAGTCACTTTTGGAGGAAACTCAAAGAAATATGAAATGAAAATTAGATGAATCAGCTGATTGAATAATTAGGCAGAAAGATCTGGGCTAAGAATGTAGAGATTATGGAATACAGAATACCAAGAGACTTGTCTTGGTTAGGGAAAGTACTTCCTCCTCTTAGGGGAAGAAAAACAAAGCATAATAGGAAGGTTAGAAAGGACAGAGTGAGAAAAACTGGCAGCCCAACCATTGGACTGAGGTTCGGGGTCTCTGATTGAGGAGGTGGAGAAGGGACTGAAGGAGCTGAGGGGTTTGCAGCCCAATAGATGGAACAACATTGTCAGCAGGCCAGAACCCTTGGTGCTCCAGGGGACTGGACTACCAACCAAAGAATACACATGGAGCAACCCATGGAGCTAGCCACATATATATAAGGGGTTGGTCATGTTGGACTACAGTGGGAGGAGAGCCCCTTGGCCCTGAAGGTGTTCAATGCCCCAGTGTAGGGGAATCCAGTGCAGGAGGAAAGGAGTGTGTGGTTGGGTGAGGTAACACTCTCATAGAGGCAAGGAGAGGGGAAATGGGATGGTGGATTTCCAAAGGTGAGACCTGGAAAGGGGGAAATATTTGCAATGTAAATAAAGAAAATATCCAATCCACCCCCAAAAAAGGAGAGAAAAGAGAGACAGAGGGTAAAAACAAAATTTTCTTGGGTACATTCTATCTTCTTTGAGAAGAGAAGGCTAATGTTTTCTTGCTATGATAGAGAGTACATTAGACAGAAAAAAATACCAATTCTCTACTGAGGGACTCACGATAGACTTTCTATGTAATATTAGAATCTTGAGGAATAATTATTAAAATTTGATCAAACACTTAAGATAACCCATCAAAATTTTATCAAGACATACTGCATTCCTAAAATTACTATGTGACTCCAAAAGAACTAAGGTATAATAATTTAACTTTTGTCTCTGAATCTGTCTTTGAACTCATTGAGTTGTCCAAATCTCAGCTGGGGAATTCTGATCTTGAGTATCCAGTGTGAAGAGTCTTGGAACTGTTTTTCCTTTATCTACTTTAATTGAGAAGAAATAACAATTACTAACTTTAAGCACTTTTTGCATTTTCAAACTCTTTCACATGTACCTTCTTTTTGTCAAGCACTGCATAGTTTCCTATACTTGATCAGGTAGGGAGTTACATGAATACAAAAGCAAAGACTAAGAAAAGAAAGCTGAAACTGCCTTCTGAATATTCCAGAAAGAACTGGATATATTTGGGGAAATGGTCTGTAATGTTGTTGATGACTCATTAAGGGAGAGCCTTGGGAGTATAGACTCTAGAGATGCTACCTAATTAAAAACAAATTGAGAAAAAATTACTCATGAACTAGAAGGTACATTAGGATATATAATCTAGTGCGCTTGTAGATGTTGTTGATAGAGAAACAATATTTAGTTTATAATATTTATCAGAAACTAATCATGTGGCACTAATGAAATATTTTGGCTTGAATCCATGTGCCTAGGATGTTTAGACCATCATGTTTCTCTCTTGCCAACCTTGCTGGTTATGCAAAAATTAGAGCACAATTTTAAGAGCAAGACAGAACTTATTTCTCTCTCCTTTGGGATTTGACAGTTGCTAAATCTGAGTGTAATGGATTATTTTCCCCCAAGGTGGCTGAGCTAATGTTAACCCAGGTCTACTCATGATATTTTTTTAAATTTTTATTCTTCATTTTGTTACCTTTCAAGGTGACAACTTTTTTGAACCTTCTACTCATCACATGTCTTTCTGGTTTCTAGTTAAAAATGCTTCATATATCCTTCTCTTTATTATTCCAATACAAAATTCTTTATGTAAGCATGTCTGAGTTAACTTGTCTTTGAACTGTCTATAAATATTTCTTCATTTTAGGATTCATTCATAAACATTTCTTAAAAATCTACTGGTCAATAGTTCTGTTAATACTGTGACACAACAAATTAGACAATGTTCATCTTCTCAAAAATGAATTTATATATGAATTATGCAGAATATCTAAAATCATGACTATGATGAGTCACATGGCCAAAACTAATGTCATTCTAATTTGTGAGATGTCCCAAATATATCAAATTTTAGATAGAAAGCAGTGAACTGATTGTTAAACAGCACATTTGTCAGTTATTAGAGATTCTGCCAAGATCTATGGTGATCCTTGTGGCAGAAGGAAAGAACTTTAAGCAACTTGTACAAGGAATAATTCAGCAAAGGCAGAAGTTTTTCCAAGTCTTCCTTTTAGAATTAAAATTTGAGAGAAATTTAGAGGGATTCTTATTTACGATTTAGAAAGGAATCAGATGCATGAAGCCATGTAGCTTCTTCATTTTCTGTATATATTAAGATGACCAAATTAGCTTTCCTTTATTAATTTCTAGAGCTAAGACAAGAAAAAGGAATGGGTTAAGAGAATGAATGAATACTAAAGTTTGGAATGATATACCTTACACTTCTATCAATTATCAAAGAGATTTCTGAGAAATGGACCATGTAGTAGAAACTTAATTCTTGGACTTTAGTGTTAAGATTGGGAGTTGTCATTTTCTGGACTTGGAAGAATATTAGAACGTGGAACATCTAGTTAATATGTCTCTTGTAGGCTTCTCATGACAAAATTTTCTTCAACTTAATGTCTAATTCGTATTCTTTGTTTTGGTTGATGTAGGTAACTGCAACAGTGAAATCTTTAGTGAAAGGGAAAGGATGTCCTGTAAGTTTAAACCTGGATATCAGTCAAAGACCAAGATGAGGTCCACCATTCTTTGAAATGACTGGCAAATATTCCTATTGATATATTGCGGCACACATTAAAATAGGATAACTAGGTAATATGACCCTCAGTGGAGCTAAAAGTTTTGTACTCTTCTTAACTTTATTTGGCTTATATAATCACACACACACACACACACACACACACACACCTCTAACATATTCAATACATCTACAACTCAGAATAGATTAACTCTGCTGCACTTTGAATATTTTCTAGTTATTGCTTCCCAAGAGTCCTTTGTTTTTTCTAATGATGGAAACTGTGTAAGATTCAGATTCAAGTCTTTATAGCTACAAAGCATGCTATCCATTCCTGAGATCACATATGATGTCTACATTCTTGGACTAAAACTTCATTTATGGATAACACAGGATCATAGTTTCACCTATAAGAATATTCATTTTTGAATGAATTAGATAACTTGATTTTTGGCATATTTTAGTTTCAGTTTAACTATCATAAAATTTTTATATTTCCCCGTGTATGTTTTATAAATTAACTGATGCAATCTCCCATGTGTATGTTGACTGGGTTTATTTTTTATTTCTCTGTGATTTTTCTAGATAATATTTCATCATTTGTACAAATTTTAAGGCATGTGATTTTCCTCCCTCCTTCCTTTAATTTTACTTCCTCCCTTCTCCCCTCCCTTTCCTCTTAACTCCCTCAGGTTTCCTTTCTCATTGACTTAGTCTCCTTTTTCCTTTGTGTACTTTCTTATTTTATATTCTCTCTCTCTTTCCCCTTCCCCCCTCTCCCCCTCCCCCTCTCTCTCTCTCTCTCTCTCTCTCTCACGCACACACACACACACACACACACACATAAACACACACACACACACACACACACACACACACACACACATTTTCTTTCACATCAATTCTTTCTACTTTTTGTTTTGTTTTGTTTTTATCAAGACAGGTTATCTCTGGTGAAGCCCTGGTTGTCCTGGATCTTGCAGTATAGACCAAGCTGGCCTCAGAGTCAGAGATCAATCTGCTTCTGTCTCTGGAATGTTAGAATTAAATATGTACCACCATTGCTCAGTTTTTATTTAGCTTTCAAGCAATAGGACAGGTCTGGCATTGAGACTATTTTTCATTATATGCATTTCCTCTCTGCTTTCTTGATTTAGTCTTCACCCAATGCTGAGTGTAGAATTAGTGCATTCTGCAGTTTAAAATTTTAGTAAGAGGCTTTCTGTTGAGAAGCACCCCTTTCACCCATGCTACAAAAATTTGACATCATAACTGATTCTCTAATTTTATTTTACCCTCTTTCATCACTCTTTTTTATTAATACTCTGTGAGATCTAGCTTAGCTTTACAAATGTGTTACTTATTTTATTTCGACTGCCATAATTATGGGTTGATTTATGGACATAAATAGGTCTTAAAATGTGCTATGCACTAGCCAATCAACTTATTCATTATGTAGAAATTTTGGAAGGAAATATTTAAAAATCTTAAAATACCTTCTTTAAATGGTTTCATGCAAGGCTAGTTCATTTTTAATCTATTTCATAGTATTTAATAATAAAAATGCTTATGAACATATGGTGCCAGGTGGTGGCGGTGCATGCCTGTAATCCCAGCATCCTGGGAGGCAGAGGCAAGTGGATTTCTGAGTTTGAAGCCAGCCTGGTCTACAGAGTGAGTTCCAGGATATCCAGGGCTGCATAGAGAAATCCTGTCTCAAAAAACTAAATCCAAAAAACAAAAACAGAACATATGGTAACAGCATTAACAAATACAAAGATAACCAGTTCTATATTTCACAAGGAAATGTGCTCCTACCTGATTTACTTCACTCAGATACATATAGTAAAACAAAGAAAAATAATTTTCTGTTACAATTGTAAACTTTTGTAGAATTCTCTTTGAAATATTGCTAGCCACTGATGTGAAATAATTTATTTTTACAGAAATTAATGCAAGAAAATGTTCAAAAGCTATTAATCATTTAAAACTTAAAAATATTTTTGCATTTTTATTCAACATAGATTGTTTTCTCACACAATATAACATGATTGCAGTTTCCCACATAGATATCCTCCTTTTTTGTCTTTCTGTAGAGAATAGGTTTCTAATATATAACAATGAAAAATAACAAAATAAATATAATAAGATAAAAGAAGAACAACAACCCCATCATATTCAAGTTGTATAAAGCAAACCAACAGAAGGAAGAGAGCCCAAGAATAAGCATAGGAATCAAAGACCCACTGATTATCTGCTGCAGGAGGAAGCTTCTCTAAGACTGCCTAAATAAGGCACTGATCTATGAGTATAGCAGAATATGGTTAGGAGTGATTTCATCATTACCGTTTTTTGTTTGTTTGTTTGTTTGTTTTATTTTGTGTAAAATCAGCAGTGTTTTCTACTGCTAGCCTTAGTTTCTACCCTATGTCTTTGGGGTTCTGGTTAGTTTCTAGTTCTTGGTCATCCATGCATATATGGGCACTATCTGTGGAGTGGACTTTAAGTCAAATTAGATATCTTGTTTTTCTACAAGCTTTGTACCACCATTCCTACATCATATTTTAAGCAGACAGTACTGCAAATCAAAGAATTTATGGCAGTGTTGGTGGTTAGTTAGTTTGTTTGTTTTAATTTTGGGATTCTGCAGAGAACTTTTCCTAACCAAGGATACTAAAACCTAGTAGTGAAGGTTCTGTTTATTCACTGTCAAATTTTACATGTTCAAAGAATTGCATGGGTGTCATCTTCAGCAATGGGGACTTGTCATCAGGTTGTGAAGAACAATCTACTGTCTTGGCAAAAGCCTGGGTTGTTTGAAGACTTCCATGTGGCCCCTTTGGTCAACAACTCCATTGGATATAACCCAGTCTCATATTGGAGACATTGCTTAGTTATAAGAAGTGGGCATTTATGACTCTGTCAGACTCTCCAGTTATGTGGAGACTTCCTTACGATTTCTTCCATATAAGAAGTTTTCATTGTACTAGGTTTCCATATTAGCTTTCAAATTCCTCAGTTCTAGATGTCCATCCCCATATTCCCTCCCTCAAGCTCATCTTAACACCCCCTCCTTCCCTATTCCTTCCTTCACTTATTCCTCCCTTCCCCTCCTGTTCAGGTTCCTTCTTCCCCAGTCTTCCCAGGAAATCTATCTTATTTTCCCTTCCTAGGGAAAGTCACTTCCCTTCAGTTCCTTCTTCTCCACTTAACTTTTCAGGGTCTACGAATTATTGTATTGCTATCACTTAATCAATGGCTAATATCCACATATAAGAGAATACATATACCATATTTATTTTTCTGAGTCTGAGATACCTCACTCAGGTTGACATTTTTCTAGATACATTGATTTTCTTGTAAATTATATGATTCATTTTTAAATAGCAGAATAATATCCAATTGTGTAAATGGTACTATATTTCTTTAACCATTCTTCTGTTAAAGGACATCTAAGTTGTTTCCAACTTTTATCTAGTATGAATAGAACAACAATGAACATGGTTGAGCAAGTGTCTTTGTGGTAGGATGAATCATTCCTTTGGTATACATCCAAGACTGGTATAGGTGGAACCACTGTACTGATTTCCATACTGGATGTTTAAGTTTGTACTCCTATTAGTAATGGATGAGTTTTCCACATATTTTACAATCTTGCTACTATGAACTATCATGTGAATTATTGATATTAGTTACTCTGACAGATTTAAGATAGGATCTCAAGGCACTGTTGACTTGAATTTCTCTGATGGTTAAGAATGTTGAAAACTTCAATTCTTAGCAAAAATGCCTCAAACATAGGCATCTAAATTTGTAAAAGGAAAATTAGTACTGCTCAAAATAAAGACTGAGTCTTCTACACTAGTAGTGAGAAATTTTAAAGCTCTATGAATTGGAAGGAATAATAATAATAATAAAAATGACCATCTTGCCAAAAGCAATCTACAGATTCAATGCTGACCTCATCAAAATTCCAATTTGTTTTTCATAGAGTTAGAAAGAGCAATTCTCAAATTCATTTGAAATAATGAATAAAATCCAGGATAGCAAAAACTGTTCTCAACAATAAAAGAACTGGGGAAATCACCACTCTTGAGCTCAAGTTGAATTATAGAACAATAGTGATAAAAACTATAGGTATTGTTACAAAGACAGGCAGGTAGATCAATGGAATAGATTTGAAGGCCCAGATATGAGCCAACACACCTATGACCATTTTATCTTTGACAAAGTAGATAAAAATATCCAGTGGAAAAAATAGCCTTTTCAACAAATGGTGCTGGTTCAAATTGCAGTCAACCTGTAGAAGAATGCAAATGGATCTATTCTTATCTCCTTGTATGAAACGCAAGTCCAAGTAGATCAAGGACCTCCACATAAATCCAAACACATTGAAACTAATAGAAGAGAAAGTGGGGAAGAGCCTTGAACACATGGGTACAAAGTAAATTTTCCTGAATAGAACACCAATTGCTTATACTTTAAGATCAATAATAGACAAGTGGGACCTCATTAAATTGCAAAGATGCAGTAAGGCAAAGGACATTGTCAATAGGACAAAACAGCAACCCACAGATTTGCAAAAATCTTTACTAATCCTACATTTGATACAGGGCTAAAATATACAAAGAACTCAAAAGGTTAGACTCCAGAGAACCAAATGACCCTATTAAAATGGGGTAAACAAATAATTCTCAAACTAAACAAAGAATTCTCAACTGGGGAATACCAGATGACTGATAAACACCTAAAGAAGTGTTCAACATCATTAATCACCATGGAAATTCAAATCAAAACAATGCTGAGATTCCACCTCACACCAGTCAGAATGGCTAAGATCAAAAACTCAGGTGATAACAGATGCTGGTGAGGAAGTGGAGAAAGAGGAACACTCACTCCTTCATTGTTGGTGGGACTGAAAACTGGTATAATCACACTGAAAATCTGGTAGTTCCTCAGAAAATTGATCATACTACAACTTGAGAATCCAGATATACCTCTCCTAGGCATATACTAATAAGATGCTCCAACGTATAACAAGGACATAATCTCTACTATGTTCATAGCAGCCTGATATAGCTGTCTCCTGTGAGGCTCTGCCAGAGCCTAACAAATACAGAGACAGATCCTAGCAGTCAACCACTGGACTACACATTGGGGTCCCCAATGGAGTAGTTAGAGAAAACATTGAAGGGGCTGAAGGGGTTTGCAACCCCATAGGAAGAACAGCAATATCAGCCAGATCCCCCCTCCCCAGAGCTCACAGGTACTAAAACACCAACCAAAAAGTGCACATGGAATGACTGATGGCTTCAGCTGCATATGTACTAGAGCATGGCCTTGTCAGACATCAAAGGGAGGAGAGGCTCTTGGTCCTGTGAGGGCTCACTGTCCTAGGGTAGGGGAATTCCAGTGCAGGGAGGTGGAAGTGGGTGGGTAGAGGGGGAGTATCCTCATAGAAAAAGGGGTAAGGGAGATGGGATAGGGTGTTTCCAGAGGGGAAACTGGGAAAGGGGTTATCATCTGAAATGTAAATTTAAAGAAGAAGAAGAAGAAGAAGAAGAAGAAGAAGAAGAAGAAGAAGAAGAAGAAGAAGAAGAAGAACAACAACAACAACAACAACAACAACAACAACAACAACAACTACTACTACTACAACCACAGCAGCAGCAGCAACAAAAACAACAATAAATAATCACACCCAAATACCAGATAGCTGAGGACAGAATTAAAAAAAAAAAAAGGAATGAAGATTCTGTGAAATGAAGTTTGTTCTTTGATAAAATTAGAGAGATTAAGAATCCCTTATCCAATTCCCTAATGAATAATGATGTTCAACATTTCTTAAGGTGCTTCTCAGGCATTAAAAGTTCTTCAGATGTAGTGGATTGCATTGATGGATTTCCTTATACTGAACCATCCCTGCATCCCTGGGATGAAGCCTACTTGATCTTGGTGGATGATCGTTTTGATGTGTTCTTGGATTTGGTTGGCAAGAATTTTATTGAGTACTTTTGCATGGATATTCATAAGGGAAATTGGCCTGAAATTCTCTTAGTTGGATCTTTGTGTGGTTTTGATATCAGTGTAATAATGGCTTCATAGAAGGGGTTGGGTAGTATTGCTTCTGTATCTATTTGGTGGAATAGTTTGAAGAGTATTGGTGTTAAGTCTTCTTTGAAGGTCTGATAGAATTCTGCACTGAAACCATCTTGTCCTGTGCTTTTTTTGGTCAGAAGGCTATCTATGACCCCTTCTATTTCTTTAGGGGTTATTGGTCTGTTTAGATGGTCTATTTGATCCTGGTTTAATTTTGGTATAAAAAACCACATGATCATTTCATTAGATGCTGAAAAACCATTTGATAAAATTCAGCATCTTTTCATGCTAAAAGTCTTGGAAAGGACAGGAATTCAAGGCCCATATCTAAACACAGTAAAAGAAATATACAGCAAACCAGTAGCCAACATCAAACTTAAAGGAGAGAAACTTGAAGCAATTCTACTAAAATCAGAGACTAGACAAGGCTGTCCCCTCTCTCCATATCTTTTCTGTATAGTTCTTGAAGTCCTAGCTAGAGCAATTAGACAACATAAGGAGGTAAAAGGGATACAAATTGGAAAGGAAGAAGTCAAACTATCACTATTTGCAGATATGATAGTATACTTAAGTGACCCAAAGAACTCTACTAGAGAACTCCTACAGCTGACAAACAACTTCAGCAAAGTGGCTGGCTACAAAGTCAATGCAAGCAAATCAGTAGCCTTTATATACTCAAAGGATAAGCAGACTGAGAAAGAAATTAGGGAAATAACACCCTTCACAATAGCCACAAACAACATAAAGTATCTTGGGGTGACGCTAACCAAACAAATGAAAGACCAATATGACAAGAACTTCAGATCTCTAAAGAAGAAAATCAAAGAAGATCTCAGAAAATGGAAAAATCTTCCATGCTCGTGGATTGGCAGGACTAATATAGTTTAAATGGCCATCTTGCCAAAGGCAATCTACAGATTCAATGCTATCCCCATAAAAATCCCAACCCAGTTCTTCAAAGAGTTAGAAAGAGCAATTCTCAAATTCATCTGGAATAACAAAAAACCCAGGATAGATAAAACTATTCTCAACAGTAAAAGAACTTTAGGGGGATTCAGTATCCCAGACCTCAAACTTTACTACAGAGCAATAGTGATAAAAACTGCATGGTATTGGTACAATGTCAGGCAAGCGGATCAATGGAGTAGGATTGAAGACCCAGAAATGAACCAACAAACCTATGGTCACTTGATCTTTGACAAAGGAGCTGAAAGCATCCAGTGGAGAAAAGATAATCTTTTCATCAAATGGTGCTGGTTCAATTGGAGGTCAGCATGCAGAAGAATTCGAATCAATCCATTCTTATTTCCTTGTACTAAGCTCAACTCCAAATGGATCAAGGACCTCCACATAAAACCTGATACACTGAAACTAATAGAAAAGAAACTGGGGGAGACCCTTAAGGACATGGGCACAGGGGAAAAGTTCCTGAATAGAACACCAATAGCTTATGCTCTAAGATCAAGAATTGATAAATGGGACTTCATAAAACTACAAAGTTTCTGTAAGGCAAGGGACAATGTCAAAAGGACAAAACATCAACCAACAGGTTGGGAAAGGATTTTCACTAACCCTAAATCTGACAGAGGGCTAATATCTAATATATACAAAGAACTCAAGAAGGGAGAACCCAGAGAACCAAATAACCCCATTAAAAATTGGGGTATGGAGCTAAACAAAGAATTTTCACATGAAGAACTTCGGAGGGCTGAGAAACACCTTAAGAAATGTTCAACATCATTAATCATTAGGGAAATGCAAATCAAAACAACCCTGAGATTTTACCTCACACCAGTCAGAATGACTAAGGTCAAAAACTCAGGAGACAGAAGGTGTTGGCAAGGATGTGGAGAAAGAGGAACACTCCTCCACTGCTGGTGGGATTGCAAGATCTTGCAACCACTTTGGAAATCAGTCTGGTGGTTCCTCAGAAAACTGGGCATGACACTTCCTGAGGAACCTGCTATTCCACTCCTGGGCATATACCCAGAGGATCCTTCAGCATGCAATAAGGACACATGCTCCACTATGTTCATAGCAGCCCTATTTGTAGTAGCCAGAAGCTGGAAAGAACCCAGGTGTCCCTCAATGGAGGAATGGCTGCAAAAAAATTGTGGTATATTTACACAATGGAGTACTATTCAGCCATTAGAAACAATGAATTCATGAAATTCTTAGACAAATGGATGGAGCTGGAGAACATCATACTAAGTGAGGTAACACAGTCTCAAGAGATCAATCATGGTATGCACTCACTGATAAGTGGATATTAGCCTAGAAACTTTGAATACCTAAGACATAATCCACATATTAAATGAGGTCCAAAAAGAATGGAGGAGTGGCCCCTGGTTCTGGAAAGACTCAGTGCAACAGTATAGGGGAATGGAATACCAGAACAGGGAAGTGGGAAGGGGTAGATGGAGGAACAGAGGAAGGGAAGAGGGCTTATGGGACTTGTGGGAAGTGGGGACCCAGAAAATGGGAAATCATTTGAAATGTAAATAAAAAATATATCAATAAAGAAAAAATTAAGAAAAAGTTCTTCAGGTTAAAATTCCGTGTTTTGCTCTGTACCCCATTTTTTAATAGGGTTATTTAGCTCTCTGAAGTCTAACTTCTTGTGTTCTTTGTATATAATGGATATTAGTCCTCTGTTGGATGTAGGATTGGTGAAGATCTTTTTCTGATTTGTTGGTTGCCATTTTATCATTTTCACAGTGTCCATTTCTTTATGAAACTTTGTAATTTTATGAGGTCCCATTTGTCAATTCTTGATCTTAGAGCATAAGCTATTGGTGTTCTGTTGAGGAAATTTTCCCCTGTGCCCATGTGCTCAATGCTTTTCCCCAGTTTGTTTTCTATTAGTTTGGTTTTCTATTATTTCTATGTGTCTGGTTTTATGTGGAGGTCCTTGATCCATTTGGAGTTGAGCTTAGTACATGGAGATAAGATTTCACCTCACACCAGTTAGAATGGCTAAGATTAAAAACTCAGCAGACAGCAGGTGTTGGCGAGGATATGGAGAAAGAAGAACATATCTCCACTGCTGGTGGCATTCAATAAGGACTCATGCCCCACTATGTTCATAGCAGCCTTATATATAATAGCCATAAGCTGGAAAGAACCCAGATGTCCCTCAATGGAGGAATGGATACAGAAAATGTGGTATATTTACACAATGGAATACTACTCAGCAATTAAAAGGAATGAATTCATGAAATTCTTAGGCAAATGGTTGGATCTAGAAAATATCATCCTCAATGAGGCAACTCATTCACAAAAGAACATACATGGAATGAAATCACTGATAAGTGGATATTAGCCAGGAAGCTCTGAATACTCACATATCAAATCATTCCCAAGAAGAAGGAAGGACCCTGGTTCTAGAAAGTCTTGATGCAGCAGTGGGGGGGGGATTAGCAGAACAGAGAAGTGGGAGGGGGTTGATATGGGAATGGGCGGAGGGAAGAGGGCTTATGGAACTTATGGAGAGGGGGGAACCAGGAAAGAGAAAATAACTTGGAATATAAACAAAAAATATAGAAAATTAAAAAAGAACACCTTATCCAAATTAAGTAATGGGTTAGAGAGAGAATATCCAAACTAGCAAAGTCAGAAATGAAAAGGAAGACATATCACCAGACATACAGACATAGAGGAAACTCAGAAAATCATAAGGACAACACAGTAAAAAACTTGCACTCCACCCCATTGGAAATCTAAAAGAAATGGATAATTCTCTCTCTGTTTCTCTCTGTCTCTCTCTGTCTCTGTCTCTCTTTCCCCTCTCTCTTTCTGCTTTCTCTCTCTCTCTCTCTCTCTCTCTCTCTCTCTCTCTCTCTCTCTCTCATTCTCCCTCTCTCTGTCTCTCTCACTATTTCTTTCTCTCTCTCTTGGTTTTTTAAGACAGGGTTTCTCTGTGTAGTCCTGGCTGTCCTGGAACTCAATCTGTAGACCAGGCTGGCCTCAAACTCAGAAATCCACTTGCCTCTGCCTCCCAAGTTCTGTGATAAAAGGCATGCACCACGACTGGTCAGCTGATAATTTTTCTCAATAGGTACAATTTATGAAACTTAAATCTAGTTCATATAAGAAGTGTAAACAGATTTATAAATCCTAGTGAAATAGAGCGGTTATTAAACCCCCCAACCAAATCAGAAAAAGGGAAAGGAAATTTACTAGAAATTTACAGAAGAATTAATGACAACACTTCTCAAATTATTCCACAAAACAGAAACAGAAATAACATTGTCTGAATCATTTCATGAGACCACAGTTACCCTGATACCCAAACCACATAAACATACAACAAAGAACTGGCATTCCAGAACAATTTTCCTTATTATAGACCAATTTCCATACTGAATGAATACTGTGGAGTAGCAGGCCAGTGGCAAATCACCATTTCCCTAGATTACTCCCAAGCTCTGAGACTTGGAAATTTCCTTCCCAGTTACTCAGCATTAATTTACAAACAATGTTTCAGTGTTAGTAATTAAGCAATACTTTCCACTATGCTGTTCTTTTCACTTAGCTCACTGTGCATGTTCCACAAACTCCCTTTTCAAGCTCCAAATACTGTATAAAAGCCTGCCCCTAGATCCAGTCTCTGGCTATCTCTCTTCCCATTCAGAAGTAGCCACCATTCTGTTTGTCTCCCCAGTAAATCTGTGTGAGTTTTCTTGGGTAGTATGACTTTGTGATATTTCTTGCCTGACAACTGACAAGAAGCCTTAGACTCTCCTGGTGTCCACTTATGCTTCCCTTCTGGGTCTCAGTTGCAATGGGACCCTATCCCTCAACCCCAATCTAACCACAGCAGACTCGTACACTCATATTCTGGCTCCCCAATCACTCAGCAACTCATCCACTGGGGGTCATTTAGTAAGTTTCCCCTTCAGCATAAATACTTTCTTGAATCTGATAAAGTGTCTTTGAGTGTCCAGCATCCCTCTGATACTCTGCAAAGTTGTGGTCCTTCCAGGTCCTTCCAGGTCTTTAGAGCTAGAGTAGTCTATTTTGTTGACCCTGTCCCTGGACCTAGGGGAATGTACCCCTCTCCCCATCAGTCTTTATGCCTATTTCTGGCCCTTTTCACAGACCCCACTACCTCACCCTCAGACTTCCTCTAGCTCCATTGGACACTGTGACTCTTTCCTTCCACCTTCATTTTCTGGCTCCCATTTAGAGCTACTCCATGTCGTTGTGATTTTTATGACAAGACAGGACCCATTCACATTTTTTTTTTACCCTGGATGAAACCTTATTCCTTTTTCCTAATCACTAGTACCAGACTTTATATCTCTTCAAGTAGTTAGGTGTACCCTTATTGACTTTGGGGACAATGCACAAAACAATTTGATCTTCTGTGGTCCTCCCTAAGTCCCAGTATTTCCTTCAACTACAGACTGATGTGACCTTTCCTTCTCATGTTATCCATGAAAATGATGTCCTCTATACCCTCTCACCTCTGATTCCCCTTAGAGATAATGCCTCTTAGAAAACCTCTAGTGTCTCCACTTGGCACCTGACTTAAAGGGTTCAAAACTTACTTTATTAATCAAATTTGACCTTAATATCCCTTATATAACAAATGCAAATATCCACCTAATGCCAGAGTAGGTCCCAATATTCTTTGGGACTTTTACAACTACTGTGAATGCTAAAGGAAATTGCCCCATTCTTTCCTTGATTTCTAGCATTTCATTATCTCTACTCAAAGCCCTATTTCTCTTTATTCCTATTAGCCACCCTAACTTCTCCTAGCTAAGAAGCCCAAACTACTTCCAATTTAGTTAACCAGCCTTAACTCAGCTTCTTCTCTTCCTCTGGCCCCTCTGGTCTCTTGTTTGTCCTCTCCAGTGATAGATTGGAGTAATCATCTCTCTCTAGCCCACTGACAGCACTTAGTCTTTCTGCTATTCCCTTTTGCTCCACCATAGCAACCCATCTATTTCCCTTTACCTGGAATAACCTTGCAATGGTTATCCCTTTGGGGGAGAATGCTGTGGTGAACAGTTTGGCCAAAGCTCTTTCCTAATTAAGTGATCTCTCTTAAGTAGAAACGAGATCGGGATATTATGCTCCTGATCCCTCCAATATATCACCCAATCTCACAACCTCACCTACCATGACTGATTTTTATTAACATCCTTCTCTCTGAGGAATGCTAGAGGGTCTGGAGCAAGACTAGGGCACATACAGACAATACTGCCCTCTCTTTGGGGTTCAGGAAGTTCCTGACTGTGACTACAACTGGAACTACAATACCATTGGAGGCATAAATGTATGGAAATTTATGTATAGTGTTAATGTATAATTTCCTGCTGCACAATGTCTGTAAGGTTGCCCTTAAATCAGTAAGTTATGAAAAAAATGCAAGAGGTCATTCAGGACAAATATGAAAATCAATTTCAGTTTCTAGGCTGCTTTGTAAAAGCCATATTACAAAATGCCAATCTGGATGCCAAAACCCAGATAAGAAACACCTCTTGGTGACCTATTTCTTCTCTCAAAGTTTTGCTCACATAAGGGAAAAACTGAAATGCCTAATGAGGGGCCATATGACCCCACAGGAAGTAGTCTTAGCTGTGGTCATTAAGGTCTAAGATGGAAGGGATAAAAATTCTTGAAACAAAATACTTGATGAATTGCCTGGTTTACATTGCATCCAAAAGCATGAGAACCTCTCGGCCCATATTCAAAAACTTTCAGGCAGGTCACTGAGTCCAGACTGCCCGAGCTTGTATAAATTGTCACAACCATGTCGAAAAGGGACTTTAGGCAATAGACTGTCCACATGTATTTCGTAGTACAGGGATATCAGGCACAGAATGCCCTCTATCAGAGCTGGCTACAAAGACAACTTAGGAGACCTATTATATCTCGGCCCAGCCACTATTATTTTCAATAGGGAGCCATGAGTGGGCATAATGGAATCAGGATGACCAATCTTCTGTCTATATATTAAGATCATCTACTTGGTGCTGATGGAGTTGTGTTCTCATTCCCCTATTATCATGACAGCTTTATCAACCTCACCAAACCAATTATACCTTCAGAGATATGCCACTTACCCACAACTCTCTAGAGATACCAAGTTGTCCTATCTACTTGCTGGAGTGGGACCTCGTAGTCCAATTCCAAATGGAAGCCACTATTTCCTTCACTTATCAAATCATTTGACCCCATGCTCATTGTCCATATCTCTCCTCTTTCCCCTCAAAATCGCACAATCTTTTCCCTGCTGCATTCCAGGTATATCGCTGAGTATGGGCAGCTAAAACAGTTCTATTACCAAACAGCATTCTCCTCCTATCATCTAAATAAAAAATCATTTTACTCTCATTCAGGTAAAAAGAGAGACTTACATTCATAGTTCTGTTTTGAAAGTTTTATTTGACACAGCTTGCTCCAGTGGGTCAGCACCACAGAGCTTAGGTTCCAGTTCTGAGGCCTCTGGAAGCAGCCTTCAGATCTCCACATCGGGATCCAGAATAGCCTGAGTTAAACACCACATCTCCAGGACCGGCAATAGGCCAGAGGGGCAACCTGGAGGCCAGCTGGCAGCAGTCAGTGTGCTCTGGTAAGCCAAGCAGGTCCTAGCGGGAGCCTTCAGGTGTCTGCTTCGGGATCTGAACAGCCTAGGCAACAGCACTCAGTCTCCAGGAAGTGCAAGAGGCCTGGTGTGCACCCAGAGGCAGACTGGGAGCACACAGCTTGCTCTGGTGGGTCAGCACCACAGAGCTTAGGTTCCAGTCTTGACGCCTCTGGCAGGAGCCTTCAGATCTCTGCTTTAGGATCCAGAACAGCCTGGGCTACAACAACACATCTCCAGGCCCTGCAATAGGCCAGACGGGCACCCAGGAGGCAGACTGGGAGGAGTTAGTGTGCTCTGGTGAGTCCAGCAGGCCGCAGAGGGAGACTTCAGGTTTCTGCTTCAGGATCTGAACAGCCTGGGCCACAGCACCCTGTCTCCAGGAAGTGCAGGAGATCAGCTGTGCACCAGAGGCCAGCTGGGAAGAGGCAGCTTGCACTGGTGAGTCCAGCATTGACAAAACCAACTAACACCAGTGCGAACTAGATGACAAAAGGCAAACACAGGAATGTCACTAACAGAAATCAAGGCAATATGGCAACATCTGAACCCAGTTCTCCTTTAACAGCATGTCCTGGATACCCCATCACACCAGAAAAACAAGATTTGGATTTAAAATCACTGGTCATGATGCTGGTAGAGGAACACATGAAGGACATACTTAAAGAAATTCAGGAGAAAATGGATCAAAGGTTAGAAGCCCTTACAAGGGAAATGCAAAAATCATTGAAGGAAATTCAGGAGAATACAAAAGCCAATAAGGAGGAAATGCAAAAATCACTTAAAGAAATACAGGAGAACTTTGGTCAACAGGCTGAGGTCATGAAAGAAGAAACACAAAAATCTCTTAAAGAATTACAGGAAAGCACAAACAAGAAAGTGAAGGAGCTAAACAAAACCATCCAGGATCTAAAATCAGAAGTAGAAACAACTAAAAAAGCTCAAAGAGAGACAACTTTCGAGATAGCAAACCTTGGGACAAAATCTGGGGACATAGATGCAAATATCAAAAACAGAATACAAGAGATAGAAGAAAGAATCTCAGATGCTGAAGATTCCATAGAAACCATGGACTTAATAGTTCAAGAAAATACAAAATGCAAAAAGCTTGTAACCAAAAACATCCAGGAAATCCAGGACACACTGAGAAGACCAAACCTAAGGATTATAGTCATAGATGAGAGTGAAGATTTACAACTTAAAGGGCAGGCAAATATATTCAAAAAAATTATGGAAGAAAACTTCCCTAGCCTAAAGAGAGAGATGCCCATGAATATACAAGAAGCCTACAGAACTCCAAACCGACTGGACCAGAACAGAAATACTTCCCGTCACATAATAATCAAAACCCCAAATGTACTAAACAAAGAAAAAATATTATAGGTAGTAAGAGAAAAAGGCCAAGTAACATATAAAGGAAGACCTATCCGAATCACACCAGACTTCTCACCTGAGACTATGAAAGCTAGAAGATCCTGGGCAGATCTCATGCAGACTCTAAGAGAACACAAATACCAGCCAAAACTACTATACCCAGCAAAACTCCCAATCACCATAGATGGAGAAACTAAGATATTCCATGACAAAACCAAGTTTACCCAATATCTATCCACAAACCCAGCCCTACAAAGGATAATAGGAGCAAAACTCCAATACAAGGAGGGAAACTTCACCCTGGAAAAAGCAAGATAGTAACCTTTCATCAAACCCAAAAGAAGTTAACCAATTAAATTTAAAAAAATAACATAAAAAATGACCGGAAGTAATAATCACTATTCCTTAATATCTCTTAACATCAATGGGCTCAATGCCACAATAAAAAGACATAGACTAACCGACTGGATAGGTAAACAGGTCCCTACATTTTGCTGCATACAGGACACACACCTCAGGGTCAAAGACAAACACTACCTTAGAGTAAAAGGCTGGAAGACAATTTTACAAGCAAATGGTCTCAGGAAACAAGCTGGAGGAGCCATTTTAATATCAGATAAAATTGACTTTCAACCCAAAGTCATCAAAAGAGACTCTGAGGGACACTTCTTGCTGGTCAAAGGAAAAATACAACAAGAAGAACTCTCAATCCTGAACATCTATGCTCCAAATGCAAGGGCACCCTCATTCATAAAAGAAACTACTAAAGCTCAAGGCACACATTGGACCTGAAACAATAATTGTGGGTGACTTCAACACTGCACTTTCCTCAATGGACCAATCAGGAAAACAGAAACTGAACAGGGACACAGTGAAACTAATTGAAGCTTTGGACAAATTAGATTTAAAAGATATATATATATAGAACATTCTATCCTAAAGTAAAAGAATATACCTTTTTCTCAGCACCTCATGGTACCTTCTCCAAAATCGACCATATAATTGGTCACAAGACAGACCTTAACAAATATAAAAGGATCGAAATAATCCCATGCCTCCTATCAGATCACTACGCAGTAAAAGTGGTCTTCAATAGCAACAAAAACAACAGAAAACCCATATACGCATGGAAACTGAACAATATTCTACTCAATGATAACTTGGTAAACGAAGGAATAAAGAAAGAAATTAAAGACTTTTTAGAACTTAATGAAAATGAAGACACAACATACCCAAATCTATGGGACTCAATGAAAGCAGTGATAAGAGGAAAACTCATAGCCCTGAGTGCCTCCAAAAAGAAAATGGAGAGAGCATACACTAACCGCTTAATGACACACCTCAGAGCCCTGGAACAAAAAGAAGCTATTTCACACAGGAGGACTAGAAGGCAGGAAATCATCAAACTCAAGGCTGAAATCAATCAAGTAGAAACAAAGAGAACCATACAATGAATCAACAAAACCAGGAGCTGGTTCTTTGAGAAAATCAACAAGATCAATAAACCCTTAGCCAGACTAACCAAAGGGCACAGAGACAGTATCCAGATTAACAAACGTAGAAATGAAAAGGGAGCTATAACAACAGAAACTGAGGAAATTCAAAAAATCATTAGATCCTACTACAAAAGCCTCAACACAACTGGAGAATCTGGAGGAAATGGACAGTTTCCTAGACAGATACCAAATACTAAAACTAAATCAGGATCAAATAGATCATCTAAGCAGTCCCATAACACCTGAAGAAATAAAAAGGGTCATAGAAAGTCTCCCAACCAAAAAATGCACGGGACCAGATGGCTTCAGAGCAGAATTCTATCAGACTTTCATAGAAGATCTAACACCAATACTCGTCAAACTATTCCACAAAATAGAAACAGAAGGAAATCTACCCAACTCGTTCTATGAAGCCACAATTATGCCGATACCAAAACCACACAGAGATCCAACAAAGAAACAGAACTTCAGGGCAATTTCCCTTATGAATATTGATGCAAAAATACTTAATAAAATTCTTGCCAACCGAATCCAAGAACACATCAAAATGATCATCCACCATGATCAAGTAGGATTCATCCCACGGATGCAGGGATTATTCAATATAAGGAAATCCATCAATGCTATCCACTACATAAACAAACTCAAAGAGAAAAACCATATGATCATCTCATTAGATGCAGAAAAAGCATTTGACAAAATTCAGTATCCTTTCATGCTAAAAGTCTTGAAAAGAACAGGAATTCAAGGCCCATACCTAAATATCGTTAAAGCAATATACAGCAACCCGGTAGCCAATATCAAACTAAATGGAGAGAAACTTGAAGCAATCCCACTAAAATCAGGGACAAGACAAGGGTGTCCTCTCTCTCCATATCTTTTCAATATAGTACTTGAAGTTCTAGCTAGAGCAATTAGACAACATAAGGAGGTCAAGGGAATACAAATTGGAAAGGAAGAAGTCAAATTATCACTATTTGCATATGACATGATAGTTTACTTAAGTGACCCAAAAACCTCTACCAGAGAACTCCTACAGCTGATAAACAAGATCAGCAAAGTGGCAGGTTATAAAATCAACTCAAGCAAATCAGTTGCCTTCATATACTCAAAGGATAAGCAGGCTGAGAAAGAAGTTAGGGAAATGACACCCTTCACAATAGCCACAAACAATATAAAGTATCTTGGTGTGACTCTAACCAAACAAGTGAAAGATCTATAAGACAATAACTTCAGGTCTCTGAAGAAGGAAATCGAAGAAGACCTCAGAAAATGGAAAAATCTGCTATGCTCGTGGATTGGCAGGATTAATATAGTTAAAATGGCCATCTTTTCCCAATTTGTTGGTTGCCGATTTGTCCTCTTGATGGTGTCCTTTGCCTTACAGAAACTTTGTAATTTTATGAGGTCCCATTTGTCAATTCTTGCTCTTAGAGCATACGCTATTGGTGTTCTGTTCAGAAACTTTCTCCCTGTACCGATGTCCTCAAGGGTCTTCCCCAGTTTTTTTTTCTATTAGCTTCAGAGTGTCTGGCTTTATGTGGAGGTCCTTGATCCATTTGGATTTGAGCTTAGTACAAGGAGACAAGGATGGATCAATTCGCATTCTTCTGCATGCTGACCTCCAGTTGAACCAGCACCATTTGTTGAAAAGGCTATCTTTTTTCCATTGGATGTTTTCAGCCTCTTTGTCGAGGATCAAGTGGCCATAGGTGTGTGGGTTCATTTCTGGATCTTCAATCCTGTTCCATTGATCCTCCTGCCTGTCACTGTACCAATACCATGCAGTTTTTAACACTATTGCTCTGTAGTATTGCTTGAGGTCAGGGATACTGATTCCCCCAGATTTCCTTTTGTTGCTGAGAATAGTTTTAGCTATCCTGGGTTTTTTGTTGTTCCAGATGAATTTGATAATTGCTCTTTCTAACTCTGTGAAGAATTGAGTTGGGATTTTGATGGGTATTGCATTGAATCTGTATAGTGCTTTAGGCAAAATGGCCATTTTAACTATATTGATTCTACCGATCCATGAGCATGGGAGGTTTTTCCATTTTTTGAGGTCTTCTTCCATTTCCTTCTTCAGAGTCTTGAAGTTCTTGTCATACAGATCTTTCACATGTTTGGTAAGAGTCACCCCAAGATACTTTATACTGTTTGTGGCTATTGTGAAGGGGGTCATTTCCCTAATTTCTTTCTCAGCCTGCTTATCCTTTGAGTATAGGAAGGCCACTGATTTGCTTGAGTTGACTTTATAACCTGCCACTTTGCTGAAGTTGTTTATCAGCTGTAGGAGCTCTCTACTGGAGTTCTTTGGGTCACTTAGGTAGACGATCATGTCGTCTGCAAATAATGATAGTTTGACTTCTTCCTTTCCAATTTGTATCCCTTTGACCTCCTTATGTTGTCGAATTGCCCGAGCTAGTACCTCAAGTACAATATTGAAAAGATAAGGAGAAAGGGGGCAGCCTTGTCTGGTCCCTGATTTCAGTGGGATTGCTTCAAGTTTCTCTCCATTTAGTTTGATGCTGGCTACCGGTTTGCTGTATATTGCTTTTACTATGTTTAGGTATGGGCCTTGAATTCCTGTTCTCTCCAAGACTTTAAGCATGAAGGGATGCTGAATTTTGTCAAATGCTTTTTCAGCATCCAATGAAATGACCGTGTGGTTTTGTTCTTTGAGTTTGTTTATGTAGTGGATTGTATTGATGGATTTCCGTATATTGAACCAACCCTGCATTCCCGGGATAAAGCCTACTTGATCATGGTGGATGATCGTTTTGATGTGTTCTTGGATTCGGTTGGCAAGAATTTTATTGAGTATTTTTGCATCGATGTTCATAAGGGAAATTGGTCTGAAGTTCTCTTTCTTTGTTGGATCTTTGTGTGGCTTTGGTATCAGCGTAATTGTGGCTTCGTAGAAGGAATTGGGTAGTGTTCCTTCTGTTTCTATTTTGTGGAATAGTTTGAAGAGTATTGGTGTTAACTCTTCTTTGAAGGTCTGGTAGAATTCTGCACTGAAGCCATCTGGTCCTGTGCTTTTTTTTGGTTGGAAGACTTTCTATGACTCCTTCTATTTCTCTACATCAGATAGAGGGCTAATATCCAATATATATAAAGAACTCAAGAAGTTAGACTCCAGAAAACCAAACAACCCTATTAAAAAATGGGGTACAGAGTTAAACAAAGAATTCTCACCTGAAGAACTTCGGATGGCGGAGAAGCATCTTAAAAAATGCTCAACTTCATTAGTCATTAGGGAAATGCAAATCAAAACAACCCTAAGATTTCATCTTACACCAGTCAGAATGGCTAAGATTAAAAATTCAGGAGACAGCAGGTGTTGGAGAGGGTGTGGAGAAAGAGGAACACTCCTCCACTGCTAGTGGGGTTGCAAATTGGTACAACCACTCTGGAAATCAGTCTGGCGGTTCCTCCGAAAACTGGGCACCTTACTTCCAGAAGATCCTGCTATACCACTCCTGGGCATATACCCAGAAGACTCCCCACCATGTAATAAGGATACATGTTCTACTATGTTCATAGCAGCCCTATTTGTAATTGCCAGATGCTGGAAAGAACCCAGGTATCCCTCAACAGAAGAGTGGATGCAAAAAATGTGGTATATCTACACAATGGAGTACTATTCAGCCATTAGAAACAATGAATTCATGAAATTCTTAGGCAAATGGATGGAGCTAGAGAATATCATACTAAGTGAGGTAACCCAGACTCAAAAGGTAAATCATGGTATGCACTCACTAATAAGTGGATATTAACCTAGAAAACTGGAATACCCAAAACATAATCCACACATCAAATGAGGTACAAGAAGAAAGGAGGAGTGGCCCCTGGTTCTGGAAAGACTCAGTGAAACAGTATTCAGCAAAACCAGAACGGGGAAGTGGGAAGGGGTAGGTGGGAGGACAGGGGAAGAGAAGGGGGCTTGCGGGACTTTCGGGGAGTGGGGGGGCTAGAAGAGGGGAAATCATTTGAAATGTAAATAAATTATATCGAATAATAAAAAAAAATTAAAAAAAATGGCCATCTTGCCAAAAGCGATCTACAGATTCAACACAATCCCCATCAAAATCCCAACTCAGTTCTTCACAGAGTTAGAAAAAGCATTTCTCAAATTCATGTAGAATAACAAAAAACCCAGGATAGCTAAAACTATCCTCAACAACAAAAGAAATTCTGGGGAAATCAGTATCCCTGACTTCAAGCAATACTACAGAGCAATAGTGTTGAAAACTGCATGGTATTGGCACAGTGACAGACAAGTGGACCAATGGAATAGAATTGAAGATCTAGAAATGAATCCACACACCTATGGTCACATGCTCTTCAACAAAGCAGCCAAAAACCTCCAGTGGAAAAAAAGATAGCCTTTTCAACAAATGGTGCTGATTCAATTGGAGGTCAGCATGCAGAAGAATGTGAATTGATCCATTCTTATCTCCATGTACTAAACTTCACTCCAAGTGGATCAAGGACCTCCATGTAAAACCAGACACACTGAATTTAATAGAAAAGAAACTGGGGAAGACCCTTGAGGATATGGGTACAGGGGAAAAGTTCCTGAATCGATCACCAATAGCTTATGCTCTAAGGTCAAGAATTGACAAATGGGACCTCATAAAATTACAAAGATTCTGTAAGGCAAAGGACACTGTTAAAAGGACAAAATGGCAACCATCAAATTGGGAAAGGATATTAACCAACCCTACATCTGATAGAGGGCTAATATTCAATATATACAAAGAACTCAAGAAGTTAGACCCCAGGGAACCAAATAACCCTATTAAAAATGGGGTACAGATCTAAACAAACAATTTTCACCTGACGAAATTCAGATGGCCAAGAGGCACCTTAAGAAGTGCTCAACATCATTAGTCATTAGGAAAATGCAAATCAGAACAACCCTGAGATTTCACCTTACACCAGTCAGAATGGCTAAGGTAAAAAACTCAGGAGACAGCAGGTGTTGGCTATGATGTGGAAAAAGAGGAGCACTCCTCTGCTGGTGGGGCTGTAAGATGGTACAACAACTTTGGAAATAAGTCTGGCGGTTCCTCAGAAAACTGGACATAACACTTCCGGAGGACACTGCTATACCTCTCCTGGGCATATACCCAAAGGATTCCCCGGCATGCAATAAAGACACATGCTCCATTATGTGCATAACAGCCTTATTTATAATATCCAGAAGCTGAAAAGGACCCAGATGTCCCTCAAAGGAGGAATGGATACAGAAAATGTGGTATATTTATACAATGGAATACTACTCATCAATTAGAAACAATGCATTCACAAAATTTTTAGGCAAATGGTTTGATCTGGAAAATATCATCCTAAGTGAGGTAACCCAATCACAAAAGAATACACATGGAATACAATCTCTGATAAGTGGATATTAATTAGCCCAGAAGCCCTGAATACCCAAGGCACAAATCGCATAATAAATGACTCCCATGAAGAAGTATGGAGAGAGTCCTGCTCCTGGAAAGGATTGATCTAGCATTGGAGGGGAATATAAGGACAGAGAAAAAGGAGGGAGGTGATTGGAGAATGGATGGAGAGAAGAAGGTTTATAGGCCATATGGGGAGGAGGGATCTGGGAAAGGGGAAATCATTTGGAATGTAAACAAAGAATATAGAAAATAAAAATATTTAAAAAAGAAAGTTTTATTTGTTTGTTTCTTGTGTATGGATAGTTCTGTGTCTTTAGGTGTGCAAATCTTGTGGGACATATGGGAATAGAGAGCAAAGTGGGTCCGGCTCAGTTAATCATAGGAATGATGGTAACTATCACCTGTTTTGCTTCTGATTGGTCTATTTTGAGTCTGTGAGATTTCTGTGTTCTGTGTTTATTGGTTCTCTTTTTATAAAATTATTGTTCTGCCACTGCCAGCTGCCACCTATCACCATTAATATCACTTGCCATATCTGCTCTGATGGCCAGGGATCAGATTTATCTTTAGGCTTTCTGGTCACTAGATTAAATTTAGCTGGGATTCAAATATATTTTGAGCATGGATAATAATGTTATTCTTTTATGATTTATTGGTAAGCTGGCTCTGGATTCATGTGATTGGTTTCCCTCTCCTAGATCCAAGCAAATTTTTTGAAAGTTTTCCTTCAAAATCTCTGTGCCCTGTTGAGTGGAGCACCTAGTTGTGACAGAGAAAAGAGAGAAAAACAAGACAAAAGGATTTTAAGCAAGTTGATTGTCAGTGACTGTACTCAGTAATAATTACTGCTCTCTTTGGTAAATGACTAGATAGAAAATATGAAAGTTTAAGTGAGTCCTGAGTATCTAAGAAACTGAAAACTAGTGTTTTAAGGTATGTAGATGCAGGTTGTAATCATATTAGAATGTAATTTAAGGTAATAAAAATGTTTCAGATTTCTTTCCACCTCTATTTTGAAGGTTCAGTGTTTTAATGTTGACCAATGGAATTGTGATAATCTGACAAATCACTGATTACTGTTAAGAGTCACAAGCTCAAGATTTTAAATTTCTTTTGGTTGTCTTCTAAGTATAGACTTAAAGGTGCTTATTATTTTGCTAAAAAATCTCTGTTCAATCTATTTGTTCAGCTCTCTGGATGGGAGATAAAATGGTCATGCTTTTAAACTGAAATTTTTTTTCAAAAGATTGGTAGTTATTAGCTGTCTCTTCTACAATGTGCATTTCAGTATAGAGAATAAACAATGGTTATGTTTATATATGTATAAATTTATATATATATATATAAATATATATACATATATGCATATATATAAATATATAATATTTGTTCTTGAAACAAAAATATCATTTAAAATCCAGAAAGTTGAAGGTATCCTAATAGTTAGTACCACCTCTCATATGTCAAATGGGTTCCAGATAACTACAGCCTAAGTTTTTCTACCTGCTTATTCCTGAGTGTGTTACATCTCCTTTCTTTGGTCTTGGGATGCCTTTATTCCTCTAAATACCAGGACTATGGGCCTGAAAGTACTAAATGTATGATTTTACTTTAAGTTCCCAAACTTCTACTTCTACCCCTGGTTTATAACTATTTTAGCAGATTTCTTCTCAGCTGTTAGACACTATCTAGGAATCAACTGCAGACCACAAAGTGCTCCAAATGGCTTTAAACCTGCTTCTTTCCAAAAGCCAATGTGAACGAGTCCAGCTGGGATGATTGTTCCATGTCTCTTCAAATGGGCCAGTTAAATAGATGAGTGCACCATAGCCTGAATCCCTTTCAACAATTTTATGTCCATTTCAAGCTTTCTGGCTCCTGAAAATCGTGTCTTAATTTTTGCAGGAAGTAGTTATGGAAGAAACTATATTGCTCCTTATCCTCTACAAAAGAGTGGAATGCTAGGTGAAAGGAATCTTACTGGCATAGGGAACTAAATGTCTACCTATAGTATTCACTGTTGTACCTGTTAAAATGTAACAGGTATAAATCTTAAAATGAAATAGATCCAATCATTCAATCAATCATTCAATCAATCAATCAATCAATCAATCAACCAATTAACAGATTAATTAGTTAAAATATTTCTACTATGTGATAAAGCAGATGACCTGCTTAACACAGGATAAGGAAGAAATTTGTGGCTTTAAAAAATGTCTTAATTCTATGTAAACTTGTAAAGCATTAGGGAAAATTGACAAGGGTTATATCTACTAAGATTGGAGAGTGTCATTTACATTTTCATCATATTGTTTCTATGACAAACAGCCAGGTGTAATAATAGGTAAAATCTGACAACTCCATATCGATCTCCCAAAACAGAAGAAACAGCTCAATTACTTTGGCCAGTGGCTTATTGAAGGTCCGAAATAGGAATGGATATAGGATATTGCCTTTCTTAACTCTTGTTTGCCTCCTTTTCCTAATTCTAGATTTCTTCAATAACAAATTCAAATGAGTTCCAGCCAGATTTTAGTCAGTTGTTATTACAGGATTATCAGCCCCTACATATGGAATTAAGGGGCTATGATTAAAAATTATGATATGATGGCAAAGATCAAAATTACCCCATGGAATCCAGTGCCCTCTTACAACAGAAGGTATTTCAACAATTACAGTGCTGTTTTCTCCCTTACGTTATGTATAGTAAAAAATAATAGGAGGAATGTAGGGTAATAGGAAGTAGAATAAAATCCTGCTGTTGGCCTTCTCAGAGACTAGGAGATGCCCATTAGCAGTCAGATTATGTTTTACAGTTAATACCTTTCATTGTTAGGGTTTTCATTGCTGTGAAGAGACTCCATGACCAAGGCAACACTTATAAAGGACAAAAATTAATTGGAACTGGCTAATAGATCCAGAGTTTGAGGCCAGTATCATCATGGCAGGAAGCACAGTGTTGCCTGGGCAGGCATAGTGCTGGAGAAGCTGAGAGTTGTACATCTTTATCCAAAGGAAGCCAGGAGCAGACTGACTGTCTCCCAAGCAGCTAGAATAAAGGTATCAAAGACCACCTCACAGGGACACACTTTCTCCAACAAGGTCATACCTCAGTATAGTTCCACTTTTAAGGCCCACCATACTCAAATCACCACACTACCCAAGTAATACTTCTAGGTTCACTATACTTTTCCACTTGTTCAGTGCACATGCTGAACAACCCTATAAAGTCCTGCCTCCTCACCAGTAACTGCTCTTTCACTTACCTTTTAGAGGGAGCAACTATCTTGCTCTTACTAATAAATCTCATGTGTGAGGTTTATTGTGTGGTGTGAATTTATTATATTCATTGGCTTCTTATTGTCAAGATGCCTTTGGGTCAGAAAAACCCATTTAAATGCAGGTACAAAATTACTGGATAGAATACTTGTAAATGGAATCCAAGAACACATAAAAAACATCCTCCACCATGATTAAATTGGCTTTATCCCAGAAGTTCAGGGATTATTTAATATACAAAAATTAATAAAGGTAAATAAATAAATGCCATTTAAACGAAAAGAAAGAAAAGCTCATATTATTACATACAGAAAACAACTTTGACAAATTCAACATACATTCATGATAAAAAGTCCTGGAGAGATTAGGGATGCAATGGACATAAATAAACAAAATGAAGACAATTTGCAGAAATCCCATAGCCAACATCCACTTAACCTAAAAGAAATTCAAAGGACTTCTCCTTAAATGAGAAAAAGACAAAGTTGTCCACACTGTCCGTACATATTTAACATAGTACTTGAAGTCTTAGCTTAGTTGCCGAAGTCAATAAGACAACTGCAGATCAAGTGGCTGCAAATCAAAAAGGAAAACTCATTTGTAAATGCTATGATAGTATACATAAATGACCCTAAAAATTCCACTAGTGAACTCTTACAGATAATAAACATTCTCAGTATAGTAGCTAGATAATAAAATCACTCACCAAAAAAAAAAACAAACAAAAAAGCAAAACAAAACAAACAACAACAACAACAACAACAAAATGTAAATAGCCCTCCAGTATAAAAATGGTAACTGGACTGAGAAGGAAGTCAAGCAAACAACACCTTTCACAATATGGAAAGATTTCACATTTTAATTAATCAGTAGAATTAACATCATAAAATTGTCCAACCATTCTACTAAAATGAATGTACAGAATCAATACAATCTCCATTGAAATCCAACATAACTCTTCACAAAACTTGAAAGGATAGTTATCAGCATCATTTGGAAACAGAGAAAAAGCAGGATAGCTAAAAACATTTTTGGCCTTGATCAATTAAAGAACTGCAAGAGGTCTCACTATTCTAGTTTTAAATTTTACTGCAAATCTATAGTAATAAAAAACATGGTATTAGTATTAAAACAGACATGCTGATGAATGGAATTGAATTGAGGACCCAGAAATAAATCCACATATATATGGACACCTTATTTTAAAGAAATCAGAAATACACACTAGTAAAAAACACAGAATACTCAACAAATGGCACTGTTCAAACTGATGTCTGCAAGTATAGGTTTACATAAATACAACCTTATCACCCTGCATTAACTCCAAATGGACCAATGACATCAACACAAGACTAGGTACCCTGAACTGATAGATGGGAAAGTAGGAAATAGCCATAGACTCTTTGGCCTAGGAGAAGTCTTTCTGGACAAAACACTAATAGCCCAGTGAAATTAGAACAATTAAAAATGGTACCTCGTGAAACTGAAAAGCTTCTATAACAAAAAGGACACTGTCATCTGGACAAAACAGAAGCCTGCAGAATGGGAAAATGTTTTTTAACAACACAAAAGGTGATAGAATCTAATATATAAAATACATAAAGAACTCAAGAGACAGGATATAAAAATACAGTTAGAAATGAAGTACAGATCTTAAATAATAATTCTCAGTAGAAGAAATCCAAAAGAGTGAGAAACACTTAAAGCTATGGTTTAGGAATTTCAATTTTGTGCTCGGCTCTTGTCTGTAAGCATAACAGAATGTCATTAAGAGTGTCAGTATTGGTCCTTGCGCACGCAATGGATCTTAAGTTGGGCCAGTTATTGGTTGAACACTTCCTCAAGTCTCTACTCCATCTTTGTCCCTGCATATCTTGCAGACGGGGCAAATTTTGTTTTTTGAGGGTGGGTTGGTGTCTTTATCTCTCCACTGCAGATCCTTCCTGGCTACAGAAGGTGGCTACTTCAGGTTCCATATCATCACTTCTAGGAGTCTCAGCTAGTCACTACTATAGACTCCTAAGAGCCTCACCTATCACAGGTCTCTGCCAAGTCCTAGTGATGCTTCTCCTGACCCAGCTGCCAATTTCTGTTCATTATCCCAGTCCTCTTTCCTGTCTTTCCCCACAGCTAATCCTGAATTCCACCCTCCATACTGCTCTCCCCATCTCCTCTCCCACCAAGATTCCTGCCTCTATCTGCCTACCATCACTATTATATTCTACTTTCTGAGTGAGATTCAAGCATACTTGCTTGGGCCCTCCTTATTTGCTTCTTTAAGTCTGTGGAATATAGAACAGGTATACATTACTTTTTGACTAATATCCACTTATCAATGAGTACATACCATCATGTCATTTTGGGTCTGGGTTACCTCACTCAAGATGATATTTTCTCGTCCGATCCAGTTCCCTGCAACTCTCATGATGTCCTTGCTTTTAATAGCTGAATTATATTCCAGTATATAAATGAACTACATTTTCTGTATCTGTCCCTTAGTTGAGGGATATCTGGTTTTGTTCAGTTTCTGGCTTTTATGAATGAAGCCACTATGAACATAGTGGAGCATATGTCCTTGGTCTATGGTTGATCATCTTTCATGTATTTTCTTAGAAGGGGTATAACTAGGTCTTCCGGTAGAACTATTCCCAATTTTCTGAGAAACTGCTAGAGTACTAGTATAACTGTCCTCTGAGAGGCTCCATCTAGCAGCTGATTGGGATATATGTGGTATACACAGCCAAACTTTGGTCAGGACTCAGGGAATCTTATAGCACATTTGGAGAAAGGATTGAGGCCTCCCAAAACACTCCACAGGAAAGTCAATACTGTCAAATAACTTGGACTATTGGTGACTCTCAGGGACTGAACCACCAACCAAAGAGCATACACAGGCTGAACCTAGGTCCCCCTGTATATATGTAGCAGATGTGCAGCTTGTTCTTTAAATGGGTTTCCCAGAAACTGGAGTTGGGCTGTCTCTAAAGATATTACCTGACCATAGAATAGGTTCTGCTAACTGTGCTGCCTTTTCTGGCCTCAGTGGGAGAGAATGCACCTAGCCCGGCTTATGCCAGAGACTTGTGCCAGTGTAGGGAGACATCCAGAGGGACTTTCACCCTTTCAGAGGAGAATGGGAGGGTGATGAGAGGAGAAACTATGTGAGGGTGGGACCAGGAAGAAGCAGCAATCAGATTTAAAGTACATAAATTACTTAATAAAAAGTAAAATAGAAATTTCATATTTATAGTAACTGAGGAAGGCTTTACATAGAATAAAGGTAAATCTAAGAAGCACAAGTTTAGGTTTTCAAACCAGATGATGCATCAGTTCTAAACACTAGAAAAAAGATCCACAGTTGTTTTGTTACTGTTTTTTTTTTAATGGTAAAATCTATTCAAACTCTAGTCGGGTATTTTCAGAGATCATATAATGCAAAAAATGTACAAAATTATCCAGCTCTACATGAGCAATCCCAGAGTTAGTAAATCTAGAAGTGAATTTAAGATTTTGCAATTATCATTGGCTGCCATTTTTACATTGTCACCAAGTTCTGTTATTCATAACTCACAATAAATTTGTTAGGTAATAAGCAGTCCTTTGTATGAATTAGTCAATACTGGCTTAGGAGAGTCAGTATTCCTAAGTCAGGAACTTAGGAAGTTCCCCTTTCAATTGTTCTGTTCACAGACACCAATCTGGTATCATGAAATTATGAATTTAGGATTGTTTACATTTATAAATTCTATAAGGTATAGCCTTTCTTTAATTCTTGAGAGATAGTTGTTAAACTTCATTAGTACAACACTGAGAAAAATCTTGAATCTATTTAGTATCTCCTTCTGGATTTGAAAGAACTTTGGACCACATTTTTTTCTTTTCTTTTTTTTATTCGATATATTTTTTATTTACATTTCAAATGATTTCCCCTTTTCTAGACCCCAACTCCCCGAAAGTCCCAACAGCCCCCTTCCCTCCCCCTGTTTTCCCACCCAACCCTTCCCACTTCCCTGTTCTGGTTTTGCCCTATACTGCTTCACTGAGTCTTTCCAGAACAAGGGGCCACTCCTCTGTTCTTGTACCTCATTTGATGTGTGGATTATGTTTTTTGTAGTCCAGTTTTCTAATTTAATATCTGCTTATCAGTGAGTGCATACCATGATTCATCTTTTGAGACTGAGTTACCTCACTTAGTATGATGTTCTCCAGCTCCATCTATTTGCCTAAGAATTTCATTAATTCATTGTTTCTAATGGCTGAATAGTAATTGTGTATATATACCACATTTTTTGCATCCACTCATCAGTTGAGGGATACCTGGTTTCTTTCCAGCTTCTGGCAATTATAAATAGGGCTGCTATGAACATAGTGGAACATGTATCCTTATTACATGCTGGAGAATCTTCTGGATATATGCCCAGGAGTGGTATAGCAGGATCTTCTGGAAGTGAGGTGCCCAGTTTACAGAGGAACCACCAGACTGATTTCCAGAGTGGTTGTACCAATTTGCAAACCCACCAGCAGTGGAGGAGTGTTCCTCTTTCTCCACATCCTTGCCAACATCTGCTGTCTCCTGAATTTTTAATCCTAGCCATTCTGACTGGTGTAAGGTGAAATCTCAGGGTTGTTTCGATTGCATTTCCCTAATGACTAATGAAGTTGAGCATCTTTTAAGATGCTTCTCCACCATCTGAAGTTCTTCAGGTGAAAATTCTTTAACTCTACTCCATTTTTAATAGGTTTATTTGGTTTTCTGGAGTCTAACTTCTTGAGTTCTTTATATATATTGGATATTAGCCCTCTATCTGATGTAGGGTTGGTGAAGATCTTTTCCCAATTTGTTGGTTGCCAATTTGCCCTTTTGATGGTGTCCTTTGCCTTACAGAAACTTTGTAATTTTATGAGGTCCCATTTGTCAATTCTTGATCTTAGAGCATAAGCTATTGGTGTTCTGTTCAGGAACTTTCCCCCTGTACCGGTGTCCTCAAGGGTCTTCCCCAGTTTCTTTTCTATTAGCTTCAGAGTGTCTGGCTTTATGTGGAGGTCCTTGATCCATTTGGATTTGAGCTTAGTACAAGGAGACAAGGATGGATCAATTCGCATTCTTCTGCATGCTGACTTCCAGTTGAACCAGCACCATTTGTTGAAAAGGCTATCTTTTTTCCATTGGGTGTTTTCCACCCCTTTGTCAAGGATCAAGTGGCCATAGGTGTGTGAGCGCTGAGTGCCTCCAAAAAGAAAATCGAGAGAACATACACTAGCAGCTTAATGACACACCTGAAAGCCCTGGAACAAAAAGAAGTCAATTCCCCCAGGAGGAGTAGAAGACAGGAAATCATCAAACTCAGGGCTGAAATCAATCAAGTGAAAACAAAGAGAACCATACAAAGAATCAACGAATCCAGGAGCTGGTTCTTTGAGAAAATCAGCAAGATAGATAAACCCTTAGCCAGACTGACCAAAGGGCACAGAGAAAGTATCCAAATTAACAAACTTAGAAATGAAAAGGGGGATATAACAACAGAAACTGAGGAAATCCAAAAAATCATCAGATCCTCCTACAAAAGCCTATAATCAACACAACTGGAGAATCTGGAGGAAATGGACAATTTCCTTGACAGATACCAAATACCAAAATTAAATCAGGACCAAATAGATCATCTAAACAGTCCCATAACCCCTAAAGAAATAGAAGGGGTCATAGAAAATTTTCCAACCAAAAAAAAGCACAGGACCAGATGGTTTCAGTGCAGAATTCTATCAGACCTTCAAAGAAGACCTAACACCAATACAATACTCTTCAAACTATTCCACAAAATAGAAACAGAAGGAACACTACCCAGTTCCTTCTACGAAGCCACAATTACGGTGATACCAAAACCACACAAAGATCCAATAAAGAAAGAGTACTTCAGACCAGTTTCCCTTATGAACATCGATGCAAAAATACTCAATAAAATTCTTGCCAACTGAATCCAAGAACACATCAAAATGATCATTTATCATGATCAAGTAGGCTTTATCCCAGGGATGCAGGGTTGGTTCCATATACGGAAATCGATCAATGCAATCCACTACATAAACAAACTCAAAGAAAAAAAACCACATGGTCATTTCATTGGATGCTGAAAAAGTATTTGACAAAATTCAGCATCCTTTCATGCTTAAAATCTTGGAAAGAACAGGAATTCAAGACCCATACCTAAACATAGTAAAAGCAATATACAGGAAACTGGTAGCCAGCATCAAACTAAATGGAGAGAAACTTGAAGCAATCCCACTAAAATCAGGGACTAGACAGGGCTGCCCCTTTTCTCCTTATCTTTTCAATATTTTACTTGAGGTACTATGAGGCAATTAGACAACACAAGGAGGTCAAAGGGATACAAATTGGAAAGGAAGAAGTCAAACTATCATTTGCAGATGATATAATAGTCTATCTGAGTGACCCAAAAAACTCCACTAGAAAACTCCTACAGCTGATAAACAACTTCAGCAAAGTGGCAGGTTATAAAATCAACTCAAGCAAATCAGTAGCCTTCCTATACTCAAAGGATAAGCAGGCTGAGAAAGAAATTAGGAAATGACCCCCTTCAAAATAGCCACAAACAGTATAAAGTACCTTGGGGTGACTCTTACCAAACGTGAAAGATCTGTATGACAAGAACTTCAAGACTATGAAGAAGGAAATGGAAGAAGACCTCAAAAAATGGAAAAACCTCCCATGCTCATGGATCGGCAGGATTAATATAGTTAAAATGGCCATTTTGCCAAAAAACAATATACAGATTCAATGCAATACCCATCAAAATCCCAACTCAATTCTTCACAGAGTTAGAAAGAGCAATCCTCAAATTCATCTGGAATAACAAAAAACCCAGGATAGCTAAAACTATTCTCAATAATAAAAGAAATTCTGGGGGTATCAGTATCCCTGACCTCAAGCAATAGTACAGAGTAATAGTGTTAAAAACTGCATCGTATTGGTACAGTGACAGGCAGGCAGATCAATGGAACACGATTGACGATCCAGAAATGAATCTATACACCTATGGACCACATTTCAAATTTAAAACAAAAACAAAAAATAAATCAAAACCAAAAGAGTCACCAGTATAGTGATTTCTTAAAGGCTTTCTACTTTTATATGAAACGATTGTTGCACTGAGAAATGTCAAAAGTGAGGTGATGATGAGGCAAAGTGTGAGTGTTTTTTTTGTCTGTCATCTGTATAGGATGAGTTTTATTATACTGTGGTGATAAAACTGTAAGTCCACAAATTAGGAACAGTAGTATGTTTCCTCTATTTTAGATTTGTTTGTAAATTCTTCAAGGGACAGGGTGGACCAATCAGAAGAAAGAAAGCCTAGAGATTATTGGAGAATTGAAAAGTATGCTTGCTGTAAGTGCAAATGAACCATATACATTACATTACACTCAACTTTAACTAGTTTTCCTAATCCTAATCAAGGTGATGGGGAACTTGTTGACATGGTTATTGACATGTTTACACTCATTGTATTTTCTGACAAATAAATCTGTGTAATATGTGTTTAAAAATAAACATTTTGGTACATTTTCCATGCCAAGATTTATATCAAACCCAACCTCTCTCTACACAAAAGTATTTGTGAACTCTGAATTCACTTTTGAAATGTTTGTGAAGCCATTTCTAGACACAAGTTTACTTTAGCTTCTTTCAAACTATCCAAGAGAGAGACATTTTCATTTCTCGCTAGACATCAAGAAAGAACCCACAAGATTTTTAATTAGCCAAATCATTCTTCATCCTAAACAGTTAAAGATTTTCAAGCCAATTAAAAATGATTCACAAAGTTTTACTCTGGCAGATTCTGGTGTTTTAGACTTTGGGTGACAGGATATAAGCTTTGAGTTTTCATAGCACAGTTGCAGCACACAGCCTGTGACAAAACACACCAGACATAATCCCACTCATGCTGTACAACTGTGCAGCATCATCCTGGAAAGCATTTTCTCACTTGCTCCTGTGCATGTAAGTCTCTTCCAATATGGTCTTCATATAGAGAAACACTGAAAGTCTAACAGTAACAAGTATGCATATTTGTTTATTAGAAACTATTCTCTATGCTGTTTTGCATTTGTATATTTGAATATATTATTAATGCCTAAACTTTATTTCCATTGTTGTATGTGTGGTTAGTACTCATTCAGATTTTATGCCTTATTTTATTCATATTTCACAACCCTGAGTTCATTCCTATTGTCTTCTATGAATGATAGTTTCTGTTCTCATTTTTTTCTGTTTCTGTTGTGTTGTTATAAATATACCTGATGTCTCCATGAACTTCCTCTCTCTTGGTTTTGTTCATATTCACAGCGTCAACTGTCTTTGTGATGTTATACTTCAAATATTCTACTCAGCTGTATCACTTTGCCCAGCTTTCAACTGAAAGTATTCATTTCCTAAGCTCTCAAATCCAATCTTAAACATTAAATCACGGGGCTGGTAGTTTAACTTGCTTCTAAAGATTCCAGCTTATTATACATGCTCAAGCTTCAATCATTACAAGTATATTTTCTTGTATTCTCAGATTTAACAGCCATATATTCATTAACCAAGCTTGTATAAAATTTATTAAATTTGTTTTATAGTACAAGAAATCAAACCCCGGATAGGGCACATGCTAGGCAAGTCTCTTTCACTAAGCTACATCCTCAGCCAGTTGCAAGATTATGGCTTCCTCTGCTTAATTTATTTATCACTCTCAATGAATATATGGACCACCAGAACTTACCTTCAATCTCTTGTTCTAATTGCTGTTCACAGTTTACAGATAAATCTTTTTAAGGTGTATTGTCCTCCCTACATTCTGATAAGTTCATATTGTCAGTGGCCAATTCTGCAATCCTTTGGCTAGCTGCTGGTTCTTAAACTTTGCACACCATGTGCTAATCTTCTCACAATTTTGTAGGATGAGCTCTACTTATTCTTCAGTGCACTTACATTTCCTTTATGGATTTATCAATTTGACTCTTAAAATGATTTTTCTCCTATTTTATAATATTGGTTAATAATTGCTTTTAATATTGTGTTGTACATCACCTAATAGTGGAAAGAAATACTGTCATTACAATGCACTTTTCAGAGAATCACTAAAACAGTGAATAAGAACACCTAAGAAAGATTTGTAGTGAATTTTTTGATACATAGAGTCTGGAATATTTTCCCCATTCAATTGAGAGTTGCTGGTTTCTTCAGAAACATGACTGTTTTCCAAAGCAGTGAAATGGTAACAAATCTCGCTTGAAGGTTAAATTTTGGGACACATTGGTATTAAGAATTATCTTTATAAAACTCCTGTAAAGTAGATGTTCCCACAACAAGAACTCATACTAAGATTTCACTGTAAATTATTCTTTGTGTACTACTTAGTATTAACTGTCAACTTAAAACAGTTGAAAGTTGAGTGATTGTCTTTACCAGCTTGGGCATGACTAGAAAAGATTTTCTTGACTTTTTAAATAAATGCAGAAGTGATTAGACTATGCTGTATGTAACATTTTACCATTTAGTCTTGTGCACTGTAAAGAAGGTAGGTGAGTATGAACGAGGCTGAGCATGAAAGCAAACTATCAAGAATCATGCTTCCAGGGTTTCAGCCTCCAGGTTTCTACCTTGAGTTCCCACCCTGACATCCTTCAGTGATTCATTGTGATCTGGAGTTGAAGCCAAACCAACCCCTCTTTCTTCCCCAAGTAACTTTTTGTTATAGTTCATTACAGAGCCTAAATAAAGCCAGAACGAATAATTATTTTAGTCTCCTTTTGCTGTTATATGCAAACATGTGAAACTGAATACCTTTCACTTCTGGAGATGGGAAAATCCAAGATTCAGGAATCAGCATTGTGATCCAGGTATTGCTATTTGCTGAAGGTTTTTGTGTTATGTCCTTTGCTGACAGAATGGGGCAAGCAAAAGGCAGGGTGGGGGGCAACACTGTTTTTGTGTGGTTGAATTAACAGGAGCAAAGTACCTATTCTTGCTTCTCTGATCTCACCTATAAGGCACCAATTCACTCCAAACCCTTTACTTTTTAATGCCATCAGAACACAGATTATGTTTCAGTAAGAATGTTCCAGGGACACATTTCAGCTACTTTGCTTATATTTTTTATTTGGAGTTTGTCATTTGCTGTGTTCACTTGACTCACACTCGCAACAATTCTTTTTAAATCTGTCATACTTCTTCATTTTTAGGTATGTGTTCATGTTTCTTAACACCAGCTTGATAAAAAAATAACCTTGAAATCCATGGCTAATTTAGAACTGACAGCAGCTTAGTACAAGAAGGAGAATTAATAATGTTACAAATGGGGGGGCGGCGGCGGCGGCGGCGGTGGCGGCGGTAGCAGTGGCTGCTCCAGCTGAAGGGCCATCAGCAGTGGAACCAAGGCGACACAGGGTCCAGTTAGGCCCTGCGCCCACGACCACTGACCTTCGCTGACCAGCCGGGCGGCAAGCAACTGCGGTTCTGCGGAGCCTTTCGCTGCACGGAAGCCACTTCAGAACTCGGCTGCCCGCCAGTCAGGAGAGACTCACCGCCATCTTGATCCCGGGCTCCAGAGATCGGTCAGACTGAGGTACACAAACATAATCCTAGGCCCAACACCGCAGGGGTCTGAGCCAGACGGGCGTTGGCCTGCACCCAGGCCCTGGGCTGTTCGAGTGGCCATCTGGGCGCCAACCCAGCCAGGAGTTTTTTTTTTTGCCCCGGCCGGTGCACGCGCCGCCATTTTGCCTACAGGAGCCAGAGTGCTCGGGAGGGCAGAGACTGCTAACAAGCGTAGCCGGAGGCTAACAAAACGGGGGTCTAGGCCCCAAATGGCACAGGACTGACCCCAAGAACTGGGCGGCTTGGTGGGCCATCTGTGTGTCAACCAGCCCAGGAGGTTATTAGCACAACAGACTCTCCCGGTGCTTTCGCGGAGCGCGGACGCGCACGCCCGCCATCCGGGTCACCTGGCGGACCCAAATAACAGACATAGCCCTAGGGGAACTTTGCTCGGACCTTGGCCTCCCAGGCGTTTGCCTGGACTCAGGGCCCAGGCGACAAGGCTAACCTAGTGTGCGCCAGCCCGGTTGGGGAAATCGGCTGCCCAGCGGAGTGAGCGGAGCACAGGGGAGGTCACAGCAACATTCACCTTCGGAGCTCCCTGGGGGTGCACACGGGTTCCACCTGGTCCACAGACACAATCTGGGGCAAGGCCTCAGGCAGAAGCCCCCAGCTCAAATCTCTCCGCTTCAGATCAGCCTGGGTGGCCGCCACATCTCCAGGTCCCTCAAGAGGCTAGTGGGGGCTTCCGGGCGGCCAGCTGGGAAAAGTCGGTGTGCTCCGATAAATCCTGCGGGCCCCAGCGGGAGCCTTCAGGTGCCTGCTTTGGGATCTGAACAGCCTGGAAAACAGCACCCTGTCTATAGGCAGTGCAGAGTGTAAGCTGTGCACCAGAGGCCAACGGGGAAGGGGCAGCTTGCACTGGTGAGTCCAGCACTGACAAGACCAAGTAACACCAGTGAGAGCTAGATGGCAAAAGGCAAACGCAGAAACGTCACTAACAGAAATCAAGGCAATATGGCAACATCTGAACCAAATTCTCCTCTACCAGCAAGTCCTGGATACCCCATCACACCAGTAAAACAAGATTTGGATTTAAAATCACTGGTCATGATGCTGGTACAGGAACACATGAAGGTCATTGAGGAGAAAATGGATCAAAAGTTAGAAGCCCTTGCAAGGGAAACACAAAAATCATTGAAAGAAATCCAGGAGAATACAAAAGCCAACAAGGAGGAAATGCAAAAAACACTTAAAGAAATACAGGAGAACTTTGCTCAACAGGCTGAGGTCATGAAAGACGAAACACAAAAATCTCTTAAAGAAATACAGGAGAACTTTGGTCAACAGGCTGAGCTCATGAAAGAGGAAACACAAAAATCTCTTAAAGAATTACAGGAAAACACAAACATGCAAGGGAAGGAGCTAAGCAAAACCATCCAGGATCTAAAATCAGAAGTAGAAACAACTAAGAAAACTCAAAGGGAGACAACTTTGGAGATAGAAAGCCTTGGGAAGAAATCAGGGGACAGAGATGCAAATATCAACAACAGAATACAAGAGATAGAAGAAAGAATCTCAGATGCTGAAGATTCCATAGAAACCATGGACTCAACAGTTAAAGAAAATGCAAAGTGCAAAAAGCTTGTAACCCAAAATATCCAGGAAATCCAGGACACAATGAGAAGACCAAACCTAAGGATTATAGGCATAGATGAGAGTGAAGATTTACAACTTAAAGGGCCAGCAAATATCTTCAATAAAATTATGGAAGAAAACTTCCCTAACCTAAAGAGAGAGATGCCCATGAATATACAAGAAGCCTACAGAACTCCAAACAGACTGGACCAGAACAGAAATACTTCCCGTCACATAATAATCAAAACACCAAATGTTCTAAACAAAGAAAGAATACTAAAGGCAAAAGGAGAAAAAGGCCAAGTAACATATAAAGGAAGACCTATCAGAATCACAGCAGACTTTTCACCTGAGACTATGAAGGCTAGAAGGTCCTGGGCAGATCTCATGCAGACTCTAAGAGAACACAAATGCCAACCAAAACTACTATATCCAGCAAAACTCTCAATCACCATAGATGGAGAAACTAAGATATTTCACGACAAAACCAAGTTCACCCAATATCTATCCACAAACCCAGCCCTAAAAAGGATAATAGGAGGACAACACCAATACAAGGAGGGAAACTCCACCCTGAAAAAAGCAAGATAGTAACCTTTCATCAAACCCAAATAAGTTAAGCAATCAAATTTAAAAAATAACGTCAAAAATGATAGGAAGTAACAATCACTATTCCTTAATATCTCTTAACATCAATGGACTCAATGCCCCAATAAAAAGACACAGACTAACTGACTGGATACATAAACAGGACCCTACATTTTGCTGCTTACAGGAAACACACCTAAGGGTCAAAGACAAACACTACCTTAGAGTAAAAGGCTGGAAGACAATTTTACAAGCAAATGGTCTCAGGAAACAAGCTGGAGTAGCCATTTTAATATCAGATAAAATTGACTTTCAACCCAAAGTCATCAAAAGAGACTCTGAGGGACACTTCTTGCTGGTCAAAGGAAAAATACAACAAGAAGAACTCTCAATCCTGAACATCTATGCTCCAAATGCAAGGGCACCCTCTTTCATAAAAGAAACTTTATTAAAACTCAAAGCACACATTGCACCTAACACAATAATTGTTGGTGACTTCAACACTGCACTTTCCTCAATGGACCGATCAGGAAAACAGAAACTAAACAAGGACACAATGAAACTAATTGAAGCTTTGGACCAATTAGATTTAACTGATATATATAGAACATTCTATCCTAAAACAAAAGAATATACCTTTTTTTCAGCACCTCATGGTACCTTCTCCAAAATCGACCATATAATTGGTCACAAGACAGACCTCAACAAATATAAAAAGATAGAACTAATCCCATGCCTCCTATCTGATCACTATGGAATAAAAGTGGTCTTCAATAGCAACAGAAACAACAGAAAACCCACAAACACGTGGAGATTGAACAATACTCTACTCAATGACACCTTGGTCAAGGAAGAAATAAAGAAAGAAATTAAAGACTTTTTAGAACACAATGAAAATGAAAACACAACATACCCAAATCTATGGGACACAATGAAAGCAGTGCTAAGAGGAAAACTCATAGCCCTGAGTGCCTCCAAAAAGAAAATGGAGAGAGCATACATTACCAACTTAATGACACACCTGAAAGCCCTAGAACAAAAAGAAGCTATTTCACCCAGGAGGAGTAGAAGGCAGGAAATCATCAAACTCAGGGCCGAAATCAATCAAGTAGAAACAAAGAGAACCATACAAAAAATCAACAAAACTAGGAGCTGGTTCTTTGAGAAAATCAACAAGATAGATAAACCCTTAGCCAGACTGACCAAAGGGCACAGAGAAAGTATCCAAATTAACAAACTTAGAAATGAAAAGGGAGACATAACAACGGAAACTGAGGAAATCCAAAAAATCATCAGATCCTACTACAAGAGCCTGTACTCAACACAACTGGAGAATCTGGAGGAAATGGACAATTTCCTTGACAGATACCAAATACCAAAATTAAATCAGGACCAACTAGACCATCTAAACAGTCCCATAAAGCCTAAAGAAATAGAAGGAGTCATAGAAAGTCTTCCAACCAAAAAAAGCACAGGACCAGATGGTTTCAGTGCAGAATTCTACCAGACCTTCAAAGAAGAGTTAACACCAATACTCTTCAAACTATTCCACAAAATAGAAACAGAAGGAACACTACCCAATTCCTTCTACGAAGCCACAATTACGCTGATACCAAAGCCACACAAAGATCCAACAAAGAAAGAGAACTTCAGACCAATTTCCCTTATGAACATCGATGCAAAAATACTCAACAAAATTCTTGCCAACCGAATCCAAGAACACATCAAAACGATCATCCACCATGATCAAGTAGGCTTTATCCCGGGAATGCAGGGTTGGTTCAATTTACGGAAATCCATCAATACAATCCACTACATAAACAAACTCAAAGAACAAAATCATATGGTCATTTCATTGGATGCTGAAAAAGCATTTGACAAAATTCAGCATCCTTTCATGCTTAAAGTCTTGGAGAGAACAGGAATTCAAGGCCCATACCTAAACATAGTAAAAGCAATATACAGCAAACCGGTAGCCAGCATCAAACTAAACGGAGAGAAACTTGAAGCAATCCCACTGAAATCAGGGACCAGACAAGGCTGCCCCCTTTCTCCTTATCTTTTCAATATTGTACTTGAGGTACTAGCTCGGGCAATTCGACAACATAAGGAGGTCAAAGGGATACAAATTGGAAAGGAGGAAGTCAAACTATCATTATTTGCAGACGACATGATCGTCTACCTAAGTGACCCAAAGAACTCCACTAGAGAGCTCCTACAGCTGATAAACAACTTCAGCAAAGTGGCAGGTTACAAAATCAACTCAAGCAAATCAGTGGCCTTCCTATACTCAAAGGATAAGCAGGCTGAGAAAGAAATTAGGGAAATGACCCCCTTCACAATAGCCACAAACAGTATAAAGTATCTTGGGGTGACTCTTACCAAACATGCGAAAGATCTGTATGGCAAGAACTTCAAGACTCTGAAGAAGGAAATGGAAGAAGACCTCAAAAAATGGGAAAACCTCCCATGCTCATGGATCGGTAGAATCAATATAGTTAAAATGGCCATTTTGCCTAAAGCACTATACAGATTCAATGCAATACCCATCAAAATCCCAACTCAATTCTTCACAGAGTTAGAAAGAGCAATTATCAAATTCATCTGGAACAACAAAAAACCCAGGATAGCTAAAACTATTCTCAGCAACAAAAGAAAATCTGGGGGAATCAGTATCCCTGACCTCAAGCAATACTACAGAGCAATAGTGTTAAAAACTGCATGGTATTGGTACAGTGACAGGCAGGAGGATCAATGGAACAGGATTGAAGATCCAGAAATGAACCCACACACCTATGGCCACTTGATCCTCGACAAAGAGGCTGAAAACATCCAATGGAAAAAAGATAGCCTTTTCAACAAATGGTGCTGGTTCAACTGGAGGTCAGCATGCAGAAGAATGCGAATTGATCCATCCTTGTCTCCTTGTACTAAGCTCAAATCCAAATGGATCAAGGACCTCCACATAAAGCCAGACACTCTGAAGCTAATAGAAAAGAAACTGGGGAAGACCCTTGAGGACATCGGTACAGGGAGAAAGTTTCTGAACAGAACACCAATAGCGTATGCTCTAAGAGCAAGAATTGACAAATGGGACCTCATAAGGTTACAGAGTTTCTGTAAGGCAAAGGACACCGTCAAGAGGACAGATCGGCAACCAACAAATTGGGAAAAGATCTTCACCAATCCTACATCAGATAGAGGGCTAATATCCAATATATATAAAGAACTCAAGAAGTTAGACTCCAGAAAACCGAACAACCCTATTAAAAAATGGGGTACAGAGTTAAACAAAGAATTCTCACCTGAAGAACTTCGGATGGCGGAGAAGCATCTTAAAAAATGCTCCACTTCATTAGTCATTAGGGAAATGCAAATCAAAACAACCCTAAGATTTCATCTTACACCAGTCAGAATGGCTAAGATTAAAAATTCAGGAGACAGCAGGTGTTGGAGAGGGTGCGGAGAAAGAGGAACACTCCTCCACTGCTGGTGGGGTTGCAAATTGGTACAACCACTCTGGAAAGCAGTCTGGCGGTTCCTCCGAAAACTGGGCACCTCACTTCCAGAAGATCCTGCTATACCACTCCTGGGCATATACCCAGAGGATTCCCCACCATGTAATAAGGATACATGCTCTACTATGTTCATAGCAGCCCTATTTATAATTGCCAGATGCTGGAAAGAACCCAGGTATCCCTCAACAGAAGAGTGGATACAAAAAATGTGGTATATCTACACAATGGAGTACTATTCAGCCATTAGAAACAATGAATTCATGAAATTCTTAGGCAAATGGATGGAGCTAGAGAACATCATACTAAGTGAGGTAACCCAGACTCAAAAGGTGAATCATGGTATGCACTCACTAATAAGTGGTTATTAACCTAGAAAACTGGAATACCCAAAACATAATCCACACATCAAATGAGATACAAGAAGAAAGCAGGAGTGGTCCCTGGTTCTGGAAAGACTCAGTGAAACAGTATTTGGCAAAACCAGAACGGGGAACTGGGAAGGGGTGGGTGGGAGGACAGGGGAAGAGAAGGGGGCTTACGGGACTTTCGGGGAGTGGGGGGGGGCTAGAAAAGGGGAAATCATTTGAAATGTAAATAAATTATATCAAATAAAAAAAAAAGACAAAAAAAAAATAATGTTACAAATGAAGCAAAGCAAGAAACTCCAAGATGATTTGAGTATAACCACATCAGCAAAGTATGTTTAATCTTGTTGAGCTTTTACAAATTGAGTAACAACTGCCATTGAGAGGTCGCTTGCTTGGAGTTTGGACACAAGGGTTGATTTTCAGGCATTAATTGTACAACTTTTGATTCATTTGATGCTTTTTTAGTTTTATTTTTGCAGTATTAGCATTGAATCCAGTTCATTTTTTTCTCCTTTGATCTTGATTACTTTTCATTTGAAAATTGTCATATATATACCCATACACATACATATATATATATTTACCGTTTCTTTAACTTTTATCAGATCATTTCCACCTACCACTTGATCCACCCCATCTCTCTCTCCAGAAAACAAATAACCAGACAGAAACAACAATTAAAACCCAAAGAAACAATTAAAAAAATAAAATAAAGAGAAAACACACAAACATACAAGCACACATATGTAAACAAAACCAATAAAAACCACAAAATCAGAAACCATGATATATGATCAAAAGTTCAGTTTGAAAAGATGCACAAACAAAGCAAAAGAAAAAATACAGTTTGCTTTGTGTTGGCCATGTACTGCCAGCATGGGGCTTACTCTGAAGTTTAGTTAATATATCCAAAGTAATTCCACTGGAGATAATTGATTTTTCCTTTGCAAGTCAATTGCAATTGATGATAGCCTCTCGGTTGGGTAATAGTAAATATTCAATACTTCAAACTTTCCCAAAGATCTACAGCCATGAAGTAGTGTACACTAAATATGTGGGCACCATCTGTGCTTTAGTGAATTTTGATAGCCATGCTTGTCTCATTCTGTTGTTTGTTCTGTCTCTCTTTCAGTCAGCTCCACTCAACACTCCAAGATTTTCTCAGTAAATAGGTTGTATTTAAAGCATCTCCAATATCATGGGGTATCACTTATACAATAGTCAGAGTCAAATAAATAGAACTAAAAGAAGGAGTTTACACATACACAGGATTGATTTTATGTAAACAATTATACACACACACACACACACACATTTATTAGAGGAGTGGTCCTCACACACTGCAACATGGTTAAATCTTTATAACTTTACACAATAGACACTCACAGCCTTGTAATAGAAGGCTCTGATTCTTCTACACAATGCTTGGTTTTAGTGGCTGTCTAGAATCTTGAAACATGTCTCCATGACCCTCTTACTTTTGTATATTTTATGACAGCAAACCTAGCACAATGTTTAATGATACTCCCACCTTGAAATGCAGTCTGGGCTTTTGAGACAAGAGTTACAGCAAGTTCTGAGGTTCAACTTGGCACAAAACACCCACTAATAGGCATTTTCTTAGAAAAAAAAGAAAGAAAAAAAGTTTAGGCTCTTTCTTTTGAAATGAATTTCCATTTGTAGAAGTTGAAGCCTTAAATGGATGAAGCTCACCTCCAGAGAAATCACTTTTTGGTTTCCAGTACTGCGTGTGTGGCTTCTTCATGACTCCAATGTATTTGACAGCTATAACCATTTTTGTTTGTTTGTTTCTGCCTCTAACCTGTAAGTTATTGTAGACATGCTACTGTCCTTTTTTTCCTCATAAAACTATCCATTTAAATTCTACCTTGATTTGATTTTAATAAAATTCACTAAATGGCACTAGCAATAACCTTGCCATATCCTGACATTATGTGTTCTAATATTTTTCTCCAACAAAGTAGTCCTTTATTTTACTCAAAGTATCAACACATGGATAAAATTAAGTCAGATTTTTCAGCTAAAATATGAATTTCATGTCCTCAAATTTGTTATAGAATATTTTTCTATAATACTCCATTATTTTCTGAAACACTCTGCTTTTCCAAATTCTCATCCAAATAATATATTAAGGTCTGTGTTTTTAACATTAATTCTTCTCCAAAGTTCTAATTTCTTCCACAAATTAGTTCAAAAAAGCCTGTAAACCACAAATGGTTATGCTTATCATAGCGTTCATCCGGTTTCTTAGTACTGATTATTTTTGGTGTGATAGGATTCCTGGCAAACACTTTGAAAGAGGAAGGATTTATTTAGTTTGAAGCTGCATTTCATCATTGCAAGGAATGCATGGCAGCATAAACAGCTCACACCTCTAGTGGAATGGGCTTCATGTTACACACTCACATCTCCATAATGGAGAGATGGGACAAGAAGTAAACTTGCAATATTACCCCACAAGCCTCCAATAACCTACCTCCTGCTGCTAGGCCCTATATTTTTAAGGTTCTAAAACCTGCTCAAACAGAACCACCCAGTGGGTCTAAATATTCAAATACATGCATCTGTCAGAGACTGTTCTTATTCATAACATATGTAAATAAATTGTTTAATATTAATAATTTTGAGAGTCCTAGACTTTGGTAAAACTTTTAGTTGGTAATGTCCATTCTATGTTATGTTAACAAAGCAACAGAAGGCACAAGATTATTAGAGAGGTGTCAGTAGTAAATTATATAACAAGCAAAGTGTTAGATAAACAGAAGATCTTTAATAATTTATTGAAGATATCTTATATGTTAGTGTTCTCAGAGAAACAAAACAAAAAATGTTTATTTATACATGTATTAGTATGTAGTAAAGACATGCAGGACACAACATTTTCATCAGTTTTATAATGCTATCTCGTAAGATGCTAACATTTATTAATGTTATACCATTCTTACTGTTTGATGTGCTCATATCGAAATCTATTAGTGCAGTGTTCAGAATGTGTCCTGTTATTAACCAATACATCATGTACAGGTCTCTCTGTATATGTACATAATAAAACTGGCTTGTTCGTTTGCTAAGCTTAGAAACACATTGTAAGCTAGAGATGCAGAAGTGTCAGTGGTGACATTTTAATCTAAGTTTTAAGGCTGAATTTTATGAAAGCTGGTTTTGTAAGTTCTATCCAGGTGCAAGACAGTATGGATGGATGTTCCAGTGAGAAAATAATCTGAGAGAGTAAACTCTTACCCTGACTTCTCTTCTATTCAGATATCAAATCTATCAGGTAAGGCTTATTCATAATGGGGAGGATAATATGATATACTCAGTCCACTGGTTCACATGGTAATATTATTCTGAAACTTCCCTATACACAGGTTTAGAATAATTTTTTACCCAAGACCTGGCCACTCTCTCTATAAATGAGTCAGATTGATATATTACACCTGGTTATGTTAATTACTTATTCTTGTTTGTGTCATGTGTTAAATCTCTTCTGAGTTACATTTATAGATATGAGTATCTATCTTGTTCTCATTTTAATAGTTTAATTCTTGAATATAAGATGCAATGTTAAAGTCAATGGAGAATATTTTGAGTTCTAACTGGTATTTTCTTTCTAGTACAAATTGATTTTTATTGTGATTCAACTCTTGGGCTAAGCAATATTATTTAAAAATGTGCATAGTTATCAATTTAGAATTAATAAATAATTTACATATAGTAAATATGGGCTGGTTAGATGGCTCAATGGTTAAAAATGCTTTCTGACACACCTGACTACTTGAGTTTGAGCCCTGGGACCTATCAGAACTATTACAAATTTTCTCTTGCCTACCCTAGTACCATGCTATGCATGTGCCCACACATGCATATGAACATACATGGACAAAATAAATATATAAACTATACACTAAAATAACTAGTCAAATTTATCCAATTCTCTAAATTTGTATGCTACTAATACATGAAGAATTGACTTAGACAAATCAGTGCTTTCATTGCTATGTCTGGTATGTATATCCTAAGCACTAGAGGAACCACATGATACACATTGAAACAAGGAACTTTCATGTTCCATGCATATCATTTTCCTGGACCTCTGTGGTTCCTGGTTATATAGCTATAGCCTAAAACTCTTTGAGAGATGTGGATCTTTTCAACAGATTTGCAATGTGAACCTTACATTGTGTATAAATATTTATTTTATTATTTTTGAGAGTTTCATATATATGCATTCTATTTACATAATTTCTACCTCAACTTGTTTCCCCTTCAAGTCATCCACTCCATACAAAGGTCTTATGCACAGCTTCATTGTCTTATCTACAAGACAATAGCTGGTATCTGACATCTTGGTCTTTTGGTTTTTACAATTATTCCTTCCCTAGCACAGCACTATGTCATCTGTGCCTTTGGTGTAAGATAGCATTACAGGTGCATCCATTGGAGCTGTGCCCTAGAATCTAGCCAGATGTGCTTCAGTGACCACAGAGTCACTTATAATCTTCATTTTGATAACTTGTGTTCTCTGTAGTAGCTGCTGTCTGCTTGGGACAAAAAAGAAGCTTTTTCTTTCTTTCTTTTTATGTGGGGCAGGGGTGAGAGCTATACTTTAGTAAAAGTAACTGTTATTTGCCAGATGTAATTGTCATCTTGAGGCTTCCTGCTGAATAAGATCACTCTTTTTTTTTATTCAATATATTTTTTTATTTACATTTCAAATGATTTCCCCCTTTCTGGCTCCCCACTCCCAAAAAGTCCCATAAGCCCTCTTCTCTCCCCCTGTGCCCCCATCCACTCCTTCCTACTTCCCTGTTCTGGTATTCTCCTATACTGCTGCACTGAGTCTTTCCAGAACCAGGGGCCACTCCTCCATTCCTCTTGGACATCATTTAATATGTGCGTTATGTCTTGGGTATTCCAAGTTTATAGACTATTATCTACTTATCAGTGAGTACATACCATGATTGATCTTTTGAAACTGTGTTACCTCATTTTGTATGATGTTCTCCAGCTCCATCCATTTGTCTAAGAATTTCATAAATTCATTGTTTCTAATGGCTGAATAGTTAGTTTTGATCTATAGCTGGCTGTTTTAATTCAACTGTTCTGCTTCAAACTCATCTGTAAGACTCAATCTGGCTTAAACAGGTTTCTCATTGAGTTTCTCTACTTTGAAAAATCTACCACGTAATTTCACAAACTGAACTCTACTCACTGCACTGACTGCATAATCTGAAATGAGCAAACAGAACTGTAAAAACTAAATAGAACTCATCTATATTCAGCTGACAGACTCCTCTTTTACCATGAGCTGGTCCTAAGCAGACTTCCTTTCCTTGTGAGAGATGGGTGTATATTATCTCTGACTCATTCTGTCATATCTTTCTTTGATTCATCACTTTGTATGCCCCTCAAATAAATATCACTTTTAATCATTGCTGCTTCTACATATAAACTAACCTTCAGGAATTAAAAGTGTGAAATAAGGGTGTGTCTTAGTTCCAGCTAGATCATATAGACCTAGAAGGTCTTTGGATGTGATCCCTTGCCAAAGCAGTCATGTTGCTGGATTAAAATCCCTCTACACATTTACTTGAGGGCACCATGAAAAGCATTTTAAATGTAATTAAGATTATTCTAATTTAAGGAATTGAAATTAGTAGGTTCCCCTCTTGAGTCCATTGTCTTACCTGTCACATGTACTTGGATAAATCTATATTCCTAGGAATAGATTCTGTCCTATTGAGTGGGATGCAAATCCAATTAGACAGCAGTTGGTTACTTTGACAATAATAATGGCACCACTGAACATTTGAGAACATCTTGCTATGATGGCTAGTGTTGTTGTTTAGTCTTTACAGCTGGTTGAGACTTTTTCTTGATTTTCTGCAATGCAACTTATATGGTAACCTCAGGTACTATGAAATTAACTAGTCCTTATGGAGGAGGCTTCCTAGTCAGTTGCAGGTCCATTCCTCCAAGTCCTATGCTGAAAGATTGTGGTATCTTTATCAGTAGTATCTTTCCTTCAAGTTCTGAGAAGCACCAAAGGCAATAACAAAAGCATATATTGTTTTGTGATGGAAAACATTGAAATATTTCATAGTATGTTGACACAAAGCACAGACATTTGATATTAGTCATGTGTGTTAATGGAAATGTATTATGAACAGTATTTAGGTCAGGGTCTTAATCATTCACAAATTACATTATTGAACTTCTACTATGAACTTGAAACTTTAGAATAATTTAGGTTATAATAACATTTTATGGCTTACAAAGCTAAAGCTATTATTTCCTGCTCATATACAGACATCTATAGACAGACATGCAAACAAAATCTGATGTCCTTGTCTATTAACAGAAAGCCATCCTTATTGTTGAAGTACGTTTAAAAGGTGAATATACATTTTCCTTTTCTTAAATGGCAGGCATTTAAAAGGGCAAATATATAAAGTCATACATAAAGTGAATAAAAACTTTCAGAGGAAGCAGTTTAGATTAAATAAGCTTTTTATAAGTCATTTTCTGGGATTTGTGTATGCCATTAAACAACAATGCTATTGCTATGACACACCTAGCTTTTAGACTATAATAGATGCATCAACTCTTTGGCATGCCAAAGAAAAGATCACATTCAATGCAATTTACTTTTCAAAACATTTTTTTTTTTGCTCTTTCACAAGACACAGCAATATTGTGACTATATAAAAGGCTGTGAGTTAGTGGTAAATTATTTTGAAATACTGGTTGTGTTGCCTTGCCAGTTTCATTTCCCAAATTTGTTTGAGGTACATGAGGGAAGATCATTACATTAATGCTCCATGGTCCATGGAAAATCTGCAATTTCCTGAATATGCAGCAGCTGCTGCTGTCTTCAGATTCATCACCCCACATCACCATATTCTATTAACATCTTACTAGCATATTTAGCTAAAACTAAAAGACACAGTAGGACAGTAAGGGGTTACTCAAATGCCAGCGGTATGTAAAACTTAACCTATTAACATCTCTTCTGGACTTAAGGTTTTTCCTTTGAAACTTGTAAGAGGGAAAATCGCAAGAGATTTATATGTGCTACTCAATGTAATGCCAGCAGTTAACTTGAAGAATTTATCTTGACAAGTGAACAGCAGGTTGTGGAGACATCCTATATATAAACTGCATTATGCTTTTGGATACAGGCATACTGTTCCATGGTATGCTCACCTCATGCTTTACGTCCCTACATAGTATCTTCTTGAATGTTGGGCTGGAAGAAACAATGTCAAATTCTAAGCCAAATTCTACAAATTTAATTCTGGCTTGACATAGTTTCTAAGAGGTTGCCTTTCAAGCTATAAAAAAATACAGTTTACTCATCCTGGTACATAGATGAGTAGATTTTAATAAATGCAAACATATGATTCTGGAACTCATTAATAATAGAAATGTGTCCCATCACTGCCACAGTTCCTTTGAAAAGAAATTGCTTCTTTGCAGTCCCAACTCCTGTTCTACTTTCCAAAAATAACTGCTGAGCAGTTTATAATCTTATTGTTTTAGAATTTAGGGTCCTAAGCCAGGATGGTAAATTATGTAGCCTGTTGAACATGACTTATCTAAATGCATGGCAGATCCACTCATGTTTTAGTGAAGGCCAGTCCTTTTTATTCTATGTAGTCACACCACTCTGTTGTGTAGATACATAGGTGATTATTAATTGAATAGTTGAACATCTGGATCCTATCTAGTTCTGACAATTATAACTAGAGAGGATTCATTTGTGCACATGCCTTAGGAATATAAGATTTCACTTATTTTTGATAACTATTTGACAGTGGGTTCCTGAGCAGTAAGATCAATATGTATTTAATATTACAAGAAAACTGGACTGGTTGAGTAGAAATATAATCCAAACTATAGTGGCAGGAGGTTAGAGAATCCAAATACTGACTGGGATATAACATGAGTTCAAAGTCATTGTGTACAACTTAGTGCAACCCTGTCTTCCAATAGAAAAAGAATATGAGAACTGAAAATGTAGCAAGTGGTATTATGCTTGCCTATAATAAACTTCTCACAAGATTTAACTCCCAATAAAACAACCAATAAAAGAAAGAAAAACGCTTATTGGGCTGCCTAAGTGAGGATTCCAGCTATTCCATACACTTGCCAGGATTTGACCTGGCTTTTACCTAAGTAGATGTGGATTGTCTATAACTTTTAGATTAATTATCATTTTTCTAGTAACTGGGATGTCGAATAGCACTTTATCTCCTCAATTTCTTCATATACATTCACTCACTGAGGTTTATATTTGTTTAACTTGGTGATTCAGTTTTATTTTATATTTATTATGATATTCTTAAGCTAGATGTGACCACAACATAGATAGATTCATTTCTAAGATTGATTTTTATTATTTCTTGCTTACATGTATGTTCGCATGTCTGTGTGATTGAATGCCACATATATGCAGATGGCTGATGAGGCCATAATTCGACAACAGATTCCTTGGAGAATGATTTAAAGGACAACTGGGTTCCCCAGAGGTCTGAGAATCCTATTTGCATTTTTCTCACATCTCAGAGTGCATTTTCTCACTCCCAGAGTGGTGTATTGGTGCTTCCCTGAAACCAGTCACACACCAGCCAGTGGTGTAGGGTAGATGATGTCAAACTCCCCATATTTGCCTCCCCAGTGGTCTTGCCCAGCAGTGGGGCAAGACCTGGACCCACAGGCTAATATCCAAAATATATAAAGAACTCAAGAAGTTAACATTCAAGAAACTAAATGACCAGGCTGGAGAGATGGCTCAGTGGTTAAGAGCACTGATGGCTCTTCCAAAGGTCCCAAGTGCAAATCCCAGCAACCAGATGGAGGCTTACAACCATCCATAATGAGATCAAAATTAAATGTAGCTGTCTTCTGGAGTGTCGGAAGACAGTTACAGTGTACTCACATATAATAAATAAGTAAAATCTTAAAAAAAAAACCTAACTAACCAAATTAAAAATAGGATACAGAACTAAACAGTTAGTTCACAACAGAAAGATTTCAAATGACCTAGAAGCACTTAAAGAAATGCTCAAAGCCCTTAGTCACTAGGGAAATGCAAATAAAAACAACTCTGATATTTCACCATACACTGATAAGAATGGCTAAGATCAAAAGTTCAAGTGACAGCACATGCTGGCCACGATGTGGAGAAAGAGGAACATTCCTACATTGCTGGTGGGTTTGCAAACTGGTACAACCACTCTAGAAATCAATCTTGTGGTTCTTCAGAAAATTAGAAATAGTTCTACCTGAAGACCCAGCTATAACATTCCTGAATATGTATTTAAAAGACACCCCACCATACCACAATGATGTGTGCTAGACTATGTACAAAGCAGCCTTATTTTTAGTAGCCAGAAACTGGCAACAATCCAGATGTCCTTCTACTGAAGAATGAACACATAATATATAGTTCATTTATAGAATGGAATAATATTCAGCTATTAAAAAGGAGGACATTATGAATTTTGCAGGCAAATGGATGGGACTAGAAAATCTCATCCTGAGTGAGGTAACCCAGACCAAAAAGGATATACATGGTGTGTAGTCACTGATATGAGGATATTATCCAAAAAGTACAACATACCTAGAATACAACCTACAGTCCATAAGAAATGTAACAATCATCAAGGCCCAAGTGAGGATGCATCAATCTTATTTGGAAGGGAGAAGGAAATGATCACAAAATCAGAAGGATAGAGGGAATTTGGTGGGATAGGGGAGAGGGAGGAAAAAATGGGAACAGGATCAGCTTTGGGGGATGGGAGCGCCGAGAGACAGAAGAGAAGCCCAGAGGGTCATGAGAATGAGTGGAAAAGTTCATCCTGGGGTTAGGGGGAGTAGGGTATGGATGGACCCTCTAGAAAGTACCAGAGATGTGGGAGGTAAGACTCTCAGGACTCAGTGGGAGTGACCTTAGTCAAAATGCCCAACAATGAGGAGAGGGAACTGGAAGAGTCTACCTCCAGTAGACAGAGAAGGCCACCAGGAACTGGGTTATAAACTCACAGTCAAAATTTTAGAACAGTTCCTGTCTAAAAGAACTGCAGGGACAAAAGTGGAGGAGACTAAAGACATGGGCCTCTACCAATAGCTGACTGAGACAGGTAAAGAAACTTACATCCAACCATTGGACCCCTATCGTTGAATTAGGGGAAGGACTGAAGATGCTGAAGGGGATTGCAACTCCATAGGAAGACCAGCAGTCTCAAATAGTCTGGGTCTCTAGGATCTCCCAGAGATTGAGCAACCATACCAGGCAGCATACAAGGCACATATATAGCAGAAGACTGCCTGGTCTTGCCTCAGAATAAGATGTGTGCAATCCTCAAGATTCTTGAGGTCCCAGGAAAGGAGGCCTCATGTGGGGAAGCACCCTCTCAAAGGCAATGGGATTTGGAGTGGGATGAGAAAATGTGGTGAGGAGGACTGGGAGAGAGAGGCAATGCATAGAAGGTAAATAAATTAAATAATTAAATAATAATAATAATAAGGAATCTTTTTACTGACTTGTATTATGAGTGTTCTGCCTATTATAAGTATCTAGGGATGCTTCTGGTGAGTTTGCCTGTATAACTACAAACTTCCATTTCCTATTATGTGAATATGAGTTGAAATTTATCTGTATTAATTAGCAAATTAGAAACATCTTTAAAGATCATAACCCAAAACACGAGATAAAATATCATTATGTAGATTACTTTATCTTGATGTCTTATAAGAGCTTCTTGCTTTTCCAAGATTATTATTCTTTGTGTTACAATATATTTATTTTAAAAATTGCAATTAGCTTTTACAGATGACCTATTATTGCTGTGCAATATTTTCTTTTCTTTTATGTGTTATATAAAGAGATCTCCAACAATGTATGCCTGTGTTTTGAAATTTCAGATGTCTCTCCTCAAACTAATATGTCAATTGTTGCATGTTTCATTCCCATACCTATATAGCTTAATTTACAGATTTTGATGTCTAAATTGTTAGTTTGTCCCCATATTTATCACAGGAAGAGTGAGTTATTTTTATGTAAAATGTAAAAGTTTGTTTCAGTTGTAGAGGTAAAATTTTCTATTTAGAAATGACATTTTTATAATATACTAATTTATTTCCTAGAATTTTCTGCAGTTCTGATTTATTAGTTTTGTTTCCAGTATAGCTACCTTTATACTGGTACTCTATATTTTCTATTTATACAGGTATTTTTTTTCTGACTTCAGGGATAAACACACATACACATACAAACACACTCACACACATACATTTTTCTATTTTGAAGAATTTTAAATTCGCTTTGTCAAGAATCCAAAGCTCCTAGTAGAACCTTGATTCAACTTATGATAAACTGATAAATTTATAGATCAATTTGTAGAAACAGAAAGTTTTATAATCTTGAAAGCACCTGCCCAGGGATATTATAAGTCTGTCTATTAATTCATACTTTCTTTTTATTTCTCTCAGTTGAATATTCCATATAAAGCTCCTGCAGATGTCTCATGAAATTTATCCATAGACATTTCCCAATTATGTTAATGTCTTACACCTTTCCTCAGTTATTCAGCAAGAGATGAGTTTGAGGTCATCAAAGATGACCACTGAAGTACAGAAAGGAGTAAAGCAGAATATTCAGAACCATAGGAAGCCAGCTATGCAGGGACATCTCTGGGTTGTTAATTGTGTAAGAGCTCAGAATTTGTTTTTTTATTATTATTTATCATTTGATAATTTCATACCTTGAGAAAATGTTTACATTATAATAGTCCTTATTCACCGCATCTTTCCAGACCTTCTTTCCCTGACCATATTTTCCTTCCAAATGTATGCTCTCATTTTTAAAAAGTATGTTTCATAGTTTTGGACATTATAATATGAATTTGCCATTTCTCCTTCTTCCTTCCAAACCCTGTCAGGTATGACTGTTGCTCTAGATTTTTAACAATGTGTCACTTTTGAAATTATAATATGTAAATATGCATTCTTCACCTGTCATTTTAAAAATTGTCTAATTTCTTTCTTCAACATTTGTTGTCCTCTAAACATAATGACCATTATCATCTTCATAGAAGATTTAATGAAGGCTGTCATGATCTGCCTAGTCGATGTTCCATCACGGAAGTAAGAGTTTTTCCATTAAGCCCAGTCATCCTTTGTATATCTAACTCCTAACCTTGTGATTCTTCCAAGGCTTCATATAACCTACTGGTCTCGGGACATTAATAGAGTAATATATGAAGCATGGAAATTTAACTGAAAATGGATTCATATATACAATTATGGAGAAATTGTAGTGTATGCTGTGGTGAGACTTTTCAGTGGTGGGACTACTTTGTGCTTATTTCCATTATTATAAGTAACCTCTGAATCATGCTCTGATTCAAGTAAACCCAATAAACTCACTGGTTCCCCAAGTCTGTCACTGGTGTCATTGGTGTCCTATTTGGAGGTGAGTACACATTCATCCACACCTCCTGAAGGAACATTCAGAAATACTTGCAATATAGAATTTTCATGTATTTCTTAGCTTAAAGACAAGGGGTGAAATTCCCTATTTTTACATAAATGGAAGTGGTTGACCACTTGCAGCGTTTGTAGAACACAAGAGCAATTAGCTATCACTTGATAATTCCTACCACAGTCTCCTCAGTTTTCATGGTTGAGTCTTTTAACTGAATGAGTGCCTTTCCTTGTGAGGATTCACTATGGTCCCAAACTGCTTCTCGATACTGGAAGGTACCATCTTGTTCTTTTATATCTTAACAAGATTTTGAAAGCCCCTTTGCACAGAATTTCTGCTCACTGTCTTTGTGTGCTTCTTTTCCTCTGGCTGTGGGCTAGTGGATCACAGGGTAAGGCCTCTGGTCCCATTTTTCTTTTCAGTTTTGATATACTTTGTTTTCTTGCAATTTGATAATTCCATGCAGCATCACTCTGCTTTCTTCAGAAAAGGCAGATTGTTTTTATCTGTCTCCCTTTGGTTTTGTGCCATCTACTTGTCAACGTTTGTGGTCCTATTTAATACTTAACCTCAATTTCATCTGTAATGATTGCTGTAAATTTTTCTCCCTATTTCACTGTTTGATTGGTATTTAGTGATTTCTCTCAATGAAAAACATACGAGTTTAGATTCAAGTAAGCTTTTCTCACTTCATTGAATTTCCATTGTTTAGAGTCTTTGGAATCTTATTTTTTCATCAACTAACATTACCAGGTGCTTATTCATTTTATAAAACAGGTACTGAAACAATGGAAGGGCCTGGTACAAGGGACAAATAAGTCCTCCAAAATGGAGATATTCCAATAGTTAGGTAGAAAAAGCACAAACTGTAGAAATGTCTACAGTATAAAAGTTTACTTCAATTTCTTTTGTTTGTTCATTTCCTCTTTACCTTTTTGTTTATTGTTTGTGTTTGTTTTTTCTTTTGTTTGTTTACTGCATTGTGTTTCACCAAGGAATCAATGAATGAAAGGGTTTATTAGCATTTGACACATGATTTTTATAGTATGAACGAACCAGATGCTTGAATCTTAGGAAAAGAATAGGCATGTCTCCTAGAACATAGATAGCTAAAAAT